>NC_142344.1:10040000-10647500 GCF_054954075.1 Amborella trichopoda | reverse complement strand
GATCTTAGATCCGACGTCTCAAAGTATTTTATTTTTAGTTTTTTTTTATACAAATGGTATAAATATGAAATTTGATACGTGTCATCTTCGCACTCATTGAGGGGCGCCTATAAAAAATATTAAAAATAATTTTTCGATAAAATAAAATGACCAAAATGCCCCTTGAAACTTTCAGGGGTATTTTGGTCATTTTATTTTATTGAAAATATTTTTTTTATATTTTTCGCTAGAGCAAGTTTAATAGAGGATTGGACGTCCAAAATTTGGGTCAAAATAGTTTATAGAAAAAAATTAAAAATAAAATAGTGTAGGGACGTAACATTGTGATTGGGGCAATCTTAGCCCTCCATTCAAAATGGAGGGTTGGATAAGGGTAAGTATATAAGTTTTATGCTGTAGAGGAAGCATAGAAAGCTTGTCCTTACTAAACTATCCTTATTTTGACCCATGTTTTTCACTCTTTATGCTGGTGCGGCACAAAAATGTGCCACAGACACAATTTCAATATAAGTCGGTCCAATACATTATTTTCCACATCGATAGAATTTGAATATCAGAAATAGGTCTGACACATTTTGTGTAGAACTGACACTTTTTGTTAGAAGCTGATGATTGGAATAGTGGGTGCAAATTAAATAGTATTGCGGTTAATAGTTGTTTATGATAAAAATCTAACAGATCTTCCAACGAGAGATCGGAAGATCTATCGGATTTTGACACCTTAAACTAAATAAAAAAGCAATAAAAGAGTGGTAAAGAAAGTGGGAAAACTCGAATTCAGATCTGAGGCCAGATCTGCCCCGAAAACGAGCAAATCTACTCTCAGATATGTGGAAGAGCCAACATGATATAAGACACGAAAATACGATTGTAAAGTAAATAAACAGATCAAAATGAAATTAAAATAATAAAACAAGAATAAAAGAAAGAAAGAAATGATACCGAACCGGGCCGGATGGCACAGGACTCACGAGCTTTCTGGGGCTCGCCCGTATCAGAACCGGTCATCTTGTCTCTCTCTGAGTCGGATGTTCACCAGAAAGTCCCTAAGGGTAGATCTAGGGTGGTTGTGCCCTAAGTCTAGGCTTTCTCAAACTTAGGTTTTCTCTCTAAGTTGGATATTCACCAGAAAGTCTTTGCTTGAAGAAGGGTGGTAGTGCCCTAAGGGTAGATCTAGGGTGGTTGTGCCCCAAGTCTAGGTTTTCTCTCAGGAGGCTCGGGTTCCTGAAGCAGTTTTTAGGGTTTTCTCTTGTAACTCTCTCTGGTTTTTTCTCTCTGATATCTTCTCTCTTATCTCTATCTGTTCTCTTCCCTAGGGTTCTGGTGTCTCAAATTTTTCTTTCCTCTCTTAGGGTTATCCCCCTCCAAATGACCATGACCACGAAAAGAGTGGGGTCAAAATCCATTGGGGAGGATATACTCACATAACCTACACGTACTTATCTAAAAAAATGGGTTTACTAGGTTAAGTGTGATCCTAAGGGTTTAAGAAATCATAGAATTTGCCAGATTTAAAATGCGGTATCTACAGCTGCACCTCTTTAATAATCATTGTCCTTCAAGGGACATGTGAGTGGCAAAGAAGTAGACACTCTGGCATTCCCTGTTCTTCGAGGGGTAGGAGAACGTCAAAGATTTCTTCCTAAGGTCACGTGGTCAGGGGGCACACCAACTATCCTTCCAAGTCATTGCGCTCATCGAGCTCACCTACCTAGGGCATTTTTCCTCCTAGGGTTTTCGGCTTAAGATGTCGATGAGTTACACATGCTTGAAACTCGAGTTGGATTTTTTGGCCATGCCACTTAACTTCAAAGTTCAAATTTTTTTAGCCCTGACATCTTCTTTGATCTCCTTAGGGTTTCCTAAGACTGTCTATAGGAAAGGCTTTCTATAAGAAGAGACTTGTCTAGTTGAGTCTGAAGTGAGAGACGATGCAGCAATGCGGCAAACGCGGTACTCATCATGTACGGGTATACAAACTCCTTCGTTTTAAAAGACGTTTTAGAAATTTTGAAGATAGGGAGATATTTGAAATAGAACTTAGTGCAGGAACAGATTATTTGAAAACACAAGACATATAATAAAAATTTTGAAAAGGGGAAGATATTTCGAAAAACAAGGTTGGTTAGCAGTTTAAACTCCTACAACTATAGGGCCCTCTAAGCAGTTTAATGTCATGTAGCGATGGACGGTGTAGTTGGCAGTTATACTCATACAACCATGGAGTTTTTATTTTTATTATTTTTTTGTTGTCCCTATTGGGGGTGGTTTTCTTTTAGTGTAGGTCTTACAGTTTAACCAATTGTTACCCCTTTGGTGGACCCTATGTGAGCGTATGGGGTCTTTGCTTGAATCTTCATGACGAGGAATCATCAAGTACTTCTTTATCTTCCAACCTAGCTCTTGCATTTCAATTCAAAGGAGAGTTCTTTGGAGCTTTCGAGCAAAACATAGTTTTGAAAATACAGGATACCATCCCTAGATGTTCAGAATCTCTTTGGATTTCCAATTTCGTTCCTCCACCACTCACCTTTTGAAGTTTCAGACGATCTAGGTCCTTAACAATGTTCCATCAGGCTAATGCTTATTGATTTTTTTTTTAACACTACTTTAACTCAAAGGAGGAAAAGAAGAGATGTTTAGAGAGAAAAGACTTTGGAGATTAGAAGGAAGGAGAAAACTTCTTCTTTTTTAGTCGCCCCGAGGTCCCTTTCTAGTGTTCAGCCCATTAGCCATTTTTCCGACGCTTGGGGTTCTTTTCGGATTTTCAGACCAACGGATTTTTGTTTTTTTTTCATCGCTCCGAGGTCCTCTTCTGGTTTTCAACCCGATAACTTTTTTTCCAATGCTTGGGGTTCCTTTCGGATTTTCAGCCTAGTGGATTTTTTTTTTTTTCTTTTGAAGAAGAAGAGAACAATGACAAAGGAAGAGGAGGAGGAGGAAGAAGAGTCAAAAGTGCCCTTCTTTTTTTTTAGTAATTCGCCTTAAGATCATGTAAGAATTCGATCATCTTTCCGTCTTCCAAGTGGCAGGGAGGTTCTAGTATCGGTCTTCCTCTAATTTCCCTTGACCCAGGTTGGCATCCAAAATCTCTTTGACAATGGTTGTTGAATTTTCGTTGAACTTTTCCTTTAAACTGATCCACTTGAACCATGATTTTGTAACTAAAAATCACTCTCAGTTTCCAAATCCCTTAGCCTTCTGTATGGATGGATAGGTTCATCAGGATTTCCCATTAATGGAGTACTTCACGTTACACATTAGGCGTTAATGCGTTTTGAAGTGTGAGGCATGAATGCCTCATTTGGTTATTTACAAGGGGTGATTGATCACCCGATTCCTTTTCGATAATCTTTTTCATTGTAAATTTCGAATTGTTTTTCGGGGGTTAATTTCTTACTAGATTCATTTTTAGTGCTCCAGCTTAGGTGAGACTCTCGCACCAAAGGAGTGATTGAGTTGGTATTAAATAGTCTCACGACATGTTGGGAGTCAACGAAGAAGGGTTCAATCTTGCTAGTTGCCCATATTGTATCATCTTCATGAGAGGAGCTTGCCCCTATTGAATATTTTGATGAGGTTGCCCCTGTAGGGCTTTCTGTTCCGTTGGGAACTTGTTCTTCATATAATGAATTCTCTTGACATTGTGGTGCTCCGGTTATCAGAGTGCTGCTCATGTCGTTAATGACTTTTAGAGGGCTTCTTGAGGAGATAATATGGTCGGATTTTCAATATCCAATTCTTGATCGCGGATTGGTGGATCATTCAAGAAATCTTGTAAAGGTGGTACAGGTGGGCCCCTTAGAATTTCTAAAGGTTCGAGCTCTATTAACTTTAGTGAAGATGTCAAATCTTTAGGAATAGTTAAATTTGGGCTCTTTGCCACCCCATCATCTATAATTGGGTTCAACTCGAGAGGTGACTTAGTTAAATCTTTTGAGCTTGACTTCTCATCCCATATAGGTAGGTTGGCTAAGAAGTCTTGTAAAAGTGGCCCAAGTGGGCCCCTTAGAATTTCTAAAGGTTCATATTCTTTTGATATTTGAGGTACTGGCCCCTTGTTTGAAAGCGTAATGGGAGACTTTGGGGTGTTAGCCCCTTGTTTCAAAGATGATCCCTTCTTGTTGATTTGGATCACATCAATTTCTAGCATGTCGTCTATATCATATTGATCCCACTTAACTCCTGGGTAAGGCTAATGCTTATTGATTTTTTTTTAACACTACTTTAACTCAGAGGAGGAAAAGAAGAGATGTTTAGAGAGAAAAGACTTTGGAGATTAGAAGGAAGGAGAAAACTTCTCCTTTTTTAGTCGCCCCGAGGTCCCTTTCTAGTGTTCAGCCCATTAGCCATTTTTCCGACGCTTGGGGTTCTTTTCGGATTTTCAGCCCAGCGGATTTTTGTTTTTTTTTCATCGCTCCGAGGTCCCCTTCGGGTTTTCAACCCGGTAACTTTTTTTCCAATGCTTGGGGTTCCTTTCGGAATTTCAGCCTAGTGGATTTTTTTTTTTTTTTGGAGAAGAAGAAGAGAACAGTGAAAAAGGAAGAGGAGGAGGAGGAAGAAGAGTCAAAAGTGCCCTTCTTTTTTTTTTAGCAATTCGCCTTAAGATCATGTAAGAATTTGATCATCTTTCTGTCTTCCAAGTGGCAGGGAGGTTCTAGTATTGGTCTTCCTCTAATTTCCCTTGACCCAGGTTGACATCCAAAATCTCTTTGACAATGGTTGTTGAATTTTCGTTGAACTTTTCCTTTAAACTGATCCACTTGAACCATGATTTTGTAACTAAAAATCACTCTCAGTTTCCAAATCCCTTAGCCTTCTGTATGGATGGATAGGTTCATCAGGATTTCCCATTAATGGAGTACTTCACGTTACACATTAGGCGTTAATGCCTTTTGAAGTATGAGGCATGAATGCCTCATTTGGTTATTTACAAGGGGTGATTGATCGCCCGACTCCTTTTCGATAATCTTTTTCATTGTAAATTTTGAATTGTTTTTCGGGGGTTAATTTCGTACTAGATTCATTTTTAGTGCTCGAGCTTAGGTGAGACTCTCGCACCAAAGGAGTGATTGAGTTGGTATTAAATAGTCTCACGACATGTTGGGAGTTAACGAAGAAGGGTTCAATCTTGCTAGTTGCCCATATTGTATCATCTTCATGAGAGGAGCTTGCCCCCATTGAATATTTTGATGAGGTTGCCCCTGTAGGGCTTTCTGTTCCGTTGGGAACTTGTTCTTCATATAATGAATTCTCTTGACATTGTGGTGCTCCGGTTATCAGAGTGCTGCTCATGTCGTTAATGACTTTTAGAGGGCTTCTTGAGGAGATAATATGGTCGGATTTTCAATATCCAATTCTTGATCGCAGATTGGTAGATCATTCAAGAAATCTTGTAAAGGTGGTACAGGTGGGCCCCTTAGAATTTCTAAAGGTTCGAGCTCTATTAACTTTAGTGAAGATGTCAAGTCTTTGAGAATAGTCAAATTTGGGCTCTTTGCTTCTCCATCATCTATAATTGGGTTCAACTCGAGAAGTGACTTAGTTAAATCTTTTGAGCTTGACTTCTCATCCCATATAGGTAGGTTGGCCAAGAAGTCTTGTAAAAGTGGCCCAAGTGGGCCCCTTAGAATTTCTAAAGGTTCATATTCTTTTGATATTTGAGGTACTGGCCCCTTGTTTGAAAGCGTAATGGGAGACTTTGGGGTGTTAGCCCCTTGTTTCAAAGATGATCCCTTCTTGTTGATTTGGATCACATCAATTTCTAGCATGTCGTCTATATCATATTGATCCCACTTAACTCTTGGGTAAGGCTAATACTTATTGATTTTTTTTTTAACACTACTTTAACTCAGAGAAGGAAAAGAAGAGATGTTTAGAGAGAAAAGACTTTGGAGATTAGAAGGAAGGAGAAAACTTCTTCTTTTTTAGTCGCCCCGAGGTCCCTTTCTAGTGTTCAGCCCATTAGCCATTTTTCCGACGGTTGAGGTTCTTTTCGGATTTTCAGCCCAGCGGATTTTTTTTTTTTTTTCATCGCTCCGAGGTCCCCTTCGGGTTTTCAACCCAGTAACTTTTTTTCCAATGCTTGGGGTTCCTTTCGGATTTTCAGCCTAGTGGATTTTTTTTTTTTTTTTTGAAGAAGAGAACAATGACAAAGGAAGAGGAGGAGGAGGAAGAAGAGTCAAAGTGCCCTTCTTTTTTTTTAGCAATTCGCCTTAAGATCATGTAAGAATTCGATCATCTTTCCGTCTTCCAAGTGGCAGGGAGGTTCTAGTATCGGTCTTCTTCTAATTTCCCTTGACCCAGGTTGGCATCCAAAATCTCTTTGACAATGGTTGTTGAATTTTCGTTGAACTTTTCCTTTAAACTGATCCACTTGAACCATGATTTTGTAACTAAAAATCACTCTCAGTTTCCAAATCCCTTAGCCTTCTTTATGGATGGATAGGTTCATCAGGATTTCCCATTAATGAAGTACTTCACGTTACACATTAGGCGTTAATGCCTTTTGAAGTGTGAGGCATGAATGCCTCATTTGGTTATTTACAAGGGGTGATTGATCACCCGACTCCTTTTCGATAATCTTTTTCATTGTAAATTTCGAATTGTTTTTCGGGGGTTAATTTCGTACTAGATTCATTTTTAGTGCTCGAGCTTAGGTGAGACTCTCGCACCAAAGGAGTGATTGAGTTGGTATTAAATAGTCTCACGACATGTTAGGAGTCAACGAAGAAGGGTTCAATCTTGCTAGTTGCCCATATTGTATCATCTTCATGAGAAGAGCTTGCCCCCATTGAATATTTTGATGAGGTTGTCCCTGTAGGGCTTTCTGTTCCGTTGGGAACTTGTTCTTCATATAATGAATTCTCTTGACATTGTGGTGCTCCGGTTATCAGAGTTGTGCTCATGTCGTTAATGACTTTTAGAGGGCTTCTTGAGGAGATAATATGGTCGGATTTTCAATATCCAATTCTTGATCGCAGATTGGTGGATCATTCAAGAAATCTTGTAAAGGTGGTACAGGTGGGCCCCTTAGAATTTCTAAAGGTTCGAGCTCTATTAACTTTAGTGAAGATGTCAAATCTTTGGGAATAGTGAAATTTGGGCTCTTTGCCACCCCATCATCTATAATTGGGTTCAACTCGAGAGGTGACTTAGTTAAATCTTTTGAGCTTGACTTCTCATCCCATATAGGTAGGTTGGCTAAGAAGTCTTGTAAAAGTGGCCCAAGTGGGCCCCTTAGAATTTTTAAAGGTTCATATTCTTTTGATATTTGAGGTAATTGCCCCTTGTTTGAAAGCGTAATGGGAGACTTTGGGGTGTTAGCCCCTTGTTTCAAAGATGATCCCTTCTTGTTGATTTGGATCACATCAATTTCTAGCATGTCGTCTATATCATATTGATCCCACTTAACTCCTGGGTAAGGCTAATGCTTATTGATTTTTTTTTTAACACTACTTTAACTCAGAGGAGGAAAAGAAGAGATGTTTAGAGAGAAAAGACTTTGGAGATTAGAAGGAAGGAGAAAACTTCTCCTTTTTTAGTCGCCCCGAGGTCCCTTTCTAGTGTTCAGCCCATTAGCCATTTTTCCGACGCTTGGGGTTCTTTTCGGATTTTCAGCCCAGCGGATTTTTGTTTTTTTTTCATCGCTCCGAGGTCCCCTTCGGGTTTTCAACCCGGTAACTTTTTTTCCAATGCTTGGGGTTCCTTTCTGATTTTCAGCCTAGTGGATTTTTTTTTTTTTTTGAAGAAGAAGAGAACAATGCGAAGGAAGAGGAGGAGGAGGAAGAAGAGTCAAAAGTGCCCTTCTTTTTTTTTAGCAATTCGCCTTAAGATCATGTAAGAATTCGATCATCTTTCCGTCTTCCAAGTGGCAGGGAGGTTCTAGTATCGGTCTTCCTCTAATTTCCCTTGACCCAGGTTGGCATCCAAAATCTCTTTGACAATGGTTGTTGAATTTTCGTTGAACTTTTCCTTTAAACTGATCCACTTGAACCATGATTTTGTAACTAAAAATCACTCTCAGTTTCCAAATCCCTTAGCCTTCTTTATGGATGGATAGGTTCATTAGGATTTCCCATTAATGGAGTACTTCACGTTACACATTAGGCGTTAATGCGTTTTGAAGTGTGAGGCATGAATGCCTCATTTGGTTATTTACAAGGGGTGATTGATCACCCGACTCCTTTTCGATAATCTTTTTCATTGTAAAAATTGAATTGTTTTTTGAGGGTTAATCTCTTACTAGATTCATTTTTAGTGCTCCAGCTTAGGTGAGACTCTCGCACCAAAGGAGTGATTGAGTTGGTATTAAATAGTCTCACGACATGTTGGGAGTCAACGAAAAAGGGTTCAATCTTGCTAGTTGCCCATATTGTATCATCTTCATGAGAAGAGCTTGCCCCCATTGAATATTTTGATGAGGTTGCCCCTGTAGGGCTTTCTATTCCGTTGGGAACTTGTTCTTCATATAATGAATTCTCTTGACATTGTGGTGCTCCGGTTATCAGAGTTGTGCTCATGTCGTTAATGACTTTTAGAGGGCTTCTTGAGGAGATAATATGGTCGGATTTTCAATATCCAATTCTTGATCGCGGATTGGTGGATCATTCAAGAAATCTTGTAAAGGTGGTACAGGTGGGCCCCTTAGAATTTCTAAAGGTTCGAGCTCTATTAACTTTAGTGAAGATGTCAAATCTTTGGGAATAGTTAAATTTGGGCTCTTTGCTTCTCCATCATCTATAATTGGGTTCAACTCGAGAGGTGACTTAGTTAAATCTTTTGAGCTTGACTTCTCATCCCATATAGGTAGGTTGGCCAAGTAGTCTTGTAAAAGTGGCCCAAGTGGGCCCCTTAGAATTTCTAAAGGTTCATATTCTTTTGATATTTGAGGTACTGGCCCCTTGTTTGAAAGCGTAATGGGAGACTTTGGGGTGTTAGCCCCTTGTTTCAAAGATGATCCCTTCTTGTTGATTTGGATCACATCAATTTCTAGCATGTCATCTATATCATATTGATCCCACTTGGGTGGGTCATCAAGGTTTTGGGATGAAGAGCTTCTTTTTAGCACTTGCTCATTTTCCCCCTCACGAATTGTTGTCCAATAATTAAGGTTTTTTTTGTCGTCATGGGCTTGGGAATCCATAGCTTCAAAACCTTGGTTGAGCTTATGCTCGAGTTCATATTGCTCTTACGAGTTTAATTTGTTGCCACACATGTATGAACCATTTATTACATTAACTTGGAAGTACAGGTTGAAGGGTTCATATGCCCTAGTGTGACTCTTGATGATGGGAATTTCTTGTGCCACTTTCGAGGGCGTATCTTGGAGTGAATTCCATATGCGATACGCCTTTCTTTTTCCTTTTCTTTGATTATGGGGTTGGAGCTGAGATCATCCTCACTGCTTTGATCTTGAGTATCCTTAGTCATTGACTATCCTTAGTCATTAACTCCTGGGTAAGGTTATGCTCGCTTTGTTCTTCATCTACTGAATTTTTCAGTTGATTTCTTTTTGTGCTCCAAGGCCTTTGTGGATGTTCTTCGAGTTTGCGCATAGCTTGTGATTCTCCTGAGTTAATTAGGTTGACATTAGTATTCTTTGTTGAGACATCTAGAGTTTTTTATTCTTTTTTGCCATCAGCATCTTCCTTTTTGACACTTATCATGCCGTTATCGATGAGATCTTAAACTCTATGTCTAAAAGCTCGACATTCCTCAATGTTATGGGCATAGTTTTGATGTCAATCACACCATTCTGAAGTATCGCCTGCATGAAAAACAGGAATCTTAGCTTCTGTCGGTAATTCTATGAGCCTTGCCTTACGCAACTTTTTCATGACATATGTCATAGGCTCATCAATGGGAGTGAATTCTCTTGGTGTAGAAGTTTGCATTCTCCATGTGGTAGAATAAATTTTTGTCTTTTCTTGTGAATGGTTTGCAGAAGGATTTTTTTTCTTGAACATGTTCACCTCTTCTTCTTGAGAGAGTTTTTCGGCTGCGACCTTATCTTCCTTGGGTCGCTCGTATCGTGATATTCTTTCAAGCATAACATCAAACGAGTAAGGGATTGTACCTATACTAAAGAACGTGACACATTCTGGAATCATGTTATCTAATACCAAGCTTACCCTTGCAGCTTCAGGGAGTGGAGTTTTAGTGACTCGCATAATGGCCTCTCTGAATTTGGTTATAAATAAGGAAGGAGATTCGCCCGATTTCTATTTGATGGACGTTAACTCACCAAAGGTGATGGGTCTTAGCCTTCTTCCACTATAGTGGGAGGAAAATTGCCTGAACATTTCGTCAGGAGTTGCTTGAGGGTTATCGTTCAAGAATCTTCGGTGCCACATCAAGGGTTCTTCTGATAAGCTATGCGAGAACATGACCTTAAGTTGGTTGGGTCAATCTCGCAGTATGTGGATCATCAATAAGTAGGCATTGATGTGTGCCTCAGGATCCCCTTTCCCTAAAATTTTATTTTTGAACTGTGGCATCACTAACCCCACTGGTAGACCTTCTATGTGTCAGAGAACTTCTTGTACATAAGCTTTAGGAGTTGAGAAATCTCATATTCCCATTTTCTCTAAAGAGTCTTGCAGGCATTTTATATAAGCGAATTGAGTCGTCGTTGTAGCTGTGAGCTAGTTCGGTTGTATGGTTTGTTGAATTTGATTTTGTGGTATGTGACTCGTATGAACTGGTTGTTGGGCCTATGTAGCGGGTTACCCCAAGGACTGAGCCTGAGGAATGTGTTGAACTTGATGTGCCGATTTTCGGCTTGTGGACTCACCCGAGTTGAATTGGGTCAGAGTATACCCATTACTCAAATGTTGCACAACTTGGCCATGCAAGGAGGCCTGCAGGATAGAATCACCACTTAACTGGGATGGATGATTCAAGTTGCTATGACAACTAGACCTCTGACTTTGGGCAGCTAGGACTACCTAACCCTCACGTTGATTGGATGATCTATCCCTAGAGTTAGCGTACTCTCTTGCCCCAGCACTGGACTGAAAGAGTGAAGGAATGGTATAACTACTGCCAGAGGGAGTCTGCCATTTAGGTAAGTCTTGAGCATGAGTGATGATTAGAACTAGACCCTTGGCCCGTAGTGGGTCGGATTGGCAGGCTAACAACCCTAGGATTATCCTTTGAGCCAAAATGTTGGATTTGGCCTATGACTTGATCTTCTGACTTGACTTTCCTTGATTGAGTGAGCTGGATGGTGTATCCTCTATTGAGGAGGTCTTGAAAGTAAGCATGCACCTTAAGATTGTCTTTATATCGAATTAGGTCAAAACATTGATCTTTACTGGTGATGGGTTGCTTGAGTAGACTTTCCCTAATTGTATGTGATCCTATTTGCCCACTATCTGGTTGATTGCCAAGATTGAAAGATTAGGCTGCTAATTGACCATCGGAGTTCACACGACTGAGATCGACTGACTCAGAGATTTGGACTGGGGCCTTATTCTTGTTGTGCCGACTAGATATGAGGTTAACCCCTATGTCTTGGAGGATTGCCCCTGGCCTGACCCCTTGATTGTTCAAGGTGTTACGAACCTTATTAACCTGTTGGCTCGTGCCTTCTAAATGGTGGCCTTAAAGGCGGCTTGGACGGCAACGTATGGTTCCATATAGGTCGAGAGTCGGCTCACTGACACGAGTGTTATGAATGATTTGTGAGGGAGCACTGTGACGGTACCTCTCAGACTGACTAGGTTCTCTGGATCTAGACTGAGCTAGGCCCATGTGGTTGGACATTGCTCTGCTATGATCCTGGGTCATGATTCCTAGACTCGGTGAGATCTAGACTCGACGCCTCAGGGTAGACCTAGTCTGACTCTAGGGCAAAACCCTAACTAAGATCTAGGCTAGGACTAGACTGGATGAAACATGCTAGACTTGATGGGTTTTTTTTTGAACCCTGAACTAGGGTAAGCCTAGTCTAGCTCTAGAGGCAACTCTAGGCTTATACCTATGTTAGAACCTAGACTAAGACCTAGACTAGATGGGTACAAGTCTCGGCACGGACCAAGAGTGAGTCTGGGTGCAAACCTGAATGTGAGCCTGGTTTGGACCTGGGCTGAGCTGGGTGCAAGCCATGGCTTGGACCAACAGGGTTTTGAAGATCAGATCGGGTGAGGCCCGCACTGGATCAAGGTTGGTTTAGGCATGAGCCCTTGGCTAGGACCAAAAGGGGGCCTAGGTTCGGACCTGGGTGTGAACCTGGTTCACACTTGAGCTAGGCTGGGTATAACCCTGAACTTGGACCCAAAGAGTTTAGTTCGGACCAAAAGGGGGTCCGGGCTGAGATCTAAGATTAACCAATAGAAATAAACAAGCACAGCACACGAAAACTTTTACACGAAAAATTTTGCCCTAGATTATAGGTAGGCTTGGCGTGAGAGTGAGTTCCTAACTATTGTAATGCTAGGCTGATATAGGTCCCCACATAGGTCCTGGCCTCCTGTTAAAGGATGTTCACCAGGTCCTACTATACGCGAAGTTGCTTGAAGGCAAAGGATTATGGAGGGACGCTCGCATTTAAAGTTACGCGAATCCCAACCGCCTCGACTCTCAAGCTAGGTTCCCCTCACGCCGTTAACACGAATTTTGGGGGTTTTCGAAATATTTGTTTGTTGGTTTCCCAAGCATTTCCGATCCGGTGTGTGCTGGAGTGTGTAAAGAAGTACGAAAGTGAAAAGAAAAAATAGCAAACAGGCAAACACACATTGCAAGAAAAAGGCACAAATCGTGCCAAGTGAGGTGTGCTTCGGGTCGGATTTTTTATTGACTAAAAGCACAATTCAGATGTGGGGGTAAGCAACCCTTAAGAAGGTATACAATAAATAAAGGTGGAACCAGGCACAGCCCGTGCCAAGTTGAGCGCATCCCGAGTCGAGGGTGACTCGATCTGAGCACAATTAAAGAGAGTGCAGGTGACCTTGAATTTTTTTTTTTTTTTTTAATGAATAAAGAGAAGCAGCAAATGTTGAATCACAAACAAAGAAATGAAAGAGATTTTTTTTTACAATTTTTTTTTTTTTTGGGAAAGAGGGAGATGCCTAAAGTTGCTTTTGTTTTTTAGTGAAGATTCTTTTTTTTTTTTGAAACTGAAGTGGCATTAAAAAAAAAGCAACTTTAGTAGCAAAACATACTTATTTTTTGGAAATGCAAGAGATTTTTTTTTACAAATTTCTTTTTTTTTAGAAAGAGGGACATGCTAGAGAGGTTTTTTTTTTTAGAAAATGAATTGGCTTAAAAAAAAGCAATTTTTGTGGAAAAAAATGATTTTTATGTTTTATTGAAACAAGATAATCCTTTTTTCTTTTTTTTTTTGCAAAGAAAATCTTTCTTTTGAAAATGAAAAGTTTTTATTTTTTTGGAAGGGGAGAAAGTGATTTCTTAAGTTTTTTATTTTTGGAGAAAGTGATTTCTTAAGTTTTTTATTTTTATTTTTTGGGATTTACTTCTAAACAAATAATCCAGAAAGCATATGCAAGATAGGGACAGAAACAAAAAGTAAGGAATTCAAAATCTAATCTAGCTATACAAATAAGAGATAAAGAATTTAATAACTAATCTATTCACAGATAAGGATAAAGCAACATATAAGCAATTTGACAACTTAATCTACTTTTTTTTAAAAAGAAGAAAAACAAAGTGGCTTAAAAATAAGGAGTAGTTTTTTTTTTTTTTGACACAAAGATGCCAAACAAAAGTGCTGACTTTTTTTAAAAAATGGCTAAATGTGCAATTTTCTTTTTCTTTTTGGCTTTTCTTTTTTATATATAAAAAAAGATAACCTTAAATACACACTTTTTTTTTTTTTGAGAGATAGAATGGCTGCAAAAGAAAAAAAAAAAAAAAATTGAAATAAGGAGGCCTTTTTTTTTTTCTTCGAAACAAAGAAAGTTTTTCTTTTAGCAAATTTTTTTTTTTTTTTTGGAGACAGAATGGCCTTACAAAAACTAAAATTTCACAACAACAATCCTTTTTTTTTTTTTCTTTTTTTTTTTTTTTTTAAACAAAAGGCCCTAAAAGTTTTTTTTTAAAATAATAATAATAATAAAAGAGCGGAACAATTTTAAAACCTTTAGTTTTTTTTTTTTTTTGAAACCGAAGAGGCCTTACAACAATGTTTTTTGTATAGAGACCATAAACAGTCCAGAAAACTACCAAGGTAGTAAAAATAAAATAAAAAATAAAAAATAAAAAATAACAAATAAAAGCCAAGAATATCGATCTGAGAGAGAAATTGTAACTGCTATACTCGGTTGGGCGGACGCGCAAGGCAAGTTTCCAGGGGCGTAGCATCTGATGGCAGCAGGGAACTGGCTTTTGTTGTCTTTTACTATTACAACTGGCTTTTGTTGTCTCTTACTATTATTTCTTTTGGTAACTTTAAAGAAGACGTGAGACCCAACCTTTATCCAATTCCCTCAGAAGCATAAGATAAATGAGACTCAAACCTTTATGCAGAAGCTAAACCCGAAGAATAACGGTGCACAAATGGTGACAAAGAGATATTTGAACGATTTATTTTATTTTATTTTTTACTTATGATCAGAGAAATAAAGAAAAGAAATACTAAATTATAGGAAGGAACCGAAGCAAGGTTTTCCTATGGGATAGATTCCTTCTTTTTTTTCTTTCTTTTTGTTTTTTTGGATTTTTATTTTTTTAAAAAAAAGGCCCTCAAAAGGAGATCAAGGGCTGTTTTATTTATTTATTTATTTATTTATTTATTTATTTTTTTCGTGAACAGATCTAGCTCGAAATGCCCCACGGTGGGTGCCAAACTGTTTATGATGAAAATCTGACAGATCTTCCGACGAAGATCTCTCATATTTTGACACCTTAACCTAATAAAAATACAATAAAAGAGTGGTAAAGAAAGTTAGACAAATCGAATTTAGATCTGAAGCCAGATCTACCTGGAAACGAGCAGATCTACTCTCAGATCTGTGGCAGAGCCAGCATGATCCAAGATACGAAAATACGATTTTAAAGTAATAAGCTGATCAAAATAAAATTAAAATAATAAAAGAAGAATAAAAAAAAGAAAAAAATGATACCGAACCAGGCCAGATGGCACGAAACTCCCGAGCCTTTTGAGGCTCGCCCGTATCAGAACTGGTCATCTTTTATCTCTCTGAGTTGGATGTTCACTATTGAAGAAGGGTGGTTGTGCCCTAAAGGTAGATCTAGGGTGGTTGTGCCCTAAGTCTAGGTTTTCTCAAACTTAGGTTTTCTCTCAAGAGCTCGGGTTCTTGAAGCAATTTCTAGAGTTTTCTCATCTCTCATGTACCTGAAGCAGTTTCTAGGGTTTTCTCGTCTCTCGTGTACCTAAAGCAATTTCTAGGGTTTTTTGGTCTCTCATGTACCAGAAACAGTTTCTAGGGTTTTCTCGTCTCTCAAGTTTTCTCGTCGCTTGTGTACCTAAAGTATTTTGTAGGGTTTTCTCGTCTCTCGTGTACCTGAAGCAGTTTCTAGGGTTTTCTCGTCTCTCGTGTACCTGAAACAGTTTCTAGGGTTTTCTCGTCTCTCGTGTACCTGAAACAGTTTCTAAGGTTTTCTCGTCTCTCATGTACCTGAAACAGTTTCTAGGGTTTTCTTGTCTCTCGTGTACCTGAAGTAGTTTCGTTTCTAGGGTTTTCTCGTCTCTATTGTACCTAAAGCAGTTTCTAGGGTTTTCTCGTCTCTCGTGTACCAGAAACAATTTCTACGGTTTCTCTCATGTACCTAAAGCAGTTTCTAGGGTTTTCTCGTCTCTCGTGTACCTCAAATAGTTTCTAGGGTTTTCTCTTCTCTCGTGTACCTAAAGCAGTTTCTAGGGTTTAGGGTTTTCTCATCTCTCGTGTACCTGAACCAGTTTCTAGGGTTTTCCCACCTGAAGCAGTTTCTGGGGTTTTCTCGTCTCTCGTGTACGTGAAACAGTTTCTAGGGTTTTCTTGTCTCTCATGTACCTGAAGAAGTTTCTAGATTTTCGCGGGTTTTCTCATCTCTCGTGTACCTGAAGCAGTTTCGAGGGTTTTCTCGTGTTTTCTCGTCTCTCGTGTACCTCAAGCAGTTTCTTTCTCGTCTCTCGTGCTCGTATACCTCAAGCAGTTTCTAGGGTTTTCTTGTCTCTTGTGTACCTGAAGCAGTTTCTAGGGTTTTCACACTTGAAGGAGTTTCTAGGGTTTTCTCATCTCTCGTGTACCTGAAGTAGTTTCTAGGGTTTTTTCGTCTCTCGTGTACCTGAAATAGTTTCTAGGGTTTCACGTCTCTCTCGTGTACTGACACAGTTTCTAGGGTTTTCTCATTTCTCGTGTACCTGAAACAGTTCTAGGGTTTTCTCGTCTCTCGTGTACCTCTCGTGTACCCGAAACAGTTTCTAGGGTTTTTGAAACAGTTTATCTGAAACAGTTTCTAGGGTTTTTGAAACAGTTTCTAGGGTTTTTGAAACAATTTCTGGGGTTTTCTCGTCTCTCGTGTACCTAAAACAGTTACTAGGGTTTTCTCGTCTCTCGTGTACCTGAAATAATTTCTAGGGTTTTCTCGTTTCTCGTGTACTTGAAACAGTTTCTAGGGTTTTTTCATCTCTTATGTACCTGAAACAGTTTCTAGGGTTTTCTCGTCTCTCGTGTACCTGAAACAAAGGGTTTTCTCGTCTTTCGTATACCTGAAACAGTTTCTAAGGTTTTCTCGTCTCTCGTGTACCTAAAACAGTTTTTAGGGTTTTCTCGTCTCTCTTGTAACTGAATCTCGTGTACCTGAAACAATTTCTAGGGTTTTTTCGTCTATCGTGTACCTAAAACAGTTTCTAGGGTTTTCTCGTCTCTCATGTACTTGAATCTTGTGTACCTGAAACAGTTTCTAGGGTTTTCTCGTCTCTCGTGTACCTGAAACAGTTTCTTGGGTTTTCTCGTCTCTCGTGTACCTAAAGCAGTTTCTAGGGTTTTCTCATTCTCTCATGTACCTGAAGCAGTGTCTCTTATGTACCTGAAGCGGTTTCTAGGGTCTTTTCTTCTCTCGTCTACCTGAAGCAGTTTCTAGGGTTTTCTCTTCTCTCGTCAACCAGAAGCAGTTTCTAAAGTACCTGAAACAGTTTCTAGGGTTTTCTCGTCTCTCATGTACCTGAAACAGTTTTTAGGGTTTTTTCGTCTCTCGTGTACCTGAAGCAGTTTTTAGAGTTTTCTCTTCTCTCGTGTACCTGAAGCAGTTTCTAGAGTTTTCTCTTCTCTCGTGTAACCCTCTCTGGTTTTCTCAGATCTCTTTTCTCGTATAACTCTCTCTGGTTTTTTCTCTCTGATCTCTTCTTTCTAATCTCTATATGTTCTCTTCTCTCTCGTGTAACTCTCTCTGGTTTTTTTCTCTGATCTCTTCTCACTGGTCTCTATATGTTCTCTTCTCTCTCGTGTAACTCTCTCAGGGTTTTTCTCTTCTCTCTGATCTCTATATGTTCTCTTCTCTCTCGTGTAACTCTCTCGGGTTTTTCTTTTCTCTCTGCTCTCTATATGTTCTCTTCACTAAGATTCTGGTCTCTCAAATTTTTTATTGTTATATGCTCTCTCTTAGGGTTTGGTCACTCTCTATCCCCTTCCAAATGACCATGAAAAGAGGGTCTATAAGGTCAAAATCCGTCGGGAGGATATACTCACATAACCTACAGGTACTTATCCCAAAAAATGGATTTATTAGGTTAAGTGTAATGGTTCGGAAAACCACAGAATTTGCCAGATTTAAAATGGGGCGTCTACAATATTGTGGTAACAAAATTATTTTTTGAGGGGGCATAGCATTGTCTAGAAAGTACAAATTGGGAAATACCTATATTTTTTCCTATATTATAATAAATGTTTTGGACTTATAGAAATGGAAAAATAGTTTCATGTGGGCTTGAGCGCACCAGAAAGTATAAAGCATCCATCTTACATCAACGGTCCAAATGTTTTCTTACTATAATTATTATTTTTAGTTTTTAAAATTTATTTATTTTTGCATATTCATGATCCCCATGTTAGAGATTACATATACTTAAAAATTAAGTCTTAAAATCTATCTCAAAAATAGATTTATTAAGAGGCCCACATTTCTACATATACTGGCTTGGCCACATAGAAACCGGATCCTATAGAAATTTACATATAAATCCTCTTTTATTTTTATATTTAAAAATAAATATTGTAAATTTTATTTTTATATTTAAAAATAAATATTGTAAATTTTATTTTTATAATCAAGTCATATTTTTTAGGGTGCAGTTTCTATAAATATGCAACCTTAAACAATCCAATTAAGGCGCACCTTAAAAATTTATCATAACATGTAATTTTGTTATAAAAAATTCTTAGTATTATCTTAAAATCTATTTTCATACCTAATTAGAAAATTTTAAATTCCAAAAACAGTTAAAATCAAGTAGATCTATAAATATATGAAAATCTTGAAAATGGACGGTCTAGATAATGTGTTGCAAAATTCACTATTTTCAAAACTCAAAAACTTTTTTTTTTTCATATTCATACATGTCAATGTCGAGATGATCGATTATAGGGTTTTTCCAACATTAAAACACCATTTTCGATAGATTTTTTAGGTGCGTCTGTGATTCTACATTTTAAAGTTGCAACCTTATATAAACTTTTTCCTATTTTTTAATATATAAAGCACATTTTAATTTTCTCTCTTTTCTATAAACCAGATTAAGTTTAAATTTAGTAACTTTGTACTTCTAACCATCACATGTCTAAAATTATTATTAAAAATAATCTAAAATAACTAAAATTACCAAATCACCCATGAATATAATAAACTATTTTTAAATATCAATCATAAAATAGGATGTACATGCTCTTGCACTTAAAACAAATAATGTGACTTAAAATAAATAATCTTATTATATATTAAAGTTAGCCAAACATATATTGTTTATATATTAAGATTAATACATTAAAACAAATAGCATATGACATTTCTCACACAAGTGCAATTCAAAAACCGGTATATAACAAACATAATATTACTAAAGCGCTTCACACCAGTATTTATAAAGGAAAAGGTTTATATAAAGTGGCAACCTCAAAAAATGTAGAATTAAGGTGCACCTCAAACATCCCTCATAAAAAAATTATTTTGATGTTGGAAAACCCTCTAATTGATTATGCATCGAGATGTATAAATGTGAAAAGAAAATAAGATTTCGAATAGTGAATCTTGAAACACATTATCTTGACTATCTATTCTCAAGATTTTTATGTGTTTATAGATCTACTTGATTTGAACCATTTTTTAAGTTTAAAATTTTATAATGAGATATCAAAATAGATTTTCAAGCCATCCTAAGAATTGTTTACACCAAATCATATTTTTGGAGTTGGCTATACAAATTCTACCCTATCTAAAACTATACCCTCAGTGAGGCCATAAGTTCTCATATATTTTCTTGCTATTTCTAATTATGGTATTTTGAACTTACTCCGTGCTTTTTTGGAGCTTTCTACTTGAATAAACTCCCACTTCTTAATCGGTGGAATTTAATCAAGACTCAAACTCCCACTTCTTAACAGGTGGAAGTTAACCGAGCAACAAAATGTGGATGCAGTCATTTCTCCACCAAAATGTAAATGTCAATAAACTTCCCCCAAATATGACTCGCGAATTTTATTTGCATTTGGTGAGGACGCAATATATCTTTCACGATGTACAGTTA
Source organism: Amborella trichopoda (assembly GCF_054954075.1). Taxonomy (NCBI): domain Eukaryota; kingdom Viridiplantae; phylum Streptophyta; class Magnoliopsida; order Amborellales; family Amborellaceae; genus Amborella; species Amborella trichopoda. Next base: position 10,627,795 of record NC_142344.1, on the reverse strand, counting down.
TGATAAGAGCACAGTTTTCGCGGTGAAAATGTTTAGGAATGTTAAGCATGCAGTTCCAATAAGAAAGCACATTCACTTCCCAATTAAGAAGTCATCAACACAACTACAAACCAAATATTGATGGTTTCAATATTGATGGTTTCTTTCTTTCAAAAATCTTGATGATTACAAACCAAATATTGATGGTTTCTCTTCTTTCAAAAATCATGATGATACAGAATCTGATGAAAATTACGATGTAAATTAGTGCATACAGCACATCTTACTGCTCACATGTCCAGATAGCATGTAGCCAATATCTCCAGAAAAGAAGAACAATCTTAAGCACCATGAATTGACTCCAAAAGTAATCAATCATTTCTCCTTTCTTTCTCAATAAACAGAAATTATACATCTGTTTAAAATTATTGGGCATTAGATATTGCCACTCACCCTTCCAATTATTCACAGGGTGGCCAATATTTCCAACAAGAATTAGGACATTCGAGAAAAAAATCCGACTTCTATAAATGATTGTTTTCCCTTTTCTTTCGACAAAATACACAACAAATGAGAATTACAAAGCAATCAGAAGTACGTGGACTGCTTGATTGTGCCAAACAAGTCCAGAACATGCCCACCCTTTCAAATAAGGGGGTGGTCAAGAATTAAGTAAAAGAATTTTTAAGAAACTATCAAGTTGTTTATCACATAAGAATGCGGAGAACAGCAATCCCAACAGCTGAAATCGAGACCAAAGTTCCGATGCAGTATTTGATCACGTCGTATTTGGCTGCTTCCAACTGAGCCCTTAAAGCATGGATTTCCTGGAAAACAAGAAAAGATTCAAGCAACACAAATTCAATATACAGCTCAAGTCCAACATTACAAGCATATATTTTTGTAATAAAAAATAAAATAACAGCAAAACTGACCCTGTCAAGCTTGTTAGTGAGACTAGAGGTTTCTGCACTTTGATTGGCAAGCTCATCACGTATGCGTCTGCGACAGAGTAAGGCCACAAAAAAACAATTATTAAGACCCAATAATTCATGGACGGAAGAGAGGTATATATGTAGTCATTAGAACCCGAATCGGGTATACAATTCTCATAAAGCCCGAATAGGTTCATCTTTCTTCTTTTCCTTTTTATTTGGGGGAGTGTAAGATGAGAATTCAACCCAAGAACATACTGCAATTGATAAGCCAAGAAGCCTAGCCCAAAAGCCAGAAACATCTATCACACATCCATTACTTGGAATGAGCAAGAGTCGAATTTGTATATTCACTTGAAATGGTTTAATATTTCAATGAAGAATAAGCTAACAATCAAGCAAATAAAAAGTTGTAAAGTGTCCCCAAAAATATCACAAAAAAAAATATACGATTTAAGAAGGAAAAAGAAAAAAGAACTCACCCCCTTTCCAGGTTCAAATCAAGACGTTGTCCTGCAGTAACTTTGTCGATCTCATACCTGTGTCCAAAAAAACATTAATCACAATAACGAAATCAAAACAAACAAGCAAATGCATTTTTATAAGAGTACAAAGAAAAATGGTGTAGATCTTGACCTTAGCTCACTGCGCATCTTTTCTATATCAGTTCGAAGCTTTTCTGTTTCACGTTGAAGCAAAGAAAAATGGTGCTCCTACATGCCCCAATAGTCCAAATTAACCATAAAACCATCATTTAAATAATAACCATGTAAAAAAGATATAACTAAGAATAAACTACACCAGGTTTTACATGCTCCAACTGTTATAGAGAGCAGACAAAACCAAGCACCACCTCACTGCAGAATAAGGTGACCTATACAGGACAGTGAAAAAAAACCCAAATTGCCCTAATGTAACACAAAAAACATGGAGCTTTATGCCATGGTTCCATAGCTTTACCTGCATCTAAATGCCTAAACATAATATTTTCTAAATTAATAAATAATTCCACAAATATCCATTGAAAGGCAAAGCATCCACGTTGCATGTCTATGAGAACCATCTTTGTTAATGAGGCAAATAAATCTTATCTGATTGAATTGAAGGCTTTGGAACACAGATGCATCCAGTAATTGGTTTTCTTTTTCTTCTGATAAATCATCCATGAATTGGTTTTCTAGATGTGGAAATTACACAGGCACCAATTATCATGACAGGAAGAATAATAAGTACAAAATGAAAGCAGGGAGGAAGCAAGTGTGTACTAATAGATAATCAAAGACTTTTGAGGCAATTATAAACACCAATATAGCCAAAGTTGTGCGGCAATCCCAAAGAAGAGAGATTTGCCTTGCTTAGAAATCCAAGACCATGATTTCTTAGGTAGAAAAAAATGAAGTAGCATATAAATCAAAACATTATACATTGCATAATATTGTAAATATTTTTTAAAATTCGTGCAAGTAAAAACACTATAGGCATCTTTGGATGTACTTGTTATCACTAATAATTCAATTTTTCAATAAAATGAATCCTGATAATGAATTATCTACGTTTTTGCAGTGTCCTTCATAAAATTATCTGATATAAATGTATAGGAAGTTTTACATGTGAGTTTACCCTTTTGAAAAGCTGTTTTTACTTTATTCAAAATAATTTGCTGAAAATGACTTGTTTTTTAGCCAGAAATAACTTAATATACCTGAAAATCACCAAAAAAGTTAAATAATTAAACATAATTATATGTCATACAAGGTATGTACAAAACAGCTAACAAAACAATATTATGCAGGGTATATTTATTTCAGATGAGACTCTACTCCTGATGAGATTAAATGTCATCCAAACAGGCTACACACATATCATGTATGTGATGCTGATATAAACATGAAAAAGAACATTTATGATATACTACCCGAACATAACATGTTATATTATACCACACACGCCAACCACAGGCACATAAGGCCTTTACACACTCATTGCATTCCACATGTAATAATGGTTAGGTGCACCCTATGTTCCAAGGACCCGGATGCCAGAATCCATGTCCAACTCAGTTTTGAAGAATCTGAATCACCAATCTATATTTTGCCAAGTCCAGCACAACTTCAAGTTGTACAAGGCCAATGTGCCTGTACATATTTAATCACCAATCTATATTTTGCCAAGTCCAGCACAACGTCAAGTTGTACAAGGCCAATGTGCCTGTAAATATTTACATATAAACTTTATGTGACTTTCAGTGATAAAATTAACTAAAAAAATAAAACGAACAAGATACATTAACCCTCTTATAATTTAATTCCCAAAAAAACCCTTGAGTACATGAAAAGCCCATGAAATTCCCCCAAGATGAAAAGGATATTTAACCTCCCAACCCCCAACCCTAACAAAACACAGCATACCCTTCTTATCATCAAATTTTCAACACTTGCCCTTTCTCTTTGGTCTAATAACCCCAACATACAAAGGAAATTTGGGATGTTATGATTAACTTACTTGAGAGGTTCACGAGATGAGAGAGAGAGAGGTTCAAAAGTAAGAGAAAGAGGGAGGGAGTTTTTCTAGGGTTTGGTTGACAAGGTCATCATCATCATCATCCAAGCCTTATCCCAACTATTTGGAGTCGGCTGCATGAATATTGTTCCACCATTCCGCTATATCACGGGCTATACCCTCAGTCAGGCCATAAGTCACCATATCTCTTCTCACTACTTCCATCCATGTTCTTTTGAGCCTTCCACTTAAACCAAATTACCCCTCCTAACTACGATTGTTCTAAGTAGACGCAGCATAATTTGGTTAACAAGGTTATTATAGAAAATAAAAATGACAAATGTTGTCATTTGAACGATGAAAAAGGTACATGGGGGGGTTAAGCATCCTTGTCTTTTATTTTGGAGGGGATCCATGGGCTCTCCATGGACATGAGGGTTTAGATGGGATTATATTATAGATGGGCGGTATATGTATTTTGCCAATAAAATATGTGGCTCCAAATCAAAGACACGCACATCCAAATCATAGGACTCATGCGCCCACATGTCTTAAAACATGGAGATGTCTCTTACAATGTGGAAACAAGAACAATACATAATCGACACATGTGTCTTGTTTGTTCAATCTACAGCATCTCCATATAGCGAAACCATGTATGTTTGTCGACGTGGCTTTCCTGTGTCTATGTGTATATCCTATGTGTTGATACATACATGTATCTAGTGCGTTGACATATTGAATTCTCCTAAAAGCACATGACACATGTGATTGCCACATGGGGTGTACCACACATTCCGTGCATTCACAATGGAAGGGTGGAGATGAACCATTTCTCTTCTTGATCAGATAATTGCAGCGGCACTGTTCATCTCCACTTGTCTATCATTGAGAACTAATGGTGGCGAGTGGCAACTAACATGTAGTATACAAATAAAATAACCTGTGCAGAATGGAATCATTTCCCAAGACATCTAGCATACAGATGGGATGCTCGGTAGCAACGTAGCATGTATAAAATGTTTTGGACTTCAAAATTTCGAGTACAACATGCTGCCAAGTGCAAGTGACTTTTGATAAGGAATATTTTATATAAATTAGCCAAGGAAACTTTAATATACCCCATACAATGGGAGTATCATGCAAGGTTACACAATATTGGATATGCTTATCAGCATTAATAAGCATTAGTGTTTTAAAAACGACGAGTCAGCACAAAATCGCCTGGGTCGACCCAGGAATCGGTCATCCCATGCCGATTCTTGCAAAACATAAGAAAATGCCTGTGTTTAGAGCCAAAACAGCAATTTTGAACCATAAAACGGCTAGTTTCAATAGTAAAACGGCGAGTCACTACAGTTAAAATAGGCATGCTACAGTAAATCCCATGCTTTGCCCCTTTTTCACCGAAAAAGATGTTGGATCTGTAAAAATCCGTCGTTTTTATCAATAATGGTGGGGAGTAACTTTTTGCTAGATGATCGTGGTAATATTGCCTTTCATCAAAATTAGGTAACATGATTTGTAGTTTTGTACTTTTTCTTCTGATTTTTTTTTTGAGCGAGATTTATGGTTTTTTTTAGAGGGTTTGGGATTTCCGCTGTTTGTTGCTTTGAATTTCCATCGGGGTTTTATCATGGGGTTTGGACCTTGTCCTGTAAGGAAACTTTAAACTATTTTTTAATCAATTTTTATTTGGGTTTCTATTATTTATTGTGTTTTTTATTTAATTATTCCAAGAATGTGTTGTTATGGTGTATAAATTCGAAGGGTTCTCTGTTGCAGGATTTAAATGTTTTTTCCTTTTTTTTTGCTTATATTGGGGTGGTGGATTTTAGAGAGAGAAATTTCAGTTGGGTTGGGCCTATTTGTCTTGTTAGGTAGTTTTCGTGAACTGTTCAAATTTTTAGAGATTTTGTTGAGGAAATTCAGAATGTTGATGTGTCTTTTGGTAGATATTTTCTTTATCAGATTGCTGATTTCAATACTTGTTCATGTGGCTGTTTTATGGTGTTTTCCTTTTTGATGGTTTTTAGCTTTTCCTTTTAAGTTATTGCATCCTTTGTTATTTGTTGAGAGATGCTTAATGGGTGCTTGAACTTTCTTTTTTTTGTTTGGCCTGCTGATTTATGATCTTCAATAGCCCATTGGAATTTGTTTTACTTTCCTGTCCATAAAATATGTTGAGTTAAAAATTTTCCCTTCCACTCTTTGATGAATTGGCAAATCGAACCCATATTAAGCCTTAGTTATGCAAGAAATTGGCACATGTTGAGGGGATTTCTGTATATAGTGTGTTTTTTCTTTTTGACAGTTCGAAATCATTGTCATGTTCTTTACCTATCAAAAAGACGTTTGGAACTAATTTTCTAGAATGATTGGATGAAACTATTTTATGAATTGTATGCTTTATTGTAGTCCATGTATGATTTATATACTTCATCCATAATAATTCTATGCTTCTTTTTTTGTGTGATGTAAATTTAATGGTTACCAGTATTTCATACAGGGAAAGAATATCTCCATTTTCGCATATTGATACAAAAAAATGAAAGTTAATAATGTAGCACCCCCATTTGTTATTGGATTCCTAGGAAACAACATTTATAATGATTTTTTATAATTTTTTTGAATTTTGTTTAGGCAGAATCCGACTGATCCGACCGATTCGCCGATCCGAACCGCCGATTCACCGATCCGAATCGATTTTGGGATGCCTGATCTGGGGCACCGATCCATTTTTTAAATCATTGATAAGCATTAATGATTCAACAAAACCAAAATATTAAATTTCTTCATGGTAATTACAAGCTTGCCATCAGAAAATTACATAAAATCCCTCCAACCAAAGGTAACTTATGCTGGTTTCCAGTGTCAAAAAGTGTTGGTGTAGTTTTATGTTACTACACCTACCAGGGAGAATCTTATCAATCATCACATGCCTGTCTATACACCAATATAAGCTCAAGATCATGCATGAACAACACACATGAATCATGAGTAAAACAATATAAACATCCCCACTATCAGATAGAAAAGACAATTCAAATGTTTAGGAAAGAGAAATCAATCTCAAACGCAAGAGACAAGCTTGAAGATGATAAGACTGTTACCAACTAAAGTCTCGTGGCAGAAGATCCTCTACGATTTTCGCCCAGGGGGCAAATCTCTCATGCTTGAGGTGAGAAAAGCATAAAGTAATCACCTTGGCATGAGAACCCACGACAAGCTGAGCACCTCATTGTATGCCTAGTGAGGCCCTCATTATTCGGATGAATATTGAGGCTTTAAATCACCCAAAATCTCCTTTGTACGCACCCTTGATATTTAAAGTTTTTTGTTTTACTCAATCTTCAAAATTGCAAAAATACAGATATTTTGAGTTTTATATTTTAAAAAATAAAATAAAAAAAATCTGAGGAGCAATATTTTTGGGGGGAAGAGGTTTACAATACTTCCCTCAACATCTTCCCTAGAGAGACCCCATGCTCATGGTCCGAGGGCGTTTTCTTCCCTAGTGCTATGGGAAGCCCAAGGCAGGCGCCTCAACTGAGGCACTAGGTGCCAGCTCAAGGTTGGTCGCCTTGCCCTAGGCGAGGGGCCTAGGCTAGCACCTCACCCAGGCCAGACACTTTTTAATAGAATGGAGATCAATGCCTTGTTGGGTCCTTCAAGGGGCTGGCTACAAGCATAATATTCTTTGAAGGTTTGTAAGGTGGATGAGGCCCTCATATGAGGGCTAAGGGTGTGGTACAAAGAAGTTGGTCGAGGTCTTCAGTTGAGATGCCAAATCTTTTGCAAGTCATATGAAGCTAGGATGGGGCCAATGCCTACTTCTCATGATGTTTGATCCAACAAGGTATGAATGCATACAAAAAAGATAGTCTTTTACGGTAAAGTTGTCAGTCATAGAGACAATTGTATCACGTACTTTTTTTCATAGGGAGAAAATGAACAGTGTGAATGGAGTAGCCTTACTCTAGCCATACAAAAGAATATGTCTTTACGTTGAAACCTAAAACAAAAACAATTTAGCATGTGGGGCCACTCTCAATGCAGGAAGCAAACAACCTTATCCTAAGGTCTCAGGAATCCTTTTGAAGTCCAGGCCACTGCCACTCAAAGAAATGATAACCTACATAAGAAATAGGCTAAGAAAACTACTTCAAATCCAGGAACTAACAGAAGCTCATACTAACTACACTCTACTGTTGCTTTTCATGTTGACACCAATGATGAGCCTCTACCCTTTGAACCTATGCCCCTTAAAGAAATTATGATCGACAAAAGAAAATGACAGGGGAAGCCACTTCCAAAGCCAGGAACTGACCGAAATTCAGACATTTTCCATGCATCACCATGACTTTTTGCTATATTCTCTCATTGGGCTCACATCAACTTCCATCATGAACCAACAGTTGACCATAAAGCCAAACATGTTGCCCATTCCATAGAACAATTTGTCTCGTGTCAGGCTCCCCATGTGCTTTTATTACTGATATTTATGTTAATAATGTTCTTAGCATGTGTCCCTTTTCTCCTTTGAAGGTGTTGACGATATATTATTAATAGGAATAACGACAGAGTTCTCACCAAAAGTAATGGGCAAACCAAAAGCTGAGTGCTCTTAGACAAAAATTACTTAAGCAGTAACAAAAAATTGCTTACCAAAGCATGAGTAGATGGCAGCCGACAAGTCAGGAGCTCAAGAACTCGTGCAAGCGACAAAGAGTGAAGAGAAAGAACAAAAAATGAGTAGATGGCAGCTCGCACATTGGGTACTTTAGTACACATCCATCTGACAAAGTGGAGAGAAATAAAAGGGAGGGAGGGGGAGTGTAGGAGGAGAAAGGAAATGAGAGTAAAGAAAGGAGGAAAATAGTGTGAAGTCAGAGGGAAGGGAAGCCTAAGAGGAAAGATAATAAGGTTAAGTTAATAGAGAGAGGAAAAGGGTAAGGGAGGAGAAATGAGGTGCCTGGAGGAACGAATCCTAGTACACACTTGATTATACACAAAACCACCGGGTTATGCCCTAAAAACAGGAAATGAATGCCTGTGCTAAACTTGTGCAAACAAGATAGCAGAAAGTGACAAGTGGAAGCCTAGAGAGAAGAGGGGAAGAGAGGGATGTGGAGAAAATGGATAGGATAGAAAGGTGGCGAAAAAAAGAGAGAACAGGGAGAGCAAGATCGCAATAGAAAAAGAAAAGAAGAAAAAAGAAAGACAGGAGGGGGGGTAAGCACCGAGAACATAGAAAGGAGTGAGAGATGAAAGAAAGACCAAAAAAGTACATATTCCCAAAACATATTCTAAAGGCTTCAAGAGTGTTGTAGGGCCACACTAGCAGCAGCCCCTCCTTAGCCAGTGCATCAGCACCGCAGGGGCTTCCCACCGGATAAACAAAACTGAAGTCCATAGATGCACCAGAAAACCATCACTATGAGATGCAAACCTTCACCAATTAACAGAAAGTGCCTCGCATAAATGATGAGAAAACTGTTTTCTAGAGGAGTCCCTCAGAATATTTCTTTTTTTGGGACTAAATTTCTTTTGCGAAGTGTTGTTCGGCTAAACTTTATGCCGCTAATTGTTCTGCAAGAACTTTAGCTGCTCCAAAAAGCCAAACGTATTTCAGCAAGCAGTTCAGCAAATACCATGCTCAACAGGAAAACCATGTGGCCCATCCCACTAAAATGAAGTTCTACGCATGGATCAATCCTAACCCAAGGAGTTAAGAGGCAGCAGTGCACTGAACTGAACATAACAGACCAAAGTTTGGCATGGATCAATCCTAACCCAAGGAGTTAAGAGGCAGCAGTGCACTGAACTGAACAAAACAGACCACAGTTTGGCATGGATCAATCCTAACCCAAGGAGTTAAGAGGCAGCAGTGCACTGACCTGAACATAGCAGACCAAAGTTTGGCATTTGGGGCAGCGAAGTTTAATAAGGAAGTAAATGATTAGCAATTATACTAACAGGGTGTGATAATGAGGGTTATAAGGAGGCAACAGGGCAAAGCAGATCCAGTAGCTGATTCCAGACCATGAAACTGGAATCCATCTCATGGAATCGAAAAATTTGAATTCTCAAAACTCAAAAAATCAGAAATGTTTCACAACACAAAAAGGAAATTTTGCATCCTCTTCTCTCCAGCCAACGGATTGAACATGTTTTAGGCCCAGCAAAGAAGAAATCCCTATCAACTACTAGCACAGGCAAACAAATAGTAGGAGTTACCTTTTCATGGTCTCATGATTGTGCAATGAATGTATATACAATCAATGATGGAAAGCCACCTAAAATTATTAAATTTAATTGGCAGTTTCTAATTAAATAATAATTGAGGGACAAGATAGAAGCATGAATTTGTATCCAAGCTTCTCATTTTCCTCAAACAGGAAGCACAAAGACTTGATTTTTCAAGTTCACCCAAATCAATATCAGACATCTGCGACGTTCTCTAACAATAAAAATAACAACCAAAGGAAGGACAGGAGACAGTCAGATTTAGGATCATGCTTCTCATTTCTATATATAGAAGCACAGACGATGAAATTGTTCACATTCTAAGGAGTAGAGAACACTGGAAAACAGAACATTAAAACTACAATCATGATCTTGTAAGAAGAATCTATCGACTATGGATCAAGATAATTTCCATCCAATCATGAATTGTGTGCAAGACATACCCAAGCAGTTAGTTGGAAACACAGATAAATATTGAAGAGTTCAAATGGATAAAAAAAAGGGATATTGTTAGAGAATCACAAGGAGCCAATAGTTTTTAAGACAATGCACAGGATGTAACATAATATAGGAATAAATGCCTCCAAACTCTCGTACTAAATTATTGTTGCATCAAAAAATAAAATGGGGAACCTCAGGAGTAAAAAAATATTTTATAATCATATATATCTATATATCTATAATCATGTGAGAAGCATAAAAAATATTCGATTGATTAAAATGCAAACCCTAATTTGAAGGTTTAAAAACTCATTTGCTATGTAAGGATTGCTTTTAGATGATCCTCATAGATATAACGTTACATTTTCCTATGTGCTAATAAATTTAGAATGACTTCTTCCCAAACAATATTCAAATTTTATGTATGCATCTTACATTTTCCTATGTGCTAATAAATTTAGAATGACTTTTTCCCAAACAATATTCAAATATGAGCTAATAAATTTAGAATGACTTCTTCCCAAACAATATTCAAATATGAGCTAATAAATTTCGAATGACTTCTTCCCAAACAATATTCAAATTTTATGTATGCATCAATTAAAAAGTAACAAGCTTTAGAGTAACCACACAATACGAAACAATATATCAAAGGAAACAATACAGCTAAAGCGTGATAATAAATTTAGAATGACTTCATTCCAAACAATATTCAAATTTTATGTATGCATCAATTAAAAAGTGTCAAGCTTTAGAATAACCACACAATATTCTTCAAAGGAAACAATACAACAAACCTAAAGCTAAGTACCTGAGAACTTTGAACTTCAGATTTAAATTTTGAGATGTTAGATTCTTGAATCATTTCACTCTACAAAAGAAACGAACCCAAACAACATTAATAAACACCATATCTAGTACAACATAAATAAACATCACATCTAATAGAATCCAAGAATCAACAAAATATACTACTAAGTAAATTTATATGATTCTTACTTTCTGCACAAAATATACTACTAAATAAATTTAAATGATTCTTACTTTCTGCATCTCCATTTTTGAGACAAAAGACTGAGCCACATTTTCCAAGCTATCATTCAGAACTTCAGTAATAGCTGCTGTTATCGCCTCAGCATGGTTTGATGGTACACCTTGTGCTTCTAATCTTCTAACCTGAAGATTAGAAAAATATAATATTGATAAGCATCCAAATCCAAAACCAGTTTCCACAACAATTACAAATTTTTAACCCAAATCCAAAACCAGTTTCCACAACAATTGTACCAGTGCAAGAGTGTCCACAAGGAAGGCCCGTTTTCCATTTGTTTTCACAAGCTGTGATATCTCCCTACAAGTCTGGGATGGTAAAGTAGGTTGTTCTCTTGCTCTTGCCCTTGCCCTAGAAGTAAAGGCAAGGTGTAACTCAATGGGAGAAAGGCCGGAGGCCTGACTTGAAAGGGGTCGAGACGCTTGCCATGTCGCTGTGGCTCTTCGTATAGTAAAAGCCCAATTAGCCATAGATTTTGATAAGTTCAATTTTAAATCAAACTAGCATTCATACAAAATTCTCGGAGACCAACTCTAGCATTCATACAAAATTCTAGGAGAGCAACAAGCCAACAAATGTGTTTTCTCAAATCCTTTTAATCGCCTTTCTGGATTTAGCATTATTCTGGAACCTTAAGCCCTATCACCACAACAAACTCTCTTCAAATAACTATTCATGCAAACCATAATCACAGGAAAAAACGATTTTTGCACCAAAACCCTAAATTCTAAACACTTATTGGCTTTCTCGCCTGAAATTGCCAAGATCTCCTAGCTTCTTTCCTTTCACCGTGGAGTCATAAAAACCCTAGAAAGTACAAGCTATACACGTTTTTTATCCAGCGCAAACCTTGTAAAGCATCTAGATAGCACAAAAGCACCAAAACGCTTATCTGAGTTGGTGGCATGTCGCGGCAATATGAGTCTATGTTAATGGCGACCCAGCGTTTGCCCCAGGCTTTATTTTTTAGGGGTCTGCCATAAAATGCACATTGAACACGAGGTTGCTGCTGAGTTGTAACGTGAAGAAAAGCGGACACTTTCCAGGAAATTTTCGTTTTTCCCAGTTTTTAGGGTATCGTATGGAGAGAAAACGAGGCCCTTTTTGTGGGGCGAAGTAAGAACAGAGACCCACAACAGAACCTGGTCTTGCGAGAAGGTTCCGTGCACCCTTTTTCTCTCTAAGTTCCGTAAGTCAAAGAAATAATAATGATTAAAAATAGGAATCGATGCCAATTATCAAAGATGGTCTTGGTGGCTATCCACCGAATACTTTTTATAGGAAAAAGTTTGTACAGGATCGAGGTTCTAAACATTCGAATTATAGAGCCCGTTGTTTTTTTTGCCGAAATATCTTCAAATTCATCATCTCGACATCAATATGTATGGACATGACAAATATATAGATTTCAATTTTTTAAAATAATACATATATTTTTAGACCGTCATTTTTCAAGATTTTCAAGTTTTGATAGATCTGTTCGTTCTACACTATTTTTTAAGCTTTAAATTTTATAATTAAATACTAAAATATATTTTAAAGTTACCACAAAGATGTTAAGTATTGAAACCACATTTCTCGATACTATTTAAAGGTGCGTTTTTATTTGATTGTTTAGAGCCTCGGCTCTATACAAATCGCATCCCTTTTTAAATAGGAAATGTGATTAAAGGTTGAGAACCCTTAAAATTCATTCAAAGGGTCAAATTACCCTAGCGGGTGATGCATGTCCCAAATTCCAATAAAGGAAAAGGATTGTGTTAGCTAAGGGCAATCGGTGTAAAATTTTGGCACATGTTTTAACAAATCTTGGACCTATGATGAAGAAGACATCTCACAAAAAAAATTCAAATAATAAAAATATTCAAATTGCCCTTACTCAATATTAAGAATGAGAAATAACATACACACGTTTAACTCAATTTTGTGGGAATGATGTATAATCGTTTCCAATCCCATTCCAACCGAAATCTAGAATTTTCAATGTGAATTCTTTCGTGACGCATCCCATCCCTTCCCTATGTAATAATCTAAGTCATGGGGTAGACAATTATCTCATCTTTTACATCTTCCAGAACAAAACAAACGATAATTAATTTGATTTTAACTCAAACAAATACGACGCCCTAGCTACTCCAATGCAAATAGACTAACTAATGCACTGAAAGTATCATTTTCCTAGTTATATAGATAATCTGATTAGAAAATTATCAAATGTCAACGCAAAACACCTTTGAACCGCATCTAAAAGCCTAAAAAGAAAAGAAAAAAAAAGAAGAAGAAGAGCGGCTTGAATCCGACTCCAAAATAGGACGTTGGCGCATTTTGAGTTGCCGTCAACACATAATGAGTTATCACCAAAATTTGTTGTCAGATGGAGCTTAGCTTTGGGCCACAATTCACCGAGAGTGCTATGTTTATGTAGATCAAATATGAATTTCCATGTTTTACTTGGGCCTTTGACTAAACTAGGCACTTCAGGTTTAGTATCTGGTGCTGTGGGTTTTTTATTTAGGTCATAAGTACCTAGATAAAGTGGTTTGGGAATTTAGAGAATATGGTTAACTAGAAATTCAATAGGCCAAAGTGTGATGTTTACAAATGTGATAGAGCGAGAACTTATACACTATTGGCTCCCTAGAAATCTCAATCTGGATATGAAATTTCCAGGTTAAATAAATCTTGGAATACGAGTAAATACTATGTGGAGAGCATCTAGATGGAATGCATGTTTTGTGTTGTACTTAGTCAATAAAACTTGTATTATATAATTTCATTTAAATTTCAAGTTATAAAAAGTCTATTTTAGATCTATTTACATCTATGTAATTCTACCCATAAATATAAAGTTAGCTCTTATTATTTGGTTATTTTAATTATTGTAATTAAAATATGTTTTTACCAATTGAAAGTTGAATCCAATGAGTATATGAAAGTCTCTCTAACTCCTATTTCTAATTCATTTCTAACTATGCCCTTTCTCTTTAACTCTTTTTTTTTCTATGGACATGCAATTATCTCTCTAACCTCTCTCTCTCTCTCATCGTGACATCTCTTCTCTTTAACTCCTCTCTCTAAGCTATGTGTTTTCTCTTTAACTCCTTTTTCTCTCTGGCCATACCATTCCAACTTCTCTCTCTTACATACAAACATCATCATAACTTTTTTTTTCAACTCACTGCTAAGTGTTATCGTCACTGCTATGTGTTATCGCCTCTGTCTTTTATTTCTCTAACCCATCTATCTAACCTTGCCATTTTCCTCCATAATTACATCTCTCTCTAATTATTCATTTTCTCTCTCTTCTTTCTAATGAGCCCCTCTCTAACTCCTTTCCCGATCTAATTCCTCTGTACTCTTTCTAACTTCTCTCTATCTAATCATTCTCTTTCCCCTTCAAACTTCTTTATCTCTCTAACCATGCTATTGATATCCCTAACTTCTCTCTCTCTCTATCTCTTTCCAACTCAACTCTCTCTAATCATGCCCTTTTCTATCTAACTTTTGTTTCTCTTTAGCTCCTCTCTCTAACCATGTAATTTCTCATTTCAAATAATTTATCTCTGGCGAACTTCTTTTCCATTCCCATTTTAACTCCGTATTTTTTCTCTATTTGTTCCGTATCTCTTTTTTACTTATCTCTCTCCTAACCATGTCAACTTGTACTTGTAAGACTTTGATTTGTAAATCACTTTTTTTTTTTTTTCCAAAACTTCGATTTGTAAATCACTTTTTTTTTCTTTTCCGAATGGATGTATCCAGGATATGAGCTAAAAGGAGGGATATGTTTTTGACATTTTGATCTCTGAATGGGAACCAAATCACTATTTTTTTTTTTCTTTTTCTAATGGATGTATCCAGGACATGAGCTAAAAGGAGGGATATGTTTTTGAGATTTTAATCTCTGAATGAGTAACAAGGAAAGAGGAAGTTTTTTAATTCAGAGAAAGACATGCCCCTACCTATTTTTTCAAATAGTCTAAGAATTAGTTTTTTGAAAGTGAAGATGGTGTGAGTGAGAATGAAAACCACAACGTAGTGACTAATATATGGGGGTGCTACCACCACAATCCCTAACCCCTTTCCCAAGAGAGAAAAAAGTATTGGAGAAACAAATGTTTATTTATGATTCAATAACATATTACAGAAGTAAGACAAATGGTTATACTAAAAAAATACAAATGTTTGTTTCTCAACAACAAGCATGGTTGAAGTTGGAGAGAGATGAAAATGGGATTGAGTTAGAAAGTAGACTTGTGTGGGTTTTTTTGGGTTTTGATAATTGTTAAATACATCAGTTGGTATACTTCATCAATTACATACTCACTATTGCCACTTCCATGCTTGTCACTTTCCCACCAATATTTTACTCTGCTGCTTAATCATACTATACCTTCAAGACCTTACACTACACTCAATTACACACTCTCACTTACTCATCTCTTTCTAGCCCTATATAAGGGTGGTAATGGGCGGGGCCAGTCCTAGGTCTTGTTCTTATAAGGCCGGCCCAGGCAGAGAAAAAGCAAATAAAAAAAAAAAAAGTGAATCAGGCTAGGCCAAACTAGGTTGGCACTAGCCCTAGCCCAGCCCTCGAGCCATAGTTTATGGCCTTGACCCTACAGTTTTAGGGTGGGCTGCCCAGCCCATTGCCAACCCTGCCCATATCTCTCTTTCTTCCCTATGTTCCTCGATGCCTTAGGCTTCAATCAGACTCCTTTTATATAGCTTATGCTCACTTTCTTGGCTACCCAATTAGTGGACATTATTGTGCCACCTAATCTATGCATGTGTTCTTTTCTCATAAACCGCGCATAGTTCTCAAGAGAAAGATGGGTTTTGGAAGCCTCAATTTCTTTCTTTTTTTCTTTTTTTCGGGTAATTCAATGGGGATGAGCCCTTATCTATTTTTTAAACTGTTTGTGGTTTTTTAATGTATTAGGTGAGAATGAAAGCCTCTTGAGAAAGAGAGAGAGAAAGCCATATGTTGACTCTACATATTAGAAATTTAGATATGGGAGAGGGAAAAAATGCAAATGTTATATTTTTCTACCTTTAATTTTAACATAAAATATTGCCATGTAAAGAGAAATATGACATTTGCATTTTCTCTCTCTCCAATATGAAGATGCTTGGAATAAATGCTTTGAATGTCTAAAAATATAGAGATGATTTGGATAAATAATTTCACATAATGTTTTAAGACCCGGAAATTAGTTTTGGATTGCCCAACAATTGTACGATCTAGCTAAGCCAGGTTGGCAATCTAGATCAGTCGACAGGTGGAAAATCAATTAAAATAAAATAAAACGAATGAGATTTGGGGAACACTAACTTGGATTGCACTCTTATTGAATTTTATCCATATTGACAACTCACAATGCAGATCACCAAGTTCTAAAACATTGATTTTACATGAGGGAAAAGAGGCCTCTAGCTAAAAGAAAGGAGTTCTAGTTGGAATGTTCTTATCTTTTTTAAAATCTGTTTTTACTTTATTCATTGTAATTTGCTAAAAGTCATATGTTTTGGCTAGAAATAGACAAAAATTGTTGGAAATCATTTAAATCTCAATAATTAGATAATATAATAGTTCCAAACGACTAATAATTTAATATACTCCAAAGTATATTAATTTTAGAAAAGATAACCTATTTCAAATAAAAGTAATTGTTATCCTTACTATAAGTACAAATAAAGTTAGTCATTAATAAGATAATCTATCACCCATTTTTTCATGTGGATATAAGTACAAACATGAGTAGCCAACTAGCCTTCCGTTAATGAGAGACTATAATAAATTGAGGAGAACCTTGAGATATACAAATCAAATCATAAATGGATAATAAAAAGAGAATTTTATGCTCTTGTCCTTTAGAAATCATTATTATAAATTTATTGTCAATTTTTGTTTTTTACATTCATACATCTTTTTCCCCTTTTTTTAGTTGGTCTAAGGTGACACTGACTTTGGACCAAACTTTTATTAATATTATTATTAGTTATTGTGACTTTTGACCTTGAAGTTCAAAGTGCTTTCACTTTGGACTTTTAAGTTTCGAAATGAAGGTTTTAAAATCCGAATTAACTTAACTTTGGGCCTTCACTATATACATTGAACGCTTGAAGTTAAAGCACTTTGGACCTTCAAGGTCCAAAGTGAATGGAATTGGAACCTTGAAAGTCATATGTGGATGTAGTTATAAAAGTTGATAGGGGCACTTTGAGAAAAAAAAAAAAAAGACATGAATATAAGAACAGACTTTTAATACAAAAATTTGAAAAAAAAACATTATAATAACATATATTTTGGGGTATAAGTGTAAATTCTCTAATGAAAGTACATGGGAATAGCTCCAAATTTTTGTATATTTTCATTTTTAGCTGATAGATATATATTTTATGGGTCCTATGTGAATGGAGTTCACATATTGATGAGGCACATTGAGAAAAAAATAAAGAATAAGACAGGAATATGGGTGGGGAAGGGTCCTGTAGGATCATTACTCTTATTTTAAAAAGGGAAAAATTTATATATAGTGTAGGCTCAAAACAATCAAATTAGAGCCTACCTCAAAACTTTCACTAGAAGAGGTTGTTTTGATGCCCAAAAATCATCAAATTGATCATCTTGACATCAAGATGCATGGACTTGGAAAAAAATGGATTTCAAGTGTCACGACCCCGCCCCCGACCGCCTTGCCTTTACTGACGGAGGGCGACCGAGCGCAAGTTCATGATCGCAATGTAGTGTTTGTCACTAAGGTAGGAGTAGACTCAATCCCTTGTTCACGGTAATCAAGTAAACCAAGGAAAGCAAACACTTACGTGAGCCTAAAAAATTTAAAACTTAGCAATTCCATTCATAAGAAGAGACGTTACATTATATTACAACTCAAAAGTAGTACAATAGAATTTAGGACTCCAGGGCCCATAATTACATAGTTCAAGAAAATAGTACAAATAGGGCTGAAAAGCCCAGCTACCTATAAGATCTAAAAACCCTTCTCTTAGTGGCCGCTTCAATCTTTAGCTGCAACCCACACTCCCAACTATGAAACGGTCACTTTCAGTCTACACGGAGAGAAAAAAATTGGAATGAGCTTTGAAGCTCAGTAAGCAACTCTAGTGTTACAAGTCAACCCATGTGCAATAAACAATTTACTAAATCATAATCATTGGCAGTGCAGTAGTCACGTATATTGGTCATCAGATCAGTACATCAATTATAAACAGGATATCCGAGTAACAATGCATCAATTATGGACAATGTCATGCAGTCATTACAACTATAGAAAATCACAGTCATAATTCATTCATTACACACTCACTCCCTAGTTCACCTACTCCTGCTAATAGAAGCCCTATCCTTCAGGGCAAGTCAATCCTGTTACTTAGGAGTTCTACCATCCCATAGGAGGGAGGGTAATGACAAGTGGGGTAATCCGCTTCGTAATACCCTCAACTCACATACACGGTCCTCAACGCGTATTGGAGGTTCGATAGGCTTTTACCTTGCAAGGCATGTTAGAATATGGATATCTTAGGTTCATATTGATATACATCATTATGGATGTATATGTATATATCTCTTGATAAGATTAGGTATCTTGAAGATAGAGACCAAGTTACTTGATCATCAAGTTATCACATCATATTTATGCCATATACTTATGTAATTGTCATATATATATATATATATATATATATATATATATAGGTACTATTTGATGTAAAGATTCCTCCAAATTATAGTGAAGATGTAGCCATTGGGCTTTGGATCCGTGCACGTAAGGCTTCGGCCTGAACCACGTAAATCTTGTGTTATCTTTGTTCTTTCTTCTTCTCTCTCCATTCTATGCTCCCACGAATTCTAAAAAGGCATCAGAGCTTTATGGAGTACACGTTGGGGCACGTGGTTGAGGGGCTACGTCACCTTTATGGAGTACGTTGACGTGCACAGTAGAAGGGCTGGGTCACCAAGGTCGTGCCGTATGTGAGCTTTATGAAGGACGTTTGTTTCTTTCTCTCTCTATAAGTCCACTCGTCAAAAGTCCCCCCTCAAAAGGAGGGATAAGTTGCTAGAGCCAAAGGAGAAAGAAAAGTCAGTTGGCCTATGGTCCATTATCAAAGAAAATACTGGTAAAGCCCTATTTGAAGTTTGCCTCCCTGTGTATTGTAATGAGCCGCTTTCCTTCTAAGAGAAGTGCTTTAAAGATTTGGCGTATTCATATTTGGTTGACTGTGCATCAGAATGGGCAAGAAGGGGAACAACCTGATGAGGATCTTAAATATTGCAGCTTTCACTGCATCCGGCTATGCATCCACTGAAGGTCGTCAATGCAAGCCTTTCAACCCTCTTCTTGGGGAAACCTACGAGATTAATTATCCATACAAAAGACGTCTGTTTCTTCTCTGAAAAGAGCAATTCTGCGCAACTCCTAGACGGTGGCCTCAAAATTCTTCCTAGCTTAAATCAACAAATTCATTAATTCCCAATGCATAAGTAAGCCCTTTACTATTGGTTTCCTGATCGATCAGTTCGTATATCCGTTTCCGTTTGATTTGGGAGTTTATAGTTAAAAGAAAAAAAAAATGAAAAAGTAGAGAAGAAAAAGAAAAAAAAATGGGTGGTATTTTTTTAATGATGTGGGCTATTGTCTAGAAGCCGAATTTCATTGGCATTTTTTTTTATATCATTGTACTCAAAACAAATATATATATATATATATATAAGTTGGGTGTTTCTTCGTATCCACACCCAACTTGAGGAGGAGAGTATAGGAGATATGGAGATGAGAAGAGTAGAGATGAAGTCAAAATATCTAGTGTACCCGCTATGTGGACAAGAACATCAATTCCGGTATACGCGCATTTTTCAGTTGTCTCGTGCGTTATTTGCTCCTAGCGCCTTGCCATGTAGCAAAGGACTTCGTCATACTATTGTTGTAGGGATATCGTCAGGGGGACCACATACATTCATGATTAGCGAATTTTTCAAGGATAAGTTTTCACGAATTTTCAGTATTCGTTGCCACTTTATTTGTTGTATAACTGTCTTTGTTGTGCCTTTGTAGCACTTTTAGTGGTCTTTAGACCAAGTTTGGTATTCACATGTCTTGGATTATATCTTTTCGATCTCGCAGACTATTCAAGCACGCTAATGAGAGCAGTGCAAGTTTCTTTGGCAACTTTTTGGTTTCAATTTCAGTTTGATGATCGAATTTCTCGATCTTGGTTGATGATCAAGTTTTCCGTTCTTTGATTGTCTTATTTGATGATGGAGTTTTTTGTTGCTCCATCCTGTGTGATGATCGTCGAGTTTTTCGTTACTCGATCTCGGATGTTCCTAAGAGAGAGAAAAAAAAATCATTTTCTTTTAGAGAGAGAAAGCGTCTAGAAAGGCAAGAAGCATCGGAAGAGAGAGATCTTCATAGAAGCCTCGGAAGAGAGATATCTTTAGAGAAGCCTATGAAGAGAGAAGATATTCAGAGAAGAAAGTAGAGAGCCCAAGAAAGGTTCTTTCTTGGAAGACCATGGTAGCCTGTGAAATTATCATAGATTTGATCACTACTCGTTTTTTTTGGCAACTTAGTATTGTTCAAACTCCAGCTGCTTTGTGTCAAAGTATTTTGAGTTTAAGAAGGAGCGTTAGGATATGGATATCTTGGGTTCATATTGATATACATCATTATGGATGTATATATATATATCTCTTGATAAAGTTAGGTATCTTGAAGATAGAGACCAAGTTACTTGGTTATCAAGTTATCATATCATATTTATCTTCTCTAGTTGTGTAATTGTCTTTTACATATAGAGGTACTCTTTGATGTAAAGATTCATCCAAAATATAGTGAAGATGTAGCCAATGGGCTTTGGATCCGTGCACATAAGGCTTCGACCTGAACCACGTAAATCTTGTGTTATCTCTATTCTCTCTTCTTCTCTCTCCATTATATGATCCCACGAATTCTAACAAGGGATCCATCAATTACGTATCTCATCTCATGAATCACAGAGAGCAATGCTTTTTTCTCCCCTAACCAGTTCCTGTCATTGTGCAGGTTAGGGAATATGCTGACATCACCTTCTTGGTGTATCAATCCCCACTAACGATGGGTGTCTCATCGCATAGTGGCCGGTATCAGTAAAGCAATGACCAATATTCTTATCAATGTAACAGTACAATATACACTACCAATGGATGTCCTATTGCGTAGTGGTCATCATTAAGGCCTCTTTCCATCCTCGAGCATTCAATTCATTCATGTCAATTCAGTGCCTCATAACAGATAAATCACATTCTCATCATATCAGTATGGCAATTAACACGAAACATTCATTACATGAATCGTAGCTTAATATTTACACATGGATATCATCAACGACATATTGGCACTTATCATGAAACTTTCATCACGAAATAATCACATCAATATGGCACTTATTATTTTTCACATAGCACATTGTTGTGGAGCATCATTCACATAACCTTATGGCATATGCATGGCAATTATCATATAGCATTCATACTTGTCACTTATCAAGGGAATTTTAGTGCTTCAATTAATAGCTAGATGAGAAAATTTCAGTATTTCACTTATCACGGAAATCAGGGCTCATTAGTTTGGTCGAAAATTCAATTCTAATCAAATAATAGTTGCTGAAAAACAGTGAGCAATGACACACTCACGCATTTTAGGGGTATAACTCAAAATTTATGGGAAATTTCGAAAATCTCAAAACATGTAACTTTAAGTCTATTCATAGGGTTTTCCAACTGTGGTAATTTGAAGACGTTTGGATGTCGTTTGCCATGCCAAAAGTGCAGCCCAACAAGAGTCACAGTTGCTGGAATTTACAGCGATTGTGAGCAGTGACATGTCTCACGTTTTAGAACATATCTTTTGATCCATGTGACAATTTATCATGATACAAAAAGAAAACTTTAATTAGACATGTATATCTTTCATTTAAAATCAATTTGGGCCCATTCGGGCTATGTTTGGTCAGCGAAAAGCACAGGGCAAAAGCCCGCACAGTTGCTGAAAAATCTCCTTCCCTCAAGCATTAACATGCCATCACCATAATATACACCATCTTATAGATCGACTTAAAACATAATTTTAGTCTTAATCATATCAAGTAAACTTGTAAGTTTGGCAAGGAAATAACTCTATAATTTTTTCAAAATTCATTGGACATGTTTAAGCATTTATTCCACTTCATTTTTTGTCCACTCTACAGTCGTTCATTCTATCAGACTTATCTCATTCAAGTGAATCTAAGGGAGGCATAGCACTAATCCACTTACCTAAAGGTCGCGGTGCCCCTAAACTTCCTTGCGCAGGTCTCCCCTTGCTCCCCCATGGCAGCCTCACTCTTGGATTCTCACGCGCAGGTCGCCCTTGCCCAAGATGCCAGCTTCCCAATGGCGGCAGCATAAAGCTCGCACTAGGCGCTGGAGAGAAAAAGTTTGAGGGAGGCACACGACGGTGAGGAAGGGCATGATTTATAGGCGCATGCATAGGTAAGATTCCCTGTGGCTAACGCTGTGGTAGGTGGGGAAAAAGGGATGTGGCTGGTATCACTCGTGCGGCGTGGCGTTGACAAATTCGGTTGTTAGGCGCGACGCTGACCCTGTTGGCGGTTGTACCAGGTTGATCGAACGCACACGGCGTTACCCTCTAGTCGCACGGGGCGATCCTCACACGGCGGTGACACTCGCTGTGATGCCCATCTCTATTCCACACGAAGTTGGTCACTCTCTCACGTGGCGCTCCTTCGTCTTCATGCTCAGCGTTACATCTTCTGCCTTCACGCGCATTAGCCCAGGCGGCGTTACTCCAAACGGCGATGCTAAGGCTTCTCCGCTCTCTCTCTCTCAAATTCTCAGACAGCGCTACCTCACGCCGTGCATGACGTTCCTCCTTATGTTCACGACAATGCCTCCATTCTCCCGTGGCGTTAGTCTGGCCTGCGCACGGCGTTAACCCACCCACTTTATGTCGCCTCTTTACCTCGGACGACGATAAGTTCAATTGCACAGTAGGTGTTGCCCAAGCTTACATGCGGCAGTGCCTCCTCACACACACGGCATCAACCCTTATACTCGGGAAAATGCCCTCACTTGCACGCGGTGTTGCCTCCATGTTTCATGGACGGCACTAGGTCAAAACACACAGACGATGCTATCCTTAGCCCCTAGCGCCGGCCGTGTGCTTCCGTCTCTTTTGACTTCCCTCTCTCTACTGCCGCGAGTGATCAGGCTCAATTGAATTGTGGCCCTTACATCAAGGTTTGAAAATAGAGTATCTTGTAACACATTTTTGGGCCGTCAATTTTCACGATTTTCAAGTTTTCATAGATTTGCTCGATCTACACTATGTTTTAAGCTTTAAATTTTATAACTAAAGATGGAAATATAATTTCAGGCTATAACAAAAATTTTCAGTGTTAAAACTATATTTCTCGATACTATTGGAGGTGGGCTCTAATTTGATTGTTTAAAGCATCGACTCTAAACAAACCGCACCCTTTTAAAAATGCCCCCAATGACATTTTAAAATCTATTTATTTACAATTTTTCTAAGTATTTTGCATAATATTATTTTAAACATATATTTCCTATTGCCCTCGCTAAGAGAGGATCAGTTTATACAGGAGCCACAATTTGGCGTAGTCGTCTGCCTAGCGTTCTCTCTTCTTTTATTATATGATTTGGCGCAATTGCCCCATTATAGGATTTTATAATAAGTGTTATCCCTTTTCTATTAATGAAAAATCAGGTAGGGGGCCTTCTCCCCCAATGATTAACCCAAAAAAAAACATATATTTCCTTTTTTAAAAATTTTATATATTTTTTATTTTTTTGAATTGTTATATACTTTTTATAATTTTTTAACCTTTTTTTTGGCTGCTACATTACGCAACAGTAATCGGTCAAGTTACTCGGACTCGACTCGATTAATCGGCTCGGGCCATGACCGATTACTCAATCCGAGCCGCACTTTCTAAGACTGATTCTAACAACCTTATTTGCACCTTTTAAGTAAGTACCTTTTAAGATTCACTCTGAGCTATCCTTGCAATTTTATGGGCCACCCAGTTCTTTGAGTACTTTCAATGGGCCACAAGTCCTGAGCAACCCTTCAATGATGTTTATCACTCACGATAATTTCAAAGGGAATACTACAAATTATCAACTGGCTTTGTGGAAGTACTCTCTTCATCTCTTGATACTTGTAGCATGCTCCCAGTGGTGTATACTGTACATTTTCTCTCTTGGGAAAAAGAGTGTAGTAATTTTTTTTTGTGAAATTTTGGGATCCATCTAACAATCACTAGATGATTATTTTCAAATGAAAATGAATTTTGAGTTCTTAAAACACGTAAATCTGCCGATTCAAAAATTGGATCGTCTCTCTAACCTTATAATAATTTTTTAGGTTGTTGGCTAGGTTGAAAAGCTTAAAATCCCCCAAAAAATTTAGGGTCCTAACAATACTTGATTCTATCGAGATTTTACATTGAAAAACACTCCTATTGGAGCAGCAAATCTTCATACAATAATTATTAAGAAAAGTATACGAAAAGACCATTTACTTTTGTTATAAAGAGGTCAGATTACTTTTGTCCTTCAAATTTCAAATCAGGTGGTTGTGAAAGTGTCTTGACTAATCTCAAAGTTTGAAAAAAGAATTTGTGACAAACTAAAACTTTTAAATTTGACATCTAATAGCTATGAATAATTGTGACCTCCTTATAACAAAGATAAATTGTCTCATAGTATACAATCCCTAGTTATTGTTCGTTATGTTCAAAAAAAGAAAGCAATCAACTTGCATTTCATGGGTGATTAATCATTAATCCAATGTCATCTAGTTTCTTCTACCCTCATTGTCTCTCGCATTTTTTTACTAGCATGATAACTAAACCAATATTCACATTATTTTTAATTAAATGACTTCATAACTGATCCAAATAAATAAGCATATTTATTTTGTGATTTAATAAAATTTAGGTGTTCATCAATTCTTGTTTGACAATTACTATGTCAGATCATCAATTAATTACATCAGACTTAATTAGACATCCAACATAACGGATATAGGCCTTAAAATACTTTCATATGAGTCATACACATGAAATTTGGAATCATCTGTTAATTTATTCATCATATTTCCGTTCTTTACAGAAGATGATCAATAGTTCCTTTTCTGCAACCTTTGCAATTTGCAGACTTTGAGATTATCCAATGAGTTTCATTAATTAAATATTTTACACAAGATCAATAATTCCTTTCAAACTTTAGAGTTTATCCATTGAGTTTTGTTAATTAAACACCATTAAATGGATATAGTCCAAAATATCGATTTTAACTTAGAAAAAAGTTTTTATAAGGTTGCAACCTTATATTTTTAGGATAGAAAATGGTGCTCGGCAGTTACAAAACCTTCCAATTGGTTATCTTAGTCTATTAAAAAAAAAAAAAATCTTAAAAATACTTTATCTTGTAACAAGTTATCTACACCATCTATTTTCAAGATTTTCGAATGCTTATAGATCTCTTTGACTTACACAGTTTTTGAAATTTTAAATTTCATAATTAAAGTTAAACATGGGTTTTCAATGTCACTAAAACTACATCTTCCGACAAATTTTAGAGGTCTGCCTTACTTGGACGTGTTCGATAACAGGAAGTATCTTGTTGAAGCTTGAAACTTTATCTATGATATTGATCAAGTTTTGTGTTTAAAAAAATAAATAAATAAATAAAAATAAAAATAAAAGGCCAGAACTGAACGCTTCGTGCGTTAAAAAAGTTCCGACCAAAAGGTCAGAACTTAGGGAAGTTTTTATGATACCTCACGCCGCGATAAAAGTTGTTCCCTAAGTTCTTCGCCAGCCACCCCTCTCTTCGCACCATGCCGCTCATCCGGACCCTTCTTTGCTCGTTAGGGTTTACTCATCTCGTTTATTTCAGCAGCTGCGGCAAAAGGGTATGAACATCGATCTTATCTGCCCCTTTTCTGTGTAACGCCACTTCTTTTTCTAAGGACTTTTACCCTTTCCTATAGAAAAAGTGGATGCCCAAAAACGCGGATTATGCATTCACCTTTTTCAATTCAACGGATTGCTTGTAACTCAATTCTGTAATTCTTCTAAATTGATTTAAAATAAAGGCTGATTGATCGTTAGGGCATTGTATGTCTCATTTTTGGGGTAATTTGGTTGGGTTTTAATGAAATGTGGTGGTGTTGGTGAAGAAGTAAAGAAGAGTGTGTTGCAGGGGATGCATCTTCTTCTCTCTCTTCTCCGATGCCACAGACAGCGCCACCACCAAAATACCATTTCTCTGTCTTCACCTATCAACCATTTCCAAGGTGAATCCTTACTTCTTTTTTTCCTTCTTCTCTCTAGGTCTACTTTTACCCTAAATTGGATGGCTCCTGCAATCTTTGTTTGAGAACTGAATTGGATATCCTTTTTCCCCATGATAATTTTTTCCATGATTAAATTTTGAGAATTTGCTTGTTTCACATTGTTTTCTCATTTTCTTAAAAGATTTTCTCAAACGAAACATCAACCCTTCTTATTTTCCACTCTTAAATTTGTAGATAAAGAACGGTAAAGAGTTATTCATGGAAGTGTTATTCTCACTCTCTCTCAACGTACTTTAATTTAAATTGATATTTTATTCTAAAAAATAAAATTTAAAAAATTAATAAAAAATAAATAATATCTAAATCTCAATTTTTATATTTTACGTCTTTCCTGTTACTTCTACGGCTAATCCCAATACAAATACTTCACAAATACTTAGAACTTACTTAGAGGTTATCAAAAAAACCAAAAACTTTCTTAACTAACTTCTAATTTATAGTTCATGAAGAACTTCTTAAATAACTTCTAATTTACAGTTCATGAAGAACTTCCAATTTACAGTTCATTAATTTGCTTCTAGTTATCAAGCAAGCCCGTATAGTATAAGGTAGGCACCATATACAAACCTCACCCTTTTACCTTTAGATGGTATCTCAAATATCAACCTTATAGGTGATATTAAACTAAGTACAACTTTCCAAACTAAAAACAACTCACCTAGCTATTTCATCTAAGTAGACTTTTCAAACTAAGAACAACTCACCCATCCATTTAATCATTTTTTTGTATGCATCACTTTTCAAACTAGAAACAACTCACTTATACAATTGTATTTTTGGGGATGTGGTGGCATGAACTAAAGAAATTAGGAAATCATTTTGCATCTTTAACTAAGGCTCGCAAATAGAGAAATCGCATAATCAACAAAAAAATTGTTCTTAATTCACAAAATTGGATCTCCAGTCCTGAGTGGTCTTCTTGTTTACCCTTGTGATGGATTTCAAAATATATGTATTTATACTAAAATATGATGATTGGGAAAAGGTTATGACGATGATGATGAAGATGATGCATATCTACTAAAAGATGGTGGCGAGGGAAATTTTAACCGTTGAAAACTATACCATGACTCACAATCGTTATTCGTAAAAATAAAAAAAAATCTCCAAGAAAAATTTCAAATCTTTTTTTTTTGGAATCGTGCTTATTTCAACCAAGGACAAATATTTGTTTAAATTGCGTCATTGTATATTTGAATGATGATTAAATGGTTCGAGAATCTTTTGTTTATAAGAACTTTGATAAACCAATGTATATATTTGAATGATGATTAAATGGTTCGAGAATCTTTTGTTTATAGGAACTTTGATAAACCAATGTAGTTTCAATGTGAATATTAGGTTTCTGTTGATTCTTACGGTCTCAACAATGGAATTGGTATTTCTTTTGTGTATTCATGTTATGCACCACTAAACAAAAGGTATTGTATACACAAGTTTACCTCCTTATACGGTAGAAGGCTCATTTCTAAATGTTGTCTAGAGATATAGTTTTAATGTTAAGAAATTTATGACACTTGAAAATTTGTATGTGACCTAGTTATAAAATTGAAAGTAAAAAATGGTACAGAGGGAACAGACATATAAATATTTGAAAATTTTGAAAATAAACTGTCTAAATAACATATTACAAGATACATTTTTTATTTTAGACTTGAATTATTTTTTTTTTATATACAATCGCCAATACAAATCTAATAACATATTCCTAGGTTTTAAATTGTTTTCAATTTTCCAAATATATGTATCGATTATAACAATCTATTAAGCCCTATCAACTCTAGCAAACTTATAAGCGTATCAATCTAGCACGATACCTAAAACCTATCAATTATTCTAGCCAATACACTTAAAACCCTATCAATTCGAAGATCAGGACATTGATTTCCGATCGATGTGATCAGATGGTCCACATTTCCTAAAAAATATCCTCCTTCTAGCAAGTACACCTAAAACCCTATCAATTCGAAGATCAGGCCATTGATTTCCAATCAATGCGATCGGATGGTCCACATTTCCTGAAAAATATCCTTCTCTTTTTGTAATGTTTGACGCATTTTGATTCGATCGGGTTCCATCGTGCTAAGAGTTTTGGTTCCATCGGGCTAATGGGAATCAAAGGATAGGAAATGTTAGCGTTACCTAAAGACAAGGTTGCATGAATTAGAGTGGGCAAGGCTGATAGTATATTGGTTTGCCCTTAATTCAACGATTTGTTTATCTAAACACCCGTGTGATTTTCTTTATTCTTCGATGCTTTATGCAAAGAGATTATGCTCCTGTGGGAGCATACAATCATATTTGAAGTAGTTTTGGGATTTCAAATTGGGTGTGATTTATATAGAGCCGAGGCTCTAAACAATCAAAGTAAAACACACCTTCAAATAGTATCGAAAAATGTGGTTTCATACTTAAATCTGTGTGATAACCTTAAAATATATTTTTATTTTTAATTATAAAATTTAACGCTTAAAAAATAGTGCAGATCGAGCAGATCTATAAACACTTGAAAATCTAAAAAATAGAAAGTAAAAAAAATGTGTTACAAGATGCATTATGTCCAAAACTTGAAATCTATTTTTTTCTCAACTCCATGGAACTCATATGAAGATAATCAATTTGAAGATATTTAGGCATCAAAGCAACTTCTTCTAGTAAAAGTTTTGAGGGAGTTTCTAAGTTGATTGTTTAGAGCCTTGGATCTATATAAACTTTTTCCTTTCAATTTGGATTTTTTTCAAATGGCTCCGAGTTGAAAGTAATACACGTTTACACCTTGTGGGAAGATGCAGTTCGAGTGCACGATGCTCTTACGATGGTCTAAAGACCTGTTTTTAAAGTAGTTTTCGGATTTCAATTTTGGGTTTTTAAAGTAGTTTTCGGATTTCAAATTTGGGTGTTTTTGCAAATGGCGCCCAGTTGAAAGAGTACACTTTCACACGTTGTGGGGAGATGCAATTCGAGTGCGCGATTTTCTTACGATAGCCTAAAGGCCTAATGTTTTCTTAATTATGAAATTTGGAGCTCAAGAACCGATCACATCTATAAACACTTTAAAACCCTTGAAAATGAATGATCTATATAATGTGTTTTTTTTTTTTTTTTTTTTTCTTTTTTTCATATCCATACATTTGAGATATAGATGATCAATCTTAGAGTTTTCCAATGTCGTTTTAAAATATTAAATTTCTAAACCTATATTAATTCTTGTTCAGTTCAATGGTATTATTATTTTTTAAATATTTTAATATTTGGTCTAATAAGAGTGAGGACCTTAAACTTTCACTTAACCCATCTCAAGCCTCATCAAACCCATCTCAAGCCCATTTTTTCATATCCATACATCTGAGATATAGATGATCAATCTTAGAGTTTTCCAGTGTCGTTTTAAAATACTAAATTTCTAAACCTATATTAATTCATGCTCAATTCAAATGGTATTATTAGTTTTTGAATATTTTAATATTCGGTCTAATAAGAGTGAGGACCTTAAACTTTTATTTAACCCATCTCAAGCCCGAGTAAAGGAAGTGGATTGTGTTAATAAGAGGTGCCTATTTTTGTATGACACTTTATAGAAAAGAATGGATAAGCATGACTCACGTAAACGATCTCAAATAATTGGGGTAAGCGTTAAATGATGATGATAATAATGATGAATTTTCTGCCGTTTTATTATGCGGAATCTATGCGATGAAACTATAAGGAAATTGGTAATAGAAAGAAAGAAAAAAAAAAAAGCACATTATTGAATTACATAGTTAATGAAAATGCTCAGATATGTCTTAATTAGAACTTCTATTCCTTATTTCTCCATTATTCCTATGGAAATTTCGATGAAAATTCTCCTCTCTCCACGTCAAGTTTGTGAGGAAGGTAATGCGGGAATCTAGAGTTTAGAAAGATGTGCAAGGTAATGCGGGAATTTAGAGTTTAGAATAACGCGGGAATCTAGAGTTTAGAAAGGTAATGCGGGAATCTAGAGCTTGGAAAGATGTGTAGTTTTGGATATGCAACTTGACGATCTCATGAATTCTTAAAACGAAAAAATGATGAGGATTAGGGATTGGCATCAAATTAATAGAAGCCCCGGAAATCATTCTCTCTCTCCAAGTGACCCCGTTCTGGGATTTAATGTAGAATGCGGCTTTAGAGAGAGAAAAAAGGTTTTTAGAGATAGAAAAGGAGAAGTAGAATTTAAAATGCCGCTGTAAAAAAGAGAGGGGATTTTTAGAGAGATAAAAAGGGGAGTGGAATGTAGAATGCGGTTTTAAAGAGAGAGGGGATTTTTAGAGAGAGAAAGAGAGAAGTGGTGAGTTCCCACTTAGACTCACCTTTTTTTCTAACATTTTTAATTTTTCAATAATTTTTGAAGGGTTTTAATTTTTTTGAAAAAATATTTAGCTTTATATATATGAAAAAAGCTTGTATAATTGTGACGCTGTAAACAATCAAATCCAAACGCACATAAAAAATGTCACTAAAAGATGTTGTTTTGATGCCCAAATATCTTCAAATTGATCATTTCGACTTCAAGATACATGAATATGAGAAAAAAAATGGATTTCAAGTTTTGAAAATAGTGCATCTTGTAATACATTTTTGGATTGTCAATTTTCAAGAATTTTAAGTTTTCATAGATCTGTGCGATCTACACCATTTTTTAAGCTTTTTATAATTTGATATGGAAAATATATTTTAAGGCCTTTGTAAAGATTTTTAGTATTGAAACCACATTTTTTGATACTATTTGAAGGTGAGTTTTACTTTGATTGTTTAAAGTTTGACTTAAAAAGTTTGAAGAGAGAGACTTAAAAAACTAAACACACGTTCTAATTGGGCCCAGCGGGACCTTTATTTGGGCCGCCCCGGGCCTAGCCCAGAAGATTCTTATGGGTTGGGTCAGCCCAGGCCTTTACATAATTTATTTAGGCAGTGCCAGGCTCCTCGCCTACATTTTCGGGTGGGTCTTACCGGACCAGGCCAAATGGAGAGGAAGAGAGGGGATGGGTTTTTAGAGAGAGAGGCGAGCAGTAGGGGTGGGGTATGAGGTGGGTGAGTGGCCATGTGTCCTCACTCCTCTTTCCAGTATTTTTTATTTTGCAATGTTATTTTTTGTTTTAAAATTTTTCAAAAAAAATTTAATATAATTTTCTTTTAAGATATTTTTTTGCGTTACAAACAAAAACGTTTGAAGAGATATTAAAAAGAGAAGAAATGCTTTTAAGTGGGGCGGGCAGGGCTTATGTGTAGGCCCAGCCCAGAATGCACTTCCGAGCCACAGGCCAGGTTGAAATTTTTTAGGCTTTTAACGGGCCTACGGCGGGGCCGATGGCAGCCCTATTTGCAACTTTATCCTAAGGTGCATCTAATAAATTCTATAGAAGAGTATTAAAGTGCGTCTCATAAATTCTATAGAAGAGAGTCTTTTGACACTAGAGAACCCTTCGATCATCTCAACTTCAAGATGCGTCCATATAAAGATAAAGGGAATTTCAAGCTCTAAAAATATAGTCCGTCTTGTAACAAGTTATTTAAACCATCTATTTTCAAGATTTTTAACTGATTATATAAATCTGTTCGTATTATTTTAAAAATTTTAAACGTCATAATTAAAAATAAAAATAATATTTTAGGCCATCATAAAATTTCCAACCAGAATTACATCTGAATGTAAATTTTAGAAGTGCGCCTTATTTCCAAGTTATAAAAAACGTCGACCATAAACCAAAGGCATCTCTCCTAACGTTGTTCCCAAAGAAAAATTAAACGACATTGAGACATCAAGAAAACGCAGCAAAACTTAAAAGACATTAAACCTCTATTAAGAGGAAATGGGCCAGGTATATCAAGAGGAAATGGGCATGGCGTGGTTTGGAGATTTTGGGCAGCAAAGAGAAAGAGATTTGGGTTAGGTTTTGCAATTGAAAGTTTACGGTTTAGGTTACAGAGAGAGTTTCATGTAGAGTTTAGGGGATATGGTTATGAGAGTGAGTAATCGGTTGACGTTTGGTGGTTATGTATTAAGAGAGTGGGTATGCCTTGGCTCACATCATTTATTTTGGTAAAAGTATACAAACATATTATTTATTTTTGTTATAAGGAAGTCACAATCTTGTTCGTTAGATTTTAAATTAGGTGGTTGTCAGTATGTCATTGATTAGGTTCAAAGTTCCAAAAAAGTTTTTTGTCATCTGATGGCTAGGAGTAATTGTGTCATCTTTATAACAAAAGTAAATAATCTCATTGTATATAGTCCCTAAACCGTAACCTGAATTTTGGACGTTATTCGGATCTGGTTATGGATCCAAGATATGGATCTGATGGGCTGGATCTTAATAGAATTCAAATCGGATACGAGTAGAGGTGGATATGAGTAGAGGTGGATCCGATTCGAATCTAACCTAATTATTAAAATATTATATATTTTTTTAAACTTTTTTATTATATTATTTTATAAATATATAAAATAATTATTTTAGATCTGATTAGGTTCGGATCCAGTTCAAGATCCCATGTGTACTTTTCAAATCTTGATTCAATCAGGTTCAGATCCGGATCCAGATCCCATGTATACTTTTCGGATCCGATTTTGAATCCCGATGGAACTAGAACTGGTCCGACCCTTTCTCAACCCTAGTTTTTACTTCCATAAATACTATTCTAGTTAATACACGTCCCTCCATAAATATCGTACATGTCTCTAAATTTGTATTAAATGCATAGATACTATAAGACTATTTATCTTTGTTACAAGGACGTCAATTACTCTTAGCCATTAAATGTCAAATTAGATGGTTTGGGTGTACGAAGGTCGAGATTTTTTTAAAATTTTTTTGTCCATTCAATGTTACTACTACCCATTTTGAAACCGAATGGACAAGAGTGTTTGTGACCTCTTCGAACCAAAAGTAAATGTCTCTTTATAATTTTTCCATAATATGTGTGTGTGTGACTAATTTATTTTAAAAAGATAAAAACTAACAAATAAATATAGGTAAAGAGCACAATGATTAATGGAATTCAGATATCATAAATTAATTTTTAAAAGGTTACTTGCAAAAAAAAATTGTGAAAAATGACTTTTTCAAAACTCAAATATATGATCAGAAAAATATGATTTAAAACAAGAACATAGGGGAAATTTAGAAAAAAGAAGAAGTTATTTTTGTAATCAAAATTAAAAAAATAGTCCTTTATATTTTATATTTTATATTTTACACTTAAGTTCCGCTTTTTGAGAGTATGCTTTGTATTAATATCATTTCCTTTATATATGAGTTGGACTAAGTTAAAAATTGGGGATTTGATACTTCTCACAATCTCACATTTGTGAAAAGTGCCAAAAATATATTTTTTTAAAAATCAAAATATCTCTAAAATTTTGAAATTTTTAAAGGCATTTTGGTCATTGCATTCAATTGAATTATATTTTTTGCAAATACATTATCGGGATAAGTATTGATGTCCAAAATTTGAGCTTAATAAGATTTATAGAGAACATAATAAAGTTAAAACGTAATATTCACTATAAAAGTGGGACTTTCGTGTAAAATATAAAACACATAGGACTATTTTTAAATCTCAAACATAAAATGACATTTTTCTGTTAATTTCTTAAAATTTTAAAAAAAAAATTAAATGAGAAATTATATAGCATAATCAATAGAAACTTATACAATGACAAGTAAATATAAGATAAATCACGTAAATTTATATACCTTTTCAATCTCCTCCAATGCCCCAATATTTTCTCTTATGACTAATTAATCAATTAATGTAGCAAATTTTCTACTTTACTCGCAAAATTTTTTGTTTTTGAGTTTGTCTCATATATTAACCTCCTTATAGGGATACTTTTAAATACTTTTATAACATCAAAAATAATTGAAGGTTTAACACTGTACAAACACATTATTCGAATATCTAGTCATGATGAATGCATGTGATTCCAATTCAAGGACCAAAGCATACAAATATTAAAGATGGGGCGTACAATGGTTATGCGGATGTTTCATGACCCGAATAAGAAGTTGATTTATTTTTTTATAAATAAAGATTTTCCAAAATGTCTTGGTTCTATCACACACACAAAAAAAATTATGTAAGTCTAGGGCCTTTGAAAAAAATATAGGGCTGCAACTAAAAAGACAACTAGAAAAAATTGTTCTGATGTTGGATCCAGCTTTGTCTCGAAAAGTATTCCGAGGTTGCATCATAATAACATAAAAAAAAAATGCTAAAAATTATTCTCTAATTATTGATTCAAAATGTACTACCATTTTTCCATGGCTATTGAATAGGACCCTAGCTTATTCATCGGAAATCATATGATAACACTACTTCCACCATCAATAGATCCCTCTCCTAAGACTAGTTCTTCAACGTTCAGACACTATATTTGCGACCTCAATTTTTGGAAGTTTATCTATGTTGTTGTCATTTGTGCTCACATTCCAACTAAAGTTAGTAAGCCTCTGTTTAAAACACGATTTAAAAAAATAAAATAAAAAAGTCCGCGCTTATCAAAAGATCTTTAAAAACCGTCTTTTTTATGAAATCGATATATAAATATTTATTTTTTATTTTATCAAAAGAACTTTCCAAAAAATCTTCTATAAAACTTTATTGAGATTTTTATTCTCTTCATTTTAATATCTTCGAGTTTGGTTTAGCATTTCCATAAAAAATATTCTTAAGAAAGTGTATTAAAAAACACAAGCAATAAATTTCCAAATAAATAATCCATTAAGCATATATATTAAAATATAGGTAGCATTCGAGAAAGAGCAACCCAATAAAAGGTCCTATTTTTCTCGAATCCAAAGCATCAATACAAAGAGCAAGAGAGATTAGTGACAATTAAAATTTTTAGGTATTTGAGAATTCAAGATGAGATTCAAATATTTAAAATTGCTTAATTATTTTGTTTAATTTTGTTATTTCAATAGTGTAATGCAAGGAATTTTGGATGTACCGCTTCTTACATTTTTGGGTTTTTGTATTTTTAGTTAACTGCAATCCTATAGTGTTTTTTTTCTTCCAACAACAATCCTAAACATTGGGTTTGCTAATATAATTCTTATATTTTGTATTGTTGTGAGCTTTTATATAATGAAACAATAGGTCTACCATATATTTTGTGTTGTGACCATAGAGTTAGCAATATTTTGTGTTGTGACCATAGAGTTAGAGTTAGCATTGTTGTTGTATTTATTGAAAATTTAGACAAAACTTCGTGAAGTCTCACCCAAACGATAAGATAAAATCATTGTTCAGATTAAATGTATCAATAGAACAATTACAAAGCATAATCTTATCTTGTGTCATACTTACATATATGATTTTTTCACTGTCTTTTTAAGTCAAATCCGAAATGCTCACGATACTTTAACTTACCTAATATTTGGCGATCGGTATTTTTTACCCGTTTTTTTCCTTTGACTTTTCGGAAGAAAATCAATTTATTACCGCTATTTTAGTTTGGGGGTGTGGTTCGTATAAGACCAAGGCCCTAAACAATCAGAGGTACACCTTCAAATAGTACCGAAATATATTGTTTTAGTATACAAAATGTTTATGATGGCCTGAAAATTTATTTTCATGTCTAATTACAAAATTAAAGACTTAAAAATAGCATACACAGAGATTTGTTTTTTTTAATATTCATTCATACATCTTGAAGTCGAGATGATTGAATTTAGAGTTTTTCAGCATTGGAACAACCCCTTCTAGTGAGTTTATGATGTGCACCTTAATTTGATTGCTTAAGGCCTCACTCTTATATGAACTTTTTCCCTTAGTTTGTCAAATATATTGTTATTTTCCGACTTGCTAACTATGATTCCAATTTATAAGCATCTTGGCCACCTTGTAAGCAATCTTAGATTGTTGTGAACAAACATAACCTATCAAAAGAATTAATATAAAAATTTGAGACAAGGGCAAGTTATGCACTTTGTAAGTAAAAGTGCTACAAACTTAGAACGATCAAGGTAGAATAGTAGAACGATCTAAAGTACTATATTGGAAAACAAGGTAGAATAAATTCAAGATATCAATGACAAATATAATAAGGCTGCAGCTAGCATGCAGCCAAGCCCGCACATGTACAACTGCAGGCTTGATAATAAATATATATTTTTCAATATAATTTGATCTTAATTTTTAGAGAATATATAATCTTTAACATGGAGATCATGACTAAGAATAAATAAATAAATTTTAAAAGCTAGAAATAATAATTATATTAAAAAACATTTGGTCCGTTGGTTACATTTGTTTTTACATCCACCACCTATTTGCATCCATCTTTAAGATAGATGCTTTATATCTCTGGACCATATATTGTATAAATGCAGTCCAGCCCGCACAAAATAATTGCTCATATATTAAAGAAACAAGCTTGAGTAATTTTTTCCCTATAAATTGTTTGCAAACGTAAATATTTCTTTTGTAAACATTTTCCTGTCAGACTATTTCAGGCAAACCAAACGACCCCTAAGAGTTTCCCCGCACCAGAACTACAATTCCCAAGCAGAGCTTTCAGGCCTTGCTCAACTTTCAATCATAGAGCTTAGGCCTCACATAAACCTTTTTTTCTAGTTCATACATATTGTCATGGTAATGTAGGACTGGAATTTAACACCATATAATTAAGAGGCTGGACGGAAATGGAGAGAAGGGACAATGGTAGGGATCGTATTATATGGAGCTTAAATAAATTCGCCCAGCATCTGATGAGCCAAAAATACTTGCTGAGATATCTGATGCGCGGGCCCGATATAGCTACCCTGTTCCCTTAAGTTCTAACAAATTACTACTAATGGAGTAATCAAATCAAATATATGGCTAATTATTTACAGGATGTGCATTTAAATACTTTGCGATTTGGCAAGAAGATTAGATCCTGTATCATGGAATTGGAACCACGGAGAATCACTCTGATTGTAGACAAATCAAGATTGAAAAACCAAACCGTCCAGAAAATGCTCTTCTTACAACATTCAAACAGAAATCAAACCCCAATAAAATGCTTGCTAGTATCCCAACCAAAGAAAGTCTTATCTATTTTATATGTTTCTTGCTCCATATATTCATTCATATAATAATCTCCCTAAAGCACATTTGTCTTCTCGGCAATATACCTTTTGACGTCAACAACCCACCCGAAGTTGTCCTCCGTGAGTCCCCACTGGATACCCGTGACTGCAGAATATAGTTGCTGAGATACCTTACCAACTCCACCATTTCCATATTGCATCCTGCAGATCATACAAAACGCATTAAGGTCAAATTTTCATTGAATTGTCAGCATCATGACAATTAGCCCGTGAGCCTTGAAAGAAAAGAAACAAGTTTGATAGATATTATAGAAATGGTCCACTCGCAAGGGGAACATACGGATGCAGTGCAAATGGACTGGGACGATTTTGCGGAATTCACTCCATTAGATATCATTTTAAAATACATTAGCTTTGCATCTGGGCCAACAACATAGCTAAGAATCTTTGGAATTTCTTGTTCGGGACAGAAAACCTACATGTTAGGTTCTTATGACTGGTCAGTTTAGGCCCTTGCTACTGAGGTGCCAGGGGGAGACGTGCCCTACATTCAGCCAAAAGCAACTGCCGTACAGATTTAGATAGGACCCTAGGTAGCCTTGAGGATGTTCTTACTCCTAATAAAATAAAAAGATAACATGGAAATTCAACAATGAAGTTCTTTTGCAAACAATTCCTTCCCAAATCCTCAATAGCCAAGAGGGAATTTACACTAGCTAAACTAAGCCCTCACCAATCCTGCCAGTCATCTGTTTTTATATTTTCCTTTCTCCTCTTTTATCCATGTATACCCCTCCAGTCGCATGATTTCACCAGCAATGACTGACAGCTCAACTCTCAACAAAGTGAAGGTAAGGGATTTCTTCCAAAATTGTCCGTGACCTAAATTTGTTTAAGGTTTCATGTATCGCACTTGAAAGGGGAAAAGCTTGTAGCGGATTGGGCTATGAGAATTGATGCCCGTGAAATGTTTTGTTTTTTTGTGTGTGGGGGGAGTATGACATGATATCAGAAGGGGTTTAAATGGATCGCTTGAGAGTTGGGACCAACGTAGGAAAAATCGAACCGGAACGGCTAACCGGACATAGGGCCGGAAGAGGTTCAATTGGCCTAACCATGTCCCGGGCGGTCAAAGAGGTGTTAAAAAAATAAAATAGACAAAAAAAAAATATAATAAAATATAAGAAGTATATTTAAAGCATGTTAAAACAAAGAAGATCCAAATGGACTCGAAAATTAATGAAAAACATGGATTTTAAATAATCGATTTGTGCCCACGAGTATTTTCTAAATTTTCCAAAATAGATGGGAAAATGTAAAAATAAGTATTAGTGGCCAAAACAATTTCCAATATTTGCCAAAATGATGAAAAGTATTAAAAAATGCATTGCAAACAAAATCCCTTATTTTTTGATATTTTACGAATATATATATTTTTTAAAAAATACCTGGCCAGTTCACCAAAATCAACCGAAACCGGATCCGGCAAGTGGCCGGCTCCGATTTACCGGGCAGTTAGAATTCTAACCACCCGATTTTTCCTACGCTGGTTGGGACTACAGAGAACATGTCAAAAATTTATAGATCTTTTGGAAGCATATCTCCATAACTATTGGGGGTAGCTCTATCAACCCGATGAATGGAAGCTAATGATTACAAGAGCAAACACAAGAGCCCGGCAAGTGCCTTGTGTACCAAGCCACCGAAAGGCAAGCCAAAGCTTACAGTGAACACATATCCTACAATTCTCAGGATGGATCCTATCAGGACTCTTTTAACACCTTTCATAGGATTTGTACACATTGGAAATTCTTCGGGGGCATAAACTAGAGCTCTGTTGATAAGCTTTCATGTTGTCTCTTGTTTCTACTTGGGCCCACTACGGTGGAATTGACCTTAACAGACTAATGTAACCAAATGATTTACTAGAGGTCACTATTTCCAAGTTTCAAGTCCCTACTCAGAGATCCTAAGGAGTATGGAAATGAATATCTTCCACTATGAACCTATTCCTCAATCGGATCAGGTATAAACTCAACAGCGGCTCTCGTATTCTCGTTTGGTTTGATCTCTAGATTGGACTTCCGCCCTATCAACAATCTTCCCCTCTCTCTTCCTAGTCGTGAGAGACCAAAGAGCCTTCACATCTAAGCATCCAATTTCAATGGATCCAACTTGGTCTGGTCCCCCATATTTTGGTGCAACTTAACGGACCTTGAGTCCTCCTGCCTTCCATCTCTTCTCCAATTGTTAGACCCAATCTTCTAAACCCTTAGTCAACCGGATGCCTTAATTTGGTCCCATGTCCCTTCGGGATCCTTCTCAGTCTCCTCCCTCTATGCTTCCCTCCTCCCTCAACATAACCCTAATCCTCTCCTCAATTCATCTTGGGATCTTCCAATCCCACACAAAGTCCAGGCATTTGTGTGGATTTTACTCCATTGTAGAATCCTCACACTTGACAACTCCAGAGGAGAGGTTTCTCTCTCCCAAATCGATGCATTCCATTCTTCCAGGAAGACAAAACAATCCCTCATCTCTTTATTCATTGTAAAGTCTCTCTCTCTCTTTGCCCCTCCCTCCTTAAACTCTTCGGTTTAAATAGGGTCACCCCTCCTAATTTGAATTGTCTTTTTGAGACCTCATTTTCCCCCCCTTTCGGCAGGTCAAGTAGAAAACTTTGGCACCTCTCGTTAGCAGTTCTACTCTAGAGCTTATGGCTCTAGAGAAACTCACGCACTTTCAGAGGTATAGTGAAATCAACGGCATCAGTCTTTGAGTCAATTACCATTCTCATTTCCTTTGGGCCAAAAATATACCCATCTTAGCATCTCTTCCAATCCAACATTTCCTAAATAATTGGGCCCACCTCCTACACCTTTCCACCTAGACAGCCTCCCCTAGACCCATTTGGACCCCCTTTCCCTTGGGCTTCCTGAAGCTCAATACTGATGGATCATCTCTAGGAAGCCAAGGACCCTCGGGAATTGGAAGCACTCTAGACATCTCAGCTGTTTTCTCATTCACAGTGTATATTGGGGGTCCAAGACTCCACCTATGCTAAGGCTCTGACACTTCTAGAAGGCCTTAAAAGGGCGGCCCAGTTGGGAATCTATGCTCAAGATTTAATGATAGTGGCTGATTCCAGCAACACCATTCGGTGGGCCACCCAACAACAGCAACCGCCTTGGAGGTTATCCTCTATCTTTGAGAGAATACATTTCATATGCAGCTCCCTCCCCCAACTCACCTTCAAGCACATTCATCAAGCAGGGAACGCAGAGGCAGCTAGGCTGGCGAAAGAAGGAGCTTCCCTAGGTACAGCAAAGGGCTGTAACCCGGTGTTGGGACCCTGCCTAAGCAAAGTCCCCGAAGGGGTGGGCTGGAAACAATCCTAACCTTTGACTTATGCACAAAGTGGCTGCTCTCAGCTCAGTCAAATCCCTGAGTCTCCTCTCTCCTTCCTCCCTTTTCTTCTCTCTTCTTCCAAACCTATCACCTCCATACCAAAGCGAAGGAATGAAAAGGGCAAAAGTAAAAAAAAAAAATAGTACAAAAAAAAAAGAACACGATATATACAAGGAAGAAAACCCAAGGCCTTCTTTGCGTTTTCCCCAGTACGTATTTCTACTCACCAACCTCTTACTTCTACCCTTGTCTCCGCTCTATTCCCTTAACTCACCAATCTCTATATTCCTTATCATCTTTCTTTGCTCTCCCTTCCGAGTTCTATTACTCCTACCTTTGCCCTTCTCCCTTGTACCTATTCACGTATTGCACTACATGTCAAAAAAACGGGGAGGGGGGGGGAGAAGGGAAATATATATATATATATATATATATATATATATAGAGGAAGATGCTAGGGTGAGCCCATGGAACAGTGTAAGCCCAACAGCCCAGATTGAATTTGGGTCGATCTGATGGTCAAGACCGTATATCAGTAATATAATTTTAATATTTTTCTATATAAATCAAAATAACATGAAATTTGGAGCATAAACTCTTCTCATTAAGGAGCACCCAATAAAAATATTAAAAAAATAATTCACATAAAACAAATTGCCCAAAAAACGCCCCTAACTTTTTAGGGGTATTTTGAAAATTTTAATTTATGTGAATTATTTTTTTATATTTTTATTAGATTCGACTATTCTTGAAGAAAAGACGCTCCAAATTTCAAGTAATTTGGATTTGTAGAAAAAAATTAAAATTCAATTACGAAATACAATTCCAATCATTGGATCGGTCCAGATTCAATCTGGGCCGTTGGGCTTACACTGTTCCATGAGCCCATGGGGTGACAGGAGCTTTTTCCATAGATATATTCGAAAATTATTTTGGCTTTCTCTCTCTCTCTCCACTCACCTGCCACTTTTCTTCTCACTCCTCGCTCGATTCACACTCTCTAGCCTCTAACCCCTTTCTTCCATATTTGGAAGCTCGCCATGCTTCTTGTCTTTTATTCTCTCTTTCCCCGCTTTTCTGTTCGTGCTCATCTGCTCCTCCAAACTTTACAACTTCATAGCAAGAAGTTGTGTCAGAGGATGATAGTAGGCCTCATCAAAAGCGATTAGCCCCACGACAGAATGATTCCCCTCAGTGGACCTTTTTGCCAAAGATTGACCACGTCAACCACTATTTCTACCTTTTCAAGGTATGCTTAAAGCATAGAAGACCTTGTAAACACCTTTCCTGTTAAGGTGTTCTTCTGCGATCCTATGGGATAAAATGGTATGTAGTTAATTAGATGTGATGCCTTTCAGACTCCAGTTTCAATTTAAATTGTTCTTCTTTCATCGGTTTTATTTTCCTTCTCTCTCCTCTACTGTCTTCTAAATAGTTGTAGTCTGAGCACCCAAATTGTGGGATGCTGTCTCTAGATTTAGTCTCTTGTAAATTCCTGAGAAAATTAACTTTCTAGGTATCCTAGCCCCCAATACTTTTAGTATCACACCCTAAAACTCAACACTACTTTTTTTTGTATTTATCCCCCAGTCAAGAAGTCAACCAAATTTAGACAAAAATTCCCTTTCTCTCTCTTCTTTATGTTTTAATTCAAATGCAATACACTTTCTCTTAGTTTCTCTCTCCGCTCGTTCTCTCTAGCCTCCCTCTCTCAGTCTCTCTTTCTCTCTCGACGTGCCATCTCTCGTTTTCTCTCTCTACCTCTCTATTTCTACTTGCCATCTCTCTTTTAATCTCTACCCGCCCTCTCTACCTCTCTCTCTTTCTACCAAAAAACCCAATTTGCTCTCACTCTGCCCTAACTCTCTCTACTGAAACCCCCTTTCACTCTCTTCTCTCTCTCTACTCGCCTCTCTTTCACTCTCTCTACTCCCTCAAGAAATCTACTATGAGCTTAACCCTAGAAACTCTTCAACCTATGTTCTACTATCGAATGTATATGCTTCGGCTGGAAGGTAGGATGATGTCGCTAGAGTGAGAGGGGCGATTAAATCAAAGGGAATAAGAAAGGAACCAGGGAGTAGCTCAATAGAGTTCAGAGGAGAGGTTTGTGTTCTTTTCAGATGTTGGGGTTCAACCATGTCGGATGAAATATTTAACATTGGTGGAAGTTATTGGCATGGTGAGAGAGATTGTGTATATTCCTGAAACAAGGATTTCACTTCAGGATCCAAACGAGGATAAAAAAGAGCATGGCCTGGTCTTTTGGTGGGGTTCACCACAGTGAGTAGATATAGAGGTAGAGAGACAAAGTGAGAGATAGGGGGTTTCAGTAGAGAGAAAGAGAGTTTGGGTAGAGAGGGGGAGAAAAATGGGTTTTTTGGTGGAAAGAGTGATATAGAGAGGGCGGGTAGAGAAAGAAAGAAAGAGAGAGACGGTGGGTAGAAAGGGAGAGGTAGAGAGAAAGCAGGAGAGAGGGCAAGTAGAGAGACTAAGATAGGGAGGGTAGAGAGAGGTAGAGAGAGAAACTAAGAGAGAGGACGAGTAGAGAGAAACTGAGAGAAAGAAAGTGTGTTGAACGTGACTTAAAAACATAAGGAAGAGAGAGAAAAAGGGTATTTTCATCTAAATTTGGTTGATTTAATGACTGGGGAGGTAAATACAAGAAAAATTAGTGTTGGAGTTTAGGGTGTGAGTAAAAGTATTGGGGGTAGGATATCTAGAAAATTAATTTTGGGATCTATAATTTATCTAAATATTTTTTTCGATTACTACAAAAGTCACCCTTATTCAAAATAAAAGTTCTCAATAGCTGTTCTTCCTTGGAAAAGACAAACCTATTAAAAATAAGGGACATACCACTTTCAAGAACAACTAAAGCACAGACTACACCAGAAGAGCTCTGCAAGCAAACTTGCACAAGAGCATGACGGTATACGC
Organism: Amborella trichopoda; assembly: GCF_054954075.1. NCBI lineage: Eukaryota > Viridiplantae > Streptophyta > Magnoliopsida > Amborellales > Amborellaceae > Amborella > Amborella trichopoda. Next base: position 10,583,781 of record NC_142344.1, on the reverse strand, counting down.
TAGCAATTAAAACGATGCATCAAAAAACACATTAAAAATAAAAATGAAAGCGGAAAACCTGGCGATTTGAAGATATAGTTGCTTACTTTTTCCCCTCATATGTGATACTTCCAACTGGAGATACGACGACTGCACAACCTGTGCAGAAAACCTCATCGGCTTCAAACAACTCCTCCACCGGTATAGGCCGCTCCTCAACCTGCATAATGGGGCAAGTGATTCAACCATCATCAAGAAACCATATTGGTACAACATCCGTGATGTCGGAAAATCACCACAGATTCCATAAAAACAAATGTATCTCCTAAGAACGCAAGCATCCAACATCCACAGAAGCGATAAGATCCATATTTTGATCCGGCAAGTAATTTCTTCAGCAATGTTTGTTTTTTTCCTTTCTCTATCCCCTTACATGAGACAAAGACCAAAGCGTAAAAACTGAGAAGAGCTCCATAGCACTAGAATTGTGCGCTCAAACAAAAAACCTATGGATTTATATTTAAGAGGAAAACACCTGAAAGATTAGAATTCTTGATGTTAAAACCCAAATGTCATGGCATATGACATGAAATACAGAACTTTTAAGATCTACAACACCAAATAATTTTACTTCTAAAATCATGCCTTCAATATAAAAGGATGTGGAAAAGGCATCCAAGAACATTGAAATATTTCTGTTAAGAAAGAAACATAGAAGATAGAAGATAGCATTCTGTTAAGAAAGAAACATAGAAGATAGAAGATAGCATAAATAGCCTTGTTGCAACTCAGCCATCACAAAACTTATTAATATGGAAGCTTTTTCCTTCCATACTTCCCAAATAGCATGCATCCATGACAAAACCACAATTATAAAATGACATACAAACTTTAGTACTTAGTTAAATACAATTCATTTCACATTAAGGTAACTAGCTGCAGGTAAGTACCTTGTATCCTTCATTTCGAGCAACATCAATAATACTCAACCGCGTAATTCCTGGCAAAATGGTCCCTTTTATTGGCGGAGTTGAAATTGTTTTCCCCTATTCAGTGAAGATGGACAAAGAAACATGTAAGGAGGGGTCACAGGCAGAGGATAAATGAGATATCTACTGTATTCTTGGTTGAAGAATGACAAATAGCATGCTTCAATGACATACAAGTAACATGCATGTCAATAAAGAAAGGAAAGGGATCGTTTACTGGAAGAATGTATTGCCACAATTAGATCAGAGTCTAGCACATAGTTGTTGGAAGCGGGAGCAGGAGCAAGGAGTCTACCACATAGTTGCCACATGCTTGAACCTTCCTAGGCTGGGAGCTCTTTGGAACAATTATTTTAATTGATAAAACAAAAAGAAGTTAAAAATCAGAAATTTTATTAAGAATTTAAAATATTCAACAATCCCCAAAAATACAGTAAAGAATGGGCACAAAAGATAGGCAAATAAAAGAGTATTTATTTATTTAAGGAATAGGCTTGGGGCCTGGGTGGTCAGTGTACTTGAGCAGCAACGTGACGTTTGGAGTTCCATTCTTATCTACAATATAAACCCATCAACATGTAAAAAACATAATTGTGTATCAACTAATTGTTTCTAATTTATATATTTTTATATTCCTTTGAGGTGTAGTTTATGTAACAATAATACTACAAAATACAATTAAAAAAATATTATGATGATGCACACCGGGATAGCAAATAACACTACAAGGGAGTTGATTTCTTATTGATAAAATCTGCTTTATTTACCATTCCAAGCCCTTAAAACTTAACAAAGCATATCAAACTACTTTATTTAGAATTTTACACTTCACAACCTCCAAAAGTATTAGAGAGTATGATTGCAAATAAGATACAAATAAATCATCGGTTTAGCCTGCTCCTTCGACCTGCTAGGGGTGTTCCTTAAAAAGTGGGGATCGAGCTAACAGAATTTTCAATTTGCAATCCCATTAAGATACCTATTCAAAAGCACCTGAGGGACATCCCAGACCAGGACCTACATGTATTGGGAGATCCCAGCAACTATGGTCTAGCATAAGATTTCAATCGGAGTGATCTATGATATCCTACAAAATATCATAATGCTGCCAAAGTGCAAGCGAGTAAAATGCAGAAGAATGATACAAAGTATAATTTTGTCTACTATCTATTCAACAAGTGTCTCTCGCTTTTATGAATGAATAAAACAGATAGGAGTCATAACGGCCTAAAATACACCAGTGATATGCACGTGTGTTGCACGTATATTAAACATTAATCATTAAAATACAATTTTAATATTAAAATAAAATTTCAAAAGGCATATTTGATTATAGAGAAAGTCTATAAAAAGAGGGATTTTGATTGATCCATCTTCACATATGGGCTTCTATCAGATGATCATTATTTTTTTATACTTTCAATTATATTATTTTCTAACCTGCATAAAATAATTATTAACTATACAAGTAAGTATATCATTTACTTATCAATAAATATTGTTCTGAAAAATAAAAATACAAGGAAAATGCAAAAACATCACATAAACATCAAATATGATTATAATTCAATATGTAACTTGCATTTACAGGTAATTATATTTCTAAAAATAATTTCAATTATAATATGTGGATGGAATTAGTGCGCAGAAATATGGTGACCTATCCTTTTATAAAGTGGAATAGCGGAACAGGATCCATGTAGCCAACCAAATAGTTGAGATAACACTGGATGATCATGATGACGAATTTCAATTACAGTCAGTGTTCGCAGACTCGAACAGGAACGGTTAACCGGACTTGGACCTAAAAGCGGTTTAACAGGCCTAACCGGAAAACCGGTCGATTCAACCGCTCTAACCGGACAAGTCTTGGGCGGTCAAAAAGTGTTGAAAAAAAAAATTTCAAAAAAATCTACTAAAATACGAAAAGCATATAAAGAATGATTAAAATAAAACACATTCAAATGAAGTTGAAAATTAATGAGAAAAATGGATTTTAACCCATTTTATATTTTCCAAGGGCTATTTTTAAAATTTTCTAAAAAAGATGGAAAAATATAAAAGTGAGTATTAATGACCAAATCAATTTTTAATCTTTACCATAATGTAAAGAATATATAAAAATGCATTACAAATCAAATTCGTTATTTTTGAGAATTTATATACACTTTTTTTGAATTTTTTTTTTAAAAAATACCGGTTAATCACCCTAACCGTCCAAAACCGGAATCGACCACTGGCCGGTTCCGAACTAACTGGGTGGTTAACGGTTAGATCGGGCGATTTTGCGAAACAATGATTACAGTACTCACCTCAGTAACTTGTATTTACGGTTACTTAGATACTAATAAATATATTATTTACTTATAAGTATTACGGGAAATTGAAAAAACTAAAAAAATTAAAAAATAAAAACAAAGAAGGAAATTTTTTTTTTTTTTTTTTTTTTGGAATGTATCTTTTACTTTTATTACATTTACCAATACAAGTATTAACTTTTTTCTTTTTTATAGTAATATATTATTGACGTATATAATTTGTATTTTTGATTAATTACTTTTCTGTTTTATTTTTGTATTATTCTTCAATTATATTAAGTTATAAAATTATTGAAATTATTTTATTTACATTAGTACATCTATTATTTACTTATAAGTAGAAATTATTTTGAAAAGTTAGACGATATAATTTGCAATATTGTTCACTTATATTTCTTTCTCTTTGTTTTTGTATCTTTTGATTAATAATTTACATTTTTTGGCTAGTAAATATACCATTTACTCATGTACATATAATCATGAAAGTTTGGGAAAATTAAAATGCAAAAAAGAAAAGAAATAGTAAAATATTAATTTTTCTTTCAGGTAATTGTAATTTCCAAATCATGCCACAAAAACTTCAAGATATGATTCTAATTATATTTTAAAATTTAGATGTTAAACATAATTCGTATTTTTTAAATTTTTTTTGACATGGTTTAAACATATTTCTTATTAAATATAAGGATTAAAACAATATTTGTTACTAATTTATTTTTGGATATTGTCACTTATTAAATAAATCCTCTTAATAAATTCTATTAGAGTAAATAATAAAATTTCTACAGATATTATCATTATCACACTTATATAATCCCTTAGCAAATATAAGTAAGATCCATTTGAGGGGGAGAGAGGGGATAGACAGATATGAATCACATACAATTCAATAAATCCTAGTACCTGTGAACCATAATTCAATGCTCGCCATATAAACAACAGAAAATCAGGATATGACCAGCACAGCCCGAAAAAAATCAGATGGCAGCAGTAATACAACTCCATTACTACATTCAACGAAACACATACCATCAACATGTCTGACAAAATATTAACGTCAAGCACTGATTTCCATTCAAGCGTAAACATGATAAGAAGTTCACTGATACAATCTTAAAGTAGAAACTAGAAAACAGCCCACGCATTCTTGGATTGGACTTTCTCTAACTTCTACATACTTCACAGATGCTATCATAGAAACTTCCCTATGAGTTAGTATTTTTACTCAAACAAAGCATGCAAATGACAAAAAAAAAAATGGTGCTAACCAAAACTCGAAAGCAAAAACACAAATACAACAAACTTCCACATATTCATAGGTGCAATCATCAAAACTGCCCAACGAGTTGCAGGGAAAATTTTATTTTTACTCAAAGAAAGCACACAAATGATGATAAATAATACAAACTGGTGCCAATCGAAAAGTAAAATCACACACTGGTGGTACACATGCTTGCACTCAGGTGCACAAGCACACTCATAGGAAACATGCATTAAAAGGCACAAATATGTACAGAACAATGAAAACACCTCTGCTTTTAAGGACACAATCCACATGACAATGCAAACCCTGGAGACTTCCATTTCAACTTTAGAGAAAAAACTGTTGAACATATAAGTCATAGCCTGTTATAGAGAACGCATGGATGCTAAACATCCATCCAAATATGTTTCCAAATTTTGAAGCATCGAAGTGTCAAATAGTAGTGCAACAAGTTGTTGTTTCAAGATTCTAAAGATAAATCAGCGAGAACTACACAACTCATATATGCGCCCTGGGAATAAAAGCATACAACGTGGACATTCAAATGACAGCCAAAGCAATTTATTAAGGAGCAATGGAAGCCACAAAAGAAATCCAACACAATAGTTAAGATTGATATGGCACTCAAACAAATAGAAATGATGATCAGCCACACTGCCAAAAAAAAGCTGAACCAGCTAGACAGTCAATACAAATATATGATATACCTTCACGAGAAAAATGTTAGCAGCTGAAATTTCCTCCAAATACTTTTTGTGAACAGAATCTAAGTACAAAACCTCAGTGTACTTTTCGGATTTTGCCCGTGCCTGTGCCTTCAAAACCTAGAGATAGATAAAACAATGAGAACACGAAGCCAACAAAAATCCAACAGGAACCTTACGACCAAAAAAAAAACAGAAAAAAACATATTAGATTGTCGTGCTAACTTGTTGGCAGAGAGAAAAAATAGTACAAGTAATTGATTACAACATAATCCAAAGAGAAAAATGAGAATGTAGATGCAAGTGCAGTGGTATTCTGCCCCTATTAGGCCAAGGAGCACCATTGCCAACCTAAATCCAGATGCGCATCTAGGAAGTAGCATTGGACCTCACTTTTTAATCCACTGCACCCCAATTTATTTTTCCTCATTTTTTTTAATCCACTGCATGCAACCCAGGTGGCCCGCCTGCAGTCCTCAGGCCGGCCAACACACTGAACACCTAGGGCATGCCTAGCGATTCAAATAAAACACTGATCAAACTTTTTTTTTTTAATAGGTTGAACCAACGACCCATGATGAGAGCACAATTATTAATGAAGACAAAAATAATTGACTATTGATTCAATCAAATCAAAGTTCTTTAAGAAAACATAGGTTCTCATGCACTGGAGAAGAAATACTTGAATGTTTCTTGAAATTTCACAGAAATTTCACCTTACAAGGAACATTTGTCTATCTTGATTGTCAGCGATCCAAATCACTCAACTAAGAGTCTCTATTTCTCCCACGTCCAACTAGATCATGGTGAGAATCATTCTTGCACAAGCAAACCGGTTTGGAATTCAAAATGAATTTAGAAGTTGAATTGTGGTGTTCCTATTTTCTTGAGTTGTTACTTTACATGTTTATCTGCATTTCCAATTCATAAAATATGGTCACATGATACCTATGTCTCTATTTACCTACTCTTTGCACATTTTTCTCATTTTTGAATTTTACTCTAAAAAAATTAAAGGAAAGATGCTTGACTTAACTTCAATTGCAAACTTGACAAAACTTCCCTCAAAAACACTCAAGTCCAATGCAGGTTTCTACGGCATGGCACAATTGCCGCTTTAGAAACTCATCTTCATGAGGAATAACTTGCCCAAATTATGGGGTTCCCACCACCGAACAAGTCTTGTCTAGGACGAAATTTTTGAAGTCAACTTAAATTTTTTATGCATCATGATAGCTTAACAAATAAGCGAGTTCCTGGGTCCAAGACACGCCCCCACACACATATATAACACAGCATACACAATATATGCATGAATTCACATACAAACAAGATACAATGTTAGTTCAGGACTTCCATCCAGTCGCAATTCCTTGAGGGTGTACCTTAGAAACGAGCTTGCAGCCCTTTTGATGAACAGCCTCTACCATAACTCATTCACCTTCACAATATTATTCAACAGCCTAACACTTCAGAAAGAATAGTCCCTTCACTCGCATTTGTTTTATTTATACCTCTAAATATATTCAAAAACCCAATTGTTATTTGTAGTGCTTCAAAAAGTGTTAGGCGGGTCCTAGGCGACCTACGGGGTCCAGTCCGCCCAACGCCTAAGCGAGTGCTCAGGCAGGTACCCAGAACCTGGGTGGCCAAGTTGAAACAAAAAAGGACTCTATAGTCTCTAAAAGTATATATATTGTATAAAATATAAGAATTGAGTATTTAGGGCACATCAAAATTCAAAAGTATACTACACATTAGCACACACTCCATAAGCATAACCACAAATCGGTCCATATCCAATTAAAACTTAAAATTTACCAACCAAATTATCAAACCAAAGTTACCAAATACCAAACCAGTGGAACTACAAATCCACTATCCACAATACACAACCAAGAGGAAGGAAAAAAAAATGAAAGTAATACTTGAAGACTCAAAAGAATCTTCAATCAATGTTCAAAGTTTAATCATCATTCATCATTCATCATCAGAAAAAGTAGGGTCGGCTGCATTTACATCATATGCATCGGAGTCATCACCCTCAACATATTGGTCGCCCTCCTCCATCTCTTCTGAATCTACCTCCTCTTCCTCCACCCTCGTCCTCTGTGCAGAAGATCTAGTGGCCCGAGGAGGGTCGGCTGATGTCCCTAAAGCATCCATGACCATGTCCCATGTCAATCCTTCATGCCCCTCGACCTCATCATCATCAACCAACCACTTTATAGTATTGTCCATATTTTTTTATTTGAGGGGTCTCTCTTATCTCTCTTAACAAACAAGTTCTTCAAGAATCGATTATACTTGACATAAACTAAATCATCAAGCCTCTTTGATTCAAGCATGTTCATTTTCTTTGTATGAATCTAACAAAAGCAAATGAAACTAATAATTATATATATTAAATAATTAAAAATATTAAATATATAATAGTAATACTACAAAACAATCAAAACTAATAACTAAGTAACTACTAAAGTACTAAATTACTAATACAATTATACAAATTACCCTTACCCCTTCAAAAGTACTCCAATTGCGCTCACAACCGGACGAGGAAGTGGTTAAGTTTAAGATCCGAATGGCCAACTTTTGTAAATTTGGAGAACTACACCCATGTTGACTCTACCAATTGGCAGCAAAGATATAGAATAAAATCATAAATAAATAATAGAATTATAAAAATGAAACTTGATTACTTGAACTTGATGAACTTAAGAATATTATTACTGCCTGAATCAATTTTGGTCATTTACCTCATCGCCATTGGACTTCCAAAAGACTTTAATGAGCACTTGTAATTTATCAGCTAATCAGCACATATAATATCCTAGATATCCGCATCTACACACTTACTTAATCCAGTCATTTGTGTATATATCCTTGTCAACATAAAAAATAACTCGGTTCAAATAATAACGAGTTGCATGCAATGGCTGATGTAGCTGCCTATCCCACTTCTCATCAATAATCTCCCAAACAAGCTTATAGCGGTTCTCATCATCATCAAAATTTTGGGCTCTCTCTCTTGCATTTCTCCATAGCCCATAGAAGCCTTGTCACTATCAACCATACAAAGGACTTTGACAAGAGGAAAAAATACCTTAATGCGCCCTTTAACCCTCGCCAAAAAGCCTTAAAAAGGATAATATCTCTCACTTTCTTCCCAACCTGATCCTTGGACAGCTTGCATGCTCTCCAATCATCCGAGGTAAACATCTGCCTCAATTGCACTCTCCTCAAATGTATATCATCTAGGTATAAGTACCAAGTCGCAAATCTCGTGACCGCAGGCCTCACAATCTATTTCTTCTTTGTAAATCTACACATCATGCTAAAGGTGAGATGGTGGCTATAAATGAAATTCTTAACTGACTTTACCTTCTTCACTGCACCTGATATCTCGGTTAAACGGCCAAGAGCCTCAAGCAATATGTCTATACAATGTCTTGCACAAGGTGCCCAAAAGATTCTAGGATAAGCTATGCACAACAATTTAGCATCAACAACATTAGGAGCAGCAATGTCTGTGAGAACCTGTACAACAAGATGCTCCCCAACCTCCTTGATTCCCTTCTCTATAACTTGGAATATGTAATGGGCATCATGGATATAATCAGATGCATCAATAGATCTCAAAAAACCAGTCCCTAAAGGACAATTCACAGGCAAATTCATTAACTTCTTCTCTTCCTATTACTCCAAGTATCAGTCATAATAGAAACTCCATACTGAGCCCATGCATCCTTCTTAACTTCTACAGAATCCGTCGTGACACTCACCATTTTTTTCAAGAGGCTCTGAAAGCTCATATGGGTTTGAGCGTTTCATCCCTAGCCCAAATTGGCTAATTGCCTCTACCAATGCATAGAAGCTGCTCAGGCAAGTGGTATTGAAAGAAATGCTTGCCTCATAAAACCATGTAGCAATAAAAAAAAAAACAAACTCTATCTCTCTCTTCCTTCTTCATTATATTTTAAAAAATGGTTTGCTTCTTTGTTTTCTCTCCTGCAATCTCAGGGTCAGGTAGGGGCAAAAAACCATTCATAAGGCCTCTAACCCGAGGCTTCTTACTCCTAGAACCATAAGCAATTACAACTCTCTTTCCCTTCCCCCTAATAATGGATTGTTCTACCCCTTGACATCCCTCCCCATCCACATCACTATCATCATCATTACAACGGACCCGAACCCCAGACCTAATCTCTGCTATGGAGGCAAATTTCTCATCTCTTTTCATTTATACCACACTCAAAAAATTAATAATTCCCTCTTTAATAGCATCAGGAGTCTTTTTACATGGAGCAACATCCCCTTGATACCGCCAAGATGTTTCTTGAAACAGTTTATGCCCCATTTTGTATCCTTCTCACAAAACTTGCATCTTATGCAATTTTTATCATTAAAATCTGGGTTGTAGCCATATTTCCAACTGGGATAACCACTCCTATTAGATCTCGAAGAAGACATCTCAAAATACTACAACTTATACAAGCAATAAAAAAATCACTTACTTTGATTGCTCAATCTCCAAACTTCCAGCTCAAAGATGCTTCTAAGGACTCAAAATCTTCTAAAAAGCCCTCCAATAAATTTATAAAACATCACAAATTAAATCTAATATCAATGGGTGATGTGTTGATCAATTTCTCATAACTTTGAGAAACCTTTCGATCCTAAAGAAATCACCAAAAACTAAGTTTTTTTATGGTTTTCTCTCTAATGAGTTTTAGGTTCCAAATGAACCTAAAACCCACATTGTTTGCCCCTTAGTATAAAAAACAAATGACAAAAAATGCCCCTACCGAGTGGCTTTTCCGCCTCTAGGCAGGGCGCAGTCCCTAGGCTCCTAGGCACCTAAGCAGGCACCGAGGGTTTTCCATCTTTTTTTGGCGCCTAGGCCTGAGCGTATCGCCCAGGCCCCTTGATCGCCTAGGTGCTGGGCTGTTCGCTTTTGAAACACTAGATATTTGCTTGACTAACAATATCCTAATGCTATTTTGTGGAAATTTAGAAACAATTAGTTTACAACGCCAACCATCTTGTGCAACCACATAACTTCAAAATAACCTTTAAACATTAACAATATTCTTCTTAATCTGTACATCTCAATATGAAAAGGTATCTAACTTTAGATACCGAATTTCCTAATTCTAATCATTAGTAAGAGTTGAGAAAGAAAAATCCACCAAAATCTTACTAAGCAAAACTTTCTAATGGATATTAGACATAATACAGTAAAAAATACCATAACGTCAAAATCTAGAAAATATTATAGTCAGAGATCAGGCAAAAATGATTAAATCAAAAGGTTTCTTGGGAAGGTACCCATGCTAAAATGACCAAGGAGACAAACACTAACAGGAATGACTATAAGAATCAATGCCTCAAGGATTCCACTCGATAAAGTAGACAACTACAACAGCAACATACTTCAAAGTATCATGCATCTAGTCCAGTTCATAATATTTGAAAAGGAAAAAAGAGGTGGAATATAAGGAAAAACAACAGGCGAAACCTGAAAGATTAGTGTAAGGCTTCCTTACTGCTGCATAGTTTCCTATTGTCTTTACACCACCAGTCCCACCTCGAGTGGCACGATGAAAATCAGTATCAACCAACAAGCTTATCGGAGCCAAACCTTCCTGATAAAAGTAGATTGTAATTCAAATTAAAATGAAATTGAGATCAAGCATCCTCCTATTAAGCTGGGGAAAAAAAAGAAGTTTAGTCCAAATGAATGTGGAACATCTGCTCCCTTCGAACAAGGAACAGAAAGTGAAAGACTGAATCATTTTCATGGCTAAAATAATGCACAATTTAGAGGTGAGAAACAAATCCAAGTAACACCATGTCTTTAGTCACAAACAGTTCCTGTCAAAATAAATTAATGTTTTTCACACCCATCATTTTTATTACATATGCCTCAAATGATGCTAACCTTACCCTATTACACAAAAATGCATCATTCCACTTGATTTAACTTGACTGACACTCAATGACTGAACATATTTTCATTAATGGATTTAGTACACTTCTCTTCAATCAAGAGAAATAGTAAGTTCCCAATGGAATTTGATCCTTATTTTAAAAAAGCCAAAAAAGAAATTTGACTTGATCTCATAGCATTAAGACCACCCCCATGGTCATATATAGACAAGTCATAAGAGACCGTACAGGTGAATAACTATGCCTTCATCCAGGGAAACAACATCAATAAAAAGAATCCCAGAGTCACACTTAATACCATCATCGACATTAAGTTTCCAAAGGCAACAGAGGTGCGGGACTGATCGCTTCAACTATGTAGTATTGAGAGAGATGGTTTACAAGAGTGGAGATAGAGCAATTTAGAACGAAGCACTCAACAGGAGTTAAATTTCTTAGCCAATTATCCAAATTATTTTCCTTTCGTTCGTCAATATGTTAAACAAATTACATTTCGAATGTGAATGATACTTAAGAAGCAACAAGGGTAACCATCCCAAGTGAAATGCAGCCTCCTCACCCCCAATTTCTCACAATTAGCAATTTTTTAATACAAAAATTTCCATAAAAAGACACCATATAGGAGTTATACCCAATTTCCAAATTTCAAAGGTTGATAAGGAAGAATCAAATACTAAGAGCCATCCCCTAAGAGATTATAAAATAGGTTATGAAGCCAAAGTATGATCTGGCACATGAAAAAGTACACCAACAGTTGAGATGCATACTATTCAAACAACCAATACTAGATGGTATTTAGAATATTATTTGAACAATTTAAAAAGAAGGTATTATATTACGGGAGCAGCACCAAGGTCCAGTCCCAATCCTCTCATGTGGCAAAGTTCACTAAATGATAGTTATCATTTTCCTGATGGCCAGAAAACCATGATATACGAAAGGTATACTCTGCGATAGTTTTCAAGTGTTATCTTCCTGATATAATATACACAAGCTGGCTATTTTGACAAACATGTAGTCAGGTAAAATATTGAGCAACAACTAGTTACCACTCCAATCTTCACCTGATTATTTCATCTCCAAGAAATATTAATAGAGCATACTTCAATCAAATGGGTCTTTGAGGCGAGCCAGCCAGACACCAGAAAGAACATACAGAACAATATCAAGAGTTCCTTGCAGGAGGTAAACGCATCACTTTTTCAAAATGAACTAAAACATACTAAGTCTGGTCACTTTTCCAGTCATGGGTTAACTGGCCAAGGCACCAAATCAGATCCATAAACCTAACTCCCCAGGGAGGCACCAACTTGTAATTACACTGGTACAGCCATGGGCCATAATACTTGATCACAATGATATAAGAACCAGCGATTCGGTCTCGGACTGGCCTGAGTCACTCGGACCTCGCACCCTGCCTGGTCTGATTGAAAAGGACCAAAACTCAGCAAGTCTCAACGAATCCTGGTCCCCTTGTGGTTTTTACCCAGAAACTCAGCTGTGTAAACCCTCCAAATCGGTGGCTAACTCAGGCTTGGGACATGGTGAGTCAAAGACCGGGTCCATGTTTTCAAACACTTCTTGAACATAATCAACAGGCGAACAAGATAAGCACTAACATACGACGTAGATGAACAAAAAACACGAGGAAAAGTCAAAACAACACATTTGAGCCTACTCATTTCCCAAAAACTTCAGTTCAGTTCATCGCCTTAAATAGTCAAAATAGTGTTCGATCATTAGTAGACTGCAGGAGGATAATGATAGTAGCTGCAGCATCACATAAAAAGACTGAAAGTTTTAAATCCACATAATATTGGTAAGTGTTCCAACCCCATTCCAAGGGTCATTAACTTCAAGCAGTGTCCCGGAATTTATTTAGTTTAATTTTATTTTGTTTGTGTGTGGGGTGGGAGATCAACCTTAAAGTAATTCCCAACTGGCGATACAAATACAAGAAATGTGTACTCGGGAGCGGGTGCAAGGCCCAGAATGGACCCGCTTCCAAAAAGTAAGGGACGAATATATAGAGAACCTTTTCCAAATGGAGGAACCTGCAATAAAACACAGAAACAATGTAGTCAATTAAGGTTGCTTCTAAATATTTCAAATCTTAGATATCGGAATTCTGAAAGAGGGTCTTTGTTTAAGAATCTGCTGTACCCAGCGTCGATTAGCCCAAACTGTTTCCTGAACAGCATCCACAAACTGCTCTACTGAAGGTGATGGCATACACATACGCTCAGCACCCCTCTGCATTCTTAAACCATTCTCTTCTGGACGAAAGAGAACCACATCACAATCTTTTTTCCTATATGCTTTTAGACCTTCAAACAAACCCTGCAAGACGTAGAATAACAGATTCTTAAATTTCACATCATATGGCATATTACGATGATGATGATGATGGCGGCAAATTACAATTAAACTCTCAATTTCCTGAACAAGAAATTCTTTGTCTAAAATAAATTATAGAATGTGAGTCTGAAACCATTTGCAAATAAATCCACAGAAACTTGCTGAATAACTCAATGAATCCAAAAAATAAGTGCATAACCATGCACAAAAACCTTTAAAGATATGCTTGCAACAAAAGACACAGAATAGATCGTTTTCAATGGTCAACATAATGCCTTCCAAAAGAACCGGTCCACAAAGGAATCAAAAACCAAGAAGCTATCAAAACCAAGATGCGCTCAAATCATTTATGACATTCATCATTTTTCTTTCAGTCAAGATCTCTATCACTGATTGACCCTTGAGCCTCAAATGACACAAGTGGAAATCCCAATCACATGTCATATGTCTGTTTTTTCTTAGGCAACTCTATCATCAATACTGTGGATGCAGAATGCTTCACTGGCATCTATTAGCAAAATAAGATACAATGGACAAACTATGGTAGAGAATATGCTTTGGACAGTTTAAAGAATTAGCAGAAGAAACTTCTTCTGATACACCAAAGACATGCTCTTATACTCCATAATAACATGGGCGTTGTTTATTTTTATTTTTATTTTTTGAGATTTTTTTTAGAAAAATAACATGGGTGTTGTTAAAAATAGAACTAGACATCGGGCTCAATTCTTCATTCCGGTTAACAGTCTAAAGCTGTCATGACGATTCCTAACCCAGTTTTGTCCAACATTTCTCTCATTAAGGATCTAGCCAAGAAAAATCCAATCATGCATGTCAACAAGTCTCTAGGGCTATCTGCACCAAGTAATTAGTCAGGTGTGTTTTGAAAAGTACCAAGTAAGTAATTAGTTGGGTGTCTTTAGGCTATGTTATATTTAAAAGGTCCATTGTTGTTCTGATCCACATAAACTTAGATTCCTTGTCCATGCTACTTATGTGGAAGGGGCTTTACTTTTCAGAATTTCTAAACCCTCATCAAATTTTTTGGTTGTCTTTTTTGAAAGGCACATTCATCACGTTAAAGTTCCAAGCCATCCCGTCTTTCACCTACATCAATGAAGCTGAGACATAAAGCAGATAAGCAAAGTCCTATACAAGATTATATGAGATGATATCCAAGCAGCAAGTTTTCTTGCAGCAAGAAACTTGGTTAAGGGCATAACAGAATATTTGTAAACCATAAGCATGAACTTGCAAACACTGCAGTCTGATGAATCAACTTGCCAAACTGGTAACGGTATCAAATAATGTAACAAATAAGACCCAGTCTACAAGAATATGGGGTGTATCTCCAAGAGACATCGTACCTTGGAGAAGAAATTACTAATCATAGAACAACAAAGCGTTCAATTTCAGCAGTCTCGTGTAACTACATCAAATGTATTTCTAAGCTATATAGACATTACATCAATCAATATTACAAGCACAACAATCAAATAAATAAACAAATCAATAAAGACTACAAGCACAACATTGAATTTACAAGCAATCAACCTATCCAATTTTTTTATAAGTTCATCTACTATGCCCTCCATCAAAAGAAAATATTGAACACAATGGATGCATATCAATTACCTGGCCTAGTTTACTACAAAAGATCATATAGAGCCGCAAAGAGCCAACTAGGGCACACTCTGGCAAGAGGGGACAGGAGTTGCGCTAGGATTTCACATAAGAAGGGGGATTTCAGAGGATGCAGGGAGAGAAAAGGGTGAGCTAGAGGACCTTCTAGAAAGGACTGAAAAGTGGCTTATAATGTCTAAAACAAATGAAATTTTGTATCATTTGATCACTCACTTGCATCTCTAACCCTCAATCATAGGTTCTAAAGGCATGTGAGGGATGGAAAATCCTTGCAAAAATAGGGAACGCGATCCATGAGCCCAAGGACCAATAACTATAGCTATGGCCCCTATCCCAAATCCACTGCTTTTGATTGAGGAATCCAAAAAGACACCAAACAGCCTACAAAAATCTCTCCTTCAACTAAAAGTCAATTTGGAGCTCCAAATAAATGTGTGTCAAAGGGGAGGGGGGACGGGCATTTCTGCAGCATTTGTCTAGTTACTATTGCAAGTGTTTTCCAACTATCATGAATTTTATCTTACTGAATACCATGAATTTTAACAACCAATCCTGTCAATGCACCACAAGGCACAACAAGAAACAAAAGAACCGTAAAGGAACATCATCAAACCAAAAGAAAGCACTACAAAAACCTCAATTGTCAAACAGGCAAGGGGCAAATCATATATCCGCCAAAAGGATGCAAGAAGAATTCACACAAGATTCAGTGCAATCCTCGAGAAAAGTATGGCACACCCTTCAGTAACCGTAAAATTTGGAGAATATGCAAAGCAAACCGGTCAAACGATCACAGAATGATTCAAGGATCACAAATCACTTACATCCAAGACATGGTAAAACAATAAAAAAATATCTAAGGACATCAAAGAGAAGGTAGCAACTAATTTCAGAAACCGACATATCGCTGAAAGCTATAGGTCAAGTGTCATTGACCTGTCCATAGTTCAAGACTCCAGCAGACGGACTCAATCCAATCTCCCCATAGGGCTGCAATTCACCACTAGTAAACTGTCCACCTTTAGCACATTTCATTACATACATGTAATCTGTTGGGGTAATCCCATAAACAAGGTTATCCCAATCCATATCAGCCAACTCTTCAACCTCCCTGAAGTAAATAACTCAACATATTAGAAAGAAATCCAAATTGTCCATTCTTTTATAATATCTCTAGAGAACTCAAACATAAAATGAAATGAACGCCAAGAACTACTACTAATTAGAAAACTCAAATCAATCAGCGAAAAAGAGGAAAGCCCATATTTTTTGGGGGTGAATAACCTCTCGTCAAATGCACAAGTAGTTGGATAAGTATATAACGATAAACGTCAAAGGATTTGTCTTAAGTCTCTACGATATAAATAAAATGACAATTCAAGATTTCTGAACTTCCATGAAATTGATCTCGCAGATTTGATGAAGAAAGATGAATTAACCTCTCCATAAAGTTGTCTTGCACAATAATAAATCTACGGCCTGCTCAGAAACAGCTGGAATGGAACAAAAAAGTAGGATGCTATTAACCATAATTTTTGAAGACTTGGTCATCTCAAAATCAAAAATATTCAACGGTAGCATTGCAGAATGTTCCTCATGTTACTAATTAATGATTCATAAGAATTTTTTTTAAGTCATAAAGAGACTTTCAAAGGTTTTTTAAACTGTCCCTTTCATGTATAACTTGCACATATTACATTATTTTCTCATCATTCCAGGTTCATAGCCTGTGGAGGACTCTAGGCTTTCCTCAGCTGTATATTAGGGCTTTAATAACCCACATAGGTGAATGCATATTCAAAATATAGATTCAGTACCATAAGGTACACAACAAGATGCTCCTCGAGACCAAGGCAGTGTTATCAAAACTGGAGCTGTGACTGAACTAGTCAGAGATCTAGTCTAGTCAAAACATGTTTGACCAGTCAAACCATTGGAAAGAATAATAATAGGAAAAATAGGT
The DNA here is from genome assembly GCF_054954075.1 of Amborella trichopoda. NCBI lineage: Eukaryota > Viridiplantae > Streptophyta > Magnoliopsida > Amborellales > Amborellaceae > Amborella > Amborella trichopoda. The sequence continues at coordinate 10,566,610 of NC_142344.1, read as the reverse complement.
CAAGATTATGAAAGGTGTTTAAAAGGAGGGGGGGTGTGCAACCTCTGTTTGCGGGTCTAACTCATCAAAATTGACTACTCTGACTAGCCAAACCAGTCAAATATCGATTTTAGCCAGTTTTGATTAAACCCCATTTTTGCTTTGAACCAGGCTAGCCAAGGCATTGATCTAAGGTTCAACCAGACAGTCAGATACAGTCTTGATAACACTTGGGCCCATAGGCGTGTTTGTACCTTTAAATTTAGTGCTATAAAATTCTTATCCACCAAGATCAAGAAGATTGTTCCTATAAACACAAATCCAACTCAGGGAGGTCGTGAAAGAGGTAAACAAAAGTAAGAAGTTGCTTGATTGGCTATCAAAATCCTTAAAACATCCAAGAATATGAGGGGCTTGTAGGAAATGGATTTGGGGTTGTCTTATGAAACTCATGCAAGTAAATCAGGTTTTAGGAGAGATGGAGAGCAGATTACTTGTATTTAATCATTAATTTCGACGACCTCTGCAGTTATGATCGCCAAACATTGTTTAAAAAGTGGACCGCCCAGCGCCTAGGCAGCCTAGGCGATCCAGAAGACCTGGGCACATCGCCCATGCCTAGGCGGGCTGTCCTTGGGCGACCGCCCAAGGGCGAAAAGCCCTATGTTGAGGGGCTTGTTTGGGTTTTTCTGAAAAAACAATGTTTCTAAATGTAGGTTTTAAGTTCATTTGAAACATAAACCCACTAGAGCCCATTTTAGAAAGAGAAACCTCAAAAACAACCAGATTTTGTGATTTTCATTAAATCGAAGTGTTTCTCAAAGTTACGAGAAATGGATCCAGACATCACCCATTAATATTAAATTTAGTTTTAGAGTTTTTTTAGGCCTATTAGAGGGTGTTTTTGAAGATTTTAGCACTAAAAAACACCTCAGAGATGGAAGTTTGGAGATCGAGCAATCAAAGTAAAGGCAAAATTTTATTTTTTAGATAGCTTGTATTATTTTGAGATGCCTTCTTCAGGATCTAGTCGAAGTGTGGCCCGGGTTGGAAATTCCATATAACACGAATCCTTTGGATAAAAATTGTATAAGAGCATAAACCGGTTTAAGAAACATCTTGCCAGTGTTAGGGGGAATGTTGCCCCTTGTAAAAATGTTCCTGAAGCAATCAGAGAGGAGATTAACCAATATATTAGTTCAGTAAAACACAAACAGGAACAAAATCCTTGGCACTTGGATAGGTCGATTTTTGGTTCTGCTAGAAGAGGTGATCCGGGTTGGAAGTATGGTTATAACCCGAAACCAAACGATAAAATTGTATAAGGTGTAATTTTTTTGAAAAAGATACCAATGGGGGTATTAATCGATTCAATAAACACCTTCCTAGTATCAAAGTGAACGTTGCTTCTTGTAAAAATATTTCTGAAGCTATTCGGGATGAGATTAGACAATATTTGAATTTAGTAGAACCAGAAAAGGAAGAAAATGAGCCTCGTTCTATGGAAATATCTTCTCCAGGTTGTTCTAAAAGTGGTGATCCAGGTTGGAAGTATGGTCATAACTCATAACCCGAATCCGAAAGACAAAAATCGTATTAGGTGTAATTATTGTTGAAAGAATACTAATGGGGGTATTTACCAGTACTAAGGGGTATGTTGCCCCATGTAAAAATTGTCGTGAGGCTACCAGGGAGGAGATTATACAATATTTAAGTTCTGGGAAGCACAAAAGGAAAAAAGGGTGAAGAGGCAACAAGTAGAGCAGCCAAGACTCCTAGGGCGTCATCTGCACGAAGTACGAGGGAGGTAGAAGAAGAGGAGGAAAAAGCAGATTCAGAAGAAACAAAGGAGGACAAGCGTTGTGTTGAAGTGGGAGATGACTTTGATGATGATGGCCTTGAATCTTGATGCACATGATGAGGCTTACCCTACTTCTGATGATGATGATGATGACTGACAAATGAAGACACTTGACTCTTGGTGTTAACTATTGAGTCTTAAACCATATATTTTCTTTTTCTTATTTTTTAGTTTCTAGTTTCTACTATCTAACTCGTGTGAGCATGCTTGTATGGTTCTAGCATTGTATGAAAATATAGATTATGGACTATCTAAATTCTCCTCATTCATGGAAATATGAGTTATGGATTATGTGTTATATAGACTTAGACACTTAGACTACAAATATTTTTCTTTCTACTGGACCGCCCAAGTTTTGGGCTCCCCCTTAAGCGCTAGGCGGCCTGGATCCCCCTCTCCCCCCCCTGGTGCCTAGGTGCCGCCTAGCATTTTTTGAAACACTATCGGCAAAATTCTAAAGTTCAATTAAAAACTTTCATGCTCTAAGAAAGGGCATTGGTGATCTCAGCTCTTATTCACCATTGTTACAGAATGTACAGTCCAAAGAATGTTCCTTATGAGGGGCGCAGCATGAAGTGGATAGAACGTGTCAACCCTGAGGTAAATATGCCAAAATACTCACCACCAATTAGACGAGGGCACTATTATATTTTGTTGTGGGTCAATCAAACAGTTTCTATCTTAAAATCTTATGTTGAGATGCTCCAAAAAGTTACCCTGATGTAGGACCAATTCTTTAGCTCCTATAGAAATCTATGCACAAACCAGTGTGCTTAGGATGAGATTGGTGTAAGGGTCTAGTACTTGACTAGGTTTTTATAGTGAAGGGAAAAGAGTGATTTGAGACCAGATAAGTAGGAATAAAAGCTAAGGTGACAGGATATTTCGCAAAATATGGAATGTAGCATCCTTTTAGAGTCTCTTAGCAAAATCGAAAACTTCTCCTAACTACAATTTGAGAAATACAACCTTACTAAAAAAATAAACATCTTTCGACATTAACTGTCCCATGGGCCAACAACCTTATAGAAAGTTGTCTATGATTCACAATTTCACATGGCCCTTCTTGGCTGGGCTTACTATCACTTCTTTGGGGCCCTGGCAGGCTCACTGTTATATCTTGTAAGCAGTCCAACAAAGGAAAAACAAAATGTATCTTAAATAAAACTATTACACGAGTTTCAAAGGCAATGTGAAACAATTTGCTGCTTGCGTTTAAAAATGCAGATTTGATTGCTAAGCAGCCAGGTTGCCTAGCCACTTAGGTGGCAAGACAACCGCCAAGGTGGCATTTAGGTAAGTGCAGGTCACCCAAACAAAGAGGAGGGGATTTTTGGACATCGATGATGATAGGGGAATTCAGGTTGGATAGTAACCCCCCAAATTGCATTTAAGTTAAAAATATTTAAAAAGAAAAAAAATTAATTGCTTTGTGTGTTATTGTGTTATACTATTTCCAATGTTTCAAAAGACGCTAGGCGGCCCCTAGGCAGCCTGCCCCAAAGCCTAGGCTTGAGCCCAGACCTCGGGTGCCCTGAGGTGCAAATTCTTAGTTTTTTTTATATATTTGTTATCCAAATGCACATATATGCATATATTTGTGTCAAAATTTGTAATTTATTCCAAAATTTGAACCATTAAAAACATTTAAAAGTCTAATAGGCTACTGTAAGGTCTCCAACTCTCAAATTCAGAAATTCTCCATATTGGCATATTTCATATCTATAAAATAAACCATAATAACATCCAAGATTCCAAGGCTCCAACTCTCCAAGTCATCAACAAACTGACTTCCAAAACTATAGAAAAATCAGTAAACCGCACAACAAAATAGTCCAAAAAGGCCAAAAATTACAAACCACATAACTAAATAAAAATCGTTCAAACTCCAAATGTCTAAAGCCCAAAACAAGATGGTGCAATAAAGTATTAAAGTTACTTCAAAAGAAGAGAGAAGACAATCAAGACATCAATAAGAATAAGAATCATCAACTTCATTACTGTCATCTGAATCAGAATCATCACCCTCTTCAACATATTCCTCTTCTTCCTAAGATTCTTCTGAATCTGCCTCCTCTTCCTCTATCTCCGTCCGTGAAGTACCAGCAGAAGAAGTTGCTCGAGTGACCCTCCTAGGATCAGAAGCTTGCCCTGAAGCCTCCTCGACCATTTCCCATGTCAAACCCTCCCCAGGGAAGACCTCCTCAGTACTAGGGTCACTAACTAGCCAATCTGAAGCATTCTCCATGTCTTTCGAAGAGATAGGGTCCTTCTTTGGCTGGTTTTTCTTCTCCTTGAGCCTTTGATTCTCTCTAACAAAAACCAAGTCATTGAGCTTCCTTTGCTCGAGCCTATTTCTTCACTTTGTATGCACCTAGAAAGAAAAATAATGCATAAGTAACTACTATAGGTCTATGATCTTCTTACCTTTTATAAATCTATATTACAAAATGAATATGAAATTATAAACAAAAAAAGCATATAAAATTTTATTCCTTTAAAATAGTAAAATACCATCTCAAACGAACTCCAATTGCGCTCACAACCAGAAGAGGTAGTAGTCAAACTCAAGATCTGCATAGCCATAAAGGTTTGGAGCGCTACTCCTATGTTGTCTCTACCATTGTGCTGCAATATGTGGGCGACCTTTATAATTAATTTAGGAATTTAACATTATCAAAACTTAAAAGAAAATTATAAATTTATATTTTATAAAACAAAAGTACATAAGTCAAAAGAATATTACCTGGTTCGTCTTTGTTTCTCTGCCTTAATGCCATATCTTTCCCAAATGACATCAAAGAACACTTGTGCGAAATTAGCTCTTCAATCGATATCTTATCTTGGATATTTGGATCAGGAACCAATTTCTCAATGCACTCATTAAAACCATCCATAATTACCCCTTTTGACTCAATATCTGCATCTGCATAAAAGAATTTGGGGTTCAAGTAGGACCCCGCTGCATGCAATAGTCTATGGAGCTGTCTATCCCATTTATCATCTATAATCACCCAAATTGGAACATACTTCGCTGCATCATCGCCCAAATTCTCTGCAATCTCATTCTTAGCCCTTTTCATTGCATCATATATAAAGCCCATGGAGGGCTTATCACCATCAACCAAGTGCAAGACCTTCACCAAAGGAAGAACTACTAATATCACATGCTTCAGCCCACATCAAAAATATTTCAAAAGAATAATATCTTGTGTCTTCTTTCCCTTGGCATCTCTAGACCACTTACACCTACTCCACTCCTCTGAAGCAAACATAGACCTTAATGTGATCCTCTTCTTATACATGCTCTGTAGACTAAGGTAGGCAGTGGCCAATCTAGTGACCCCAGGCCTCACTAGCTCTCTCTTTTTTGTAAACTTGCGCATCATACTAAGGATAAGTATGTGACTGTATATGAAGATTTTAACCTCCTTAGCCTTAAAAATAATTCCTTTAATAAGAGGCAATTTACCAATTGCCTCAAGCATAAGATCTACGTAATGTGCAGCACAAGGAGTCCAAAATATGTGAGGCCTCTTTTGTCGAAGCAAATGACCTGTAGCTAGATTGGGACCAGCATTATCTGTGACCACTTGAATTACATGTTCCTCCCCAACCTCCTCAATACCCTTATCAATGAAAGAAAATATATAATGCGCATCATGAACATCATTGGAAGCATTGATTGAGCGCAAAAAAACTATACCCGTGGGACAATTTACTAATAAATTCATGTTACTCCTCCTCCTATCACGCCACATATCTGTCATCAAAGAAACCCCAAATTTAGCCCATCCCTCCTTATGAGTCTTGAGATATTCATTAGTGTACTCGACTTCTTTCTTCAGTAGTGGCTCACTAATCTCATAAGGAGTAGGAGCTTTCAAACCTGACCCAAATTGCCCAATTGTTTCCAACATTGTATGGAAGCTATTCAAACTAGCAGTGTTAAAAGAAATGCCCGCATGGTAAAACCACCGAGCAATATACTAAATCACCCTGGCTCTATCTTCCTTTTTAAACCTATTTTCAATTGTCACCTGTTTTTTTCCCTTTCCCTTGCCTTTTTCAATTACTGTCTCTGGGCTAGGTGTAAAGAAACTATCTATAGGCCCTCTCGTACGAGCCTTCTTAGACCCAAAAGCCCTCTTGGTCTTAGAGCTCTGAGTATCAACCATGGCTACCTCTTTTTCCCCCTCTTCATCATCATCTTCTTCAGTTTCAATATTATCATCAAAAATATGAACCCTTGACTTTAATTCTGCTATATCCTTTTTTTTTGCAACTTTTTTACTCTTTTCAGCTTCAATGTACTCCGAAATTTCTTTCTTTACAAGATTTGGGACTTCCTAAATGGGGCGACATCATCTCTAATACCGGTAAGATGTTTCTTAAATCTATTTATGTCGGCATTAGAAACATGTCCAAAGAATTGCACATAATTTTATTTATGTCATTCTTATCCGGATTAACACAATATTTCCATCCCGTATCTCCACCCCTAGTAGACCCCGCAGAAGACATCTCAAACTGAAAAAATAAATCTCAAATAAAGTTTACAGACTAACCTTCTACCAAATCTCTGATCTTCGATGTTGGCTATCTCAGTCGAGCTACAAATCAACTTAAAAGTCTTCTAACACCACCACTAGCACCCTAAAAATAATTTCAATCAAAAAACAAACTTTTTCAATCCACAATAAGTACTTTCGATTCTTAGCAATTGTTTAAGATTCTCATAAATAAGTTTAAGATTGAGGGTTTCTTGTTTTTTTTTCAGTTTGGGGTTGAAAAATAAACCCCTAAACTTATGTTATGCAAACTTGGGGGTCAAAATGACCCCCTTTCACCTTTTGGGTGAGGCAATGGGCGCCCGCCCAGGTACAGCCGCCCGTGTTGGGGTCAAATGACATCGGATTTGGCCCAAATTTGGACAATATGCTCTTAATGCCCTCATTTTTAAAACCCAAACGTTTTCATCATTATCCAAGATCATCTCAGGGGCCTTTTCATAGATCAACCGCCGTGATTTCTTTAGGGCAAAAGTAGTCCACGGGATATCAGATTGACTTGAAATTGGGAGGGTGGGCCCAAAATATTGCTGATTAAACATGCCCCAAGTTTCATTGCTGTTTGAGATTGTTGTCAATGGTTCCCTTTACGAGGTGCTCCAACTGGGCCTCTACTGATCTGCCAGCAATCTGAGTGAACTTAGGATCCTTCAAAACTGAGTCGAAGTGAAAGTCAAAATCACCTAAAACTTGGAGGATGACTTTAAAATACTCCCGATTAACATTCATTCAAGTTTCACTGAAATCCGCAGTCCTGATACATGACCTCCCCTTTATCGATGCAATATCAACTGAGATCATGCCGATTGATGCATGAAGCATAAGAGCGTAAGGTGGGAGGGGAGATATCTCCAAATGGGCCAATGGTCCACCCAAATATGCTGAGATCATGCCGATTGATGCATGAGAGTGCGTCCCTGATATTCTCTGAATCCCGCCCTTTCAAGATCGTTGAAAGAGTATCTATGGGACTTTATTGTTCTGAGTGATACAAAACACACCCAAACAAGTATGTACAATATGCTCACATTGGAAGGGTGCCAAGGCTGAGTAACTCCGCTGAGTCCTAGTTGACTCATCCGATTTTAAAATATGGTCTGGAAGGAAGACCTTGGACTAAGTGCAACACACACCTAGGATTTGGGAAAGAACCTTATGATTGTAAGCCAAATAACAATATCATTGACCTCCTTGTTGACATGTTTATCCTCTGCAAACCATAACTCCCCAAGGAAGAAGTTTATAAGACCCAAAACATGATGTCAAAAGAGAATAGTAAGGTGGGTCATCATCTCCTCCCACCCACACAATGAGCATGTAGTCAATTTCATGTACTACTCAAGACCATTTCGATGAACACGATGTAGGAAATTGGTGACATTCTTGAGAAGACTGATCGTTACTCAAGAACCAAGCCATCCCTAAAACTACTCAAAACAATGATGAAGAAAGACCATGCAAGTTGTTTTTTTGAAGCGGTGGCATTTAAGTTTACAAAATTAACCAGAAGAAGTGAGTTGAGGCAGCCCACATACAAGCAATCATTTGTTTAAGACAAGTAATTAAACTTTTACATTCTGATGAATCACACCAAGCCCTTTGTCTAAGACAATATATTTTACATTTTCTAAGACACTAAATTAAACATGCACATTCTCAAGAATCATATATATCACTGCCACCTAAAACAACTTCACAACCATGACTACTATACTAAAAAATAAGCATTGGACAACAAGCCTATCACCCTAAATGAAAGATGCAGTCAGCAAGGGATAAAGCTCAAAAGAATAATCTTCCTTCGGTCATAAAGAGCAACAAACCCACGTATTATTGTTTTCAAAGATTTACAACTTCACATGTCTATGCGAGTGAAAATCCAACTCATGCATTCTTTATGAAGTAAAACTTCCCTGAGACGGAAAATGTTCTAAAGTTCGATTCCTACTACTAAACTACCCAAAAAAAAGGGGACAATCATGGTCAACAAATGCCCAAGAAACATACAAGAAAAATATAAATAGAAAGTAAAAAGTCAGCTTACTGAGCCTTCATTGCATAACACAAAAAAGAACAAGGGGAAAGAAAAGTTCAATAGGTTAAGGAATTTAATAACTAAACGGGGTCTCAATTAAAACACGTTTAATTGTAGCACATTATCAAACCAAAATCGCAACAAGTATTGCCTTTGGATTTGCTTTTTGACATACCTACTCGTATCCACAGCAATTGCTTCACACCTTGTTTGGGAAGCGTCTATAACACTTGAAGAAATGGAGCAAGAGTTATAGTTGAACTGCAAAGAAGACCATAGATATGCAAGTTAATTAAACATAATTATCAGCAACAATTTCACAATCCCCTCATTCAAATGAAAAAACAAAGGAAAAGAAAATGAATAGTAAAGACCTTCAAGAACATCAATTCTAAAAAGATCAAATTTAAAGTAAAAAAGCAATAGCAGCAGCAATTGAAAATAATAAAACCCAAATCAAAGATATATAAAAATTAAACCAATAATCATAACCTAAGCCTTTGGAAATGTTTCGCATAAATGTGAAACAAAGGAGTACCTCCTTCTTGTTGACTTTTGTAACCTTCAAAGGATAGAGCGCTTGTAAATATGATATTTTATAGTGGAATATGCACTTTAGTGGGATTGTGCGTGACTGACCGAGGGTTGGGGGCTTTATGGCCGTAATCATGTGGCACTACCGAGAAGGGTTTGCAGTAGGTCATCCCTTGTTGAGGTCAGAGAGATGCTCAAAGATGATGTTTGTAGGTCAAGAGAATTGTGAGGTCTCATGTGTGCAGTTGTAGGCCGGTGAGCGCAAGGTCCAAAGCCTCAACAAACTTCTGCACGACATGTAAACATAACAACCGCATTACTGAGAAGCATCCCTACAGAGGAACACTTGTACATATACATAGACAGAGCCGCCTGTTTACTGTGGTGATAAGTGCTAGACTTGCTTTTAAAGGAAGGGAACTGAAATCCACATTCCAACATAATGGCCACACTGTTTTTTGTCCTACTTTAACAAGCCAATCATGAGCCCCCCTGAAATGAGATTGTGGGTCATGAGTCTTTGTTGGGTTGGATAAGAAAACAATAATGGATCATGGTTTCTTGGGCAAGTAGAGTGCCATTATTGTCACTAATTTTGACCCCATTGGTATCACTCCACTCCTAGTATATTTTATTTTGCTATTATAAATGTTTTTATGATTTTTAAAATCTTTTTAGAATTTTAAATATGATTTATGTCGAAATATTCATTAAAAGGGTACTATCGAAATTTTCAAAACTTGACAAGGCACATGTGAGGATCAAGGATCCAGCCCCCACATATGTGTACCACCCATGTGGGACCCACTTACCCCTTAGAGAGGCACGCCACTATTTTAGCAAAAAAGTGGCATGCCATTTTTTTAGGACAAAGGGGGGCACGCCCCATTTTCTTAATATTTAGTTCAAATTTTAAATTAAGTAAAAGATAGAAAATCTTTTAATTTTAAATAAGATTTCGTTCCCTATTCTAGTGGGAGTTTTTAAAAGATAGAGTATCTTTAATTATGAGAGATCTAGATTATGATAAGATTGGTTATATTTCAAATTTAAATAAGACTTAGACTTGGGACAAAATCTATGAGGATAAGGTCCCTATTTTCCATCCAAAATCATGATGTCTAATTTGTGGGACGGATAGCTCTGATTAAATCTCACCCCACAGATCTCCTAATTATACTAAAGGCCAAGCTGGAAATTAGATAAGGCATACTTAGATTGGAATCATATGCTGATTAGGAGATAGACTTCATTCTATTTAAAGATCTATTTGAACCTCTATCAATTTATGACAAGATTTTTATCTCCCATGCAAAGAATCCTCTCTCTCACACCCCCAAGTTCTATCTCCATCACATCTCTCTCTCTCTCTCTCTCTCTCTCTCTCTCTTCTCCACGCACTTTTCTCTCTCAAAAAAATTTTGAACTTATGTGCCTCCCCCCTCTTTACCCCATAAGGAGGCACGCACCCTCTCTCTCCTCTTATTTTGAAAAACTTATATCTAAGAAAAAAAAGAAAGGTGGGACTTTTCAAACCCTAGGTGAGGTTTCTTGAGTTTGAAGAGGAAGAGTGGTACTGCCAGCTAAGAGAGAAATAAACCATCAAGCCTTACCCTAGTATGTTCCTATAGGATTTCATACAAACCCTAGTTGAATTTTTTAGCTCTCTAAAACCCTAGAGAAAGAAATATTGCCTAAGTAGCTTCCTATCTCTGAATTTTCAGCAATACCTTAAGGAGTAAAAGTGCGTCATTGATCAAGGAATCAGGTGTGCGTATACCAAAACCTGTGAGGGTAACTCCAAGCATCTTCCAGCAAATCTTCCCAGTAGTTCTAATTAATTTCCAGTATTATTTCATATTTTTCTGTGAATTTTCAGGAACTTATATTGTACAAAACATTAAAGTGGAAGTTTGTTTAAAGCTCCTAGATAGTTTTCATTTCTTTTGGCAGTAAAAATAAATATCTTAGGTTGCATCTAGGATATTATTTAATTTACAGCAACATAATGGTGGCCCATGTAAGTGGAATTAAGGTATATTGAATAAAAAAAAATTGAATTTGATACCTTGAGTTCCACATAGTCACTCCTTTCACTTGGAGCACAATTTCATACTTTATAGTCCAAGAATGACAATAAAGTATCAAATAATGTTGTTCAACTATTAACAAGAGATGAAAAATACACTCTTATTACAAGTGGGAGCAAAAATACATGGAAAAAAAAAACAATCGACATACGTTCACGATGATTTCATGGTGAGGCTTGCCAAGTATTGCCATAAAAATGCCAATTGAATTTTTTGTTTATGTATTGGAGTAAACCTGCCATATACTTCTCTTTCAGACATTTGTGAATTCAATGGTTGAGAACTCAATTAGAGGCCACATGAAGGGTCATTAGCCAGAGAACAATCCAACAAAGCCTCAATCCTCAAAACTCAACTTCTAATTAAAAGTCAAAACAATTCTAGTTCATTAAAGAAAAACCCAATGCCAAAAGTATGCAAATTTATCCCCAGAAATCAAAGCTCATGATGAATTTACGCATTGTGGAAAATTGTTGCTCTTAGTAAAGCAGGCAAGCCGTAGAGATATACGTGGGAAGAATGTCCAATACCCATTTTATAAAAAAAAAAAAGACAATATGGCAATAATTACAAAGAAGCAGCCACATCAATATGCTATTTGACAAGGAACCTCTTTCATGGCCACAAATGCAGCAGTAGCCAAACCCCCAGGTTGTATGATGCACTTTAACCTTGTTAATCACTTGTATCCTCGAACAGCACACAATTATTGTTTATCCTAGTGTTCGCAAAACCGGCCGATCTAACTGCCAATCGGCCGTTTAGGTCGGAACCGGCCAGACCAGTTCCGATTTTGGCCGATTTTGGTGGTCACCCAGTATTTGAAACTTTAAATAGAATACTACTTTACACCAAATACATTACAATGGTGTCTTGGTTAGTGTTGACGATTGGTTTTTATATGAATCAGGGTTTGAATCCCCGCCAGCGTTTCTTTTCTTTTAAGATTTCGTCCACCAGCGTTTGTTTTCTTTTAAGATTTCGTTGGTTCAAAAATATTTGTTTTATTTTAAGATTTTGTTGGTTCAAAAATATTTACTTGAATCCTCTTTGAATGAGGTCACCCACTAACCATATGCCATTTATTACTAGACCCACTAACCCTATGCCATTTACTACTTAGTTGATAAAAATACGAGCTTATACTATATATAACATAATTTTTCTTCATTTTTTTTAATAAGAGCTTATATTATATATAACATAATTTTTTCTTCATTTTTAAAAAAAAAAACATTTTCTTAAAAAAAAGATTATTTTCTTAAAAAAAAATATCATTTTCTTTTTAAAAAAAAAAAAGATCATTTTCTTAAAAAAAAACAATCATTCTCTTTAAAAAAAATAGTTGATCAAGTCAATTTTTTTAACGCTACTTTAATATTCTTTACATAATGGTAAAGATTAAAAAATATTTTGGCCATTGATACTCACTTTTATATTTTCCTATCTTTTCAAAAAAAATTAAAAATACCCCTAGGCACAAATCGACTGGTTAAAATCCATTTTTTTCATTAATTTCAACTTCATTTGAGTGTGTTTTGTTTTAATCACATTCTTTATATGCTTTTCATATTTTAGTAGATTTTTTTTTGTATCTTTTTTTATTTTTTAACATTTTTTTAGTCATTTGGGACTTACCCTGTTAGAGCGGTTGAATCGGCCGGTTTATCGGTTAGGCTGGTTAAATCGCTTTCAAGCCCATGTCCAGTTAACCGTTCCGGTTCGATTTTGCAAACACTAGTTTATCCACATCATAGTTGTGGGAACCTCGGGGGTAAGGCCACAGCCCCACCGTAGGAACTCGATCCCGTAGCTCCTCTGAGGGATCTTAGATAGAGCTAGACTTAGAGAAATAGCGATCTCTCTCCTTACAAAATGGGATCTCGACCTACATGCTTGTACTATCCCTCCAAGGAGAGGAGCTATACTATTAATTGAACTACTGCTCCTCTCCTTAGTATTATAAATTTCCTTCTTTGGAATATGTTTAATTCTGGTGCATATCATATTGCAGTAAGCCAGAATTACGGCATTAAAAAACTACAGTTTAATACCACAGAAAGCCAATTTATGATATTATTGAATTCTATTATTGTGGTAAATTGAAGTACTATAGTTATGACATTGGTAATAAGCTAAGGTATGCGCGATGATGAATCGAGCATGCATTAGCTCGATCCTAATTGTGGATCATATATTGTTTATTGTTTTATGTATAGTTCATCTTAGATCCTCCAAGTGAAAACCTAGATCCCAATAATATGAGATCTTGCTCTAAGGTATCCTAGGTTCTAGCTCCTTAACTTATAAAATGTACAAACGTAGACCAAAACCCCAAAAGCCTCCACCCTATGCAGTTCAGCATTGCCCAAACCAACCTACTCCTAAACCCGTCCCGGCCTCCGACAACTATGATCCACATTTGTAGTTGTAGCACTGTTACATATTGCCTTTTCATGAACAAACAAAGTGTCTTATGTAAATATCCAACAAAATTTAGGATTTACATTTTCTTTGTGTATAATCATCTTCCCAAGATATCCCTTGCATCCTTTCACTCCTCAGCTCCTCATTTTAAATGACTTTCAATGAGATGTTTCTTGCATTCCTTCTAAAGGTTCTTTTGGCTTTAGTAGTTAGATATCATGGTGTTGCTTATGTTGAGGATTTTGTACATTTTTGGTATATAAATGTGTTGTTATTTCAATTGCTTGCTTTTCTTTTTCTTTTTCTTTTTTTTCTTTTTCTTTTTTTTCTTTTTTTTTCTTGAAAGGGTGATGATGTATGTATGTACATATGCAATAGTAGGAGTATAAAAGCTCACGAGGGGTAAGGTTGACAGCAACCCACATAATAGGTGCTCGGGGTATATGACAGATCAAAAGGCATCCCACAGGTCTAGATATAAAATTTGAGGCAAATATAGAGGTCATAGGCAGCCCATATGATGTCGAAAGCTCTACGAACGAGAACACAAAAAAAGAGGAAGATAGCAATGAAATGGGAATAGAAGATGATAGAGGGAGAGGAGAAAGAAAGAGAGAGGTGGAATGCAAGAAAGAAATAGAGGTAGACGGAAGTAGAGAAAACAGATGAGTATAGAGAAGTTAGAAAGGTGAAGGTAACAAAACAAAAGACAAAAGACGAGACAAGAATTGCAAGTACTTCAATAGGAACTGCTCATTTAGAATCCTGAAAGCCAGATACCCCAAACGCATCCTCCAACTAAGTGACACTCTGTAATGCTTCGCTTGAAGGCCTTACCACATTCCACTAATCTTATTTTATTTTTGGTTGTTTAATACTTCAATTGAAGTATGGAGGATAAAGAGTGTTCATATATGGACACGGTTCCGTAGTTATAATTTTTGCATATTTTTTTGGGAAAATTCCTTTGTACCCCCCATTTTTGACAACTATTTCTCAAGAAACCCAAGGATTTATAATATTTCTGGTGGCATAGGGTCTCTATTTTTTCTATCCTCCAACCCCTGGACCCCTTTGACTATGTATTTTTTACCAAAAGAAAGGGTGAAATGACACCCTCTCAACAAATCCTTTTTTTCTCCGTTAACCTCTCCCTCTCTTTCTCAAAACATTCTCTCTCTCTGTCTGCCTGATACCCAAAACACCAGCTCTCTCTCTCTATCTCTCTCTCTCTCTCTCTCTCTCTCTCTCTCTCTCACACACACACACTCAAAACTTAGTCTCTCTCTCAAATACCCAAACTTAGTTCAGTTGTTGAAAGTTCCCCTCTCTACATCGTCTCTCTCCTCTCTCTCTCTCTCTCACACACTAAAAATTTTGTCTCTCTCAAATACACAAACTGAACTCAGTTGCTGAAAGTTCCCCTCTCTACATCATCTCTCTCCTCTCTCTCTCTCTCTCTCACACACACTCAAAACTGTCTCTCTCTCAAATACGCAAACTGAGCTCAGTTGCTGAAAGTTCCCCTCTCTACATCATCTCTCTCCTCTCTCTCTCTATCAAAAGACACTTCCCTCTCTCTCAAACACCTAACGCATTTTTTTTTTTCATCTGAATTCCTTCCAAACAAGAGATGATCAAAATTAGAAATACGATTTAAGGCACACCTATTCTTATTCCCTTTGGGATTGACATTCCAAAATGACAGATTGATTTGTGCTAGATCATAATTGGGTCTATTAATGTTGGGGCATGATTTAACCCATCTGATCATCACCAGAGCTCAATTCAAGCATGTGAAACCCATTTCTTACCAACAAACTCGTAATTGGGGTTGGGTCCTTCTTCCTGGTAATTGAAGCTAAAAGCCCTAGCTCAATTCAAACAAAAGTGAGGTTTCCCTTCTTGATCAGCAGCACAAAATTCGAATTTGATCTCAAATCGTGTAAGAAATAAGCGTTTCCAAGTTGTCTCCTTGGCAAAAGAAGCTGAAACCCTATCAATTCATACTGGATCACAATTGAGGGGCTTACAACTCTAGCTTCGATTGAAACTGGATCAGTTAAATTCAGGTTTCTGGGATTTCAGCCATGGGGGAGGACGAGCAGAGAGATGCGTCTTGAGAGAGAGAGAGAGAAGGTGTTTTGAGAGAGAGAGGGAGACAGTGTTCTTAGTATTTGACAAAGAGACGGAGTTTTAAGAGAGAGAGTGTTTTGAGCGAGAGAGATATGAGAGGTTAATGGAAAAAAAAGGTTTTGTTAAGAGGGTGTCATTTTACCCTTTTTTAGGGGTTAAAAATACATGGTCAAAGGCGTCCAAGGGGTTGGAAGATAGAAAAAATAGAGACCCTATGCCGCCAGAAACATCCTGAATCCTTAGGTCTCCAGAGAAATGGCTGCCAAAAATAGGGGGTACAGAGAAATTTTCCCTTTTTTTTTTTAACTCGACATCATGGTTCATGTTATGTATTATGACCTTCTGCCTTCAATTTCATTGTTATTGCTTGAGTGTTTCATGAGATATGGACACATGGTGTGTTATAATTTTCTAAAATTTTCTATTTTTTCTCAATTTCCTATAGTTTTTTCCATGTTTTCTGAAATTTTTTTGCTTTATTTTATGTTTCTATTTTTTCCTTGGTTTGACCAATGAACCAGTCCAGTCCAGCAAGTCCTACTGAATTAGCGCCTCACCATTTCAACCTCCAATATGGCCCTGACAGCAATGATCGAATTTCCACTAGTTGGATATATTTTAGTATTTCCCATATTTTCTTTACTCTTCTGTTTAACTCATACATTCATCACTTTCTCCAATTATTTTATATATACGAAGCAGAGAATCTCTGTTAATTATGGTTCAGAGACTCAAAATGACTATGTTGCTAATTATTTTAAGTAGCTTACAAGTCCATTTATACTTGTAATGAAGAAGAACTCTGACTATAAATTAGACTTTCAGTTTTCCATTAAAAATTAGATTGTTTATTCCACAACCAAGTTAAAGTAAAATTTATAACAATAATAATAATAATAACCAGAAACAGTGCATCATCAATTATTTTTTTTTCCAATTGGTTAACTTCATTAAAACAAACAAAAAGAACATAGATCCGCAAGAGGTGGCCAAATGACAACCACATGATAGGTGCTCAAAGTACATAGAGGGAAGCAGAAAAAAATAAGGAACTGAAAAAACTTGAAAAATGAGGAGAAAAAGGTATGACCCTATAAACAGGTGCACAAAGTATATAAAGCAAGGAAGAAGGGAGGCTAAAGGGTAAGGAGGAATACAAAAAAGAAGATAACTATGGAGAAGAGGGTTAGGGGAAAAGAAAGTAGGATGCAGGAGGATGCTGGGACCTCGAGTACTCTTCAGGAGCTGGAAAGCATTTGGGTGTCCAAAACCGAGGGGGTACATACTTCAGGGCCGAGAGAGAGGGGTGACCAGTCAGGGTGGAAGGAGATTGTTGGGTCCACAACTGGTCCGCAGGAGCAGGAATGCCTCCAGCCTACATGCAATTTCTTCAGAAGCTGGAAAGCATTTGGGTGTCCGAAACCGAGGGGGTAGAAGCTTCAGGGCCGGGAGAGAGAGGGGTGGAAGGCGTGACCAGTCAGGATGGAAGTAGATTGTTGGGTCTACAACTGGTCCTCTAGAGCTGGAACCCCTCAAGCCTACCAAACTGTGCAGTGATGAACGACCAAGCCGAGAGATGTTGAGGGGAAGGAGCTGAGACGTCATTTGTTCCTCGCACTACAGTAGTTCTCCCTTACAACCTCGCTGAAAATGAGTGGAAAAGAGGGGAGAGAAAAGGGGAAGAGAGAGGGAATGAGCTAGAAGAGGAAATAGGTCCTGAAAACAGTGGGGTAAGAGAAGAAATGGGGGGAAAGAGACTAGAAGAACATGTTACATTAGGGGGAAAAGAAGCCGAAGGATGGAAGTAGGGCAGATGGGCCTAAGGTGGAGGCAGTAGAGGAGAGAGAAAAACAATTTGTCAATGATTAAAATATATTTTTTCCTTGTTTTTTCTCTCTCTCTTTTTTTTCTTTTTATATTTTTTGCATCATCATTATTATAGCCATTACAATTTTTGTTTCTGTAACCATTACAATTATCACCCAGAGAAAGTGAACTACTGAGAAGAAAGAAAAGAATCCTCCTACACCAAGATTTTCATCAAACATGCAAAAACATTAGATCTACAAACAAAATGCAGAAAACCAAAGCAAAAAACAACTCATTGCAACAATGAATCAGTTAATGGCGAAAATCAATGAAGGAAAAGCACCTTGAGAGACAATGGCGAAGGTCTCTGAAGAAGCTTGATCGAGGAGATACCTACAATAGGTGAAACCTTCGATGATCCAGGCACCAGCCAGGCCTAGATTTTCCATCTTCTCTAAACCTACTTCTTTCTCTCTGATCCAGGCACCAGCCAGGAAGCTACGGACCGAGTAAGAACCAGGTTTTCCATCTTCTCCAAACCTACTTCTTTCTCTCTCTAAGAAGGGCTTCTCTCTCTAAACCAACCTCTGCAATTGCTGCATCAGTAAAACCCTAGTTCTCGACAAATGATCGGCAAGTATTTTCGCAGTTCAGCAAGGATGCAGTGGAAGAGAGAAAGAGGCCCTGGCATTGCCAGAGTCAATAGTCGAGTAAGGCGGCACAGGCACTCACCGAAGGGAGGGGTTTTATCTAGGGTATATTAAGAGTCACTATTGAGGATCTGAATTTGGGCCGTCCATTTGGAGCTCTCTTTTTATTCTTTCCCCATGGCACAACGACAAAAAAGTGTGCGTCTGCGCTGACGTGTCAATTGTGCAGTAGACTGGCGATAGACTCAATCTAGCTTTTCGCCTCGTGTTAAATTATAATTATTATTATTATATAATTATATTATTGAAAGCTGACGCGGAATGGCAATGGCACACAATGTCTCAAAAAAAAAAAAAATTGACCAATTATAGTATTTGCATTGTGCAGTGCTTTATTGAGTGAGAGCAATGCATTTTCAATCCCACTTTGAAGGAGGGAGAAGAGGTAGTCCTGTTTATATGTAGAGAGCACTCCCCCTCAATCATGATCATGGAACCAAAGGGATGGTACGCCTCTCTTGTTGACCACTCAACCTCGCACCCGCAGCCGCAAGGATGCATGCTTGTACTTTGGATACTTGCATTGGCACAAAAGTACAATGAGCCTGCTCATGGTTGGGCTCGTTGCTCAATGTCTTTTTGCGAGTTTGGCTTTGCACGTGTTTAATATGATAATTATTTAAAATTATTGTGATTTTTGATAAATGATTGTAATTGATGAACGGTTAATAAACATTAAAATAGTAAAAAGGCATGACTGCCAATACAAACGGTCACGAGGCATTATAAAATCATAGCACAACATGACAAGGCATTCTCTTCCTACAATTGGGATTTGATTTTATACTAAAATCATAAACTAAATCATAACAGTAAATGTCTTTTTGCTAGTTTGGCTTTGCACGTGTTTAATATGATAATTATTTTAAATTATTGTAATTTTTTATAAACAATTGTAATTGATGAATGGTTACTAACCATGAAATAGTTAAAAGGTATGACTACCAATATGAACGGTCACAAGACATTAAAAAATCATAGCACAACATGACAGGGCATTCTCTTCCTATAATTGGGATTTGATTTTATACTAAATCATAACCTTTTTACATTTTCTCTTCCTTTCCAAATTGTTCTTCCTCTGATAGAGAGGCAACTCCAATACTTCAAGATCTTGTTGTTCAATGCTCCTTTCTAAATTGTTCTTTCTCAAATAGAAAGGCAACTCCAATACATCAAGATCTTGTTGTTCCTATGCATTGAACAAGTAAGATCTTATATTTTCAGGTATCCTGAGAACAAATTTGCTTGGTAAACCTTATGCACATTGATTATTACTAGTAGGGGGACAAATATTATATTGAGATATCACATTGATATGCTTGAAAATAAGAAGATCTCTCTTCAATTTGTGTGCAAATACCTCCATCAAATAGAAAATTACAACCCTCGTTTCACCAACACCTATTATTTTCAAATAATTCAAGAGATTATTTATGAGTGAAAAAATGGATATTGCCATGAGCTCGATCAAAGTTATGAATCAAGCAAAAAATTTTCGAATCAATGGAGCCCACTTCTAAAGTTAACAACAAAAGTTGATGTTTTTGTTGATCACACTCATGGTGACTTATGTAATTGTTTAGCAAATACTAGAGTTCAACAAATGAAGAAGCAACTATTGAGCAAATCCCTACTGCACCAGAAATTGAAGAATGATGGCTATGTCCGCAAAGTGTGGAGAGAGAGAGAGAGAGAGAGAGAATTGTAGGGATTTTCTCATCATTATTATAACCATTTCAATTTTTTTCTCTTTTTTTTCTTTTTGTATTGTTTTGCATCATCATTAATATAACCATTACATTTTTTTTTTGATGCTGTCCATAACCATTACAATTGTCACCCAGAGAAAGTGAACTACTAAGAATAAAGAAAAGAATCCTCTTATACAAAGATTTTCATCAAAGCGACATGCAAAAACATTACATCCACAAACAAAATGCAGAAAACCAAAGCAAAAAACAACTCATTACAACAAATGAATCAGTTAATGGCGAAAATCAATGAAGGAAAAGCACCTTGAGAGACAATGGCGAAGGTCTTTGAAGAAGCTTGATCGAGGAGAAACCTCCAAGAGGTGAAACCTTCGGTGATCCAGGCACCAGCCGGGTCCCTACGGGCCGAGTAAGAGCCAGATTTTCCATTTCTCCAAACCTACTTCTTTCTCTTCTCTCTAAACCAACCTCTGCAACTGCTGCGTCAGTAAAAACCCTAGTTGAGGGAAGCGAAGTGCTGAGCGAGCCAAATAGCTAAGCGAGTGCGAAGAGTTAGAGCAAGCTTACACCTGATCGATTCCTTTCTTTGACTCGATCCCTTCCTTTCTTTATGAAAGAAGCGGTACCGGGAGCAGTCCGAGTATTTTTGCAGCTCAGCGAGGATGCAGAGACGAAGAGAGAAAGAGGCGGCACGGCACCAAAGGGAGGGATTTTATCTAGGGCATATTCAGAGCCACTATTTGTGGATCTGAATTTGTGCCGTCCATTTCGAGCACTCTTTTTTTTCTTTCCCCGTGGCACAACTCAAAAAAAGGTCCTTTTTTATTCTTTCCCCGCGGCACAAACTCAAAAAAGTGGTTCTTTTTTATTCTTTCCCCCTGGCACAACTCAAAAAAGTGGTTCTTTTTTATTGTTTCCACGTGGCACAACTCAAAAAAGTGCGTCAGCACTCACGTGCTAATTGTTAAGTAGACTGGCAATAGGAGCAATGTTGTCAGTTGTGGACTAGACTGGCGATAGAATCGATGTTCAAATTGTGGACTAGACTGCGGAAGTCAATCTCGCTTTTGCCTCCTTGTTAAATTATAATATAATATATGAGAAACGCAGGAAAGGAAAAAAGTTAATTTTGTAATTAAAATTAAAAAATAATCCTTTATATTTAGGGATTGTTTAGAAAGCGATTGGATCAGTGCTCTTTATCTTATCTACACATAGAGGTCACAAATCATTCATACTCATTAAATGTCAAAATTGGATAGTTTGAGGTGAGTCGTGAAGTTTCGTAATTTTTTAAAAAACTTTATATCTATTCAATGACACTCTTACAACCTATTTTAAAGTTTAAGGGACAAAAATGAATATGACCTCTATATATAAAAGATAAATGGTATCTTTATAGACAATCCATCATATTTTATATTTTACATTTAAGTCTCACTTTTTTAGAGTGCGCATTGTATTACTTTTATTTCTTTTTCTATGAGTTGGATCAAGTTAAAAATTGGGGATTCGATACTTCTCATAATCTCGTATTTGCAAAAAAATGCCAAAAATATTTAAAAATAAAAAATAACCAATAAACCCTAAAAATTTGAAATTTTTAAAGGTGTTTTGGTCATTTTATTTAACTTGATTGTATTTTTTGATATTTTTTACAAGTGCATTATCAAGATAAATATTGATTCCAAAATTTGAGCTTAATAAGATTTATAGAGAACACAATAAAGTTAACACACAATATTCACTATAAAAGTGGGATTTGAGTGTAAAATATAAAACACATGACTATTTTTAAATTTCAAACACAAAATGATATTTTTATATTAATTTTCAAAAAAAATGAAAAACAATTAATGGGAAAATTTGTAGCATAATCAATAGAAACTTGTACAATATAATGACAATCAAATATAAGATAAATCACTTAAGAGCCAGTTTGGATGTCAAATAAAAAAACCTTCACATTGAAAAAAATTGTCATCCTTAATTAAAAAACATTGCCATCTTTTTTATTTATTATGTTGCACTGTTTGGATGGAGTTAACATATTAAAAGCAACTTCCAAAATTATTTTGCCCATCCAAAAAATTTTTTTGTATCTCTCGCAGCAGTAAACAATTTGCTTCTATACAATAAGCAAACCTGCAACCCGAGCTTCTCCTTATTCATGAAGAGAAGGGGTTTCTATGGGTGTCGTATGAGTAAAAAGGCTTGTGTATTGTTGAGAGATAAAGGGCCTTGGCCTTACAAAAATGCCACCTAGGCCCATGGATGGGGCTTGAGCTTATATGGTTTTTTGCAACTTAGTTTATCCTCATTCATGAACAAAAGGGGCTTCTAATAAGATGTGGTATGAGAGAAAAGACATGGCAAGCGCCTTGGCTTTACAAAGACAGGCAGCCATGCTTCTTTGGTTTTTTACCACCATAGTGGTATGAGAGAAGAGATAAAAGGCTTACATTTTGTAGAGAGAGAAAGGGACTTGGTTTTACAAAGAAATATGCTGCTTAAGGCTGCCAGGGTTTGAGCTTCTCTAGTTTTTTGCAACCCGAGCTTCTTCTTATTCATGAAGAGAATTGGCTTCCCATGGGTGTGGTATGACAGAAAAGACTCGCGTTTTGTAGAGAGAGAAATAGTCTTAGCTTACGCGGCCTAGGGCCCATGGATGGGCCTTGAGTTTCTCTTTTTTTTTAGAGAGATAAAATGAAAATACTATGTTTATTCAAAGAGTAGATTTAGGGTTTCAGATGTTTTATGAGTTGTTGGTGTTGGGTTTATGTGGCCTTTAGAAACCTTATGAGAGCTTGTATGAGCATTTATATAGTGAAGCATAAACTCAATGGGAGTGTGGTCCTCTTGTGGACCATACTAGGCAAATGCAATTTGTTGATACTCGGACTAGGCTTGACATGCTAGGCCAGTCGAGTTTGGAAAAACCCAAGGTACCTGGGCATAGGGATCTACCAATAAGGGTTTAGTGGGTTAGCCCTTGATGAGGTCGGAGTATGCCAATATGAGAGCCAATGGACTGTTTGGCTCTTGCATATGATAAATAGCCTTCAGTGACAATGATAAAACCTCATCGTTATATCATCACATGACATATACATAGATAGTCGCTTTAAGATTCGCCAATGAGGGTGAAGCGTGTACATGTGCGAGAGATTACCCCTATGCACCATAGAGTCATGGTTGATCATGGTCTGGAGGACCATAATTTTTTTGTCTTTACGGGAGAACCTGAAATTTATGAACTGGGATTGCATCCCTTATTCTATTGGCTGACTTTGGTGGTCTAATCATGAGCCCCTGTAATAGACTGTGGGTCATGGGAACTGCTGAGTTAGTTTAAGAAAGCTAGGTGGATCATGGTCCGCAGTTGAATGTGGAGTGCTCCCGTATATTGTTAAATTCTTAAATCTAACGGATCCGATTCCCATAAAAAATTAATTAGTTTTAATTAATTTTATGATATATAATTTTTTAGAATGTTTATTTGAATTTTTGTGAATCTTCTGATATTTTATTTTTGTCATTTAGATTTATAAATTAAGATAAATTATTTTTTCAATGTTTTAAATAAAATATAAGATTTAAAAATTTTAAATATGAGATAAAATATTTTCTAAAAATACATGGCCTCCATAAAATATGGGGCCCAAAATTTAAAAACATGTGGATTAGGTGGGGCCCACAAGTGGCCACCAAAAGGGTGCCCCCACCCCCTATTTACCTATTATTCTTTAGAAGGGGATAGCCATAAGGATGAAATTTTGAAATATTTAATAAATCTTTGAATCAAGATGGCATTATCCAATAAATAAAGACCGGATATACTAAAATAGAAAATAAAATATATACTTTCTTTATTTGAATATTTGATGAGAATAGATATAGGAAATGAAAGATAAAGCTCTAGCTCATCTCTTTGAATCTTGATAGTGGATCAAACAGATGGATGGTTCAAATCTCTCATACCCACAAGTCTCTTTAAATCGATAGTCAAGATTTAACTTACAAATTGAGGCAAACCCCAAAGGCATAGAAAATCTATAAAATGAGGTATCTCCTTTTATAAAATGAGCGTACATATTATCTCTTATCTCTTTAAAAATTATCTCTCTCCACCAAAATTTAGTTATCTCTCTAGATTACCAAAGGGGAGACACGCCCCAATTTTGAACCACACCCCAAGTTTTATCTTCTATCTCTCTCAAGTATTTTCTAAGAGGGTACACCCAAATCATCTTTCTCTCGTTGTTTTTAGATGGCACGCCCAAGCTAAGGCTAGCTTATGGTGGTTTGATCATTGGGTAGCAAATGTGAGGATCCCCTTGCTAGTAGATCTCTCCCGCTCTCTTTGATCTATCTCTCATCTCTCAAAAAATCAAGCTAACAGGGCTTGAGTAATGAGGCCTTAGGTAGTTGGTTCTAGATCGAGATCTATATACCATTGAGAGGGTTTAACCATATATAGGAAAATCAAGTAACCGATCATAGAACCCGAGCACCATCGAAATGAAGAGATTTGGCGTGGGATGTACTAAGTCCGGTTGAGGTAATCTCCGATACTCTCTTTCTGTTTATTACCATATTTAATTATATTGTGTTTATATTCTCAAGCATAAGAACTGTGGATATTTTATTTGTTTAAAGAAAATTGGTTTAATGAAACCAAGGTTTTTAAGATCCTAGTTTTATTTTCTTTGAAGCAAGAGTTATTGTAATAAAACTACTTGTTAGTGATATTTGCCAAAAAAAAAAAGAAAAAAAAAAAAGTTGGGTGAAAAAAAAAAATAATAAAATAAATATATTCACCTGAAATATCACATTTGTCTTTATTTTAGTTGGGTCATGGGTTGAGGTTGGCACGAGGGTGAGAAAGCTCAACTTTCATAAAAAAAAATTCATGCATGACTTAAATTTTTTTTACGATAACTTTTGCCTTGACACTACAGTAATCTTTTTTATTTCAATCGAACAAAATCTTGAGGTTGTCGAAACAGTTAAAATTTGTTTTACAAGAATTTTGAATTACAATCCAAAAATATAGTAATTTTGTGTATATCCAAATTGGCACTTAAATTTATTTATTTTTTGTTTTTGAGTTTGTCTCATAAATTAACCTCTTTAGAGGGATACTTTTAAATACTTTTATAACACCAAAAATAATTGAAGGTTTAACACTATACAACACATTATTCGAATATCTAGTCATGATGAATGCATGTGATTCCAATTCAAGGGCCAAAAGCATGCAAATATTAAAGATGGGGTGTACAATGGTCATGCGGATAATACCATACGTTTTGTTTCATGACCCAAATAAGAAGTTGAATTTTTTTTATATATAAATCTTTTCCAAAATGTCTTGGTTCTCTCACACACACATGAAAATTTTATGTTAAGTCTAGGGCCTTTTGAAAAAAATATAGGGCTGCAACTAAAAAGACAACTAGAAACATTTATTCTCATGTTGGATCTAGCTTTGACTTGAAAAGTATTCCGAGCTGGAGTCCCAGCCTAAGCCCATCGCTCGGGCCTTGTTACGTGGCCCTCCTGGCCGGCCAGGCCCATTGACAACTTAAATACAGCGTGTCTTTTTTAGAGAGAATTTCATTTGAGATCAATTCGATTTGAATTCAATTAAGTGTCGGGCCCAAATATTCCATGTGGTCACAAGTCATGACAGCCTTATATTCTGTACCCCTAGAGCTCATGGTTTTGATCATTTTATAGTATCGTAGGGCCCTAACAAGTAACAACAATCCCCAAGTGAAGTATTTGATCATCGGTAAAATATTAATTAAATAGTTAAAGTTTAACCCATGTTACAAAATCAGGTCATATCTCTTAGGGTGTGGGTTGTATGTGGCAGTGGCCCTAACCAATTAAAGTAAATTGTACCATCAAATAGTACTAAAACATATCGTTTTAGCATTATAAATCTTTTGATGGCCTAAAAATTTATTTTCAACTCTAACTATAAAATTTAAAGGTTTAAAAATAGTGTAGATCGAGCAGATCTATGAACACTATAAAATATTGAAAATTAATGATCTAGATAATGTATTACAAGACACATTATTTCTGATACTTGAAATCCATTTTTCTTGTTTCCATACATCTTGAGATTGAGATGATCAAATTGAAGATTTTCTATCATCAAAACAACATCTTCCAGTGAATTTTTGAGGTACACCTTAATTTGATTGTTTAGGGCCTCACCCTTAAAGTAAAATTAAGCAGGTTGCTTTTAAGTTTTATCACACTTGTTGTATATTTTACATAGAAACAGATATATGTGTTTATTTGTGACACATGTGAGTAAAAAATGCTAACCCAAAAAGATGTTGTCTAGACACATCTACACAATACATGGGAAAGTACACAAACAGACCATTTGCCTTTGGTGCAAGAAGGTTACAATCGTTCTTATCTGTTGGATTTCAAATCGGGTGGTTGTGACTATATCATTATCTAGGTTCAAATTTAAAATAAAATTTCTTCAATTTTTTATACAGCGAAAGCGTTCCAATTTGAAATTGGATAGCTAGATGTATTTGTAATCTCCTTGTAATAAAGGCAAATGATCTCATAGTATACAATCCCCTGTATATACGAGTCTACATATTTGCATATGTCTATAAATACATATATTGAAATTTTTTTGCAGTTCGCATATGCATTTACATAAACAACATTTCGTATGTCATAACAATAACATCATCATCAAAGCCTTTTCCCAACTAATTGGGGTCTGTTACGTGAATCCTGATCCACCATTTTGCTCTAATAAAGGTAACACCTTCAGCAAGGCCATAAGTCTCCATATTATAATAATAGTAAAGCATAAAAATGAATAAATAAATTAAATTAATAGTCCAAAATATGTTATTTCGTGAACCATAATTTTATTCATAAATTTTTTTCTTATAGTCCAATCCAAGGTTGCATCATAATAACATTAAAAAAAAAAACTAAAAACTGAAAGAAAGACTAATGCGATATTGTCGGGGGATATATTTTGTTATTTTTCTTCTTTTCACCCCTTTTTTTTTTTGCAAAGATCACTTACAAGTAGTCTTATTACAATGGCTATTGCTTCAAATAAAATAAAACTAACAAATCCAATATCTTAAAAACCTCGATGTTATTAAACCAACTTTCTTTAAAAAATATATATGTCCACAATTCATATTCTTGAGACTATAAAAACAATACAATTAAATATGACAATAAACAAAAAGAGAATGTCAGAGATTACCTCAACTGGGCTTATTACAGCCCACACTGAGTCACCACCATCTGATGAGCCTTCAATCTCAACAGGGAAAGTAAGTTTAGGCCAAGCATTGTAATGGAACTATGAACTCTTTTATCACAAATCTCAAACTCTTAGATGAATCCCCTAAGCAACTTAGTTTGAGAAAAATACTTCTCTTTTCTACCACAACGAGAGATGAGCGATCATAAGAGAGTTGTAATCTAAAACTGCAATAAGAGATGAGCGATCATAAGAGAGTTGAGAGAACCACCATGAGAGAGATATCAAAGATGAGAGAGTGTGGTGTATCCCTTTTAGTCTCTTTAGAGAAAGATATAAACTTTCTTAAGAGAGATAGATAAATTCTAAGTGGGGCATGCTCCTTTGTGGGATATGAGAGCGAGAGATGGGAATTTGGTGTAAGAGATAAGGTGTAGAGATTTTGGGTAGAGACAATCCATTTTTATAGCCTTTTACCAAGTTTAAGGTTTCTTAGGGTTTTCCTTAGCTTGCCTCTTATTGTGAGATTGAATATGAATCATTGATATTGGGTGACTTGTGGGGTGAGAGATTTGAGTCATCAATTTCATAGATGGGTTATCAACATTATGGAAGGTGCTATAACCTTTATCCCCCATTTATAAGTCATTTTTCCATCAATATAAATTAAATAAAATAATTTTATTCATAACATAGTACTTACCAAAATTATGTACAAGCCTTGTCATGCTTTCCAAAAATCCTTTGAAAGCTTCCTCAAGCAAAATCATTCCAAAACACTTCAAAACTTTATCTTCAAGCCAAAGCTTAAACTAACACAAGGAAAGTTTCATTAGGGTGGGGTGTGCTACCCTAGGTGGTACTTCATGGCCCCTACACACATGCAATGGTGGGTACATTAACATATTGGGTCTCCCATGCAATATTAAAATTAAAATTATATGATTTTTAAAAATCTATAAAATAAATTTTGAATATTTAAATCAATTTAAAATCAATATATCTGTTTTTATAAACCCAAATTTGATAAATAAAATATCCATAGATCTAAAAAAATTAAAATAATAATTCTAAAAATTAGATATCATTAAAACAAATGTAATTAAAATCATAAGATGGGGAAAAGATCCATATGGTCTAGAAATTAAATAAATAAATGCTGGGGCACTCCACTTTCAACTGTGGACTGCGGTCCACATTTGCTTTATCGAACCGCTCTAGTGTTTCCCATGACCCACAGTCCATGCAGACCTCATTAGTGGGTCACCAAAGTCTGACCAATATCTCAAGGGTCGTAATCCCAATTTCTGGATTTCAGGTTCTCCCTTAGAGACGTGCCAAGGTCACCTAGACCTGATGCGACCACAACTCCTATGACATATAGGGGTATATCTCGCACATGTATAAGCTTTACGCTAAAAGGCGGTTCGCTTTCCCGAAATGGCTATCATTATGTATTACACATTAGGGTCACACATTCTCTGATACAAATGAGGCTTTGCCCCCCGTCTCTGAAGGCCACCATCACACATTAGGGTCACACAGTGCTTCAGTTCACTCATTCGAGCATACTCCAACCTCATCAATGGATGACCTATTAGAACCCTTATTTGATAGTTTTCTATGCTCAAGTAACATAGGTTTTTCCCCAATCGACTGATTTAGCTCATTAAGTTCAATCAGGTATCAGCAAACATCGTTTGCTTAGTATGATCCACGAAGGACCACACTCTTACCGAGTTCATATTCCACTATATCATTTTATTTTACAAACACTCATAAGGCCTTGAATGACCACGCTTACTTTAACAATAATAACATTAAAAAGCATAGATTTCTTATTTTGTTTAGAAAACTAATGTGGAGTAAATTCAAGATATCAATGACAAAAAAAAAAAGGTCAGCTAAATGATCTTACATGGCATAATGACAAGGGAATAGGAAACTTTGAAAAATATGGGAGGCGATGATCTGCGTATCAACACGTTGAAGAGAGAGAAACTGGGACTTGGATATGAAGAAACCCTAGAAAGGTTTATTAGTACTTGAAATAAAATTATACTTTTATTTGTATGAATATAACTTATGCAACCCTAGGTATAAGAGTGTCATACGTATTTTAAAAGGTTGACATGCATGTCCATGGCCATCAAGTGTCGACATGTGATCAAACCCTTGGAAGGGCGTGTCCATGTTTCACATCGTTGCACTTTTAAACTATGTTAAAAACTTGAACCCCAAATAATAAGGTCATTTTGGTAATTTAGCTAATTTGATTGGGCTAATTAATACGAAAAACACAGTTGTAGTATAAAAATGAGACATTAATAACAGTGTTTTAAACCAGTGGATTCATATCGGGAATCACTGATCCAAATCAAGAATCGTCCTAGACTGGACTGGCTACAGGAAGATAGTGGTACTGGCTTGTCCACAACCCCCCCCCCCCCCCCCCCCCCCCCCCCCCCCCCGATCCAAAAAAAGAAAAAAAAAAAAAAGGAAAAAGAAAAAATTGTCACTTTCATACATTTTTTTTTAAACTTATCTAATATTTTTTTAGGTCATCACATTAATCCCACCAACGAATTTTTGTTTTACTTTTATTTTTATTTTTAATATTTTTAAATCCAATATAGATCCATGAGGTGGATGATCAACCCTACCGATTGTGGTTTTGAAGCGTTAGTTTACAATAGGAAAACGGTGTTTAGTGTTGCACACTAAGCAAATCATAAGTATTATCATTACTTAGCATTGGTGCTAATCCAAAACATCATGGGGGATATTATTGTGTCAGTTGGGCTTAAAATTCACTCCTCTTGGGTTTCCAACCCTACGGGCAATTTAATTATTTTTAATACTCCGAAGAGGTGTATAAGTGAAATGAAATTAAAAAGGTTATAATTTAATGTTAAATGGGATGATTTGATCACCGTGAGTTTGGGAAGTGTAGAGTAATCAGACTATTTTTCTTCAAGAATTTCTAGTTCTACAATTTTATTTTATATTGGGAAATTTATGATAGCTTTCATTATAAGATGTATATTTGAAAAATATCACATATTTTGTATATATGCAAAAATGTCACTGTATTTTTTAAGGGTGGGATTTGTATAAAGTTACAACATTAAACAATCCAAATAAGGTGCACCTCCAAAT
Organism: Amborella trichopoda; assembly: GCF_054954075.1. Taxonomy (NCBI): domain Eukaryota; kingdom Viridiplantae; phylum Streptophyta; class Magnoliopsida; order Amborellales; family Amborellaceae; genus Amborella; species Amborella trichopoda. The sequence continues at coordinate 10,536,314 of NC_142344.1, read as the reverse complement.
TTTAGCATAATATGTAATTTTGGTGTCAAAGATTGGCCTTATAACCTATTATAATATGTAATTATGAATTTTTAAACTCCAAAATGGTTTAAATCAAGTAGATCTATAAACACACGAAAATCTTGAAATTAGATAGTTTAGATAATGTCTTGTAAGTAGTCGGACCTGATTTTTCTTCGCGCGGATGGCAGGAAAAGTCATCTGTCAAACAACTGCTGAGGGTTCATATATGTTGCATGCGTGCTCTTCTAAGTGCGGATAGTAACTGTAACAATCCTAAACTTTCAAAAAAAAAAAAAAAAACTCTTTATAGTATGACGGTCCATATAGGCATAATGGTCCTTAAGGACCATCACTACTTCTATATCTTTTTACCCTTCACTTTCTTTTCATCTGCCACATCCTTTGGTGGACGTGGGTCGTCAACATTAGAAGCTTATTATTAATGCTACACCTCATGTATGAGGTGGAGGTGTTTTAAAGAATTTAAATAGGACGAAAGGTTAGACGTCGCCTAACAACTCCTTTCTCGCTCTCCCTCTTACAAACGTAATGAGCTCCTCTCTTTAGCCGAATTTTTTTTATCGAAAGTCGTTTCTTAAATATTATAGGTAAGTGACTTCATTTTATTGAAGAATAATTCGTTTTTTTAAAATTAAATTATTATTTCTGTCTATTATCACGAATTTTAGGAACGGTAAAGTTTATGCGTAAGTGACCTCATTGTCTCGAAAAATAATCTTTTTTTAATAAAATCGTAATATTTTATTTATATTAAAAATTTTAAATGCTGTAAATTCTTAGAAATAAATTTATTTATTTATCTTGTCTATTCAAAATATACACGGATCATAAGAGCTTGAAATACTTCTTCTCTCAGAAGGATTTAAATATGCGGCAGATAAGATAGATGGATTTCTTAAAAGATAATGATTGTACAATCCATTATCATTCAGGAAAAGCTAACGTTGTGGCCCACGCTCTAAGTATAAAATCTACAGGAGTCGTAGCTCATCTAATGATCCAATAAATGAGACTGTTAGAGGAAATAGTGGATTGACATATGGCTCCGTCCATTAATGGTGTGGTAAGTATGATTGCCAACATTAATATCGAACTCCAATTAATCCAACAAATTCGATCGACACAAAAGAAAGACCCTCAGCTTATAACAATTGTAGAAGAGGTGAAGTTAGGAAAGAGAGACGAATTCTCTATATGTAGTGAGGATTTGCTAAGATTCAAAGGTCGGGTTTGTGTCCCGAATGATGAGAGTGTGAAAAAAGCTATATTGGAAGAAGCACATCACTCTCGTTATACGATACATCCCGGAAGTATTAAAATATATCAGGACCTGAAAAAAACCTTTTGGTAGAATAATATGAAAAAAGAGGTAGCACTATTTGTGTCTAAGTGCCAAACATGCCAGGAAGTAAAAGCCGAGCATCAAAGGCCCGCTGGGTTGTTGCAGCCTTTACCCGTACCAGAGTGGAAATGGGAGCACATCTCTATGGATTTTGTCTCAGGCTTGCCTAGAACAAATTCAGGACATGATAGCATTTGAGTCATTGTGGATCGGCTGACCAAAGCTGCCCACTTTCTGCCAATTCACACGACATACACTTTGGATCGACTGGCCCAGTTGTACATTAAGGAAATAGTGCGACTGCATGGAGTTTCGATCAGTATTGTATCGGATAGGGATATTCGATTTACTTCTAAATTTTGGGCTAGGCTACAGTCAGCCATGGGGGCGAGACTCACCTTTAGCACTGCCTTTCACCCCCAAACTGATAGACAATCGGATATGACCATCCAAACCTTGGAAGATATGTTGAGGGCCTGTGTCATTGACTTTACAGGAAGCTGAGATGACCATTTACCCCTTATTAAGTTTGCTTATAATAATAGCTTCTAAGCCATTATTCAGATGGCACCATATGAAGCCCTATATGGAAGGAAATACATGTCACCCATCTGTTGGGACAAAATTGGTGAAAGAAAGCTTTTGGGGCAAAAAATTGTCCAGGTAACCACAGATAAGATAACATTAATTCAAGAAAGGCTCAGGACAGCTAAGAGTCGGTAAAAGAGTTATGCTGATAACCGACGGAGAGATCTTTAATTTGAGGAAGGTGATCGAGTTTTCCTAAAGATCTCACCAATAAAAGGCATTATGAGATTCGACAAGAAACGAAAGCTGAGCTTACGTTACATCGGACCATTTGAAAGCTTGAAAGAATCAGAGGTGTCGCTTATAGACTTGCCTTACCACCCGAATTGGCAAGCGTCCATAATGTCTTCCATGTATCATCACTACAAAAATATCAGCCCGACCCATCCCATATCTTGAAATATGAACCTTTATCGATCAGGAACGACCTATCCTTCATCAAGTAGCCAATTTTGATACTGGATAGAAGGGTACAAGTGTTGTGCAACAAGGAGATTCCTTTGGTCCGTATATTATGGCAGTACCATTCAAGAGAGGAGTCGACTTGGGAACGAGAAGACGATATCAGAGAAAAATATTCCTATCTTTTTCATTAATCAGGTACACAAATTTAGAGGACTAAATTTCTTTAAGAGGGGAAAAATGTAACAATCCTAAACTTTCAAAAAAAAAAAAAAAACTCTTTATAGTATGATGGTCCATATAGGCATAATGGTCCTTAGGGACCATCACTACTTTTATATCTTTTTACCCTTCACTTTCTTTTCATCAGCCACGTCCTTTGGTGGACATGGGTCGTCAACATTAGAATCTTATTATTAATGCTACACCTCATGTAAGAGTTGGAGGTGTTTTAAAGAATTTAAATAGAACGAAAGGTAAGACGTCGCCTAACAACTCCTTTCTCGCGCTCCCTCTTACAAACGCAATGAGCTCCTCTCTTTAGTCAAATTTTTTTTATCGAAAGCTGTCTCTCAAATATTATAGGTAAGTGACTTCATTTTCTTGAAGAATAATTCGTTTTTTTAAAATGAAATTATTATTTCTGACTATTATCACGAATTTTAGGCACCGTAAATTTTATGCGTAAGTGACCTCATTGTCTCGAAAAATAATCTTTTTAATAAAATTGTGATATTTTATGTATGTTAGAAATTTTAAATGCGGTAAATTCTTAGAAATAAATTTATTTATTTTTCTTGTCTATTGTTAGAAAATTTTAGATACTGTAAAATTATTAGAAATAAATGTGATATTTCTGCTTTTAGTAAAATTGTGAGATTTCTTTCTACTGTTTTTGAATATTTAGACATTGTAAAATTCACGTGCAAATGACTGCCTTATTATTTGAAAACTGATATTTTGCAATTGATTATAGCATTGTTTGTGAAATGTTTATTTGCGAATTGACATCCCATAAATTGTGATAATTCCGTATTCTTGAATTTCTATAAAAAAAAATTTATACATATTAGATTGGCAATTATACTAGAACGTCTTTACGAACTGCGACCTTTCTAAATTTGAGTCCAAAATATTTGACTGGTTATTTTTGAAACGTTATTGAAAGTGACTGTTATTAATGGTTTAAGTGAAATTCATATTAATCATTTCAGTGATATGTTGAGTACATGATATTGCTGCTTTCGAATGTTTAAAGAGATTTAGAAATACTTTAAGTATGCAAGTGGACTCATCCGGTTCGTCGGACAGGTATAAGTGGACCTTTCCGTTACGACGGTAGGGAATCCGCTACACCGGTGAGGTATAAGTGGACCTGCAGGGATTAAGTGGACCTATCTGGGACGTCGATAGGGATTAAGTGGACCCATCAGGACGCAGATGAGATATATAGGTGACCTACTTGGGACGCCAGTAGGGTAATTTGTGAAATCCTTTGAATTATGCACTGCCGTTAAAATATTATATGCATTCAATTATTCGGATTATACTTAATTATGCATTTTTTAAAGTGAAATTGTTGATGCATTTTTGTTAATTGATCTCCTTTTAAAAAATATTGATATCTTTCAATCATGATTATTTTTAGGATTATGATGATCACTTATTGAGTAGCCAAACTCATCAAACTATGGTAAACATTTTTTAGGATAACTGTGGTTTCATATTGAGTGCTCGTCTGGATCAACTTTTGAAGACATTGTAGTTGTGCTTAAACTTTATTTTGTTACTTTGTAAAAATTCGCCATTGTAACTTTGTCCTTCCATGAGATGTATATATGTTTAGACCTTTATGTTAATATTAGTTATGAACAGAGTTGACATAGGTTTGAGGGAAGAAAAAAAAAATTAAAAAGGGGGTTTTGATTTTGATTCAATGCATGGTAGATATCTAAAATTGCTTTGTTTTGACTGTCACATATCAGGAATATCAGTATGGTAAATTCTTGAGATGTGACAGTAACCAACAAACGGAGAGATTTTACAACAGGGGGTGTGTAACAATCCTAAAAGTTCAAAAAAAAAAAAAAAAAAAGGAGTGGGAAATGATGCTTTTAATAGGTGATGGTCTGATTGAGTATGATGGTCCTTGGGGACCATCACTATTTTCAAAACTTTTACTTTGGTTTAACTTTTGCTTTGCCTGCTTTTGCCTCCTGCTGCTCTCAGCTGGCAATGTCCTTTAGCGAACGTGGTTTTCGTACGATAAAAGCAGACTTTTAACGCGACACCTCAGGTATGAGGTAGAGCGTAAGAATTTAAATAGGGGATGTGAGCACTCCCACCCTAAAACAAAATTTTGAGATCTCTCTCTCTGGTCGAAACACAGTGAACTTCTCTCTCGAACCGAATTTTTTTATCGGAAGCTCCCTCTCAAATAATTGTGGGTAAGTGACATCGCCTTTCTGAAAAATAGTCTATTTTTAATAAATAGTGATATTTCTATCTAGGATCTTTATTTTATCAGTTTTGTGTGTTAGTGACCTCATTGTCTCGAAAAATAATCCATTCTTTTTAAAAATAAAATGAAATAATTATTTCTGCTTATTATCATGAATTTTAGGCGCGATAAATTTTATGCGCACGTGACCTCATTATCTTGAAAAATAATATTTTTAATAAAAATTGTGATATTTTATCTATGTTAGAAATTTTGAATGCTGTAAATTAGAAAAATAAATTTATTTATTTTTCTTGTCTATTGTTAGAAATAAATGTGATATTTCTACTTTTAGTAAAATTGTGATATTTCTTTCTACTGTTTTGAATATTTAGACATTGTAAAATTCATGTGCAAATGACTGCCTTATTATTTAAAAATTGACATTTTTGCAATTGATTATAGTATTGTTGTGAAATGTTTATTTGTGAATTGATATTCTATAAATTGTGATAATTCCGTATTCTTGAATTTTTATAAGAGTTTTTCTATACATATTAAATTGGCAATTATGCTAGAATGCCTTTACAAACTGCTACCTTTCTAAATTTGAGCCCAAAATATTTGATTGGTTATTTTTGAAATATTATAAAGAGTGACTGTTATTAATGGTTTAAGTGAAATTCATATTAAATAATTTCAGTGATATGTTGAGTACATGATATTGCTGCTTTCGAATGTTTAAAGAGATTTAGAAATAATTTAAGTATGCAAGTGGACTCATCTGGTTCGCCGGTGAGGTATAAGTGGACCTATCTGGGACGCCGGTAGGGATTAAGTGGACTCATCAGGTACGCCGGTGAGGTATAAGTGGACCTGCAGGGATTAAGTGGACCTATCTGGGACGCCGATAGGGATTAAGTGGACCCATCAGGACGCTGATGGGGTATATAGGTGACCTACTTGGGACGTCAGTAGGGTATTTTGTGAAATCCTTTGAATTATGTACTGCCGTTAAAAGTGTTATAAGCATTTCAATTACTCGGATTATACTTAATTATGCATTTATTGAAAGTGTAACTGTTGATGCATTTCTGTTAATAGATCTCATTTTGGAAAATATTGATATCTTTCAATCATGATTATTTTTAGGATTATGATGATCACTTACTGAGTAGCCAAACTCATCAAACTAGGGTAAACATTTTTTCAGGATAACTACGGATTCATTTTGAGTGCTAGTCAAGATCAACCTTGGAAGATACTGTTGTTGTGCTAGCTTTCTTTATTTACTATGTAAGACCTCACCACTGTAAATTTGTCCTATCAATAGATGTATATATGTTTTGTCCGTCACATCTCAGGAATAATAGTATTGTAAATTCTTGGGGTGTGACAGGGTGTTTCGGCGTTTACCTCGTCGTTTTGGGGTTCATGACACACTCGAGCAGTTTTTCCCTCTTAGAACAATTACAAAGCCCTCCGGCTGTCTGCCAGTGCGGTTTGGACACGGACTCTCCTCTGGCTTTTTAACTCGTTACTTTGTTCTCTCTCCCTGAAAACTGCAATATGGACTTGGTTGTACTCCTCTAAAGTGGCTCGCTCAAACGAGGGTTGGCTGACGAAAGGAGGGAATAATGGATAGACTCTTCGTGCTAATGTTGTACACTGAGGGAGAGAGTGTATGTGTATCTCGCAACTCAACTCGACTCGACTGTGTGGAGAGATAATTAGAGCGATAATATGAGGGTCGGAATCCTTAGGTTGACTCTGAGGGGTATTGGGTCGAGCATACATAGAATAGCTGAGTGATATATGTTATTTGCGGGTATTGCGGCGTCTACGCTAGAGATGCGCGGGGAGAGAGATGCAACCATGCGTTGTTTGCTAACACATGTTACTATGCGAGCAAGTAACAAGTGAAGAGAGAGAAGAAAGAAGGGGGATAGAGGGCTTTGAGCTGTGTGGTTAGAAAACGCTAGGAGTAGTTTCTCTCTTTTAAAAGTTCTCTCTCTTTCGCGTTAGATCTAAGAGTTAAGAGCAAAAGACAAATTGAAACGAGCTTAATGCCTCTATTTCATTAATGAATGATCAGACCCTTTTACAATTGCCTTGGGTTATATTTATAGAGGATCCACAAAACAAGTGTGGATGCTCAAAACTAAACCTAATTACAAATAAAATAAATTACAATAAAATCCCAATTTTAGGAATAAAGACCAAAATGTCCCTTAAACCTTTTTGTGTTAATAACGAAACCATCCCTTTCTGAGGGGCCTTTCGCCTTTGCCAGATCTTGAAAGTTTTTTCGGATGGTGATGATGGTTTTTGAGACGATCGATCATCGTAGTCTTGATGCTTGTTTGATTCTAAAGATTTTAATGTCTTTTGATCATCTTGTGGTAGACTCTTCTTTGAGCGGTGGAAACCCGGCTTGTTCGTAAGCTTTTAGCCTTCGCCGCAACACAATTTATGGTGTTTCAAGTATTTATTTTGATTGCAGATAAAAGAGGAGACTTTCATAGTCGTTTTACACCAATTTTTATCTGTTTTGGTCCTTGCTTGAAGTACTTTCTGTTTTCGAGAGATCGTCGACAAAAGGGATTCCGACGACCAGGTGATCTTATTTCGTCTTCCTTAGAATTTGCGGTTTATCCGACCTTGGATTGAATGAAACAGTCATACCAGTTTGTAGCCCTTCGTGATACGGTCCCATCGACCTTATATTTTTCGATGATCCGATATAAAATTCTCGAGTTTATTGCTTCACGAAGTTCGAGATGCTTTTTTCTTCAAAAGCTCTGATTTCCATGGCTTCGAGCTCATCTTCTCTCTAGAAAAACTTTTATCCAGGGTTATGTCATGGTGCGTACCATATGTCAAAATAATCGAGTCATCAAGACCGATATTATATCCGAATTTGAGCTTGATCTGACTTCAATCAAGCGACATGTGGGTGTTTGCAGGTCATCCTGACAAGTGAAGATTATGATCTCCATGATTGGGGACTGGTTTCAGTGAGGCCCCATCATAATAATGTACGACTTTACCCTTGCTAGGTAATTGGGCCCAGATTGTTCCTAGGAGCTCCGATTGAGCCCAAATTTGGTCTCTAAGGGGTTTTGACGTTCTGGATGCAACGACGGTGGTCTGGTACTATTTTGAAGCCCATAGCATAGGGTTGTAGTTATAAGGTCTCTTTATGACGTGATTGTATTTTTTTCCAACGTTTGCCTAGTGTTAGGCTTATTCTGTAGTGTTCCCTTGGTCTGGCAATGTCTTGGGCACCAACAAGGCTAGGTTGTCACTGACTCTCTTCTTATTTGTGGTAGGGATGTAGGAATGTCAAAAATGACGTGCAACAACATGCCCCGACGAATGTTGCGCTTCGAGAGAAGCGAGAAGTGCAACATTTGGAATGTCATTTTGTCGTCGAAGTACGATCCTTGAGGGGGAGATCATGCTAAGCTTCTTCATGAGGGGCGATCGAAGTGGACTCTTAATCAATTGGCGAATTCGCTTAAGGCTCTCTTCCAAATACTTCTGAAATCCTTTTCTTTTTTCTAAGAAAGCATGCTGATAGGCTGCCTCGTAAAGGGCTTACCACTCCATGTCGACGATGCCTCCTTATTGGAGCAGCTAGTGGGTTCCCTTGGTGGGCTTTACCCCAATCTACCTGGTGGGGGATTTTTGGCTTTAGGGGTGGGGATTTTGATTTTTGGCTATAGGGTCGGAGATTGGGTTATTGGCTCTAGAGTCGAAGATTGAGTTTTTGGTTCTAGAGCTGGAGATTTGGATTTTGGCACAATGGCCAGAATTTTGGCACTGGGGCCAAAGATTTGTATTTTGGCGCTGGGGCCGAAATTTTGGATTTTGGCGTTTGAGCTGGAATTTGGATTTTGGTGCTAGGGCCAGAGATTTGGATTTTGGCGCTGGGGCCGGAGTTTGGATTTTTGGCTCTAGGGTCAAGGATTTTGGATTTTGGCGCTAGGGCCGGAATTTTGGATTTTGGTGCTTGGGCCGGCATTTGGATTTTGGCGTTGGGGCCGGAATTTGGACTTTGGCGTTAGGGCCGAAATTTTGGATTTTGGCACTGGGGCCGGAATTTGGATTTTGGCGCTGGGGCTAGAATTTGGATTTTTTTTTACTCAGCGCCTTTTGTGATTTTTCTTGCTTTGAAGTTGGCTGGGGTCTTCCTTTTTTTAAGCAGTAGTTACATCAACCTACTGATTTTAATCCAAACCTCCTTTCAGGTTTTCACTTAAATTGGATATGCGTGGTGCCACAAGCGTGGTTTTCGTTGACTCCCTTTTGAGGCATTTTTACTCGTGACTTTGAGGTCACGCCCGCCTTGTCTTTCCATTTTTACTCATGGCTCATGACCATGCCTGCTTGTCATTTTTACTCATGGCGTCCTTGCAGGTTTTCACCATGCCCAATTTTTTTCTTGTTTTTCAGGGGTTCTTCTCTTTGGAGGTATTCGGCTTTGACGGGGTTCGCTGGAGCGGTGAACACCGTAGATGAGATGTCAGGGGATAGAAGTGCCTTTGTACATGGGGAGCGTATTGGAGCGATGAGCGTTTTTTTTTTTCTTTTATGATCTGATGATGGCTGAAGTGGGACTTTGTGAGGCCGAATGCATCCACATGGTAGCAAGATATTGCCTAGGCAGATGGGTCGTTTTGATGATGAACCTATTTGCTTTTAGGAAATGTTGCCAGGAAGGTAGAAGATTTACTCGCAATCCTTTGAAAGTGACGCCTAAGAGGTGAGATGACATAAGATTTGACCAGTGATCCTTCGAAAATGACGCTTAGGAGGCGAGGCAAGGGAGAGCTTTGATTGGCAGTCGATCAAGGTGCTATTGTAGTGACACATGTCTGTGTGGTTGGATGAAGCGTTACTTGGGAAGCAAAGTGCTTTTATGACGGGCTTGTGGCCTTTATAAAAAGGGGCTTCGGCCGAGAGAGCATGAGGGCGTCGCCTTCTATTTTTTGAGAAGCTTCTTTTTTATTTTATTGTTTTCTTTCTTTGTAGAGGGGGAGATCAGATCTCTCCTTTCTTGAAGCCTTCGTTTGGTAAGCCATGCCTTTTGCTGAGGCTGGCTTTCGGGTCTCAGGTCTTAGAGTGCGTCCGAGTGCTGCACTTCTAGGTGAAGATGTTCGACCCTGCAACAGTGTTGATGGACCCACGCTGGATGGTGTGCCTTCAAATCTCTACTGTTTTCTCGAGATCCCAAGAGCAAGGTCCGAGGATGTGCATAAGGTTCCGAGGGATTGTTACGGTCTTCTCTCGCCCATCATCTTCTTCATGATGTTTGAATTGAGAGAGTATCCCGCCAACTGGAGGGAGCTTGCCCATCCTTGTTTCTTGGACGAGGATGATGCTGGCCTGGAGTTTTTGTCTTTGACAGGCGAGACAAGATCCTTGTTTGATGACCTCGGCTCCATCTTTGGGTGTGCCAAGGGGGATGCGGTCTTGAGATGTGAAGGAAGATCGGTCCCGTGCTTCGATGCCCCGATAGGAGGTGGGTCAGGTTCTTGCCTAGTCGTTAGGCCCGACCTTGACCAGAGGACTCCTGCAAGTGCAGGTTCAAGGAGTGTTCCCCTGGGCGCGGGGGAGAAAAGGCAAGAGGGAGAAAGGAGGAAAGGATCAAAGGGTCCCCAGTCAGCCCCCGTGATCTTGAAGAAAAGAACCTGTTCAAAAAGGAGGGGTTCGTCCACCACAGGTGCGTCGCCGCATGCTCTTCCCATTAAGCCCTCGACAAAACCCAGTCGAATAAACCCTTTTAGATCCGCTCTTCTAATCAGCATGACCCGCTAATCTCTCATCTTTTTTCCACAGCTAAAGCACTGTCCAAAAGAGACCCATATATGTTCCACAACTAAATTGCTGTCCAATAAAATACCTCAGGGGACAACCAAGACTTTTTCTCACTAAAAAGGGAAACCTCTCAAAATCTTAATGGGAATTGATTATCTACAAGAAACCAGTCTTTTAATATACAAGAGGCACATCGAGGCGTTTCTCTCAATAGGAAGCTCTCTTCTTTCTGAAGGGGAGGCGTTGCCTCTCATGTACACGAGGCTTTATCTCTCTCTTTAGAGGAAGCAACATTTTCCATATGGTGACCCAAATAAAGCACACCAATTCTCGACAGTTTCATCTTATATATATATAAAGTTAAGACTCCATGCCAAATAAGAAACTTCCTATAGATGTTACATATATTTCAAGAAGCAAGAGATATATCCCAGAGTCTAGATTTTTTGGATTTCTATTTCCTTATGAAACTTATCAATATAAATTCCAATTCTACATAATATGTGATTTCCTTATGTGGGTAATTTTGGATAACCACCATATCCAACAATCTCCACCTTGATATAAAAAATCACCTGCTCACATGCCAACATCTATTGGATAACTTTATGAATTCTCCATCTTTGACCAAATAATTTCATTCATCATTTTTACTGAAAATTAGTGTTTGCCATCATATTTCTCCACCTCACGTGCTTTTCTTCAACCGAATGCACAAACACTAGCCTTGTGAACCATGCGTTCTGATACCACTTGTTATGATTTAATAACCCTCTTAGATGCAGAAACAAGCATTCTAAAGTTGGATCCCAACAAGATCGCGTATTTATCCATTTAGAAACAAAATAGGAAAGAGCACAAGCCATAATACGATAAATAAAGCATGAAACACATACACCACAAGAACACAAAGATTTATGTGGTTCAACCCAATAGGGCTACATCTACATGCACGGCAAACTGAAATCAACTATACCAATGAAAGTTACATTATAGATTTTGGGACATAGAGTTACCTTTATAACCCTCGACAAAACCCAATTGAGTAAACATTTTTAGACCTGCTCTCCTAATCGACACGATCAGCTGATCTCTCATCTCTATTCCATAGCTAAACCATTGTCCAAGAAGAGACCCGTATCTATTCCACAGCTAAATTGTTGTCTAAGAAGTGACCCTTGAGAGTAACTGATGCTTTATCTCACTAAAATGGGAAACCACCTTATTTTTCATGGGAATCGATTCTTTACAAGAAATCAACATCTCAATCTACAAGAGGCACATCAGGGTATTTCTCTCTATAGGAAACTCTATTCTCTCTGAAGGCGAGGCATTGCCTCTCATGCATAGGAGGCTCTTGTCCCTCTCTTTCTAGAGGAAGCCACCTTTCCCATATAGTGATCCAAATAGGGTCTCTGCAGTTTCATCATATATATATAAAGTTAGGAATCCATACCAAATAGGAAACTTCCTATAGATGTTATATATATTTTAAGCATCAAGAGATATATCACAGAGTCCTAATCTTTTGTATTTCTATTTCCTTTATAAAACTTATCAATATCAATCCCAATCCCCCGTAATATGAGATTTCCTTATGTGGGTGATTTTGAAACTCAAAATTTTTATATATTTTCATATATTCATACATCTTGATGTCAACATGATGTATTAGATAGTTTCAACATCAAACAACATTTGTTATTGGATTTTTGAGTTGCACCTTAAGTCTACATTTTAAGGTCGCAACCTTATATAAACTTTTTCCTTTTTTTCAATCGCTAAATTACTACAATATGTCCTAACTTAGAGTCCTTTTCCAAGTGGAGCCGAGTTCAGCCGTTCATCCAATGTTTGAACATATTTCCGCTTAAAAAATCATGAACAACGGACAGGGCCCTCTAAAGTCCAAACCTACACATCATGCTTTTTAAATGGGGTACGGTTTATATAAGATAGCAATATTATTTGTAGAAATAAAGTTGTCATGTTCTACACCATCTATTTTAGTTGGACGGTGTAGAACTAAAACATGTGTTAAAACAATATCAAAAAATGACATATCTTTTACCAATCTATACCCTATTACGGCTCTACTTCTACAAATGATATTACAACCTTATATGAACTTTTTCATTTTAAAGGGGACGATAATTTTTGGATAGCCAATGTCCCTCATCTCTCGCCTTTTTCTTTAAATTCCCTCTTCGATGCACTTAAATTTCCCTTCAGTTTGAACAAGCACTGAGCAGAGTAACTACACGTCTAAACGAACGCCCACCTGAAATTGAATTCAATTATGCAAGCCCCTCTCTTTAACTTTGGTATAGGTTTTAAAAAAAACTAAATAAAGCCTCACCTTAAATACTCGTTTGAAAAGCACTTTCGATGACAGAAATCTCGATAATGGCTCTAATATCAATCTTCAATTCTGATAATAAATTTTGAAACTCAACAAACGTACAGATCTTTGTGAATCTTTGAACATTTATTTTTAAAGTGAAATGAACCGCCTAAACAATTTGTTAAAATATACAATATTTTTAGAGATTGAAATTCTATTTGTTTTTACAACGATAATGATTAAGTCAAGATGATCCATGTAAATGTTTTCTATTGCGTGAGTTATGAGGTGAGGCTTTACTTATTTTGATAGACCTGCAGCCCTATCAGACCATTTTCCCTGGAGGGATTCCCATTTGTACCTAACAACTCGACTAGCAAGTGAGGAACACCGACTCCAGGAAGGAAAAGTTTATATAATAATGCAACCTTATAATGTAGAACTATAAATGCGCTTAAAAAATCCATTGCAAAGGTAGTTTTAATGTTGAAAAACTCTTTGATTGATTATCTCGACATCGAGATGTATGACCATGAAAAATAAAAAGATTTTAAATCTTAGAAATAGTACATTTTAGAACATATTATCTATACTGGCCATTTTCAAGGTTTTCATATGGTTATAGGTCCACTTGATTCTAATCATTCATAAAATTTAAAATTTTATATTTAAATATACAAATAAATTTTGAGATAATCCTAAAAACACTCTACTCTACATCAAAATTATATTGCATGAAAAAAATTTGAAGGTGCACCTTACCTCAACAGCTACGGATGAATCCGTAGGCGAAATTGCGAATTGCACCGAAAGAGCGAGAAGGACATTTCGGCGCATCAGTAACGGCTCCAACAAACCAATAACTTCCTCTCTTTCTCTCTAAAAAACAGTGCCTGAAGCACGAAAATGCTGGCCCCATCGGCACTTCTTCATCTGTCTACTTCTACTCCATGGATTCTCCGCGGACACTCCCTTCTCTCTCATCGCCCTTTCCGCCTCTCTTCCCACCCTTTCTCTCTCATCCAACCAATCCCTACTATAACCTATGTCTCACCCCCCTCCAGTTCCAAATTTCATGGAAGAGCCTCCGCTCTATCTTCTTCCTTTTCTGGTTCTCACGATGAGATAAAGCCTTTTGATGTTGGAGAAATTGGGTCGAATGAGCCTTTTGGTAATGGAGAAATGGGTCAGCATTCTGGAATTGGAGAAATTGGTTCGAATAAGGCTGGTGATGAAATTTTAGGGCTTGGTAATGGTGCTTCTCAGAGTATTTGGAAACAGATGAAGGATATTGTTATGTTTGCAGGGCCTGCAACTGGTTTATGGGTTTGTGGTCCTCTGATGAGTCTTATAGATACTGCAGTAATTGGCCAGAGTAGCTCTTTGGAGCTCGCTGCCTTAGGTTTTTATTTTACCCCATCTCTTTATATGATTTGTATTGACCTTTTTTTTTTTTTGGTGATACCTGTTGCTTCCACCAATGTATAATTCATCTTTCTCTCACTTCTGCAAAGTTTATCTCTCTTTTATTTCCTCTACAATTTTTTTTTATCGCATGTGTTTGCAGGGCCAGGTACTGTGGTTTGTGACTACCTGAGTTATGTATTCATGTTCCTCGCTGTCGCTACATCAAACATGGTTGCTACTGCCATTGCCACAAAGGTAAGCTTAGATCTCATTCATATTATTGTATTGATCTCAACTCTGTATTTCTCTTTGCTCATTTAGAAGGTAATACTTTTTATTTATTTTTCTGATATTTCGGAAGTGTATATGACCTATAAGTATTATTGGAATCAAGATACATAATTTGCTCTAATGAGTTCGGTAAAAGTCAGTTGAATGCATTGAAAGAAGAGGCGGAATAACCAAATACTTGGCACTCAATTTTAGGCTTTGATAAACTGGTAGTTTATAAATATACTGACTGGCTCAATTTCATCAAAATATGCGAGGATTTGTGCGCTTCTGATAAACTAGAGTTTCAGACCTTGGGGCTCGAACATAGCCTTAGCACCATTTGAGAACATATCGAAATTATGTTCTCCTTTGTAGAATGGGTTAATTCCCTAGTAGATGGTTAAAAACGCATGGCTAGAGTAGTTTTCCTTGAGCTGAAATTTTGCAAAACATCTTTGATTAATAAATGAACAATTTTATTTCATTTTATTTTTGAATTTCATTTTATTTATTTTTTGGAGTTCTTGAAGGTCAAGATCCATTGTCCGTCACATCAATGGTTTGCTTTGAAAATGGCCAACTCATTATGGACCTTCTTCTATGGACTTATTTTATTTTATTTTAATTTTGATCAGTAAGATGATGTAGGCACGGGTCTGAAATTTAGGGTCTAGCAACCCCTCTACCTCCCATGGGCTTATGCCACAGTATAAGCCTATCGGCATGTAGGATATTTTTCTGTCTACATACACAGTAAAATGCAGTAACGATGTATCAAATTACAATCATATCATTCTTAGATGTCCTTGACAGGCTATAAGGCAAGTAGTTAACAGACAAACTCTTACTGATTTATCTGAGTTTGAGGTTGAGTGTTAGAATAATTTATTTTGAGTCTTTTACATAGATTCTTCTGTTTGGGCACCGTACGCATTTCTAGGACATGTATTGACGCACATATTGACACATACTCTTTTAGATTCTTCTTCTTATTCTCTTATCATTGACTACATCATTAATATAGAATTGAATCTTCTTTTTAATTTTTAGTAGACACCTATTAACTTTGAAAGCATGTGTGAATTCAACCAAGTTATAATTGCGTTTTAGGCTACTTGTTGTGAAATAGAAAATTAGTAAATAATGTTGGATGTTGTTATCTTTATGTTATAGCCGTGTTGCTGAATTGTGTTCTTCATGGAAAGGGGAATCTGACACCTTGTACCCTTGTCTGATACTTTCTAAACTATCCATGTCCAAGCAACATAGGTTTGAGGGTGGCTGTTAGTTTTAGTGTTACTATCAGAACATTTCAGTTGGTCCTTGTTTGATGTTGTTTTCATCACGCATTGACATATTGTTTTTCATTTGTTGGAATATTTGTTCATTTGGACATAACATTTGTGTGGTCACTTGACTTGTGTACAATGTTCAAAAAGGCAGAGGCGGCCACCTAGGCTGCCATGGCCTTGACTGCCTAGGCGGCGAGGCGGCTGCCCAGATAAGGGCAGAGGGTTAGGGTGGGGGCCATATGTTGTTTTGTGTGTGTCTTTTATGAATGTGTGTGTACGTGCGTGCGCGTGTGTGTATGTGAAGCCGCATGAAATTCTTGAAGATCATCCTCTTTCTTTTTTCTTCTTTTGGATCCGTATTTGTGAGAGAGAGGTCTTGAACGCTTGGAACATGTTCTTCTTTTTCTTCTTCTAATATGTTGATTGATTGAGAGAGAGAGAGAGAGAGAGAGAGAGAGAGAGAGAGAGAGGCAATACTCATGCTTAATTTTTATTTGGGTGGATTTGAATTTTTGTTTTTTAAGGGGTGGCCCTAGGTGGGTGCCTAGACCTGCCTAGGCGTCTGCCGAGACCCCACAGCCTAGGCTACGCCTAGGTGGCAAGGCGGTCGAATTTTCGTTCACTGTTTGAGTATAAGTTGTAATCACTGTTTCTTGGATCAATGGACAATGTTCCTTTGAAATATAAGTTTTCAAGCTTGAAAGCATTGAACTGTAAATTAATTGAGGTACCATCACATGGGAAAACTTATTAAAATGCATACTACTTAGTTGACTTGCCTGCTCATGGTTGACATTATTTGTGCTGAGTAATTCATAACAAGGATTCTTCTTAGAAATGAACCAAGATGGGTGGCTGACTAGACCAAGATTTTGATCATACATGTTACTTGAGTAGGGCTTTGATAGAGCCATAGGTTCAAATAATATTTTAATTGGGCTTCACATTGTTTCTTTGATCCAGTTTTCAAAGGATTGATTGGTGTTGTATATCAATGTTTGGAAACTCGGCTCGCGCCATAGCCCGAGCCGAGTTCCTTGGCCAAGTCCGAGTAGACTCTGAAAGAACAAAAAAAAGAAGAAAAAGGCATCCTAGCGACATGCCCAAGAGAGGGAGGGCCTTAGGCGGGTGGCTGGAGGGAAAGAGAGCTCTTGCCATGTCTCTTTTTCCCTGTCAGTCATCTCTCTCTCACATGCATCTCTCTATCTCTCTCACAAGCTTCTCTCTCTCTCTCACATGTATCTCTCTTTCTCATAGGCATCTCTATCTCTCTAAGGTATTTCTCTCATAATCATCTCTCCTCTCTCATAGGCATCTCCTCTATCTCTCTTAAGCATTTCTCTTTCTCATACTCTCTCTACTCTCATATTCAAGCATCTTTTTCTCTCTTGGAGGAGAGAGATAGGGAGTGGATCTCCACCCTCTTTTAGAGAGATAAAACAATAGATTTCTACCCCCTTTTAGAGAGAGATGAAAAGGTGGCAGCTTTTTGCCTCAGAGAGAGAGAGATAGAGAGAGAGAGAAATGAAATAGGGGTTGGTGCCCCCCTTTTTTGTTATATTCCTAGTACTGGGGTGAGTATAAACACTACTTGCTCGAGTACTGCTCACTTTGCCCATGCACCCTAGGAGAACATGGGTGCTTGCCTTGGTTATAGGCTGAGAGGCTGTGTAACGCGGCCAAGTACACTGTGTTATGTAATTTCTATTCTTCACATCTTCTGTACAAGAGTAGGCCCAAACGAAGATGTTTGGAAGTAGTGAAAAAAGATATGGCGACTTATGGCCTCACTAAGCGTGTGGCCTTTGATAGAGCAGAATGGTGGACTAGGGTTCGTGTCGCCGACCCCAAATATTTGAGAAAAAGCTCTGATGATGATGATGCTTAAGCATTCTGCACTAGACAATGATACAATAACATGGTATATTACAGTAATTATTATTCTTTTCGCTTTGGTGTTTGGCCTAAGTTATTGTTGAAAACATTCTTGTCAGGTCTGTTACTCCTTTTTTGCATCATAGTATTCTTACTAGCACATTTGGGTTATGGACTGTATGTAGACCTTATGGTTTCTCTATTGATGATTCCAAGTATTTGCCCATCTATGAAACATAAATCTGTCTCAGAAATCATATACACCATGTCGCTGAATTGTGTTCTTCATGGAAAGGGGAATCTGACACCTTGTACCCTTGTCTGATACTTTCTAAACTATCCTTGTCCAAGCAACATAGGTTTGAGGGTGGCTGTTAGTTTTAGTGTTACTATCAGAACATTTCAGTTGGTCCTTGTTTGATGTTGTTTTCATCACGCATTGACATATTGTTTTTCATTTGTTGGAATATTTGTTCATTTGGACATAACATTTGTGTGGTCACTTGACTTGTGTACAATGTTCAAAAAGGCGGAGGCGGCCGCCTAGGCTGCCATGGCCTTGACTGCCTAGGCGGCGAGGCGGCTGCCCAAATAAGGGCAGAGGGTTAGGGTGGGGGCCATATGTTGTTTTGTGTGTGTCTTTTATGAATGTGTGTGTACGTGCGTGCGCGTGTGTGTATGTGAGGCCACATGAAATTCTTGAAGATCATCCTCTTTCTTTTTTCTTCTTTTGGATCCGTATTTGTGAGAGAGAGGTCTTGAACGCTTGGAACATGTTCTTCTTTTTCTTCTTCTAATATGTTGATTGATTGATCGAGAGAGAGAGAGAGAGAGAGAGAGAGAGAGGCAATACTCATGCTTAATTTTTATTTGGGTGGATTTGAATTTTTATTTTTTAAGGGGTGGCTCTAGGTGAGTGCCTAGACCTGCCTAGGCGTCTGCCGAGACCCCACAGCCTAGGCTACGCCTAGGCGGCAAGGCGGTCGAGTTTTCGTTCACTGTTTGAGTATAAGTTGTAATCACTGTTTCTTGGATCAATGGACAATGTTCCTTTGAGATATAAGTTTTCAAGCTTGAAAGCATTGAACTATAAATTAATTGAGGTACCATCACATGGGAAAACTTATTAAAATGCATACTACTTAGTTGACTTGCCTGCTCATGGTTGACATTATTTGTGCTGAGTAATTCATAACAAGGATTCTTCTTAGAAATGAACCAAGATGGGTGGCTGACTAGACCAAGATTTTGATCATACATGTTACTTGAGTAGGGCTTTGATAGAGCCATAGGTCCAAATAATATTTTAATTGGGCTGCACATTGTTTCTTTGATCCAGCTTTCAAAGGATTGATTGGTGTTGTATATCAATGTTTGGAAACTCGGCTTGCGCCATAGCCCGAGCCGAGTTCCTTGGCCAAGTCCGAGTGGACTCTGAAAGAACAAAAAAAAGAAGAAAAAGGCATCCTAGCGACATGCCCAAGAGAGGGAGGGCCTTAGGAGGGTGGCTGGAGGGAAAGAGAGCTCTTGCCATGTCTCTTTTTCCCTGTCAGTCATCTCTCTCTCACATGCATCTCTCTATCTCTCTCACAAGCTTCTCTCTCTTCTCACATGTATCTCTCTTTCTCATAGGCATCTCTATCTCTCTAAGGTATTTCTCTCATAATCATCTCTCCTCTCTCATAGGCATCTCCTCTATCTCTCTTAGGCATTTCTCTTTCTCATACTCTCTCTACTCTCATATTCAAGCATCTTTCTCTCTCTTGGAGGAGAGAGATAGGGGGTGGATCTCCACCCTCTTTTAGAGAGATAAAACGATAGATTTCTGCCCCCTTTTAGAGAGAGATGAAAAGGTGGCAGCTTTTTGCCTCAGAGAGAGAGAGATAGAGAGAGAGAGAAATGAAATAGGGGTTTGTGCCCCTCTTTTTTGTTATATTCCCAGTACTGGGGTGAGTATAAACAGTACTTGCTCGAGTACTGCTCACTTTGCCCTTGCACCCTAGGAGAACATGGGTGCTTGCCTTGGTTATAGGCTGAGAGGCTGTGTAACGCGGCCAAGTACACTGTGTTATGTAATTTCTATTCTTCACATCTTCTGTACAAGAGTAGGCCCAAACAAAGATGTTTGGAAGTAGTGAGAAAAGATATGGCGACTTATGGCCTCACTAAGCGTGTGGCCTTTGATAGAGCAGAATGGTGGACTAGGGTTCGTGTCGCCGACCCCAAATAGTTGAGAAAAGGCTCTGATGATGATGATGCTTAAGCATTCTGCACTAGATAATGATACAATAACATGGTATATTACAGTAATTATTATTCTTTTCGCTTTGGTGTTTGGCCTGAGTTATTGTTGAAAACATTCTTGTTAGGTCTGTTACTCCTTTTTTGCATCATAGTTTTCTTACTAGCACATTTGGGTTATGGACTGTATGTAGACCTTACGGTTTCTCTATTGATGATTCCAAGTATTTGCCCATCTATGAAACATAAATCTGTCTCAGAAATCATATACACCATTAAGATGCATTTCTGTTTCACTACTTTTCTCCTCTATAATTCATCAGATTGGATTTTGAAGTCCTAAAAGTATCTTTCTTATAAACTATCCAAAACAAGTCTTTTCTTATCTGTTAATTATGGGGACACTTGGGCTACCGCATTAGCACGACTTTGTGAAAAATGAATTTTCACTTAAAATATGAACTTTTTTTTGCTATAGAATATCTTTTTCTGCATTGCCATGTGACAGTATGGTTCAATTGTGTGATGCCAAGAAAGCACATATATTAGAAAGGGAAGACTTCTTGATCGAATTAGTTTCCATGGTTTGGCCATCATACTAAGTCTGACTCTTCAATTGAAGCTTGTGTACCCTATTCATGTTTATGCAGGACAGAAAGGAAGCACAGAAACACATTTCCATTTTGCTGTTTGCAGCTTTCATATGTGGCATGGGGATGCTCTTGTTTACAAAATTCTTTGGCACTCAAATACTAACAGGTAATGAATGCCTATGGGTATTCAAATGGTGTTTATTCAGAGGTTATTAGATTTTTAGTAGTGTGACTTGGATGATGGGAATGCTTATTGTTCAAAAGAAGCGCAAGCATTGGATGTGCTCTCTAGAAACCAATCTCTATAAAGGGCCAGGGCCTGTGTACCTGCTTCGGCGAATTTTACAATCTAAGACTTACAATGACCTGGGAGTTGGACTATTTTCTTAGAGCATGTTGGTCTTAACTTGGGTACTTGTGACTATCCAACTGAACTGATAGTTCTGTCTCCAGCTTATTTTTTATGTTCTATAGGTTTTGCTATGAGAGTACCTTTTTTTTTGGGACCATTTCTTTCTATTTTACCGGACTGTCATTCTTTTGCATATAGTAATAATATCATTTGCATAAGTGCCTGCTTTTATGGTGAATACTCCTCTGGTTCTTATATCCCATATGTAATTGAGTTCTTTCAGGTTAGGATTTTGTTCTATACAAGACTAGGTCGGAAACATTATCTCATGCTTGCAGAACATTCATTACCAACTAATTTTTCCATTTATGAGCTTCAACATGACATGATATGGCTTGCTCATCATTGCCCTATAGGGTTTAGTCAATCTGTATTTAGTTGTCTAGGAGGCATAGAGAGTTTTGCTATCATGATTTTTCCAGTTACTTGTTTTCTACCATCATGGTTTTTCCAATTACTTGTCTTGGAGGTACAAAGAGTTTTACTTCTTTTATTTCCTTTCTTTCCCTTATGTTTTTTTTGAATTTCTTTTCTTTCTTCTTTTCGTTTCACTTTTACTTCTTTTCTTCCCTTGAATTCTCTAGTGTTCTTCCTCATTTATTAATCTTCTCTTTCTTCTTTATTATTCCTATTTTCTTGGGAAATTATCAGAAATTTACCTTAATTTTCGTCTATTTAGAAGAAAACCTTTAACTTTCATAAACCTCTCCAGCACCCTTTTTCTTCAATTTTGGTATTTTTTTAACCAAAATAGCCTTCACGGTAGTCGTATTACCGTGAAGCACAATTACGGTACTTTTTTATGGCATTTTAAGTATTGTAAAAACTAACCCATGTAGTACGAAATTTTAAGTACCGTAAAAACTAACCCATGTTATACGACACTCGAAATGCCGTAAACCCTTTGCTACGGTTTATATTTATCTCATTCATCCTGTTTATATTTATCTCTTTCATCTCTCTAATTCTTTTTATGTTTATCTTCTCTTTCTCTCTCTAATTCTTTTTAATATTTATCTATTTTTTCTCTCTCTAATTCTTTTTAATATTTATCTCGTCTTTCTCTCTCTAATTCTTTTTAATATTTATCTCTTCTTTCTCTCTTTAAATATTTTTTCTCTCTAACTCTCTTTCTCTCTCCAAGGAGATTTGTATAACAACCGGTGCGTGCCTTACCATCCCCTATCCCCTATAAAAATTAAACGAAGTCATATTTGTATCGCGATGGAGTCGTGTTTGTTGAGTTGTTGAAATAAGTAGAGAGAGAAAGAGAGTTAGTGACAGAAAAGATTTAAAGCGAGAAAGAAGAGATAAATATTAAAAAGAATTAGAGAGAGAAAGAAGAGATAAACACAAAAAAATAATTTAGAGAGATGAAAGAGATAAATATGAATAGGAGAAAAAGGTTTACGGCATTTTGAGTGCCGTATAACATGGGTTAGTTTTACGGTACTTAAAATGCTGTATAACATGGATTAGTTTTTACGGTTCTTAAAATGCTGTATAACATGGATTAGTTTTTACAGTAATTAAAGTACCGTAATTGACTTCACGATAATACGACTACAATGAAGGTTATTTTGGTAAAAAAATGCTCAAAATTGAAGAAAAAGAGTGTGGGCGAGGTTTATGAAAGTCGAGGGTTTTTTTCTAAATAGACAAAAATTAAGGTACATTTGTGATAATTTCCCTATTTTCTTCTTTCTTCAACTTTTTGTTTGTTTTAACCCTCTTAACAAACATTCCCATTTAGAAATCCACAAAAGCCTTAAAATAAACCCATAGGTTCTCTATGGAATTAACCCTAAATAAAATCCCTTGAAATCTAACCTTAATTTCACATATAAAGTCAAAAGCCTAATTTCTTTACACCCTATTAACTTCAAAACCATAGAACTAGCTGTAGAGATGTTCATGAATTCATTTAAAGTTATTCTACATCCTCTTCTTCTCTCCGGGCTGTAGATGAACTTTAAATTTACTGGGATCAACTTTTATTTGGCTGATTTTGTTTTAGAACACATTTCAATCCATTGCGGATTTGAAATCTCATCCCTTGGACATTAAAACAAATTCTTAAAATTCAATGTTAATTTTCACAAGTTTGGTTTTTCATTTTTGTGAATGATTACCTGCTGAAATTGTAAATATTTAGCCTTAATTGAATATAAAAATGTTCTCTAGGCATGTGTTAGGGTCTTGTAATTGAAAATCAGCCAATGGCTGATCTTACATTACATCAGTTCGGTATCAAAGCAAGTAGTTCTAGGGGCTAGAGGCTTGCTTTTAAATTGTTAGGGATTCCTATAGTTTTAAGGTGTCCATTAGGTCTTTAAGGTGTTGTCCTTTCGCTGTTATATCTCATAGGTGTTGTCCTACTTTGTGGTATAGCCTTTCTAAGTGTTTTGGGCGTAGAAGGTAGGATCTTCTAAAGAGGGTGTCGCTCTCGCTCTGGAAGCTCGATCCCCGCTCCGAGACACAAGATCTCGATTCTGGGCATTTCCTTGATTTAAGGATCTCGATCCTGGAAATCGAGGTACTAGATCCTAGGTTAATGAGATCCAGATCCCTATGCCCCAAATCATGGTTTCGTGAGTAACTGGAACCATGATTGTACCAACTTGGAATTGAGTTTCTTCTACTTTGGGAGTGGGTTTCACCATCACATTTTCAGGTTCATCTACAGCGGAGCGTTGATCTTCTATTTTTAATGACCTATAAACTTTCTAATGGCCCTGATTTCCTATATATTTTACAATTAACAACTTTATACACCTTTTGAATTGTGACTTTTGACTAGTTTCAATGAAAGGCAACAAGAGAGGATGGGGAGAGAGAAGGAAGAAGATGAAAAGAGATATAAAAGATAGTTGAGTTGCGGTTCTCATCGAGGGATGAAGTCACAATTGATAGGCTTAACTTCCTTAAGCTAATAATTCACTGGGTCCTATCCACCTCTTGAAGGACTTCTACAATTTGAGTACTAGTCTCTCAAATTGAGCCACTCATAGGGTTGCCTTATAAGTGATGGAATAATATATGAAATACTTGGAAATATAAGGCATTTCTTGTCTATATGTCCTTGAGTCCCTAGCAAACTTTGATAGAGGAGTGCTATTAAGAATTATATATGGCAATGTCTTCCCTTTTTTTCTTTTTCTTTTCCTAACGAAAGCTTATCTATCGTAGCATTTCTTATTTGAAAACAAGCTATTGCAACATTTTTAAATATAATCATCAATTGACAGTCGAGGGGAATTGTCCCAATCCAACCAATTGATGCAAAAAATGAGGTCGTGGGCATACATAGGTAGATTAATGTAGGTAGGTGTGCTATTTTTGTAATGCACTTACATGAGTAATTTTGTAGAGTAAAACTTGCTTAAATAACTGCCTAATGGAGTTAGCTCTCGAACTAGCATATATCATTGATAAGTGATCTTTGGGAGCCTCGACCTTGAGCTCGACGTACAACAATCCCATTCAGTTTATCATTCACTCCTGGACTGTTATGTAACGCACTCCCTTAATGTTAGGGATCTCGAGCCTTTTACCTTACAATGTATGGAACTCGTTCCCTCAAGTACGGATCTTTGAGCCTCCCTGGCTTCTGTGTTCCCGGTTCTAATCCTAGAGCTCCCCTCGCTCCCTTTCCCAGTAATTATGGTTTACGACTTTAAGGTGCTGTCCTAGGGTTAACAGGGAGTTCGTGAGGTTTTTTTGGTTGCTGTCCAAGAGTTTCCAAGTTAGGAACTTTCTTCTAGTGCCCATCTAGAGCATTGGAAGTGTCCTTCCTTAGGTATAGAGAAAAGAAAAGTTTCATATTTAGACCAGGTAACTTCACATTCCACGACAGATCAAAGTAATGTGGTCGAGGGTCTTGGTCATGGCTAAGACCACATGTGTGTTCAAGTCAGGGTTAGTTGCAACAATCCACCCACAAAGATTTGATCAACTCTATGACTCCCTCCAGCAGATTAGGGAGCAGTAGGTGCAGATTGCACAAGCTGTAGGTGATGGGGCAAAGCTTTCTCCAAGTTAAGGAAACGCAAATAGTCTTACTTCTTAAGGCTAAAGAATGAGTGGAGAGTCCATCAAGTACAATAGAGGTTCAGCCCCTTTTGGAGGAATTTAGGGAGCACACCTTAGAGCATCTTTTTGTTAGCCTTCCTCATATGTCAGATATACAACACTATATAGATCCCATTCCTAGAGCCAATCTCTCCCACTTGAACATTATCAGATGAGTCTTGGGGGCATAAAGAGTTGCATATGCAGGTCATGAAATTGTTAAAAAAAGGACTTGTCTGCGAAAGTTTGAGTCCACGCACAATCCCTGCACTCAACTCAGAAAAAGGATGGTAGTTGGAGTGTGTTGATAGTCACACAATCTATAAGATTACCTTCAACTATAGGTTTCCCATACCTAGGGCTGATGACATGTTGGATATATTGAGTGAGGCTTAGATTTTATCATAGTTACTCAAAGCGATCTAGAAGCTAAATCAATATAGGAATCAGAAGCCGGAATTGCCGCCGGAAGATTCCGGTTTTCGAAGTCCATGTCTGTGCAAGAGGAACGTGGGTTACGAGATTCGTATTTTTAGGAATTGATGTTCGACCAAAATAGAATCGAGATCCCTACACAGATAAAATCGTGATTCCTAGCTGATTGGAGTCAAGTTTCTGACCTAGGTGGAATCGACCAATATAAAATCGAGATTTATTGATTTGTGGAATTGAGATTCCAACATCTTTAGAATCAAGAAGGAATTGAGAGGGAAGCAATACATGTCTCATTGCCATTTATTGACTGACATGCCATACATGCACGTGTATATTATTTGAATTACATTATTTTTAACATCTTGGAGTTTTAATCTCTCCACTGGATTAATACACTACATACTTAAAGAATAAGTAGAGATCGTGGATCACCACTTTGGTTTCTATTCGACACTTCATCCCAGAAAAAGATAATTACACTTTGTAGATTGAGTTTGAATTCCTAAATCGAGTAGTTTGATGCATTGAAAACTTCTAAACATCATTTTTTTAAAAAAAGCAAAAAAAGAAAGAAAGAAAAGAAATGGGGGGGGGAGTGGTACAATTCTGCTAAATGTGGAAACCAATTTCAACAAGTGTAGAATCGAGACCCACCAATTGCGGAGTCGAAAATCAGTAAATATTGGAAATGAGGTTCTACAAGTGTTGGAATCGATATTCCTAAATTCAGAAATCTAGATTCTGTACTTCATAGAAATGGGTTCCATGAAGATTCCTAGTCGGAATCGCCAATTTGGGGTTCCGAATCGGAATTGCGACCTTTAGTAAGCGATTCAGGTAACTATGGATTTTACCCAAAGATTGATCTCAAGAGTGGAGATTCATAGTCGATCTGGAGATGAAGGCAAGACAACCTTCAAGACTCGTGGGGGTCTTTAGGAGTGGTTAGTCACATTTTATGAGTACAAAGGACCAAGTTTTATGACCATTCATTGGAAAATTTATGCTTGTATACTTTGATGATATTTTGATATGAGTAATGATCCTGTAGGACCCTGCCACATACAATACCATGAGACCCCAATGTACCATCATTGGATTCTACTCCATATCTCGCGGTAGGTTTTACCGTCACCTGCGAACCCCTTCTCTCTCGCTTCCTTCATTCCTACCCTCTCTCTTTGTACTTTCCAGAGCAGTCTTATTGCAGGAACAAGGCAGAGCAACTGGGTGTCGAGAAATGCGGAGGATGGGGAAGATGAGGATGCTGTGGGAAGAAGAGCAAGAAGGGAGGGGGTGGATAAAGATGGACCTTTCTTCCCTTGGCTTAAACAGGAAGAAAACCCTCTCACTCTCCCTTCCTCCTCACCCTCTCGCCTCAAAATTTCATGGCAACATAGAGAGACAGCCCGGACTTCTGACTATAAGAAAAATAAAAGAGGCCATATTTCACAGTCAAGCCCAACTGCTTCCTCAGACAGAGCAATTTCTTTCTCTCTCTTACTAGCAATTCATGCAAAATCCCAACAACTTTCTTCTGTGAAATATCACTATTTGGATTAAAATCGGAGGAGTCTTCATATGGAGATACATGGGGAAGTTTATGCAATTCTTCAATTCAATCTTCGATTTTTCACTTTAATCAAAGCCCTTTCAAGGAGTAGAGAGGGAAAGCAATTGGCCCACATTCTCTCATATATTTTTGCTGCATAAAAATATGGGTACATCCAATGTTTCACAATTAAAGCATTCTCTCATATATTTTTGCTGAATAAAAATATGGGTATCTCCAATGCTTCACAATTAAAGCTTAAACATTGTTTCCCATCTTCCATATTGGTCCCATCTTCCATATTGGAGACAGAGAAAGCCCCACAAAATTAATCTCTAAAACCTTCAAATAACCCTTGGGTAAACCCAAAGACCACCTCATACATTCCATTATTTGTAAGGAAAGCCTTCTCTTTGATCATGAACAAGAACTTCTTCAGCCTGCCTATGAAATTTGACTGATGATTTTCGCCCTTGCAGATTAGGATTTATTTTGATTTTCCTCATTAGAGATTAGAGTTAGGTGGGTTTGGGTTTTTTTGTTCTTGAGCGAGAATGATTTAAAAGCAAGTGTAGAACAGAATGGGGCGGATGGGCACCACAGTGAGATTTGGGGAAGAACTGCAAAACAACATAGGTATAAAAATTGGATACTCCATATAAGAGGAGATGGGAGAAAAGAGAAAATAGAAGAGGCCATGGGATAGAAGAGAGAAGAAAGAGGGAGTTAGAGAGGACTCCATTCCTACTCGTGATTCTTAGAGGGAGAGATGCCAGAGATTCAGGCCTTATCTGTTTTTTTTTTTTTTGAGAGAGAGAGGATAGATTCACGCCTTATCTGTTTTAAGAGAGAGAGGGGAGAGATTCAAAGAGAGAGAAAGTATTTAGAGAGAGAAGAGAAGACAGGAGTTTTAAGAGAGTACATGCGTTCAATTTTAACCTTCTTTACATGTTACCCGGTAACACCTCGATCTTGCATTGAGATTTGAGACTCATCCATCAGCCTAGATTAGGGGTCCCATGCCATTAAGTGTGGCAGGGTCTCACAAGGTCATTTCCCTTTTGATATATACTATTAGTCAAAATGATCATTTAGTTCACTTGCGGTGAGTATTAGAGATCCTAAGGTAGAACAAGCTTTATGTCAACCTTAAGAAGTGTTACGTTCTTGAACGGAAATTGATTTTCTGTTTTGGCTATGTTGTTTTAGTAGAAGCAATTAAGCCTAATCCAGCTATGTGGAAGCCATTTAGTGCTTGCCAGCCTGAGTTCCATTGGTGATTTGTGCAGTTTCCTCTCTCTTGCTTCATTCTATAGGATATATATTTGAAATTTTAGCACTGTGATGATAATTACCCCAATCACGAATTTCCATTGTTCCAAAAGGCTGATACAGCCGCCTAGGCGGGCTCTCATGAACAAGGACAGGTTAGCTGCCCCCACCCCTCCTGTTTTTTTGGGAGATGAGGTGCGAGGGTTTAGGCCCTTTAAGGAGTTCTTGGGGCATTTTTAGAGGCCCAAAGCCCCTGAAAATAAAAAATAGATAATTACAACATACATAGACACATACATCATCAGATTGTAACAAAACTCAAATGTCTTATTAGTAATACATTTATATAACCATCAAAAGTCAAAGACAATTCAATATCATCGCTCATCACCACCCCGGATAACTTAAAATGACAACTCTATGTCATCACCACCCTGAGTAGAATATGATACTGATGCCATGCCATCATCATTAGAGTCATACCCCTCTTCAACATATTGAGCATCATTCCTTGTCTTATCTAAATCTGCTTCATCCTCCAAACCTCTTCTCCTTCTCCTTTGCCTTTCCTCCCCCCTCCTCTCTTCTTCCTTTGGCTTTGAGATTCAGATCGAGATCGAGTGGACCGAATATGGTTCAATGGTGTCCCAACGGCCTCACGAACCTGTCCCTAAGTCAAGGCCTTTCTAGGGAATACCTCATCTTCCCTAGCATCAACTAGCTACTCCCAACTATCATCCATATCAACAACTTCAATAGGCTCGCTTTCATTGTACACCAGCCGTTGATGGCGCTTCCATAGCGTTTAGTTATACTGAACAAAGACTAGGTCATTCTGTCGCTTTTGCTCAAGTCTGTTGCTCTTCTTTCTATGGACCTATTAGATAAAATTTCAATGAACAATTAAAATTTAGAAAAACATAATATGGGATAGGCTAGTAAACTAAGTAACTAACTACCATGTAAGTAATATTGCTATTTCAAACGTGCTGAAGTTGCGCTTACATGCTGAAGTTGTGCTCACATCCAGACGAGCTGCAAGTCAGACTTAATGTACACATGGCCATACGTCTCCCATGTCTACTCCACCATACAACTATTTCCCATAAATGTAAATGTAGTACATAAGATGTTAGTACAATTGAAATTTAATACTCAAATCATGATATCAAGATGAAGAAGTTCTAAACTAACCGTAAGAGGATCTTAGTCTTGTGCCTTCTTGCCAACTCCATTCCAAGAGACCCAATAGAGAGCCTATACTTGTCTAAATCCATTGTGACCTTGTCTTGCACTTCGGGATCATCGTTGAGGTTGATATTGCATTGATTGAAAGCTTCCATGAATTTATTCTTGCTATGTACCTCATGAGCAGCATGAGAGTCAGCAGGGTTAAGGAAGTACCTTGCTAAGTGTAGGGACCTCTCAAGCTGGTAGTTCTATTTGTCTTCTATAATCTTCAAATATTCTCCATACTTAGCTTTATGATTCCCACAAAACTTCTTCATTTCTTCCTGAGCATCCTCCGTAGCTTTATAAATGTGATCCATTGTGGGTTGCTTAGCACCAACAATCTTGAGTACCTTTATTAATGGCCAAAAAATATATAAGGCCTACTGAACCCTATTCCAAAACTGTGAGTCCATGGCAATCTCCATCACTACTTTCCCTTTTGATTTCTTGGCTCACTTGGACTTGGTCGAATCCTCAGATACAAGTATTAACCTCAACTTTTCCTTTTGCTCATACAAAGATTACAAGGATAAGGTGGCAAATCTAGTCACCCCAAATCTCACCAACTCTCTACCCCCAATGAACTTCCTCATCATGGTTAAGACCTAGCCAACATAAGATTTCCCTAAGTTACAAAACTTAAAATGACATTACATAATATGATGTATTGAAAAGAATCAAAATAAGTAAAAACAAAGCATAACCATAGTATAAAACTCATGCTCGTACCTGAATGTGATTATATACACTATTTATTGATTTGTGATCGTCTTCTCTTTTTCCATGGTTCTCTTCACCGACTTCCTCTTACCAATTGCCTCAAGCACGAGGTCTATGCAGTGTACTAAGCAAGGCGAACAAAAAATACACAGCCTCTTTGCCATCTATAACATAGCGTCCGCCATATTGGCTGAGTGCAAATAGGTCATTACTTGGATCACTTCATCGTCCCCGACCTTCTCTATGCACTGGTTTACCAACTCACAAATGAAGGCTGCATCATGGGGCTTGTCACAAGCATCAATATACCTTAAAAACATTGTCCTTAATGGACAATTCAAATCCATAATGCTTCTAATTCTCTTATCACTCCAACCATCAGCAGTCCAACCATATATCCCCTATGTGTCTCCGTGGGTCTTCAAATAGCTGTTGGTAAGCTCAACTTCTTTTCTAGACAATGGTTCTTTAAGCTCATAAGCAGTTGGAGCGCTAAAATTTGGGCCAAATTGACCCACTCCTTCCAACATAGTTTGAAAACTTTTCAAGTTAGCAACATTAAAAGAAGTGCTTGCTTGGTAACCATTTGGCCACATATTGTGCTACCTTATCTATATCCTCTTTTGCAAGTGGCTCTCTAAACTTGTTTGACCCCTTCGCATGGCAAAATCTCAGAATTGGGGGGGGAGGAGAAGTAAGGATCCATGGGCCCTCTTCTTCGAGGCCTCTTATGCATTGACCCTATTGGCCTACTAGAAGATCCAACCTCAGTATATATGTCCTCTTTGCCTTTCCGAACTCCAAAAATATCTATACTTTTGACAATTTCTTCATGTTCGTTTCCTCATCTCCTCTTTCTTGTTTTTAACCTCCTCCAAGTGCTCTAACATCTGTGTTTTAACCTCAGCTGGCACTTGAGTGTATGGGGCCACATCCCCTCTAATGCCTAAATGGTTCTTTAATCTATTAATATTGGTATTATATGATTTCTTGCAAAACTTACACTCCGCCCTATTCTTATCAATGGGATTTGAACAAGATCCACACTCCCAACCCCGATTACTTGATCCAGTTGAAGACACTATCACGACACACGACCTACAATGCAACTCAGATAGTCACAATAAATCTCAGAGTATCATCTAAGCAACAAACCTGAAAAATACCCTACTTGAAATTATTAAGAAAAAAATCTTGAAAAGAATTCAAGTTTTAAATGATGACTTAAGTAAACAAAACAAACTAGAAAAGACCCCTAAACTATGTAGCAACTAGAAACCAATCAAAAGATGAAACTTCATAATATGTGGAAACAAAATGACAAAAAATCACATAATATTTGGTTATCCAATCTAACAAAAATCATATAATATGATGTCAATCTAAAAAAAATAAGAAAATTTAATATCCATGAGATTTGGTTTTGCAATCTATATATTCAGAAAATATCAATTTACTTCAAAGTTTAAAATTATTCACAAAACATAAGCCCAAACCGGTAAAAGTATTCAACTAAAACCATGTAAAAATATCATAGAAGGAAAGAAAAATGTAAAAGAATATCAAATGATTCAAATCATAAAACACTATACCAAAAAATACTAAATCCCAATTCAAATATTGTAATGCACGTTACTTTTTAAAATGAAACCAATATAGGCCCAAACCGCTGACCTTTGGTCGTCAAAAGTCCTCATATGTGACCACTCCAAGCTCTAGAAACTATCTCGAAGTATTTCTTTTGTTTTCGCACGAAATCGAAAAAGTTGAAAATTTTTAGATCTTGCAAAAAAACTCAAATCCCAAATTTTTTGATAGTCTTCCTCTCTCTAGGATGCACATGGGGGGACTAGAATGTCCGCTGTCCCCCCCCCCCCCCCCCCTCCCTCCTTCCTTATTTTGAAGGAAAATACCAAAAATGCCCACAACTGAGGGCATTTTTTCCCTCTCGGCCTTCCTGTCTTGGGACATCACCTAGGCACCCGCCTTTGGGTAAGCGCCTAGGTGGGTGTCTAGATGCACGACGCATAGGTGGCTTGCCTAGGCACTTTGGCTTCCCGACAGCTGCTGAATTTCTGAAAATTGCTAGTTGCATGAAGAAAGATGTATTCTAATGGATTCCAGAGGCAAAAGAGAGCTTCCAATGTGTAAAGGCGAGGATGACAAATGCATCGGTTTTAGCGCTTACCGATTTTGAGGACTTTGAGGTGGGTTTTCATATGTCCCTTGTTGGGATAGGAGCTGTGTTGAGCTAGGAGGGGCGTCCTGTGGCATTCTTTAATGAAAAATTGAACAATGCTTGTTCCTGTTGCTCAATGTAAGATGCAAATTTTATGTTATTGTTCAAGCTCTTCTACACTGAAGGCATTATTTGATTTAGAGGGAGTTTGTGTTGTATTCAGACCACGAGGCATCGAGATATCTTAATTCTTAGCATATAATAAATGGCTGATATGCCAAATGGATCACATTTTTACAAGAATACACATTTACCCTGAAGCTCAAATCTGAAGTTCACAATAAAGGGGTAGATGTCTTGTGTCATCAGTTGTTGTTCATCAAAAAATTGCATGTAGTGGTGGGTTAAGTCCCTTAAGGACTAGTATAGATTTGTACTTTGGTCCTTTGTGGGAGTCTTGTCGACCTTATCCTACTTCCAGGTTTATTCTCCATGATGGATTTCTGTTCTGTTGGACTTGAGTGGGCATACTAGAGAGTTCTCTTCACGAGAACATCAATCTTGAGCTGCATAGTGGGGGTTCATACTGGACATTTTGGTTGGCTAAGACTTGTGTTGGTAGAGGAGAGGTACTCTTGGCCTGTGTTGAGGCATGATGTGAAGCAGTGTGTGGAATGTTGCCATGTTTATGACGATTTTAAATCTTAGAATACTGACCCATACACTCCAATTTCCATCTTAGATGCTCCGTGAGAAGACGTCAGTTGAAATATCTTGTGGGTTGGAAATGAAAAAAGAGAAGAAGAATTGATTTGAGGTATTGTGAAAATATCTTTGGGGGTGGACTCCCTTGTTAACCTAGAGAGAGGGTCAAATCTCTCAATCTTTGGAGTGGACTCCCTATAGACCCTAAGAGAGGGCATATTTTCTCGTTCTTTATTTTCTTTTTCATTTTTCTGATTTATTTGTATATTCTTTCTCATTTTTTTCAACATCACTTGGTATTAGATATTCAGAAGATCCATCCTTCAAAATGGCACCAAATCATGGAGGTTGTGAATGAAGGATATATTGTCATAAATCATGGAAGTTGTGAATCAACAAATTAAAGAGGGTTTAAATCAAGCCATTGAAGATATGCAAGTCAAAATTTACAATCTCTGAGGAGAGATTGGCAAAATAAATCAATAGTGTGAAGATTACAAATTAATGGTCATCGAGAAGAAGGTGTCCATTATCTAGTAGATTTGGTACCATATCTCAACCTTTGAGATTTCATGGAGAAGAAATTTAAATATATTGGATAATGTGAATAAGTAAATCTCAATTGGAAAGATGCTGACAACCACCTAGGGGCACTACAAATTTTGATGATTGATTATGTAGAAGAAGATTCACTTGTTGAAGCATGTCAAATACAACCCTTTGGGAAATCAAGATTATGTTTGGTATCCTAGAATTCCATTACAAGCTACACATTGAGTGTTTGACAGTTTGGCTTATTGAAGTGGAAAAGGTTCCTAGGTAGAAGGTGAGACTTCATCACCAATTATGTGAAAGGTCTCTAAAGGATATGATGAATTCAATGGGTTCGAGGTCAAGTTTCTCCTGACCCTCGGAGAATAACACAATTGGGGTTTTTATTTTACTACTTCTTTAGATACCTAAATGGGTTTATGTTACACGGTCTTTTATTTATTTGTATTAAGGTATCTATTATTTTAGTTGTAAAGAATTGAGGTAGAGTTTAATTTTAAATAGATGAGAGGCTATGGTTTAACTGGGGTAATGGTTTCTTAAGAAACAAGCTAGGTTTTAGCACTTTCTTTTATAAATATGTAAAAAAGAAAAGAAGAATTGATTTTAGGTCTTGCAGAAAAAATCTTTTGGGTTGGACACCCCTGCAGATCCTAAGAAAGGGTATATTCTCTTATCTTTATTTTTGTTTTTATTTTTAGTTTTTGATGACAATGCAGCAGTTGTTATTGATCAAGACGGAAATCCAAAACCAAAATCTTCTAGCGCTTAAGGGCATTCTGGTTGCTTTACCTCTTTGTCGAGAGCTTGAACGCCTCCGCTTAGGACTAGACGATATATTGAATTCAAACCATCTTAACTTAATTAGTACAATCATACCTATCCTTACCTACTGACTTTTAACAAGCCCTTCTCCCTGCTAAAACAATTGGGATGAATGCTGAGGGCAGCCTTCTCTATTATTGGAGTGGCTCTTGAGTGATGGCCTTCTTTCGACACGCATTCATGGCAAGTTTCGAATGTGGCAGCAAAATTATCCTGGGTTCTTGTTTTCTTTTCTCTTCTATGTATTTTATGAGATAAAGAAGGTTCCACATGTAAGATTTTGGGCATGATACATGGAAATTAAGAAAGATGTCTATAAAATATTACTTTTTAGTTCAATTGTAGCGCACATTTATCATGCGGCCAACACTTGGTCCTCCCTTACTTGTCTTTATCTTCTCCTCTCTCTCTCATTTGTAGAATGATAATCCAATTTTTACATCCAACATCTTTTAGGGAAATATCTTTGTTTCAGTGGAATAATTAACAGAAACTCAATATCTCGGTTACCATACCAGTGTCATTTATTAGTGAGCGGTATTTATGTGATTGAGATTCTCTTCAGATGAGCGTACATGGAGAGAATTAGCATCTTAGGATGTATATGAATCACCAAAGAAAAAGGGCAGTTTGTAGATTGTGTATAATAGTTTGGCTTGCTACTTCAGATGATTAGATACATGCTGATTGTGTTGATAAAATCAGGAAGTAAATATTGTATGTGGTTGCCATCTTTTAAAGTTACTGATTATTTTAAATGCGTCATTTATAATACTTACATACACTCTCATTTTCTTTTACATGCTGCATAATTTATTGTCCATGAACTAGACTCCAGTTAACTTTTTGTTTATTTCAATGCTACAGCTTTTACTGGGCCAAAAAATATACACATAGTGCCAGCTGCTAACACTTATGTTCAGGTTCTTATGCTAAACCTATTGTTGCCCTTGGTTTGTGTCATGGCAGTGATCTCATGGCTACAAATGCAATATCATGAATTTATTGACTTCTGCCACAAAATTCTTATAGTCTCAGATGCTGGTCAATGTATCAATCATTATGTAGAGGATATTTTCATGTTATACCTCATTTTAAACTTTTATATTTATGTTTTTGTGATTTGAGATGCTGGACTATGGTCAAATGTTTTTGAACCATATGAATTTCTATGTAAAGAAAAGGTGACCTTTCTTGCCCTTATTTTCAATATTTATGAATGAAATTCATTGAGTGTCCAAACTATGTTTTAAAGTAATTACTTTTAGGTAATTGGTTGACAT
The DNA here is from genome assembly GCF_054954075.1 of Amborella trichopoda. NCBI lineage: Eukaryota > Viridiplantae > Streptophyta > Magnoliopsida > Amborellales > Amborellaceae > Amborella > Amborella trichopoda. The sequence goes on along the minus strand of NC_142344.1, from coordinate 10,500,431 downwards.
CTTACAGTGACCGTATAAATTGAGGGCCTGTTTGATTGCTGGATATCCTGAAATTTTAGGACATTGGGTAATCTTAGAAAATCTTCACGTTCAAATATTAGAGACCTATTTGATTGACCAATATCCCATCCTAAATATTCGAGGTCATCTTCATCATCATCATCGGAGCTTTTTCCCAATTATTTGGGGTTGGCTATACGAATTCTAATCCACCATTATGTTATATCAAGGCCATACCCTTAGTGAGGGCCATAAGTCACCATATATTTTCTCACTACTTCCAACCATGTCCTTTTGGGCCTATCCTTTGCCCTTTTTGAACCTTCTACTTGAACCAATTCACACTTCCTACTAGGTGCTAAACTTGGTCTGCACTGCACATGGCCAGCCCATCTAAGTCTACTTTTCCTCATCTTATCGCCTATTGGAGCCACACCTAAGTTCTCCCGATTGTATTCATTTCGAATTCTATCCTTTCTTGTCTTGCCACTCATCGATCTCAACCACACTAATCCTATGGGTATGTTGTTTCTTGATTGCCCAACATTCTGCCCTATAAAGTAAAGCCGATCTTACAGCTGCCCTATAGAACTTCCCCTTCAACTTTATTGGTATGCGGCGATGGCATAAAACTTTGGTTGCACATGTCCACTTCGCCTGCCCAGCTCTAATTCTATGATGATGATGATGAGATCTGAAAATAAATTTTCAGGCCATCACAAAAATTTCTAGTACCAAAACAACATCTTTCAAAACTATTTAAAGGTGCGCCTTACTTTGATTGTTTGGGGCCTCAGCCTTACACAAACCACACCCTTCTTTGTGTACTTTTGTTGAAATTCTCACATTATTCTTCTTATCTCAATCTGTTCTTTTGAGGTATGACTTTTGCTTCAGCTCCATATTTGCTTATTTGTTTATACTGCTTTTATTATTATTGACCTTTTGTATTGCTAGAGGACATCAAGATTGGATTCTTGAATAAATTGAGTACATGAACACTAAGGAGTCTGTTTGAGGATGGCCTAATAGGTGATATTGAGTCGTATGAGCATTTCAGCAGAGTGGTAGTTTGGTCATCTTACTTTTATGCCTTTCTGAAGTTGGTATTATTATTGTGCGTGCGAAAAGGAGAAGAAGATTTACTCATAAGTTGGTGAGTTAAGAATAAAAATGATATTGCATTTTATATTTAACGTTGGCCAGTAAATCAAAGGGAAGCTCGCGGGAATAGGGAAAAGTAAACCCTGTCTTTCTTAGTAAAAGATATAATAAAGTAGAAAGTGAAAAGTGAACAATTTTAAGGTTAGAGAAATAATGGGAAGGATTATGATAAGGAAAATTGGCTTAGAGGATTTTGTACAATTCTTTATGAATATCACAATTTAATATAGCAAACTTGGATAAAATCAAGCTTTTTAGAACCAGACAGGGTTGACCAATTTGACCATGGATGACCGGTCAAACATCGGCTGGTCTAGGGATGAAACTGATTGGGTCCTGATGGATGGAAAATCCTAAAAAGCCCATTGTTTTTAAAAAATACGCAATTCTTTTTGGTTTTTTTGGTTCTTTTAAAAACATTATTGCACATTCTGGTCATCAACATGTCTTTGGGGTGTTAAAAGATCTTTTTAGGGAGAGAATGACTTTGGCAAGTTTTGCTCTCTCTCTCTCTCTCTCTCTACATGAAATCCTATTGCTTTGTGCAATAATCTAGCAAATTTCTGGTGTGATTTAGGCCATCGTTCCACACTAAATCAAACCCCAAGTAACTCTTTATCCCTCTTTTTTTTTTGTTAAAAAAAAAAAATAATAATAAAAGAGAAAGGAATTTAATCCTTTCTTTTGCAAAAGAAATAAATTTGATTGTATCTTCTATCATAGGAATGGTTATTTTTTATCTATTTAGTGTATTCTTGTTGATTTTGTCTTAGTTGTTTGCTTTGGGGAATGATTTTGTTTATAAAGTTGGATTTTTATTTTTTATTTTATAATGGTTTAGGGTTTTCATTCTTTTTATTTTATTTTATTGGTTATATAAGACATCAATTGAACTAAAGGAGCAGAGAACCGCTATATATAATCACTATGTGCGAGCTGAAGGAAATCACTAGAGTACGTAGCATTAATCTTGAGCCGCTACAAAGTTCATAGTAGAGTGTGTTCCAATGTGTTCAAGACTAAGTATGTTATCCTCATATACTACAAGTATGGTGGTTTCCAGAAGGCTAAAATGTGGTTGTCTATGGAGAATGTAATAACATGGCACACCTTGATCTCATGTCTTGTTAATGTGTGAGATCGGGCGATGATGTAACTTGGGAAGGAGAGATATCCAGCAAGTAAATATAACAAGTTGAATAATCACAAGGCACGATCATTCAAGATTTTGAAGAAGATGGGCAGCAATTATCTTTGTATATGGAGACTTCGAATATCTTCAATATTGCTGATTTGTCTGAGTATCATGGACCAGAGATAAATGAAGTTGAAGGTTCTAAATCGAATGCTAATTCTCCTTGACCTGGGGAGAATGATGGTGCTCTAAGTGCATCAAGTGGACAAAGTGATGGGTATCTTTCATGGGAGCAGCAGATTCCTCCTAGTTTATTTTCTCATGTATATTTGGAGGATGTGAAACATAGGAAGGCTACCAAAAAGAGCAAGAAGAGCAAGAATGGTTTGGGATGAATTTCTAGTTATTTTAGGTCATTTTTACTGTCATTTATTTTGAAAGTCACTTAATTTAGGATGTGTGGGTCAACTTATTATTTGCATCGACAATTATTATCTTTTGAACATTAAAAGGGATATAAAAGTGGTGTGTGGGGGGGCTGGAGGCTTGTTCACACGACTTATTTTTTCAGAAAGAGTAGAAAAAGCTCTAGGCTTTTGAACCTCAGTTCTGGTCTGGAGAAGAACTCTAGGTTTGTTCGAAATTCGAATAGATGCTTGTGTTTGGCTTGTTTTCTACTATTTCCATCAAGTTACCTACATCAGATATGGAAGTTTGGAGATAAGGACTTGTGGAGTTTGGAGTTTGATAGTATTTTATTTCTCCACTATGTTATAGTTTTTTGGTTCCTGTTGTTTTTCTTAATTTTTTCTATTTCTCATATGTTTTCTTTTTTTTATATTTTCTCCTTTTTTGCATTTTTATTTTTTATTTTTTAATTATTTTGTCGGTTTGACCTGTGAGCTCATCCAGTCCGACCGGTCTGATTGAACCAGGGCCCTCACTGGTTGGTACACCCGTTAGGGTGGATACAATGGGAAAGGGATGTATAGCTAGGTCTATGTGCTTCTGTAAATAACTCATCACTACTATACATTCATGCACTTCAAACTTCTCATTTCAATAATACAAGTACATTAAAAAGAACATGTATTATTTGGTAGTTGTAGCCTAAGGTGCTCATTTCCTTTTTTATTCATTGATTTATATAAAATTATTCATCGACTCTCATTGACTTCTTCATTTTTGCTTTGTAATTTTCAGAAATATAACTTTCTATACCGATGTTTTTGTTTTGTAGATTCGAGGCTTAGCCTGGCCAGCAGTTCTTGTTGGGTTGGTTGCACAAAGTGCGAGGTGTGCGTACAATTTGTCTCATGTGATTAATAGTAGTTTCATATTCTTTTTGAGACATGGGAGTTGCATTGCCATTTACTTCTAGTCCTCACTTTGTTGTAATTCATTCTTTTATAGCTTTCTTCAGTCTTCATTAAACCCATGGTTATCTATGTGGTTATCTACGTGCCCAAGGAATATTTATATATATAGGAAAAAGCTGGGATTAGCCCACTAGCTTATATGAACATATGAGCCCAACGGCCCAGATTGAATCTAGGCCGATCTGATGGTCACGACCTCATTTCGTGTTTGAATTTTAATTTTTTTCTACAAATCCAAATCACTTGAAATTTTAGGCGTGTGCTCTTCTCATTAAGGCGCACCTAATAAAAATATATAAAAAATTATTCTCGAAAAACAAAATGACCAAAATACCCCCAAAACTTTTCGGGGGTATTTTGGACAATTTATTTCATGTAAAATATTTTTTTGATAAACACACTCCTAAAATTTCAAGTGATTTGGATTTGTAGAAAAAAAATTAAAATTCAAATACTACCGGACATTTGTGATCGTCAGATCGGCCCAGATTCAATCTAGGCCGTTGGGCTCATATGTTCATATGAGCTAGTGGGCTTATCCCAGCCTTTTCCCCATATATATATATATATATGTATGTAAATTACACAATGCTTCTATGAGTCAGTCAACTCATCTATTTATGCAGTCTCCCTCCAAAATCTATTTTAGACAGATTTTGGATTAAAAATTTGAGGAATGAAAATCTCAACTATGATGAGTATGAATTTGAAAAAAAAAATTTAAAAATAAAAAATTGAAAGTTTGGGACATACTTCTAACACACTACAATTTGAAAGTAAGATGGGACAACCATTTTTCAACATCAAATATGTAAGGGATTGTATACAATGAAACCACTTACCTTTGGTACAAGGAAGTCATAATTACTTATAACCATCCGATGTGATATCTGAAAGCTTGGGTGTGTCACAAGTTAGAGAAAATTTCTTTTGAACTTTGATCTTAGTCAATGGACTAAATGCAACTACCCAATTTCACATCTAATGGTCAAGATTCATTGTGACCATCTTGTACCAAAGGTAAATGGTCTCATTGTATAATTTTCTTATATATGCTAAAAAAAACACTAAGAAAATAGTAACTTAGGCTAAACTTAAGACATATGGTGACCTATACAATAATTGAGGACAAGAGAAGGTGAAAAAGATATCGAATGGCAATGGTTAGGCTTGTCAAACTACTCTGATTGTATGGTTGAAGCATTAGTTGTTATCAGGTCCTTTGGTCAACATTATTGTAAATTAAAAGTTCTATTGATTTGAAAATGAATCTTTGGCAATGGGAATCAGTGAATAAGAACTCGTATAAAGTTGATCTGACTCGTTGAAGTCAATTTGGTGTTGGTGTTTACAATGAAAAATTAGTGCCTGGATCATCATCATCATCATCATCCAAGCCTTATCCAACTAGTCGGGCTGGTTAAATTGAATTCTTATCTGCCACTTTGCTATATTAAAGGTCATACCCTTAGTCAGACCATAAGTCACTATATCTCTTCTCACTACTTCCATCCATGTCTTTTTGGGCTTTTGCATTGTCCTTTTAGAGCCTTTCACTTGAACCAAATCACCCATCCTAGCTGGTGTTGTTTTAGGTGGATGTTGCGCATAGCCATACCATCTATGTCTACTTTCCCTCATTTTATCACCTAGTGGACCTACCCCTAAGTTCCTTTGAATGTTTTTATTCCGAATTCTTTTTTTTTGTCTCGCCACTCATCCATTTGAACATCCTCATCTCAACCAACTCATTCTGTAGATATGTTTTTTTTTTACCGCCCAATATTCTGTCCCATAAAGCTTGGCTGGTCATATAGGCGTCCTATAGAACTTCCACTTCAATTTCATTTGTATGCGACAATCACATAAGACTCTAGAAACACATCTCCACTTCGTCCATCCAACTCTAATTCTATGCAGGACATCTTTCACATCTCTTATAATCTCATGAATTATCAATTTAAGATATCGAAGATAATTTCTTTTAGGTTACTTCTTGACTAGTTCCTCATTTCTACTTCTATTATTATTAAACTTGCATTCCATATATTGTGTTTTAGTTTAACTAATTTTAAAACCTTTGGATTCTAGAGCATCTAAAGCTTTAACTTTGCATTGATACTGTCTCTAATCCTGTTAATCAAATCCGTAAACAATATACACCACGGTGCCTTATCCTGTAGATGCTTAGTTAACTCGTCAATAATCAAAAGAAAGAGATAGGGGCTCAACTCTTTATCCTTGATGCAGGCCTATTGTCATTGAAAATTCACTTGTCTCTCCAATAATTGACCTCACACAACTAACACACTCTTTAGTATACATTCTTCACTATGCCAATATGTCCTTTAGAGATTCATTTCTTTTCTAACACTTACCAAACTAACTCTCTAGGTACCCTATCGTATTCTTCCTCTAAATCAATAAAGATTATGTAGAGGTCTTTTCTCTTTTCCCTAAACTTTGCAATCAATTGTCTAAGTAGAAAAATAGTCTCAATGGTTAACCTCTCTGGCATATCGAATTGATTTTTTGATAGACTCATTTCATATGGTAGTCTTTGTGCGTCACTCCCTCAGCTTTATCATGTGGCTCATAAGTTTGATCCTTTGATAGTTCATAGAACTCTGTATGTCTCTTTTGTTCATGTAAATAGATACCATAATACTTGTTCACCTATTCGTCTGACATTTTCTTTATTCTCAAAATCTTGTTGAACAACTTGGTCAATCAGAATATACCAATGTCTCCCATGCACTTCCAAACCTCTATTTTCTGAGCGTTCTTATTGATATTTTTATATTCTTCTATGTTTTGATCGATTCATTCCATTGCCAAGCTTTTAACGTCCTCGTTTGTTGCTAATAGCCTTTTGAGCCTCTCATCATCCACCACCAAGTTTCCTTAGCTGAATGTCTTTTCACGATTCTCATAAAACCTCTTTTGCCACTTTTTTTAATACAATCAGCTATCTCATTCCATATAGCATTAATGTCGTTATTAGAATCCATTTTCCTTATCAATTCATTCTTAAATAAGTCTATTTTCTCTCTTTTAAATTTTAGCAATTTGTTCTTGGATCTCTATTAATTCCATTCATTCTCTATCATCTCTTTATATAAATATCCATAACCATGAGTCTATGTTGTGTGGTCAAACTCTATCCTGGATAACCTTATAGTCGTTACATGATAATTGTTCTGCCTTTTTAATTAGAAATAGTTTACCTAGTTTTTATATGATCCACTTTTGTAAGTTATTAAATGTTCTTTGTTTTTTGAAATTGTTAACAAATGTAAGTTATTAAATGGCCATCTCGCTTCTATAGTAGGTGCTTGCTATTGCTAGGTCGTAAGCGATACCAAAATCAAGAATAACATCACTCATCTCATTTCTTTCCCCATTTCCATATCCTCTATCTTCCCCTTCATATCCTCTATTATCTTTTCTTACATGAGCATTTAAGTTTCTTCTTGAAAACGTCGTCTCTCCATTTGGCATTCCTTGGACTAGTCCATCCATGTCCTCTCAGAATTGTCCTTTAATTCTATCATTCAGTCCTGCCTGTGGTGCATAAGTAATAATTACATTAATTATCTCCTCCCCTTGCATAAGTTTAATTAATAGGAGCCTATCACCTACTCTGCTTAACATCTGCTAGTTTATCTTTTAAAGCTTTGTCTACTATTATACCTTATCTATTTCTATTATTGTCCTTCCTATATACCAAAGTTTATGTTATATCTCCTTTATCTTATTGTATACACTAATTCAATACTCTTAGTTGTTAGAGTTACTACATTCCATGTGGCAAGGCATATCTTGTTCTTTTGGGCTAGCTTCTTTACCCCCACTTGTTCAGAACATAGTTAAACAAGTCGGAGAATAATAAAATATTGGCAGACCAAGATATCGGTAATAAATCGGTTTTATTTAAAAAATCAGAGGAAAAAATCGAGTAAAAAATACGGATCGCCAATAAATAAGGTAAGACATATCATCGTGAATATTTCGGATTTGATCAAAAAAATGTAGTGAAAAAATCGGATATGTAAATATGACACAATATAGAATTATGATTTGCAGCTATTGTATAGATATATTAAAGCCATTAAACAATAATTTTATAGCCTTAGCGATGTCATTAGAGTAATACTTGACAATTTTTGTTGAAACTTTCAATAAATCCAGCAATAATACTTACTATGTTGTCCCAGCACAAAACATATCGCAGATTTATTGGTATAAAATGAAACAACAACAACAACAACAACAATACTAAACACAAGAACAAATAACAAGAATTGTGAACCAAGTATAGGATTATTTTTCAAAAAAAAAAACAAAAAATGACCTCAATATAAGATTGTAGTTAATTAAAAGAAAACATAAAGACCCAAATATTTGAAATACTGGTCCATACAAAATGCTATGTTGTATACACCAATGAATTTAAAATAATAATAATATATAAAATTAATCAAACTTCTTTATGCATAAAAAAAAGCAACAAAATGCTTAAGAAAATTCAAATCTCGTATTGAATACCTAGCTACCTAAATTTTTAGTATCATTGAAAATTCTCTCTTGCTCTTATAAAGATGCTATGGGTTTAAAGGAAAAAAAAATGATTTTCCATTTGGTTACTCTTCTGCTAATTCTACCTATTATTTTGGGATATACGATTGTTTTGATTTTTTTTTTTTTGGAATATATTGCTTGTATTTTTTCGTGCACTTTTTTAAGGGAGCTAATCGCTGAAATTTTCAATAGAATTTTTTGTTAAATTAGGTTTCTTAATATACTCCCACTTGTAATGTAGTTATCTTTAAACCAAAATTCAATAATAATAAGTTAATGAAAAAATAAAGTTATGAGGAAGAAGTTTTTTTGAAGAGTTTTTTTGAAGAAAGATAAAATGCAGATTTATATCGATTCCATTAATGTTATTTTTTGAAGATCTAAAACTCGGAGTTCTTAACGGATTTCTCTCCGATTTTTTGAAAGAATCGTATTTTAAACATAGACTTGCTAACTATGGTCCAGAATGGCATGTGAACCTTTGACTACTTATCAGCGCAACTGGGCGTCGTTGCGATGTATCTCTTCTAGGGAATGCCCTAGCTAAGCCTTGCTCATTTCTTACTACAACTGTGTGCTGGTAAAGTGCGTTGCTTACAGGGATTGCCCTAGCATGAAAGATGTGGGAAAAGTTTTGCACTAGCTGCAAACCTAACACAACTCTCCTTTTTGGGCTTGGGACCGACCATGGCGAAGTTGAAATCTAGTGCTTGGATGATTTTTTAATTATTATATTAAATATGCTAGACTCAGTACCAGAATGGAAGTATCTGTTTTCGTGCCACTATGCATTTCATGTATGGATTTATGGTTATGAGTTCAAATCCTGCTGCTAACACAAAAATGAAGTGTTACTTTCTAAACATTTAAAACTCGCTGGAGTTTCTCCAGGTTGACTTTTTGTGTTTGTCCGAATTAGGATGAAGTTTGAGTTTTTTGACACTGATGTAATATCAGCATATTTGCTGGAGTTAACATTCATTAGGTTACAATGCCATCTCTATTGTTTAAATTGGAATCTTGCCAAGGAGAAGTTTTTCTTTTTGGGCAAGCTCATATATGTATGTATTATGAATGGCGTACATGCACTATAAATTTATGTATCCAAACCATGTTACACGCATAACTGTATATCACTGCTGAGAAGCACTCCAATGATCCAATCCTAGAAAATCTAGTATGTATGTATTATGAATGGAGTACATGCACTATAAATTTATGTATCCAATCCATGTTACACGCATAACTGTATATCACTGCTGAGAAGCACTCCAATGATCCAATCCTAGAATTGCTAGTATAATTAGTTTATTTTTACTTTTGGATGGCGGGGGGTATTGTCAGGGATTTTATTCAGATGTCTGTGGATAAGATATTGTTTTATGGAGGCTATCAAAAATGTTTTGGAGCTAAAAGTATCCATTTCCAAAATTTGAGTACTGCTTGCTTCTTGTTGCTTCTACTAAGATTCATTCCACATGTTAATTGTCTTCAGCCTGGCCTTGAAAGATTCATGGGGACCACTGAAGGCTTTGACAATTGCTAGTCTTGTAAATGGAATTGGTGATATCATATTATGCGGTGTCTTGGGATACGGTATCGCAGGTGCTGCATGGGCAACAATGGCGTCACAAGTACGGTAAATTTGATAGTGTCTGACCTGTCAAGATATTATGCAGTGTTTTTTCTTCTCTAATTTTTAGGAACCTTCTCTATGCCATTTACTTTTTTTATTGTCCCTCAATGATTGCTTGTTTCTAGTTTGTTGCAGGTTTTATGATGATTGATTCACTGAATAAGATGGGTTTTGATCCTTACTCCATGTCCGTTCCATCGTCAACTGAACTTCTACTCATATTTGAGCTTGCTGCTCCTGTTTTCATAACAATGATATCAAAGGTTTTTAACTTGTTGCATGTCTTATTTTAATTGAATTCATGCTTTTACTTTGTATTTTTTGTTGTTAACTACTATTTAATTGTCAGGTTGCATTCTATACGCTTCTTACTTATTTTGCTACATCGATGGGGACAGTGACCATTGCGGCTCATCAGGTTATAGTTTTGGTCTTCCGCATTTTAGTAGGTATAGCTATTTGTCTGTTTAGATCTTATGCGACTTTTAATTAAAGCTTGTCCACAGGTTATGATTGGTCTATATTGCATGTGTAATGTGTGGGGGGAATCACTGACACAAACAGCACAATCCTTCATGCCAGAGTTGATATACGGCGTAAATAGAAATTTGGCAAAGGTCTATGTTATTTTCTTGTATTATCCAGCTTCATAATTGATTCAAGGGATTGATTATTCTGACTTAATTTTATTGGCTTGATCTTTTATAGTTGCCATCATGTATAAGTTGAGTTCATACAGAATATGCGCATATTTAGTTCAAGGCAATACATGCATGGTGTCTAACCAAAAGGATAAAGTGAAATGCAAGAGGAAAAATGTGTTGTTGCTACTTAAAAATATTTAGCAGCAATTTGGAGTGATATTTGCTTAAGTGCTTCTTGTTGATTGCACGTTGCAGAGTTTAGTTGTTGTATGGGCACAACAGAAGAAGGGCATAACGACAATTCTTGTAACCATTAATGTTGTTATAAGTTATTGTCTTTTGAGGCTGCTAATTGTCATTGGTCTCCAATTTATGCCATAGAAATTCTGCAGAAGGTTGAAATTGTAGGTCGTTATTTTGTAGAATAACATTACTGATTTTTCCCAACAGAATATGCATGCTAATGATTTTGCATAAAATGGATTTTTAGTATATTCTGCATGCTGGTTTGCAGCATAAAGAAAAATTATTATCATGCTGCATCCATATATGCTTGTTCTTTCTTCTTGGATACATGTTGAATTTTGTTTATTCTTCATGCACATCCTTGTTTCATAATATCCCACTTTAAATAAATATGACAGCAGATCGCTAGGATGTGGATGGGACAATCGTACAGTACACTTGGGGTTTTGAAAATTTCCTCTTTGAACCTAAAGATTGTAGACAACCGTGCTTCAGAGTTCTTTACCGAGAGCTTCTTTGCATATAGTCTGGGAAGATACACTACTATGACCATGTTGTGACCCTGAACTAGATGCAACAGAGACAAGATGAGCGGACCTTTCTGATCTGCTAATCAACTTGTTTTTAGCCTGAACTAAATCCCAACTCCACACCCTACTTTGGTGTTTCAAACTTTGATCTTAAACAGTATCTTAGTTAGAGAATTGCACAACTTATGTTGCCTCTTGTTTGGAGAATGGCTGTTTATGCTTTTATTCTGATCAATGAAGATGTACTATTACTGTTCCAATAAGATAAATGAAGAGATCGGATGCCTGTCTATATTCATTTCAACGGGTCGCTATTAATCTATAGGATTTGGATTTGACTCTAAAGTTATTTCTCTGCCAAAGTTATGCAGGGCAAAATTATTCTTAGTTTTAATTTTCATTTAATTTCAAAGGATGTATATTTCATTTTTAGTTTTAGGGTTTTTAAGTTTTTTTAGGAATTCTAGGTTTTTTTTTATATATTTTTATTTACTATTCACTAGTTACTATTCATGGGTACTGTTTATGGATTACTGTTCACAGGGCTAAATTTGTTAATATGAATTTTGTGTTTTAAGTTAGTTTGTTTGGGTTATTTAATTATTGTAAAGACATTTAATGCCTTTGAATATTAAATTATAATATATAAGAGGTGGGCCTTGGGGCTATTCCATGTGATTTTCAGAATTGAAAAAGAAAGAAAAACTTTGGCTTTTGGAACCCTAGTTTGAGGTGAGGAGAAAACCTTAGCGTTTCTCCAATTGTTGCTTATGTTTGGCTTGGCTTCTTACTGTTTTTATTGTTCTTCAAATTTTCCTACATCTAAAAGAGTTGGTGTCACAAACACATGTACACATTCATGAGGAGCCTTCCACATTGAATCACAGTATTGGACAATGTACTGTGATGAACACATAATTTCCCATGAAGAATACATCAGCATGAGAAGTTACTCTGCATATTGGAGATGGTTAGATGCACAATTGAATCAGGCATATCTGCTTTATTAATTGCAGTTGCAGGTTTGGTACCTTTTTGATATCCTAAAACATAGCAAATAATTTTGGCATCTAGTTTGTGTTTTCCCTATAATTAACACATACACAGATGCGTACGCGCGCGCACACACACACACATACCTATGCATTTATGTAGTGTTACTCTTGTTACTAACACTTTTTGGTTCTTGACCAGGCAAGAGCATTACTCCAGTCACTCATAATTCTTGGAAGTCTAAGTGGATTTCTCATAGGGAGCATTGGGACCTCATTCCCTTGGTTATGTCCTCATATTTTCACAAATGATCATGACATCATTAGAGAGGTTTTCTTTTAGTATCAATTCCTGCAGTTTTATCTGACATTCTTCAATGCACATTGTGGAACTTCTTATATCATCCAATTTTTAGTGTAAGAACTACTGATGATGTTGAGCTTTCCTTGTTGTAGAAGGTACTATATTTGCCAGTGAAGCACTTCGAATGATAATGTTGTTCTCGTTCATACTTATTGATATTTTATAAAGTTATATGTGAAACGTAAGCTGTTAGTAATTAGTATTTATTGATGTGGAGCAAAATTTTGGGTAAAAACCTATGTTTATTTATAATGTGATATCCCTCAAATAAGTATGTAGAAATGCTACAAATGTCAAAAAGACACCTCTTCTGAGCTATGAAGATACATCTAGAACTTCATGTAACTTATTGAAATAGCTCTGCCTGATGTCGAAAAGAGCTAGGAGACAAACTCTGGATCACTCGAAATGGGTACCTGGATACGTATGCCTTCTAGAAGTTACGGCTTCCATGAAGTTATTGCTTCATCATGATATTTATCATAAAACCAGAATAATTCCTATAGCATTTTTTCTGTCTAAGCAATTTGTGAATGTCTAATGATACTCAAGATTACACAGTCGTTCATTATATCATTATTTGTAATGGGTTTAGTTTCCTTGTTTTGTGCAACTTGATGCATCCAATTCTCTTATGAGTCGTGAAAATAGAAACAGGAGCTTTGAGTTTTTTTTGCCTGTCATTTAATCTCCCTTTATTACATGTAATCATATTTATCAATTGGATAGTTCCCTATTTCATCCTTGAAATGCGTTTAAATGCAGATGCACAAGGTATTGCTTCCATATTTTGTTGCATTGATGGTGACGCCTTCAATGGATAGTCTTGAAGGAACCTTACTGGTGTGTTACAATCTACAGTTGGTCTGATTAGATGTGTGAAGGTTCAGTTTTCTAAGTTATGTGAGCAGTTCTGTTTCTATTGTCACAAATGGCTTAGAAACCTTTTGCTTGGTGTTGAACTATATTTTTAGTTTTTTTCTAAGGCATGGGGATTTATAATCAAAGCATTTAAATTACAGTTGTAACTTGTGTAAGTTATTTGCTAATGCTGTACAGCAGCACACTTGTGCACACACATGCATGGGTACATAAATACACCCACACTTAACACATTAAGCTGCCAAAATCATGCCGTGTACTGTAGAGAACACAGTATCTATTCTTTAATATGCATAAAACCATAAATGGACATCAAATGCACAAAATTGTTCGTTAAAATTAGATACACATTTACGAGTTCATAACCATTGATGCTTTGAAGTTCTATGAATAGTTGCTACCATCTGGACTTTTGAATGGTCCTTAGTTTGGACTTCCAGACTATCTTTTTAGATAGCATGACTTTGGATTGCGCAGTTGTGCCTCCTTAATTACAAAGTTGTTCCAAATTGACATCAGAAACCAATATGTCAATGAAGTAACACCAAGACATTCAGGAAATGTTAATGATTCAAGAACCAAATGATGTGCAAAAAATTAAGCCTTAATAACTTTCAAGTTTTAATAATGAAGTTAAAGCATCACCTCTCTTCATGAGGAAGGTTTCTAGTTGATCGTATCCATATCAAGACTTTAGGAATGGATGAATTTCAGTCCTAGTTTTATGTTCAAGTACCTTTTATTGATTTTGTAGTTCAAAATATAGAGTACAAAATGTTCCTTGTACAAGCAGAATGATGATATAGTTGTTTACATGAGTATTTGCCCTTAGTTTAAGTTCTAATATGCATCTATGACTACTTCAACGCAGGCAGCATTTTATCTTTGTTGTTCAATGATCCAAAGGTTCTTGAAGAACAACGATCCTTGGATTTTAAAGGACAAATATATGAAGATCTTATCTATCAAAAAAGAAAAATAAAAATCCAAAGATTCTACTTTGATTTGCAATCGAAACACTATGCTCAAGATTATATTGAACTTTCCAGCCTTCAGTTTGAAACTCATTTGGTGCATTAGCATACCCTTAACAAGCTAAAAAGATTTCTGACTAAGACCACCTTCTATAACAAGCATCATGTGACAGTTGGCAAGTCAAGATGGGAAGTCTTGTTGCTTTTTATATTTATGAATTGTACTAATATTTTACAAAATGGTGCTTTTGCAAGGGAACATCTTGTAATATCCTCAAGGTGATCCAATACACACTATGCAATATTAGAGTTTGCATACTGGAGCACCTCAGCAAGAAATGAGAAAGAACCATCTATGAGAATACCACTACAAAGTGGTTAGAATGAGGTTGGAGGAGTGTAAGAGTGAGATAGGAAATATGTAATACAAAGGCCACATAGCTGCTTGCTTCATGTATGTGTACGTGTATGTGTGTGCGAGAGAGAGGGTGGGTGGGAGGGAGGGAAATGTCTGTGAAGTGTTCCGTCACATTCTAGCTCTTTATTGACTAAAAAGAAAAACAAGATGCTGCATTTAACTTTTTCATCCCGTGTTTCTGAATCATCATCATCGATATGCATAAAATATTAGAAGAATGGCAACAGCAGATGTGCATGTGAAGTCTTCCATTTGCATCTAATGATGATGAGTGCCTTAAATTCTTTTGTTTTAGAAAATCTATGTATTGTGATTAGTCCAGCAATTTCCTTTGAATGGTGACAACTGAGGGTGTTGTCCAAGATATGAGAGGCACTTCTCAGCAAAGATCTCCGAGATGCAGTGCATTCTGTATTCCTGTTTGATTGAGAAGCTTCCTCTCAGGATATAGGGTGAAGCTCTTTTCCTACTCATTGCCATATGCTTAGAAGTTAAAGCCATGAACTGATGGGTTATATGGGTTTCCTTGGCTCTGTTGGTCAGGCTTTAGTTTTCAGAAACAATTGCTACCATTTCCTTCTTCATGGAAATGGAGGTCCTAATTCTGGTTTTGTTAAGGTCTTGAAGCTCTCACTCGACTAGTCATTTTTCTTGTAGCCATCTACCCAGTAGATCTCTGCAAAACTATAAAAAACTCAGAAGTTCCATATTTTCCATTTTTGTTTTTATGTCACTGACAAGTCGTGTCTAAGTACCTCATCTTAAGATTGTTAATAGGATGGTGTGCATTATCCTTGTGATCAACATTCTTATTTTTGCATTGCTATGGAAAATAAACAGTACAGAGTTAATAATGAAGACCGGGATCTGCTAGTTGCATATAGGTCTACAGAAAGTTTAGGTTGTGTAGTCAAAAGCCTTACATTGACTTAAGAACTAGCATTGGGAGTTCTGTGGCTATTTTGTGGACAGCGATTTCATAGCTGTTCTCTGGGCTACTTAAAGTGATGAACCATGACTAAATGTATGTACATGCTTCCCTCATCTTATGAAAGGCTCATCATTCAGTATTGCTTGATAAGGTTATAAATTAGATAGAAATTACTTTGTTTCTCTTGTAGACTTGCAGTTAGTCTGTGCAACCTCAGAGGTAATTTAGGTCCTCAGCTTATTGATAATTGATGGATTTTTCTTTGGTGGTTTTTTTGTTCATGCAGGCTGCAAGGGACCTGAGATTCCTAAGTTTATCAATGGCTGGTTGCCTTGTTGTTGGTGGCGTTCTGCTATGGGTGTGCAATTATTCTTTTGACCTTTGAAATTCGAAAATAAATTCATTTGTTGTGATTAGAGCTAAGAATTATCCCATTTGAGGTGGCTGACAAGGACATTTTAAATCAATTTAGCATGTGAGGTGCTCTGGCTATATACTAGATAGCAATTGTGCTTATTAATTCTTGTCTATTGTATTTTGATCTATATTTTTATGTCCAAGAGATCTGCTTTGTGTGTTTTTGGTTCTCCTCTACAAGTTATCTTCCATTGAAAGTAAACAACTGCTTGAATGATATTCTTAATGTGTTCCTTGGCTGTCTTTATGAGTTCCTGATTACCTCCTCGTAAATAGCATTTTTTCTATCCACTATATATGTCTTTTTGTTTCACAAGTAATCTGATGAAGCATTTCATATCTTCCCAATGTGACTTTGTAATGAATGACTCAACATGCTAGTTCACTGTGGCACGAGCTTTAGATTACGTTGGGTGTCTCACTATCATCCATCACCTCTTTTTTGGACATGTCTCCTCAGGGAATGCATGTTAGATATCCTGTATTACAATAATCAGGGCTCTGCTTGGTGCTCTGAGTCAGCTTGGCTTGGTGCCCTGGCGAGTCCAGATACAAGACCTTGGGACTTGCCCGAGTCTCAGATTTTCTAAAGATATACCTTTTTTTTTTTTAAGCATATCTTGTCCAATTCGGACATGGTGACTCAGCCTCTTGGTGATTCCCAGCTGGTCTATACTGTATTTTGGTTCACAAAAGAGATTTGCCGTTATCATTATTCTTATTATGTGTTAGTATCTATGCCTCTTATATTTCTTTATCACCCTACAAATATAGATGATTGTGGGTATTGTGAGTATATGATGCAAATTAGTGAGCCTGTATCAGTATAGGACATTCTTCAACCACTTTGAAGAGCATTTCACATCTTCTGATATGATTTTGTGAATGGCTCCACATGCTAGTTCACCGTGGCAGGAGCTTTAGATTATGTTGGGTGTCACACTATCATCCATCACCTCTTTTTTGGACATGTCTCCTCAGGGATTGCATATTAGATATCCTGTATTAAAAAGATCAGGACTCTGCTTGGGGCTCGCCTGATTCAGCTTGGCTTTATGCCCTGGTGAGTCCAGATACAAGACCTTGGGACTTGACTAAGTCTCAGATTTTCTAAAGAAATACCTAATTTATATTTTTTAAAAAATATCTTGTCCGATTCGGACCTGGTGACTCAAGCTTCCTGGTGATTCCCAGCACAAGCCCATGTTTTTACATACTATAGTTGTCTATACTTTATTTTGGTTTACAAAAGAGATTTGCCAAAATTGTTATTCTTATATATGTTTCAGTACCTATGCCTTTTGTATTGGGTGTGGTTTGTATAGAGCCTAGGCTCTAAACAATCAAATTAGAGCCTATCTTCAAATAGTATCGAGAAATGTGGTTTCAATACTGAAAATCTTTGTGATAGCTTTAAAATATATTTTCATCTTTATTTATAAAGTTTAAAGCTTTAAAAATGGTGTAGATTGACAGATCTATGAAAATTTGAAAATCTTGAAAATTGACGGTCCAAAAATGCGTTACAAAATACACTATTTCCAAAACTTGAAATCTAACTTTTTCTCATGTCCATGCATCTTGATGTCGAGATGATCAATTTGAGGATATTTGGGCATCAAAACAACCCCTTCTAGTGAAAATTTTGAGGTAGGCTCTAATTTGATTGTTTAGAGCCTCGCCTCTATATAAACTTTTACCTTTTGTAATTTTGTTATTACCGTACAAATATAGATGATTGTGGGTATTGAGTATACGCTGCAAATTAGTCAGCCTGTATCAGTATGGGACATTCTTCAATCAGAGCCTTATACTTTTGGTCAATAATTGTGCAAATGGTGCAGCATATTAATGGCTTACAAGATTGCATTTCCCAATGGTCAGATGTTAATGGCTATTATGGGCATAAATGTGTATGGCATCTATTGCAGGTTTCCCAAAATGTGGAACTTAGTTTGTCTTCCCCCATGACCTGACCCCTTTGGCAGCCATGAGAGAAGTTGTATCATGGCACTTAGTTGGATTGGAGCTGCAAGTCATGCATCTCTCACTATGAGATCCATGAAGGTTCCATGGAACAGTGTATGGATCTGGTCTTCACCTATGACTCTTGGTAGCCACCTAGATCTTGCACAAACCATTGAGTATTGCATGACTTGGTCTTGTATGCGGGTGGACATGATGTCACTTCTTTTCACCTTTAAAGGTGAACTCTTTCGGGATTTAGATGTTATATGAGGCTGAACATTAGGATTCCACACTGCCACACTACCACTTAGAGACACATATATACGATCACAATGGAAATGGTAGAATTTCTCTTGGGCACATATAATATTGTTGTTCAACTTCAGGCTGGGTTGGCTCCATAGCCATAGATTCACTAAAAAGTTTGAAAACATTGAATGAAATTTGTATTCCAGAACAGTCTATAACTCATAAAACTCGTGAAAACTGAGAGTGATAACCTTTGAACTCATTAACGATCTTTCTGATGCAACCATAATTGGATCAAACAAGAATGAGTGCTGGGCAAGCCTTTTGGGAGTCCAGGCCCATACTTCTACTCTTCTCATAAACCACGTGTGAATCAAACAAAATAAGAGAGATAATTTCTCATGCCCGAGCATTATGAAAAATGCAGTGTCTGCAAAACCATTTCCATCTCAAGATTCAGGGGGCTTCATTGGGTAAAGACCAATCCAGAACAACACCTGGTGTACTTTGAGAGGGGGCCTATTCTAATTGCCCGGTGGGGCTATATACTTCTGTGGCCACCCTTCTCCTCCCCTCGGAGTTGTAATTCCTCTTTTGTAAAGCTTTTTTGGACCCCTTAGGGGCTGTATACGGTGCCCTTTCAGAGGGCCTTATTTTTTTGTAGACCTTATTATACAGTAATACAATTACAGTCAACTTCCCTCTGAAAAAAAAAAAATCACCTATGTGTATGTATTTGTCACTCACATTATGTGGCCGTGAAGATTTGTATTAGAGGTTTCCAAAAAACGCCTTGGTATTTTGATGTTTAAGAGTCCAAATTGTGTACGAAGTGATTCTTCTCAAGTGAAGTAACAAAACCCTTACTTTATTTAAGGTTTTGAGGCCCTTAGTATTACTAAATGAGTGCACATCTGTATTGACAGATTCTAGTTGTAGAAAGACTGGGCCCTGAAATCTTTTCTTTTAGGGAGAATATTTGACTGTATTGTATTAATATTGAAACTTACTGTTTACAAAATGCTGCCGTTTGTACAAAAAATTCGGCAGAGATGCCTGCTGTTTGCAATGATAAATACGAGAAGGAAAGGACCAAGAGTTGGCAGAGGGTGAATTGCATACAGAGAAATGAGGGATTCACATGTATCTATTCAATGATCCCTATTCACAATTGTGAAAACTCTTTGGGAACTCAGCTCTGGATCTTCTGGCCGTAAACTATGACGGCCACTTAGTCCTGCGTAAACCTGCTTCTACGCATACCACTTGAACGTAATTTGGTAAAGTAGTTTGTATGATAAAGAGAGAGGGTAAGAGAGAGAGCAAGAGATGATAGAGAGAGAGGGGAGGGATGAGTGGGGAGGGGAAAAGAGGAAGAGGGAGGTTCGGGGGGAGGGAGGGGAGTTGGAGAGTCAGTTTTGGTCCCCGGATGAAATCAATGGGTAGCCATCCGCTATCCCACTGCAATCAGCTTTTGCACACCACCCTATGCTTTTGCCAAAATCCCAGGAAGAAGAAGTCTCAGTTTTGGGCCTTTGGAGGTGGCAGGTGGAGTTCCAGTTGAGAACCCACCATGCCCTGTTTTGCCAAACTCTCCGCGTTCACATGAACGTCTCTCCAATTATGTTTTAAATATGGCTAGGATTTGTTCAAAAGGGGGAAGGTTTCCAAGAAGCCACAACTGGATTTGAGGACCAAGACATCTCAAGAAATGCCCCTGCACTGGAATAGATGGCCAGAATCAAACGGTTTTAGAACTTCTGGCTGTGCTCGTGCCTCAGAAGTGGCGAATTTTGTGGTCCCAATGGGACCTGGAAAGGTGAGGAATACCTGGGATTGGCTATCTCGAAACTGTCCCCCTATTCACGCTTGCCCAGGTTGCCAAGAGAGCAATCGTCAAAATTTAACATAATGGTCCTTGACACTGGGGGAGACCAGTGACTGGATCATTTAGATCTAATGGAGATTTAATGGTTTTCAGCTCCAATATATCACATACATTTCTTTAGTAAATGGAATTAAGACTTCTGAGGCCAAGGTTTTAAAACTAGATTTCATACTATCATAGAAACTGTGAAAACTGACTCCCATTAATAAACTGACAGATTGGAGAAATGGAGTCGGTCTTTTGGGTGTTAGGTTACTATGTTAATGATTGCAACAATACATCCAAAGTTCCAGTACTGAACTACCCAAAGAAAACATGACCGGTTGAACTCCTGTGCATAAGTTTGAGTTTTGAAATGATTTAAATACTGTTAGCATGCTGTACAACTACCACATAAAATCTAATAGTCACATACGGTTCCCTTAAACACACTACACCATTAACTACTTATAAGGACTCATCAAGCAAAGGCACCTTTTTTTTAAATTGTTAACTTTAGTATAGAGTATTGGAAAATTACAAGAGAGAGAGGCAATACACAGGAGGGGTGCTCAGTACAAAAATTGTGTAACAACCAAAAAAGAAATGAACACTAAGGCACTTCCGGTTTATGTTGGAGATACAAGCACCAGCCCCCTAACTTTCTTCTTACCATGGCGAATGAGATAGACATGGCCTTAATCTTCTCTTTTAGCCTTGTCATACTTCGCCATTTGCTTTTTAGAAACCTTCTATTCTGTTTGACCAGCGATTAAGCTTAATTTCCAAGTATAAACCCAAGCTGTGATAGCTGTTTGGTTACCAGGTCAGCAATTTATTCAGGCTTTCCCATTGAAAGTTGAAAAGGTGCAAATTTGCTGCCCATGGTTCTACAGCAACAGGCATAGGAAGAGCAAATCCTGCAGACTGAATATTCTCTTTGCACATGATACTTTAAGCATTCCTCACTGTATTATGTTGTCGATGGTCAATAGCTTATCTAGTAGAACCAGCCAGCGTAAGGCAATCGTTTTGCATGGGAAGGTTCAACTCTGTGAGACAGGTGGTTCTGGCTGTGATCCATATTTACTTATTGTAGAACGACTTTCCTGTGAAATCACTTTGCTGTTGGGGCCCCAAACTATTCAGTCCTCTTTTCTGATTCTATGATATAATCCATGCAAAACTGATACGTGTGCAGTGAAGTGATTGATTTACTTACCCAAAAAAAAGTGATCGATTTCGTACTCCTTTAACCCCCCTTCCAAAAGCATGGCACCACATCATGCTGATGATGAAAATTTGAATAACATCAGCCACTACCACATTTCGGTCCTTGCGATGGTGAATAGTCTTCGGGACTGCTCTCAGTGGTTCCTTATGTATGCACACATTCTTCCGTAGCAGTCTTTTTCTCATCTCTAGCCTTCACTTACTTGTAGGCCTTGTGCTTTTCATGCACTTGGTCTTTGCCCATTAAGCACTCGACGTACAGTGCTCCTCTTCTCAGTGGCTTTACTAGCCACCCGTCACCAACTTTGCTTCTTTAAATTTTAACACTTTCTAGGAACTTGTACAACAACAAAAAAAAGAAAAAGGAAGAAAACGAGAAACCCAAAAGAAAAAGTAATTTACATGTATATGCCTTTGCGTCCGTCTTTTAGCTGCAATTAAGGAATACAGTTTTTACGGAAATGAGATGAGTCAATTCTTGTATGCCTCCCAAAAGACGTCCGTATTCCCCTGATTTATTTTCATAAAAAGCAAGAGTGTGCAGTATGACGGATTAATTTTTATCTGAGTTTCAGTTAATGCATGGAACTTGTTTTTCTGCAATTTTTTACCGTACCGCTTTTTTTGGTATACTTTGTGCAGAATACTGCAGGTAGAGGGTGTGGTTTGTCAGGGTGCTGGTGGATTTTAGCAGCATTTCAATGGGTATATCAAAGCCTCAAACTTCTTATTTTTTCTGCTGATGCATTTACTTAGAAGAAGCACTAATCATGAGAGAGAGAGAGAGAGAGAGAGAGAGATGCTTGTTCATGTATCTGTATATTTTGCATATTTGATATATATCACTAGTGCATGTGACGTGCATTTGATTATGACTTGCTTCTAATAGTCTACACTTTTCAGGTCCGTTTTCTACTTTCACTACATCGACTTACTGTACCACGGGGCGTGTTATATTATGAGGAATTCAGTGACAGGGCGCTTGGCCATCTTAAGGCCACATAGGAATTTGCATTTTACCATTGAAAGCTACCTAGGGCAGCTTTTTTTTATGGTAAGTATCTGCTTAGAGCCGTGCAATCAACTCTCCCCAGCCCTCCATTTCTTTGTATATCTTACCATAAGTGATAAGCCCAATATTGAGACTCTGATTTGTTTCCAAAAACTCAGCTCGAAAGTTGAAGCAATGCTCCCATACAAATTTTCATTGATATCTCATGTTTAGCCTTTCCAATCTTTCAATTAATGTAAACTGCGATGTTTACATCAAATTACTGCCATTGTATGGTCCAATTTGGTGCTTTCCAACTAAGAATCAAGTAATGCTTAGGATTTGATCATGTGTACCATTAGAGCTTCCGATCGGTCCAACCTACTATAGGTTCCTCCGTTTATAGATTTTTGGCTAAAAGAACTAGCCGGAAATGGAGGCAAAAGTGAGCATAAAATTGACATGTGCACACATGCACATGAAACATGACGAGCCAGATCATGCATACCATTGCACGTAATAACATATGCAAGGCTGGTTTGACCACTCAAGCCCCTTTAAGAACCTCCTGGTGGCCCTTCCTACACCTCTTCAATTCACTCCAACCCTGAAACGCAACCTTAATTCTACCTTGCAAGCTTTAGACCCCAAATAGAGGTTACGCTAGCCCTCCCTATTACACCTTGCAAAACCTTGTTATGTTCCAATAACTAGTTTGCTCCTAGACACTATTTTGACTACCACTTGATTATCGACAAACTATATCACCAGCTCCATAAATTTTTCAAAAACCATGTAAATGTCCTAATGCCTAGGAAGCAAGTGTAGGAACTTGTGTGGATAAAGAACCCCACAATGATAGAGGAATGAAAAAATAAGTGGGAAATTTCTAGGGGTGGCAATGGACCCGAACCTGACCGACCCATTGGGCATACTCCACACGGGTTTGGGTATGGGTCTAGCATTTGGACCAGGTGGGTGGGGTCCAGGTCCATCTCTATGGACCCGAAATTAGGCATGGGTAGGGTACGGGTTCCAATGGACCCGACCCTGATTTATTATAGAAAAAACTTTTATTGGTTTTATATTTACTATGTAATGTCAGGGCTATAAAATTGAAGATTTTGCCCAAAAAGAAAAACCCTTTTATTTTGATTCTCCCTTTCCTAATGTAACAAAAGCCCATACATAGAGAGGAACTCATCTTTATGCAGCCTTTTCCCCTATTGTATTAACACAAAAAAAAAAAAAAAAAAAAAAAGCATCCGGCCTTTCTATTTCCTCAACGTTCTAAGTCTTTTCACCAGAAGGTTCAGAGCAGAAAGAAGAGCAAAACAGAAGAGCAGAGGGAAACAAAGACCAGAGGTGCATATGCATTAGGGGCCTGCAGAGAGACGCATTTGACCCTAATTCTCTTAGTTCCTTCACTCATGGCCTCCTGCTGAAGCCATTATATCCTCATATTTTCCGGTGCCGGGCCTCTCAAAATTCAGGCAGGCATCTCCCTTTATTAACGCTGCGAAGTGTCCCGTCTCCGGTCAAAAGTCACTGGGCAAGGTCGGGTCCTGGGTCCAGCATTCTGGGTACTCGTACGGGAACGAGTTTGGGGCACTCTGGACCCGTCAAGTCCGGGTGCATGTCTATCTCGTACTATTTGGGTCTAGATCTGAATCCAATAGAACCGGACCTGTACCGGATCCATTGTCACCCTTAGAACCTGATTAGCCAGGGTAGACTTGGGGCAGTATCCAAAATATACACATGTCAATCCCCCTTTCTGATTTCATATGTTTAGCGTTCTCTCTTTCTCAAAATTAATTCTTACATGTTTCATCTGTGTGTCTGCTCCATGTATGGCGAGATCTGTTAGGAAGACCTGGAATTCCTTTGCTTTGTATTCTTTTACCTCAGGGAAGGCTTTATCTGTGAATTCCCAATACATATAAATTGGGAAAATGACCTTTACCCCTCCCTGAAACTTTTATCCCTATTAGCTTGGTTCATCAAAATCCCTACCCTCTCAAATTTAGAATTTTGAGACCGTTAGCCATCTCATTGTGTTTTTTTTTATTCTTTTTATAAATTTGATTTTTTTGTTTTACAAAATGTTCCTTTCCCTTTCTCTTCCGTTGCCTAAAACCAATTTTACCTTTGTGGATCCCACTTTATAAATTTAGACTAAATAAAAAAGGAATTTTCCTTTAGTATTATGACCTATTTTACAATTATATCAATATCTTTTGAACTTGAAAAATGATTAATCAAGATATTTGTTACTATTGTTAATAGATTATTATTATTTATTTATTCATTTATTATTATTTTTATTATCAAATACCTACAAGAGATTAAATATTTAACAATTAATATATTATTGTTGTTATTATTGTTATTATTAGAATTATTAATTATTAATGATAATTATTATCATCATCAATAAAATTTATATATCAAGTCACAAAAAAGAAGAAGAAGAAGAAGATGACTAATGTAAGGGTTTTGCATTTTGTAAAATAAAGAGATCAAATTTGTAAAAAAAAAAAAAAATAACATAATTAAGGGCCTAATGGTCCCAAAGTTTTAAACTTGAAAGGATGCAAGGGATTTTGGTTAATCCAATGGGCTAATAGAAATGGAAATTTCAGGGAAGGGGTTAAAAATCATTTTGCCTGTAAACTATATGTTACACCATTTCTCAACCATTCAATCTGAATGAGGGTTGGGAATGCTCGTCAGAATGTCACGCTAAAATATTGTTTGATTTTTAGTATTTTTATAAAATATTTTAAATGAAATTTGTGGTGTCCCTTTTAGTAGAGGGATTCCAAAGGTTTTTCAATTCCGAAAGATTTGGAAGCTTTGTCGGCAGAGAGGGATTTGAAAGCTTTCATGGAGGAAAAAAATTCAAAATCTTTGTTAGAAAGAGATTTGGAAGCTTTGCCAGTTGAGAGAAATTTAGCCTCTTCCAGTGGTACATACGTGGCCTTGGAAATTGATCAGATGAGTGAGAAGTCCGAAGCTTTGTTTGCAGATATATGTTTGGTCTCTCTAGACCGTCATCCTTTGCTTCATCTCTTATTCTTAAAATTGAAGGAATGCATAGATGATGTAGAAAACATACAAGATTTATATGGTTGTATACAGTTAAACTCAATTTGTATTCGTGTGTGGCAATGAAGATTGCCCCTACAGAGCAGAGCCAGCCAAGGAATATAATTGGGTGCCATTTTTTTGCAGCAGCTGGTCTTGGGTTGATGAAAAGCTTGCCGAGAGAGTTGTATCATTTATGAAAGGATTGGACTTGAGTTCCGGTTGACATTGTGCTCTCTGACTTGATAAATTAGAGCATTCAGAATTTATATAAGTTACAAAAGTAGAGTATCCTTCTTGGGCTATTTTAACTCTCATTGCAAAAATAATGTGCAGATGCATGCGCGTGTGTATGAGAGAGGGGCCGTAATCCCAATAACATGTGTACTTATTCTCTGAATTCCCCTCTAAAACAGTCATGGAATACTGTACAACAATCACACATTCATCTAGCCCCACGATCTCTGGACCTCTGCCCAACCTCACTGATAAGAGATGAATAAGCTGCATAATCAGAAACCAGCCCCTTCTCCCCTCTCAACTTTACCAGTTCCTTTGATCCCTCACTCCTGCAACGCCCATCCAACAATATATTATATGTAACATCATCAGGCGCAATCCCAAGGTTAAGCATAGCATTCAAAAGCATCCCTGCATTCTTCATCTGCCCTTGTTTACACAACCCGTTCATGAGTACATTATATGTGATCACTCCAGGAACAATTCCATTAATTTTCATCTCCTCCAATAACTTAAACCCCATCATCACGTCACCTCTCCTACAATAGCCATCAATCACCATTGTGTAAGTGGCCACATCAGGTGTTAACCCCTCTCTTAGCATCTCCCTAAGTGCTTTTTGTGCATCAGGGATCCAACCCTCTCGGCTAAGCCCTGCAATGAGAGCAGTATAAGCTACATTATCCAATTCAATTCCTTCCTTCACCATTTCTCTTCGAATTTCCATGGCAGCTTTTATATCTCCTTCCTTACAGAAACCATCAATCAAAGTTGTGTAGGTTATCTTATCAGGCCTCAAACCCATCTTTCTGATCTCAAAGAAAAGCTCTCTTGCTTCTTTCAATTCCCCCACTTTGCAATGCCCATATATTAGTGAATTATACGTTACTAGGTCTGGTTTCAAGCCTTTTTTCATCATTTTTTGATATATTTGCAGACCTTTTTCTATGTTTCCCTCTTTACAATAGCCGTCAATGAGAGTCGTGAAGGTGATGCTGTTAGGGACCAGGCCTCTCTCATTCATTTCATCAAACAAATCACAAGCTTCTTCAATCTTTCTCTCTCTACATAAGCCATTGATTAGCACACTGTAAGTTACAACATCAGGTGCAATTCCCTCTTCCACCATTAACCTTTTCAAAGAGAACCCACCCTCTAAATCACCCTTCTTGCATAAACCATTGATCAGAGTGTTGAAACTCACCACAGAGGGAGTGAGCCCTCGATTCCCAATTTCACGAAACAAGAGCTGTGCTTCCTTAATTTTTCCAATTCTAGAGAATGAATGCATGATCATGTTGAAAGTATAAACATTTGGTGGAAACCCATAGTCCAGAATCTCAGAGTAAAAGGCCCAAGCAGCAGCTGGAGTATTCGATTTCATGATGCAGTCCATAAGGTAATTGCATGCTTGAAATGGAAGCTTAAAACCATGTTTTTTTACCAGTCTCAAGCATTGAATTGCATCTGATATGAAGCCAGAATCAATGTAAACGTTCATCAGAAGCTCAAAAGATGTAGAGCGAGAACGTTGGTCATGGCATTGCACATCTTCCACTTGGGTTTCGAGGAGCGCATTAAATACCGAAGAAGCAGAGTCTCGGCCCTTGCGAGAGACCACAGTTTTGAGGAGAGAGAGAGCTTCAGGGACCATCCTGTGTAGAGAAAGAAAGTGGGTCATGGCGCAATATGACTGAATGGTGTGGCGAAAACCCTTTTGGGCAGCAACCCATTTGAAGAAAGAGAGTAGAGAAGGTGGGTCTTGTGATGGATGAGAGAAAATAAGGTGAACAACGTGGTTTGCTGTTAAATTGGGGACTAATTTCCGGAGAGAGGAGTCAAAATTTGCCCTGCTTTGAACAGCTGTGGATATGGCATTTAGGGTCTGCTGGTTTTCTGGTAAGAAGGGATTGAAATAGGTATAGATACTGCAAGGCTTTGGCCTAGGAATCGACATTAGAGGCCTGCAACGACATGGCCTAGATAGAGGAAATTAACATGGCGTATGGATCTGCAACCACTCAATTTGAATACAATTTACAGATGCGGCGCCCGACCGTCGCTAAGAAAACAGGTCATGCCCACGAGGAACATTGCTGATGACTCTCTGTCTAAATGCGCGTTATATGGGGAAATCAAGGGTCTAATGAAATAAGGGAAATTTAGGGCTCGTTTCGATAGGTGGGAATTATGAAGAAATTCAGGCGATATATGGATTCTCAATATCAAGGATTTTTATAATGGATTCCACAAATATCTTGTTTGGTTAAATTATACAAAATTTACGGATTTCTTGCCATCAGTACTCTGTCTATTGTTTGGTAAATGTTTTGATAAAATTTCTCTCTCTAAAATTTAATATCTTGTCTATTCAAAATTTAAAATTTGAAATTTATCTAAAAATTTGAAATAATTTCTCTCTCTAAAATTTAAAACTTGAGATAGTTCTCCTCTTCAATACTTTTGAGATAGTTTTTCTTTTTGAACATTTTTAAGTAGTTTTTCTCTCTAAAATACGATATAGTTTTTCTCCCCAATTTTAAGATATTTTCTCTTTTTAAAAGCTAAAATTTAAGATAATTTCTCTCTAAAAGTTTTGCAATAGTTTCTTTTTTTAAAAAATTTTATGTACTTTTCTCTCTAAAATTTGGTATAGTTACTCATTTAAATTTTAAAATGCTTTCTCTCTAAAACTTCAAGTTTGAGATAGTTTCTCTCTCTAAAATTTTGAAATACTTTATCCTTTTAAAATTTGATAGTGTATTTCTAAACTTTGATCTACTCTTTTTCTAAAGTTTAAAATTTGAGATACTTTCTCTCTCTAAAACTTAAATTTTGAGATACTTTATCTCTCTATTTTTTTTTTGAGATAGTTTCTCTCTCTAAAAATTTGATGTACTTTCTCTATTTAAAATTTGATATAGTTTATCTCTCTAAAATTTTAATAAATTTTCTTTCTCTAAAACATCTCCAAATAATTTGGGATAGTTTCTATCTCTAAAATTTTTTAGATAATTTCTCTATCTAAAATTTGATATAATTTCTATTTTTAAAATTTTAATATATTTTCTCTTCCTAAAATTCAAAATTCAAGATAGTTTATCTCTAAAACTCAAAATTCAGGATACTTTCTCTCTCTAAAAAATGAGATATTTCTCTCTCTAAATTTTATTTTGGCCGTTTCTCTTTCTAAAATTTATAATTAGTTTCTCAATGAAAGTTTAAGAATACTCTCTCTTTACAATTTTAAGAATACGGTATCTCTCTAAAACTTAGGATTTGATATAGTTTCTCCCTCTAAATTGTTTTGAGATAATTTCTATTTCTAAAACTTTTTAGATACTCTTTCTAAAATTTGATATAGTTACTCTCTCTAAAAATCAAAATATGAGATTGTTTCTCTCTCTAAAAAATTGAATATAGTTTCTCTCTCTAAAAAAATTAAGATAGTTTCACTCTAAAAATTTGCATGTTTCTCTCTCTAAAATATGATAGTTTCTTTCTAAAACTTAAAATTTGAAATAGTTTCTCTCTAAAATTTTGCTGTAGTTTAGCTCTCTAAAAAATTGGTACTTTTATCTCTCTAAAATTTTAATATATTTTTTCTCTAAAAGTTAAAATTTGATATATTTTCTTTCTCTAAAATTTTGAGATAGTTCATCTCTCTAAAATAATTTGGTACTTTCTCTTTCTAAAATTTTAACATACTTTTTCTCTCTAAAAGTTAAAATTTGATATAGTTTTTCTCTTTAAAATTTTTGAGATAGTTTCTCTTTTAAAAAAATTTAAGTACCTTCTCTCTAAAATTTTCATACCTACCAAATGCTCCATATCTTTCCGGTTGACAGACCCAATAAGTGAAATCCATGGGTCTTGGAATAAAAAGAAAACAGGTTTGAGTGTGGAAAGGAAATCATGGAAATATAGGTTTTATTTTCATGATTTTGATTTTCATAATTTTAAGTATCATTGTCATTAAACAATCCAAACAGTAGATTTTGACAAAATCCAAGATATTAGGAGTCCATGTACAAAAACAGGCCCTTAGCATACTTACTGGGTTTATATCATTATAAAAGAATGGTACTTAACAAGTTCCAATGATAGAGTGGATGGCGAAATCAAGGGTCTAATGTTCGCTGTGGTGTATTTTTGGGTCATCAATTTTCATAGATATGTCGTATCTATACTATTTTTTAAGTTTTAAATTTTATAATTAAAAATAAAAAATATAGTGCAGACATGTTAACCAAAAAGACACTTTAGCATATCATATTTATATTTTAGGTATTAAAATAATTAAAAGAAAATATCTCTCGACAATCACTTTTAAAGTTTAATTTCTCAACAAACTTAGAGTTTCAAAACATATGTCATGCATAAAGATCTTATTTATTATATCTTTTAACTCTCTGGATTAACTTTGCTGCTTTTCGCATCTTTTTAGCACAAATAAAAGATGAAAAAAAAAATTCATTTTCTTTTTTAAACCCCAACTCTCTCTCGTGATTCTCCCAAACCCCTCTCTCTCCCCGGTGTTTACCCAAAACCTCCATCTGCCCCGTGTTTCCCCCAACCCTACCACAAGTTAGAGAGAGATTTTACTGCATCATTAAGAGACTAACTTGGCCATGGCAACAACCATTAAAGAGTAGAGCACTCTAACGAGAACAACCGAACCAGAGACCCCAATTGCTATATCAGCAGGTTCCTTCACCTCCTCTGCGGCTCTACCATTGTAGAGACTGCATCATAACTTATGTAGCTAAAGTAAATAATCGCGGCTACATTTTAGACGCCTGTTGGACCATAAGGGAAGAAACCCCTTTCTTTTGAAGGAATTTGGGGGTGCGTAAAATTCTTGGAGTCGCCTTTGCGAAACCCCATAATTATGAAAACACCATAAACAATATATGCAAGCATGTCATCGCCATGTCCAGAATCGGGTTCTCTTTAGTATTGTAGAATATATGCAAGCATGTCATCGCCATGTCCAGAATCGGGTTCTCTTTAGTATTGTAGAGAGAGTGTGTTTTAGAGGAAGTCTAGAATCACCATTTATGAAAAATTTCACTAGTTTTAACTCCAATTAAAGAGATGGAAATGGGCTAAGATGAACTAGAGAGATGCTATCGTCAGAGATACCCAGAATTAGTAAAAATTTTGATGGATTAGAGAGATGTTAATGGATTAGAGAGTAAGGAATTAGAGGCAGAATTCTCACGAGCTTAAGCCTAAATACGAGATATTGGTTGGAGATAAATGTTAAGAGGTTAGAGTGAGAAAAAGAATGCCTAAGATTGTAAGGAAGTACCACTGTTTTAGACTGAGAAAGAAGACTCATAATTAGTTTCATGGTTGGTTTAAATATTAATTTGAAAGACGGTAATGAGTTTAAACCTGTAACAAATACAAGGTGATGGCCACCGCCACAAAATCAAGAGTTGTAATTTGGGGCAAACTTACATTTTTATTCTCCATTTTTTCAATAGCCACATTACTAAATGCCGAATAAGAGCAACGGCCGCATTAAAGAACAATATTTCATTACTAAATTGGCACCAGTCATATAAGTAGCGAATTCCCCTGTTTGAGAGAGAGAAGTTTGGGGAAACATGGGGAGAGAAAGGCTTCAGGGAAACACGTGGGGAGAGAGGGATGTTTGGGGAAACGCGATAGACTATAGAGGGAGATGAGGGTGTCTAGAAAAGGAGGTTTTTTTTCCTGTATTGTTTGAGCTAAAAATAAATAGGGTTAAAAGAGATATAGTTAGTCTTAGGAGTTAAAAGATATAATACATAAGATATTTATGCAGTCATAAATGTTTTGAAATCGTGAAGAAATGGAACTTAAAAAGAGGGTATACAGATATTTTCCCGATTATTAAAAATAAAATTTAAAATTTTTTCGGTTTTTCAAAAAAATATAAAAAATTTGGTTTTTGAAAAACCAAAAATTTTAATGATTTCAATTTTTGAAAAGCCAAAAATGGGTGCTTCGGTCTTTTTTTTTTGGGAAAAATGTTATGAAGTTTCAAAATAGATATATCTTAAAAAACGGAAAAAAATTCCCAATTATCTTTGCATACAAACACAAGGCTAGTGAAACATCAGTTGACTTGATGTAACATATGATCTTTGTATGCAAATTAAACGATACTAATTTTCAAAGCAAGAGAAAAGAAAAAATTCATAAATCAAAGCAAACATGATTACACGAAAATTAATATTCAATTCGACATTGTTAGTTCTGTTTAAAAATAATCACTATTCCTAATCGATCAAACTATTATCACTTTTATCCTTAGGTTTGCTCTTCAACCCGTAATCTAAAAAGATTTGTTGAAGCCAATTTTTATAATCAAAATTTAATAAAAGAGAGAAATAAGAGATGAGAGGGTATGGTGATATCTTTAACGATTTTTTTATGCCGTTTGAAACAAAAACGAAAGGAAGCTCTAACATGAAATAATACGAGAAATTAAGGTTCTATACGAAAATTTCCCTTTTTTTTTTCATAGTTTCTTCCTCTCGTAATCCCCTTTTGAAAACTCGACCATTTTCATCCCGCACAGGTACTCTCATTAAAAACGCAACACATTCTTCCCTTATCTCACTCTCACATTCACATTCTCTTTCTAAAAGGCCAATCCATTATTTTCTCCCCTCATTCTCTCTCTAAAAACACAATCCATTTTCATCTTTTCTCAAATTTCATGCTTTGAAAATACCTTCAATTTTTACACGAATGAATAATAGGTTGGGTTTTCAGAAAGAGAACTTGAGGGAGGGAAAAGGTTAAAAATTTGGGTCTTCAATGAGAGAGAATAAAGAAGAAACCATAGGAGAAAGTGGAAGTTGAGAGAAAAAGAAGTCCTAATATTTTGTTTGAAAAGAGGGGTAAAATTGTTAATTTGTCAATTTTACAATATTTAGAAGTCTAAGGTAGTTTTATGACTGCCCCAGGTCTAACATGGAATTGCCCCATACTTAAGGCGGTTCATTGTTCCTTATGTGAATACAAAAATAAAAATAAAAGAGAAATTAGATATTACTCAAGGTGGTTCATCGTTCCTTATGTGAATAAAAAAAAAAAGGAGAAATAAGATATTACTCATTTCTTACGAAGCTGAACCCCCTCATAGAGATCTTGGATGACTGGAATATGCTTGTGATCATAATATCACTATCGAAGTGCAAAAATAATAATAACATTAAATATTATTTTTTTAGAAAACATACATAAAGATCAATATTATTATGAGTAATGATCCTATGAGACACTTCCACACCTATATATGTAAGACCTCAAATGATCACCATTAAATTTGGCACATATCTTTATAAAAGTTATCACATGGGTATACGATTTGACTTTTTTAGAGATTTGTACCAACCTTAATGGTGATCATTTGAGTCCTACGCACATGAGTTTTTATTGAGAAATCAATAGAGATATGCGTCAAATTTATTAAGTATTATCTTTTTGGGTTTTTCCTGAGAAATCAATTACACTTTTGGAATTTAAAAGTAGTATTATAGATTTCACATTTTTACACAAAGTATGGCATTAATTTTTTTTATTTTTTTATATATACTGGATTGAAATTTTTAATTATTTTATATCTATGCTTCTCACCATCACATAAAGCGTTTCCTTTATCCTTTGTAATACTTAAGGTTCGTTTCTCCACTGGAATCTTTTGTGAAGGAAAAATGTCACGGTTGATAAAACACAATAACAAAAATGATCAGAATGTTATCAAATCCTTGAAAGTGGTGCTATGTCCAAAATTAAAAAACAAAGTAAAAGCCATTGTTATTTGCAAAAGATGGATTTCAAAACTTTTCCATCATACATGATGTCTGTGTATTGCGTAAATCTTTTTACGTGTCAAAAGTTGACAAAAATATTTGTCGCTGCGTATGCAAATTTTTGTGCATAGCCACACGTTTGGTTCACGTAAAAGTATCTTGTATAAGAAAAAATTCTCATGCGGTCAAATGCATTCGTATCAATTGGTCATTGTATATTTTCACACCAATTAACAACTAATTGATATAAAAATGTTCTGACACTTAGACCACACGACCACATGAAAGAATTTTTTCATGCGAAAAGAATTTTTAAAAAATATATTCACACGAACCAAACAAGTCGCATTCTGTGTTAGATTCCATCATATGATTGGTCATAACAAGTATAGCATATATTCAACACTCCTTATGTTCTAAAAAAAATTTGGACATACTCTTGCGTTGTTTTTAGTAAGGGCGCACTGAAACAATAGTTTCTTTGTGGGAGCCAAGACAATAAAGGTTATCCATGTACAACAAGTCACACATATTGTCCAAAAAAAATAAAAACGAGAAAAAGTTCTACATATTTATCGCCAATGTAAAATTATTGAAGCACCTTTTCTTTTGTTTTGCTTTTATTTTATATGCAATGGATACCCCAACTCTTAGATCCGCCAGGTATACCTTGGATAGCTAGATCGGTAAAACAACAATAGAAATAGAAATGATAAATATTTTAATCTCGCAGCATAGATTACACAAAAAGCTAATCTCAAATAGTTGGGATAAAACTATATATATTATACAAAATTGCACACTAAAGCATACTCAATTCAAGAAACCACCTCTTTGTTGAAGTTTCAACTCAGTACAACTGCGATGGGCTTTTTGTAGCACCTTTCAGTGCAAGGAGAGCAGCTCCATATGCAGCCTCGGTTTGTGGGGCCCGACTCACCGTCACCCCCAACACTCTTTCTCTTATCTTCATCCACTTCTCATTCCAGGCTCCACCTCCCGCACTATATACCTCTTCCACCTCTGTGGCCCCCAGCTCTTTGAGCAAGCCGTACCCCCTTGCCTAATATTTAAAAAGGCATGTAAAGTTAGGGACTGGATGCTACAAATCATTGTAGTAAGCTTCCATGAAATCAATGGTGATTAATTGTTCCCACCAAAAAAATCAGGGCAGCTGTAAAACCGGGTATCATCATCCACTATCCTTCGACAAATATGGATAGTAACCTGAATAGTGGATGTTTAGTCCAAGTACCCTATTCCATATTCCTACTACTACTAGGTATGAAATATTTTTCCTTAAACGTTTAGGAAAAATTATAGATACCCACCTTACATTAGATGGTCAGTGTTGAGCCTAAAACTCTTTGTTTTAGTTATGGACGGGTTAACCAGGCACCTACAAGATGAGGTACTGTGGCGTATTTTGTTTGCAGATGACAGTTTTGATCGATGAGACTAGAGGCGCGTTAGCATAAAGTTAGAATGTTAAAGGGATGCTTTAGAATCTAAAAGTTTTAAAATTAGTCGGACTAAGATAAAATATATAGAATACAAGTTTAGTAAATAATAGGAGCAGAAACAAGGAGTAGTTAAGATTGATGATAAAAAAATATCTAAATGAGATTATTTTAGATATATGGGGTAGATAATCCAAGAAAATAGAGAGATTGAAGAAGATGTTGCACATAGAATAAGAGCTGTATGAGCAAAGTGGAGAGGTGCATCTGGAGTTTTATGTGATTGCCATGTACCATTGAGACAGAAGGGGGGAAGTTCTATAGGACGACTATAAGAACTACCATGCTTTACAGGATGGAATGTTGGCGGTTAAGAACATATCTATAGGATAAGCATAGTTGCGACGAGGATGTTGAGATGGATGAGTGTAAGACAAGAAATGATAGAATTCAGAATGAATATATTTGAGGGAACTTAGGTGTGACTTTAATAGTTGATAAGATGAGCAAAAGTAAACTTAGGTGGGCTGGCTATGTGCAGTGTAGACCCAATACAGTACCAGTTAGAAGGTGCGATTGGTTCAAGTGGAAGGCTTTAAAAAAATAAAAGGATAGCCAAAAAGGAGAAGGATTGAAGTAGTGAGAAAAGATATGATGACTTTTGGTCCTACTA
Source organism: Amborella trichopoda (assembly GCF_054954075.1). NCBI lineage: Eukaryota > Viridiplantae > Streptophyta > Magnoliopsida > Amborellales > Amborellaceae > Amborella > Amborella trichopoda. The sequence goes on along the minus strand of NC_142344.1, from coordinate 10,464,553 downwards.
AGGGTATGACCCTTGATAGAGAAGAATGATGAAACAAGATTCATGTAGTTGATCCCAAATAATTGAGACAAAACTTGGATGATGATGATGATAAATACCCACCTTGGCCTTACTTTCTAGGCATGCGCAATCCCCCCCCCCCCCACCCCAGTCGCCCAAAGAAAAAAAAAAAAGACTTTGTAAATTACATCATTAACCCCAAAACTATTTATCTTCCAACGCTCCCAAGTCAAAAGTATGGTCTTTTAGGATGAAAATACCCCTAATACAACACACATTTCTCTCAAGACAAAAATCAAACCGGTCCAATACAATGTGTGCCTGACAGGCTTTGTTTTAAAAAAATGAAGCCAATCCAGCACAAGCATAATGTGTGTTGGACCGGACATTGTCTAAAATGAAGTTGGTAAGCAAAACTTGCGTCATACCAGGATATTGTTTAAAACAAAGGCAGTCCGGCACAATTTAAAATGATAAGCAGGTGAGAGAAACATGTGTTTTAATGTGCATTGCAAAAATAAACAATTTTGAGATTAATGGTGTGATTTACAAAGTATTGGAGGAGCCATCCCTAGAAAGTAGGGTTAGGGGGAGTATCTACAATTTTCCCTAAAATTAAATTATGTAAGTCATTAAAATGGACATATTGTGTGAAAGAAAATTTAAAAACATAGCAAACATACTACGTGAAAATTGAGTACTAACCTCAATCCGAGCAATGGATTCCAGAATGCCATGTAAAAACTCTACATCATTATCTGGCCGAGGCTGCAACCTGAACAAGAATGACACAAGTAAATTTCAAATTATGATTCCTTGACCTCCAAATTCGCATTTTATCTGCCCTCACACACATCCAAGAGACATCACAACATGCCTGCTAGTTGGCATGTGTATTTATCAAAAAAGTACATCCCTGCATATTCAAATGTTGACAAGTCACATTAATCAGTTATGACGAATGCTCATATGAATGCCAGTTTGCTTCAACAAAACCCAAACTAAATCTCACACAAATGAGGTTTATGCTCTGATGCAAATTAGATGTGTATTTTTCTGATTGAATAATAAGAAAAGGACATGGATCTGGCAAGAAATGTTGAGTTACAATAGCGATATTCCATGTACTAGGCATTGAAATGCAATATCCCTTTTTTATTAGTAAAGGTGAAGGAGTGAAAAATATACATATGAGAGAATATTATCACATTTTCTTAAATGTTTAAATGATCTCTAGAAGTTTGTTGTAACATAATTGCAATAAATCCAATTGGATTCATGGAAAGGGATGCATCACTAATGAGGTAGAAATGCCATGCTTTTTCTTGCATAATCATCCCTTCACGTAAGGGAACATTCTCTTATGATATTTACTCATCAAATGGGTAACTAGTAAGAGCATGTTAAAGTCATTGACCATTCTCTTGACGTAAAACTCCATGTGGAAATGTAAAATTCAGCCACACCTTAATGGAGGTTTATTATTTTTTATTTTTTTTGAGCGAGAAAGGGTCCTCTATCTGTGGTAGGAATGACATTCAAGATGTCACAGTGTGGCGTCCCATCAACCTAACCACCTAGCCTTGAGCCTATTCCAACCTTTATGGAGGATGATTACCTCAAAACAAATACAGGGATCTAAGGTTTTTGATAACAATTTTAAAAATTAATAGACAAAAGATCTATGGTTCTTGAATGGTAAGTGCATCATCTAAACTACATGTACTAAGTTTCTTGTGATGTCCATTTGTCAGTCATAATCATGCAATTATAGCCTCATTTCAGTTTAATTGAACATAATCATTTAAAAATAAAAGAGACATATTCTATCCTCTTACATAATGCCAATGGATATAGTGCTATATGCGAATACCAGTCAAAGAGGCACACTGAGATTTGAGCCAGAAATCTCTCCTAAATCCTAATAAATTAGGTTTACATACACACAGGATTATGACAATTTTATATTTTTTTCTTTTAAGAAATAAGAAATATGACACTTTCTTATTCCTTTATTTTTTATTACAAAATTTTTATTATTTGAAAACTTAGACAGTTTAAAATAAGGGAAATGAACATGCAGATCGTCAAAGATGCCTAATAAACATGGTTTTCACACATACATAGAACTAAGATAAGTTTTTTTAAAAAATTTCTTGAATTAAATAAAGGAAATGTGACATTTTCTTAAATTTTTTATATTTTGAATTATGAGGATTTATTGTCAAAAAAATGGCCAGTCAAAAGGGATATAAAATATAATGTAATATATTTTTACACGGTCGGGTCCTAATAAATAGGGTTTACTTAATTTTCAAAATTATATTGAATCCCTTAATTTTCTATTTCTCAATAAATTAGAGAATAATTATATGAAGGCTTCTCTTTCATATCTTCATTAAGATTTTTTATTACTTAAAAATAATTTGTATCAGTTTAAAATATAACATTAAAAAATTTATTTATAATCTTAGTGGCTGCGCTGTTGCATCACACAAGCAGTGGACTTGTCCTAATCATGCAGTAGATCATTAAGAAGTATAATGTGTCGTATTATGAAAAAGATTTTATCATCGGCACAGCCCTACTGGTCACTCCTCCTAGGTATCATATGAGATCATGTTACTTGAACGTCTCCCCTCCAATTTAACTTCAATTTCTGCCTTCTTGGAATCTATTTTGGCTTTTGAGTCCCATGCTATTCATACCCAATTTTCGTACAAGAAACGTATCCTCATAAAATCCTGTAAAGATCTTCCCAGTCTACCACCCCATGCCTCTACTTGCTAGCAGTTTTATATGCACCAGGTTCCTTCTTTGCAAATGGGTGGGTGCAATGGCTTTCGAGAAATAGCATGATATTTTGACCTCTAAATATGTATGGTACACCTTGCAATCCATCAAGAAGAATATTCCAAATTCTAGGCTCAATGCCTAAAATTCAGTCAGTCCAAAGGTAATCAAATCCGGTAAGAAGTTCCATGATCTTAATCATACTAAATGTGAACAACATTTGCATGCACATAGAGAATGACAGTTATGATTATGAATAATATTATTCAGTTTCTTTGCAAATTTATGAGATTAGGATGTTCCAAACCTGGGCATCATGTTTGGATCTGCAACAGGAAATCTCTCACCAACAGCAGGTAGAGGATAATAGTCTAAAGAAGAAGGTTCCTCTGGATTTATTTGTTCACTCAATTCATCTAATTGGCTATCTGTGAAAATCTGTCTAAGAACAGCTCCTCCGGTATTAGAGGCCCCACCAACAAGCCATTTATCATCTAGGCGGTGACTATATACACCAAAACGGGAGTCTTCAATCCGACTAGTGCTGAGAAGTTTAATAGCAAGTGTTGAACCCAAGGATGTAACCTGAATTAACAAACCTTAGTATAAGAAAATAAGTCTTTGATTGGAAAGCATAGTGTTAAAACAAGTGGATTCGGCCACGGCGCATTGCCTACCTAGTTGGGTGCCTCTTGACCATAGTTTGTTGGTAACTCTTTCTGAAAGCATACTACAATCCAAAGGACTACAAAAAACCATGGTTTATAGTTGCTCATTACCTTCCAATAGAGTGATGAACAGTGATGAGAGAGAATGGAACCCACTAGTGCGGTCTTGTACTATTCTGCTGGATCCCACTCACTCTCCATCACCATGCATCATTTCATTGGATAGTGATGACCTCATAAGCATACCATTTTCCATTGGATTATAATTTAGCTATTCATCATAATATTATAAAAAAATTTTAATCACTGTAACTCTAAAGTATAAATGGAGAACAAGAATCTGGTGAAAATTTTACAGCTTTTCCAGGTTGAGAGGCACCGGCTGCAAGAAAAGCAGCAATGCTGTCTGTAGTTCCAGTGCAAATAATACAATCCTTTGGAAAATCTGCAGTTCCAAAAGATAATCACAAACTGCGAGGACACTTTTAAAGTCAGTTTCCTTCAGATTCATGTTTTAGGTCATTTTCCTTGAGATGCATGTATCTATGCCCCACCATTATTCATCTAACGAGTATTATTCTGTCTCATCCAATTTAGGTTCTGATAATATCAAGAGTGGTAACTGAAAAGAACAGGCATACACAAAACATATTTCATGGTTATATATTTTCGAGTAGTCGAGTTCAGAAAATGAATGTCATGAAAGTTCAAAGAGGGTCAACTGCCAGATACCCCAAGCCAAAGGATGAGTTCCCAAGCCGAGGAATGAGTTCTTTTTATTGCTAACATGCCAAACCTTAGGCAGAACATCAAATTTCACTTCAAAGGAGATTTCTATAATGAAGTTTCCAGAGCTGACTCCAGTTTCCATATTTGGGACCCAAATATTTTAAGCAGGATAAAAACCAGAACTTCTCCTTGGTATAATGAAATATATATACCTCAACAAGTCCTAGTTAATACCCTTGCCAACAAAATGAAAAGGGTTCTCATATTTTCCTTTTGCCTTGTTATTTGCATTTCATAGAAACATAAAAGAGAAACAACTAAAACATCTTGTTGAATGGACTGATACAGACAAATTTAGACTAACAATTTCAAAAAATCAGCCTTCCAAATATAGTGAGAGATAGTGAGAAATTATCAGGGTACTCAGGCCGCTTGCATGAATTGGACTCATAAGAGGCTGAAGCATGGTCCTCTTATATGGACTGCAAGCTATGGGCCAAAAATGGCCAAATGTAGTCATAGATGGGGAGTCCAGTATGTCATTAGCTGGGTAAATAGTCACACGGTATGCGTGTCATGTCTAAACGCTGTGTTTCAGAAATTAAGACTCTTTAAGAAAATCTGTGTATCACTAACCCATGAGAATCCGATATGGAGGCAGATGCGCTGGCTCACGAAGGTGTAGTTGAGTCAGAGCTTTTTTTAATACTAGAATTGTGAATAGAGTCTACTGTATATGGGCTTGACTTAAAGCGGAAGAAATATAAATATCAGTAAATCGACTTTGAACTTAACAAAAAAAGTTAACTTTTAAAGAAAAAAACAAATCAGCCATCCAAGGAGGGACCCCCATACATGGTTGGACATACCAAAATGTAGCCTAATATCCTCTTTAATGAAACCAACAGAAGTTCCAGGTGCTTTCACAGTAGGCAACAACTGTGCATATGGTTGCTTAAGTAACCAAGAAGGATAGGATTCAGCCTCTGGATCATATCCCACCTGTGAAAAGTAGAAACAATATCAAGATATTAATCTTGGGGTTGAGTCTCTAATTGCTTACTCTCAATGCTGCATTGCATGGCAGATTTATTGGAAGCAGATATAATCCATCCATTTCACGATCATGCTCTTTTTAGTAGGGTCTCATTGCAATCGTTTCATTTTTGGTACGTTAACCAAATAAATTGCCTTCTACTTGATTTCCATTAATGTTTTTATTTATGGATTGTCTACAAAGAGACTATTTATCTTTTATACATGGAGGTCATAATCATTATTGTCCCTTAAATTTCAAAATGGGTGGTTGTAAGAGTATCATTGAATAGACACAACTTTCCAAAAAAAAAATTCTCTGACTTCGTGACTCACCCCAAGACATCCAATTTGATATCTACTGAGTGCAAATGATTGTAACCTCCATATACAAAAAGATAAATGGTCTCTTTATAGACAATTTACTTTATTGATCTAACAAACTCATGAACTTAAAATTCAAATGGTGGAAATAAATCAAGCACATCCCCATCCATGCCTTATTTCATCTTAATTTAAGTAACTTGCTGGCATGGTTCCATCTAATGTCAAACATTTTTAAAGCTAATTTAGATGAACAAGAAGAAAGATTACTGTTGAGAACACACCTTGAGAGCATTGTTGTAGTCAGAGACTCCAAGCTTTCCATGTAATAGATATAGCAGCCAATCTGCTTGATGCATCAATAATGCAGAGTTTTTGTGTGGGTCAGTTGAAATCCACCATGAAATAAGCTTGCTAAGGGTTGAGGATCCAGAAACAACTGTATGGTTTTCAGGAGCAATGGACTGGACAATCGGTAAAGCATCAGAGCAGTTAGTGTTATACAAGAAAGGTTGACATAAAGGCTCCCCAGTTGTGCTGCGATTAGAGATAGTTCCAAATGACCAATTAGATAAAGCCATCAAATAGGAAATACAAAACATATGGATCTCATGAGATACCTGTCAATTATCATGGTGGTAGCAGAAGTCCCATCGATAGAAATTGAAGATATATATGAACGAATACCAGAGGGCAGATCCGCCAATAGGTTGAACAATGTATTTCTCCAAGAATTTGCCCAATTAATTATTTCCCCATCCTATATAGGCATCCATATTATGTCAAGAATGAGTAAGATAATTGATTAGAAGAAGGTGCCAGTATATAGAGTGAAGTTCTTATGAGCTTGCTCATGCAGACATGACACTTCAAATTTGAGGGGCATGCCAAGTAATATTACTAGGGAAGACTGATATAATACCATTGATAAGGGAAAAATGATTGTCCAACCGAGTATCACCATTCATTGAAATACTGAACATGGATGAAGAGACAATAGTACTAACCATTGGTACAGGTGTTCTACTGGGTTCCACTCTTTATCCATTATTGCCCACCATCTCCATGGATTTTGATGACCGAACGGACTAAGTCTGTCCCCGTTGGATGATATTATACAGAGCTGATACTCTAGTACTTATTAAAGGGTTATTCTAGGGTACACCACGGTAATGGTAAACTTAGAATTTCGTACACCAAAACTTTCGACTATAAGATGCCTTTATATGTTCAAAAATGCTTTAAATAGTTCATATTTTTAGGAAGGGCATTTCTTAATTTCAAAATCCCTTCAAAAATCAATTTCAAATTCAAAAGGATTCCCTTGACTTTACATTAAAAAAAAATGATTTCCTTGACTTTTTGAATAATGTCTAAATTTTAACAGCAACTTAAAAAAAAAAATTGGCCTTCTTTAAATTTTCAAACAAGTTATTCCTAGGGTAATTTTAAGATTTGTAAGGGCATTTTATTGTCAAAAGACTTTGAGTTAAAAATTCTAAGTTCATCATTAGACTAGTATAGCATGGAATAATCTTTATTAAAAAAATTGTGGCCAATATCTTATTTAACTTGTTCCCAGCCATGTGGCTTGAATTGTTGGACCCAAAAACTGCTACTGAAAAATTCAGCTTCATAGAAAGATCTGTTTGAGACAAAGACATGAAGGATCGAAAAATCCAAACGGTATAACCGTATAAATTTTCCTAATACCTAAGTCCTTTAGCACAGAAGTACACAATGGTATTTAGTAAACGACATACCAAATACAGGCACACATTTTGTACAATAAATATTTGTATTACCACAACTTACATCTGAGGCACAAATCTTACGGTGGTTTGTGGATAATCTCTTTTTCCTTCGGCATAAATCACGCCATGCTTGTCAATAATTACAAATCTAGCTCCTGATGTACCAAAGTCCAATCCAAGATAGAGTTGTTTAGATTGAAGATCAAAATCGCCACCATTTTCACTAGTAGGAGTCATTGCGGCATTGTTCTTGCTGCATAAACCTTTCCATAAACAGGTTTCAGAGGAAATTTTCCTCGAAAAAGAAAAATCTGCAGAGCAATACAAAGCATATTTGAACTTAATCAATAGAACTATAGTAAGGAATTCGAGATAATAGGCAATTGGCCAAAATCATGCCAATAAATGTTTCTTGGAAACAACTCACAAAATGAAATAGAATTTGACCCTTCAAAATAGAAAAACTAAGGCACTGAAATGCGTCAGGGTATCATTAGAAGGTTGTTTCCAATTTAACAATGCACACGAACGATATTTCTTAGAACAGGAATATCTACCAATCAAAATGGAAATCAATACATGAATAAAGTCAAGACACTGACATAACTTTTTTTCTACTGTAAATGCATAGAGGATGTAATATATCTCTTACTGTTTTTTTTTTTTTGCATTTATTCCTCAATCTCGTAATTGACAGAAATTTATGCATCCCTTTCACAATGACAAATTATCTTTTGTAAGTGAAATTAGCCATTGACATGAAGCTAGTGTCCAGTAAAATGGAGAAACTCATTTCTTTCAAGATATGGACCACTTGGACCGAAGTGTGCTGCAAGTCTGGAGTTCAGTTCAAAATATTTAATGGGATTAGGAATTAGTTTACTTAAATTTAAAAGGGCAATATGTGAACTAGCTCATATGAATCAACTTTTTCTTAGGTAAATATTTTCAAATTCAATTGTACTATGGTCGCTTAAAACTTAAAATTACAGGTTATGGAATAATATATCTTCCTCATATTGGTTAGAAACGAGAAACTAAATGTAGCATCACATTTGCAAGTAGGGCATTAAGTTCCACTAAATGTCTCACTTTGGACTTGGAGTTGCATAGCATGACATTTTCATGTAACAATGTATTGTCCTACAGGAGTGTCTAATCTCTAATGTTACAAACTAACTTTTGTCAGGATTCAAGCACAATCCCAATGATTTGCAACGTATTGCATTGAAAGGCAGTCAACTGAACCGTACATATATACATGCATATATGGATTGAACAACTAATTTCAGTGACTTGGCATTAAAGATTCAACTATACATGGAAAATCAAAGTTCATGTTTTATTATCCATGATGAGAATGCCTACTTCTCCAGTATGGAACAAGTTCATTGGGCTCCTATCGTGTGGCTTCGCTTAACCATTTAAAAGGAAGGAATGAGAGCAAGCATACGTTAAACTCAAGACCAAAGCATTGAAACTTCTCTCGGCATGGGGATTAATCAAGACTGTCGCATGGGACTTGAGAATAGTGAGAACAAAACCCATATTTCATCAATGTTTTCTTTTTTCATTTTTTAAATTATAGTAAGTGAATTGTAGTGATGAGGAAGAGAGTGCATATAAATCATGTTGCACAAGTAATAAACTTAAGTGTAATTCAAAACTTCTGGTTGACTTTTGCCATCTGCAACCCCACAAAACCATCCCCAAAGAAGCTTTTATCAGTCTTTTTGCCACTTGTTGTACATGTGCAGTGACTAACATCCAGTCTCACCAAGCACACTAATTTTGGCACTCCATTAATTGACAGCCCTATTTTGTGTGAAATTGCTCATATTAAAAGGCAAATTCAAAACAAAAGCATGCCCCACCAAGTCTAATGTCCACTAGACAAGTATACATGCTGTACACTCTTCTTACAAAAACTTTTGGGTGGATCATTTTTCTACTGCGCGTTTGAATCCCTGATATTACAATTGCTATTAACCTTTCTTAACTGAATCTTTCAACCCATATTTTTTAAATTGAAGTAGATTTTTCCACATAAACTGGGGCAGTTTAAGAGTTATTGAATTCATCAATTTCAAGAATAATGAATGATTGGTTACCTTTCCTATTTGGAAGTGAAAGAGAAGAAAAGCAGAGGCCAAGCGAGGTGCAATGCAGCAGGTAAGAAGACATGCTTTCAGCTTCTCACTTTTTCATTATTTTGGTAGATGCTCAGCTAAGATGCCTGTCTTGGGGAATGAAACTTTAAAGCCTCTGATCAGCGATCCCCGCTTCTTCTACGGCCTGAAGTCCCTCACTGGATAAGGAAAAACAAAAGAAAATCCATTTCGTGATCCCTTGCGATCACCTTGTACACTTGCTCAGAGGCATAAAGAAGGAAAAAGGAGGAAGTTAGATGGATTTGTAACAAAGGGATCATTTTTCCTTTGTCTCGATAAATATGTAAAGGAGAAGGTTTATACAAAAGTGAGGTCCTAAACAATTAAACTAAAGTGCATCTCACAAATTCACTATAAGAGATTATTTTGATTTTCAAAAATCCTTAAAGTGATTGTCGCGAATTCAAGATATATGAAAATGAAAAAAAAATAGATTTCCGAGTATTGAAAATAATGCATCTTGTAAAGAATTTTCTAGACCTTCAATTTTTAAGATTTTCAAATGTTCATATATTTCCTCGTATTTGAACCATTTTTGGAGCTTTAAGTTTTAGGATTAGATATGCAAATAAATTTGTAGGCCATCCCATAATTTTTGGTTCTAAAACAACATCTTGAACACTGTTTGAAAGTATACCTTACTTTTAATTGTTTAGGGCGTCAGCCCTATACAAACCACACCTACATGAAAAAATTGACCATCTTATTAATTTTTGGTATTCGGTATTTACCAGCTCATTGACATTTTGACGTGGTTTACGTTGTTATCAATGGGTGAGGTTTGTATAAAGCCGAGGCTCTAAACAATCAAATTAGATCTCATCTTCAAATGGTATTGAGAAATATAATTTTGATATTAGAAAGTTTTATGATAGCATTAAATTATATTTTGTTATAAAATTTAAAGATTCATAAATACTGTAGATCAGGCAGATCTATGAAAACTTGAAAATTTATGGTTTAAAAAAGCGTTACAAGATGCACTATTTCTAAAACTTAATATCTATTTTTTTCTTCATATCCATACATCTTGACGTCGAGATGACCAATTTGATGATATTAGATCATCAAAACAACCTCTTCTAATGAAAATTTTGAGATAGGCTCTAATTTGATTGTTTAGAGCCTAGGCTCTATATAAACTTTTCCCTTTAACCATTGGACAAGGTTTTGGCGAGTCCTTCACTCTAGATGCGTCCTCCAAAATCCATGCGGATCTTGGCCTCCTCCAAAATCCATGTTAGAGATGGATTTTGGACAAAAACTGCAGAGATTGTGAATTAACACCAAGGAAAACAATGATATTAAAAAAGAAGAGCACGTATATGTGATGCTATCTTCTACTCTCTCGATCTAATGATCTATTCTAGAGGATTTTTTCAATCTCAAACTTTAGTAACTATTTTAGAATCACTATATGATTATTTTCCTCAAAAAATATTAAAATTTGACTTTTCTAACACTTGATCTCACCTTTCAAAATTGGATGGCTTCTATTTAATGTTTATTGAGGTTAACCAATGAGTCAAAATTTGGAGTCTTAAAACTAATTCTAGGTAGGGTTTTACCCAATGAAGTAAATAGACAGTATACTCCCAAGGAAGTAAAATATATTTTGACAAAAGAAAATAACTTTTAAGAATGAAAAATATTTCTTTGATTGGGTTTTAAGGATCTTATACAATGAGACTATTTACCACTGGTCCAATGAGATCACAATTACTAATGACTATTCTAACTCCAAAAGTGGGTGACGCATCTTTTAGGACCAAAGTTTACGCAAATTATTGCTTAATAGAAAGAATGCAATAATTTTCAATTTTGAATCAAGTAATTTTTTAAAGTCTTAATTTCTTTATTAAAATTGGCACAAACACCTTTGTTTTCCAATTTTTTTCAAGAATTCCTCCTCATTTTTCAAAGTCTGAATATGGTGTTCCTCTGATTCTCCCCCAAAACCTCTCTTTATTCCTCTTTCTCTTGGCCATCTCTCTGGCAGCCATTTTCTAGATAGAGATTTTCTAGCCCTTTTTGAGAGAGAGATTTTTTAGAAAAAGATAAACTCATTATAGAGAGAGGGTTTAGAAAAGAATAGACATAGTCATTCTTACTTTTATTTGAGCTAAAAAATGAGTGGTCAAAAAAAATAAAATTGATCGGAAGGTTAGAAGATCTCTATACGGCAAGAAAGGTTTTCAAAACTAGATCAGTTGGAAAATGGAACCTTAAATTAGGGTGTTTAGATATATATATTTTTTTTAAAAAAAAATTCATATATAACCCTAATTTCTCATATTATATCATAATAGACCTTTTTTTTTGTTTTTTTTTCAAGCACCTTAAAGATTTAAAAGTACCCCATCATCTCTTATCTCCCTCCTTTCTCTTTTTAACTTTTTTTGACTTTTTTACTATAAAAATTAATCTTAACAAATCTTTTTATATTATTTCATCCCAAAAACTTTTTTAAACCTCTTTTTCCCTTTCCACCTTAAAATATACGAAAATTTCATAATACCCCTTCATTTTTTATCTCTTTCTTTTCTCTTCTATCTTTTATTGACTTTTTTACTATAAAAATTAACCCTAATAAATCTTTTTATACCATTTCATTCTAAAAACATTTTTAACTCTCTTTTTCCCTTTCTAACATGAAATAATAAGAAGGATTAGAGTTTTATACGAAATTTTCCTTTTTGAAACACCTAACATTGCTTAAGAAAAAGAGAAGTCTTATCATGTGTGAGGAAGGCAAAATCTTGCATGATATTTAAAAATTTCCAAACAAGGGTGATGGTGGCACTTCAGCCTCCGTAATTTAAGATTAGATCAAAGTTTTTCTCCACTTTATACCTAAGATCACATACGATAACAGTCTAAATTGAACAAATAATACAATAAAATTGAGGGGATATAACCCTAGATCCCTTAGCTAATCACAGCATATGGCCAAGAGTTGCAATTGCAGGCTACAGATTTGGTTGAGCTCTTCCCCAAGTTAGGCTCTGAATTTCCCACCAGGATGAACAGTGTTACCTTCTGATCCATGACACGAGAATTTCTAACCCAGCAGAAAAGCCATGAGAGACCCTAACAAGCAGAAAGAGAGCAAAACCCGGAGAAAAACCCAAATCAGAAAACCCCAGGTGTTCCTCTTGCCTTGCTGAAATCCCATTCAGGCCGATCACTGCAAATCTGATCATCACAAAACAATGGCCTCACAGCTACACAATCCAATAATAGACCTCCCTTCCAAAAGGAACAGTCCAATTCCTCAACCCCAAACTCTAACCTCACCATTTCATCACTACTCTTCACCATGAATTCACCCACCTTGAACTCAAACCACCTCTCATAGCAAGAGGGGCTTAGCTCAGCCATGGCAAGCTTTTCTCTGAGGATGAGTTCATTTTCTTCTCTGCCTTCTCTGAGGCAAAGCCAAAAGTTGATGGGTTTGTGCCATGAAAGGAAGCGAAGGCGCCCCCCATGAGGGTTCAACACTTTGATTCTCCATAATAAACTGTAGGAGCCATGAGGCAGCCATAGAGTCCAGTTTCCTCTGACCTCGAACCAGCACACTGCTAATAGCCTTGATACCTGATCAGAAACCAATTTAGAACAATAAAGTCTAAAACGAGAAAGGGAGGTTTATTAGAACAATACAACATACATAAAGCAAAATAAATCAGGATAGAAGTAGTAGAATAAAAAGAAACAAAAAATACAGGACATTTATAATAGTGGAGATTAAAAGGAAATAAGAGGTTTCGAACAATGTGAAATTGAGGGGGGAAAGTAAGAGTTTAAGAACCCTGAAAAAGGTAAGCATTTGATGGTAGGTAAACTGGGTTGACAACCTGAAAGAAAAAGTGAATGTGGGTTGATGGACGAAGAAGGAAGAGAAAATAAATCAGAGGCTTAAAGTCACAAAGAGAGAGTGAAAAATTATTGGGGGAAGAGGCAGGGAACATAGGAAAAGCGGCAATCAATTTTATAGATTTCGAACCCTCGAGAAAATAAGGAATATCCAGAAATTACGGAGAAACAAAGAAAATTCAGAGTTTCATAACCCCAACAAGGCTGAGATTAATGGCATGGAAAAGACAGAAACCAGTGAAAACCAAGAAAAACAGAACCTCAGAACCCCAAATGGCCAATGGATAATTGGCCAAAACAACAGAAAGGCAGAAACCAGAGGGAAGAGGAGAACCCAATTGAAGACCAACCATGCTAAAACTCTAGATAATTGGCCAAAACAACAGAAAGGCAGAAACCAGAGCGAAGAGGAGAACCCAATTGAAGACCAACCATGCTAAAACTCTAAAGTAATCAAAACCCCATTAAAAGTTAAGGTTAAGGTATAATAGAGAAACCCACTGTACAAAAAATAAGATTTGAGAAGAACTCAATATGCAAAAGCTCCAAACTATGGACTCATAAACACCATTAAAGTCAAGCTTCCAGCTCCAAAGCGTCAAATCAGAACTCAGAACACAATGAAAGTCAATATATTAGGAAAATTAGAGAAACACACCGTGCCAAACCATGAGCTGCGAGAGCTCTCCCTTCGCCAAAACCGTGAATCACCACCCCATGTTATATTCATAGCAGAGGAAGAAAGAGCAGCCATGAAGCCCCCTGTTCGACCGGAGAGCTTATACAACTGTTTACCTCCATCAACCAGTACCCCATGAGTGAGGCGATGAGCTATCTCTCTCTTCGTGGGGGCAAGGGGGAGACTGAGAGGAGGACTGGAGAGAGAAAGAGAGAGAAGACGACAGGAGAGAGGAAGTGAGAGGAAGGGAGAGGAGAGAGGAGAGAGAAGGATGGCCCAAGTGGCTTCACAGCGAGCGGCAGCAGCGAGGCGGCGGCAAGTAGCCGCGGCAGAGCAGATGGTGGAGGGCGGTGTTCGGCCCAGGATTTCGCACAGGCAATCTTGGGGGAGGTCTGAGAGTTCCATGGCATTTCAAACCCTACTCCGTTTAGGCAAAGAAACCATTGCCAAAAGAAGAGAAGGAAAAAACCTCACATGCTTTGCTTTCGATTAAGTTGGGAAAATGGTTATGCACTTTATTATTCTTGAGAAATATAATTCACCCACAATCTCCTTATCTTAGAGAATACTTCAAGGCACCATTTATTCTTTGAATAACCAGAAGATTTTTACCTTGCTGGAAAGTGAAACACCGTTATCTCATACCTGACTCGCCCTAAGTTTAGATACACAAATGGCGTGTCCACGTTTAGGGGTCACAATCGATCGGGTCGTGTGGGTCCAAATGACCAATATTCATTTTAAATTTGGGTTTAGAATGACCCGAATCAATATAAGAGTTATATATAATGAGATCATTTATCTTTGATACCAAACGGTCACAACTACTTACAACAGCCCATGTGAAGTTTAATAGTTTGGATGTATCACAAAGTTGAAAAAATTTCTTTTGAAGTTCGAACTTGATCAATAGAATAATTACAGTAATCCAATGATCAAGATTAATGTCTCACTTTGTGCCAAAAGTACTTAAAAATAAATTTTTTCTTTTCAAATTTCTAGACACGGATCCAACTTAAGTCCTAGTCAAGTCTATGCCAAAACTAGTGGGGCCAGTCCATAACTCCATATAAGAGGTCGACCTGCGCCCGGACCCGACCCATGGCCACCTCTGTCCAGATGATACACCGGGGGAATCTACCGTCCTCTTCCAGCAGTCCCTTAACGAGAATATTCAGGGCATATTCTATTGTGGACGAATTGTGTACATGTACGGTTCAGCAGTGGTGTAATATATATGGCAATAAATCCGGTTAAAAATATGGAGAGGGGGAGCATTGACTTGGAGGTAGGTAAATAGTTTTAAGGTTTGTATATTATAAGGTTATTTATTTGTTTTAAATAAGAAATCATAATTACTCGTAACCAATAAATGTCAAATTGGACGGTTTAGGGTGTATCAAAAAGTTCGAAAAATCATTTTTGAACTTTAAGTCTAGCCAATAACATGTACACAACCACCTCATTTGAAATCTAAAAGACACGAATGATTGTAACTTCCTCGGGCTAAGAGTAAATGATATCTTTATACACTTTCCAATATTTTGATGAGGACAAACGAGTCTTCCGCACCACTCACTCTTTAAGTTCGATGATCAACATTGACTCCATGCATCGTCTATAAAAACCACTGCTTTTGTCCCAAACCTTACACTTACAAGCATACCTTACACTTACAAGCATAAATGGGTCTGATTGGAATAAAAATAAATGTATGTACATTATATTTCATTGTGGAATTGTCTATAAAAAGATTATTTATCTTTTGTACAAAGAGGTCATAATCACTCTTGTTTTTTAAATTTCAAAATGGGTAGTTGTAAGAGTGTCATTAAATAAACACAGTTCCAAACATAAATTGTCAAACCATCCAATTTGATATCTAACGAGTAGAAATAGTTAGTCACCTCTTTGTAACAAAAGATGAAAGAAAAAGTTTGTATAAGGTTGCAACCTTAAAATGTAGAATTAAAAATGCACCTAAAAAATAATAGGAAACGTTGTTTTAATATTGAAAAACTCTCTAATTGATCATCTCGACATCTAAATGTATGAATATATGGAAAAAAAAGATTTTGAGTCCTAAAAATAGTGCATCTTGCAACACATTATCTAGATCGTCCATTTTCCAGATTTTCATATGTTTATAGATCTACTTGATTTTAACCATTTTTGGAGTTTAAAATTTTATAATTAGATATGAAAATAGATTTTGAGATAATCCTAAAAAAAATTTACACCAAAATTACATGTCATGATAGAATTTGGATGTACGTCGTAATTGGATTGTTTAAGGTTGCAATCTTATAAAAACCACAAGCAAAGATAAATGATCTCTTTGTAGACGATCTCTATTATTTTATATGAAAAATAACAGCTTGATTAGATCATTGCGGGACCCAAACCCTTCTCTCATGTCCATACTTTCGGACCTAGACCTTAATCCAAAAATAAACTCAAACCCAAGCCCAAATCCGATCCACCCATCTGGCCATTGATCAACATAACCCAATTAATGACACTACTTACGACCCACCACGCAGAGATATGATGGTAATAGCCAAATGACGTTGATCCCCCATTCTTGGAGAGGGGAGAGTATGTTATAGTAATATGGGAAATTTTTAAAATTGACGGTCTAGATGACGTGTTGCAAAATGCATTATTTTTTAGACTCAAAATCTTTTTTTTTTTTTTGTTTCTTTTATATCTATACATCTCAATGTCGAGATGATCAATTAGAAGGTTTTTCAACATTAAAATAACTTTTTAAAATACATATATAATTCTACATTTTAAGATTGTAACCTTATATGAACTTTTTCCCTAAATAATATTAGATGGTGGAGAAAAAAACAAAAAGAGTTTCAAGGACTTATTTTTCATTTTTCTTTTTATGGTTAAATTAGGTTTGGTTTGACAAGGGGAGGTTTTGGCGTAGAGGTCTCTCCTGCAAACCTGAACAGTGCTCAACAAACTTTTCCTTCTTCTCTTTTTTTCTTTTTTTTCTTTTTAGTTTTTTTTTTTTTTTTTTAAAATACAAAGAAAAAAATTTGGACCATTTTTTCGATTTGTGTGTATCATCATTGCACAGGGCCATGTCAATCATCTCTATATCATTCCAATTTTATAAGATGTTTCCAAAGAGACATTCTCAACAAACCAAGTTCATGCATGTAAAAATAAGTAAGTTGGACAGCACTAGAGCTGGGAATTCTCCAAAGAGACATTCTCAACAAACCAAGTTCTTCACACGTATAGTTGACATTCGTAGGAAAACAGCACTAGAGCTGGGAATGGACTGGGTAGCTTGGACAGGCCCGGTTGGCCTTGCCCTAAAAAGGAGGGCTTGGGCCACAAAATTGTGGCCTGAGTGTCGAGTTAGGGCTAGTGCCAGCCTGATTCGATCTGAACCGGTCCTCTTTTTTCTCATTTTTTTTATTTATTTTTCTTTATTTCTTTTTGAACCGGCTGGCCCCGGTTGGGCCAGCCCCATAGGAACAAGGGCCGGACTAGGGCTAAGGGTGGCCCAGACCGTTGCCACGCTTAAAGAACACCAACTCATCAAACAAGAAAAGTTGTTAAGAAAGAGCCAATCAGTGTACCTCCTACAAACTAGTTGTTGGCAAAATATGTCCGAGCTTTACATTAAAAAAAAATTGAATTCAAATACATCAGATTTAATGTTATTGATCGTCACAAATCAATGAGGCTGAAAGACAAGTTTTATATGACAGCGGTGAGATTAGTTTTACTTTATGGGCCAGAATATTAGGCAGACAAAAAACAATATACCTATAGAATTAATGTAGCGGAGATGTTGAGATGAATGAGTGGTATGACAAGAAGGGATAGAATTTAAAATAAATCTGTTTAAGATAGTTTAGGCATGGCACTAATTGGCGAAAAAATGAGAGAGAGTAGACTTAAGTGGGCTGGCTATATGTGACGCCGACCAAGTACAATATATGTTAGAAGGTACGAGTTAGTTCAAGTGGAATGACTGAAAATGGAAAATGGTAGGCCCGAAAGGACATGGTTGAAACTAGTTGGAAAAGATATGGGGACTTGTGACATCACGGAGGATATGGCTTTTAATAGAGCAGAATGGAGAACCATGATTCATGTAGCCGACCCCAATTAATTGAGAAAAGGCTAAATTGATGCTATGATGGTTTAGCTCTAATTATTTTTCTATTGTGTTTCTAACATAGATTTGTTTGGACATGTATTGAATTTAATGAACCACAACAAAAACAAAAGAAAATTGGGCCTTCTCTCTCACTAATTTACCGTAAAAAATAATATATATATTATTGGAGCATATTTAATATTTAACATATCTATGTTGCTAAATTTCGTAAGGATGTTGGGTTGATGTGGTCTTTAAAGGCTTTATGAGTACTTGTAAAATGAAATGATATAGTGGAACATGAACTCAGTGGGAGTATGGTCCATCATAGACCATACTAAGTAAAACGATGGTTTGCTAATACCGATCTGTGCTAACGATCTAAGTCAGTAGGTTGGGAAAAACCCATGTTACCTGGGCATGAAAAACAAATCGATGAGGGTTTATGGGTTAGCCCTTGATGAGGTCGGAGAACATGCCCGGATGAGTGAGCCGAGGGACTGTGTGACCCTTGTGTGTGATGATGGCTTACTGAGACGGGGGCCAAAACCTCATCACATGGCATGCATATTGATAGATCATTTGGGAAAGCCAGATATCAACCTTTGGGTAAAGCATATGCATGTACGAGAGATACCCCTATGCGTCATAGAGCTGTGGTCGCATCAGGTCGTGGTGACCTTGACTCCTCTTTTCGGGGAGGACCTGTAATCCACAGACTGGGATTGCGATCCCTTGATTCATCGACCTGACTTTGGTGACCCGCTAATGAGCCCCTGCTTAGACTGTGGGTCATGAAAAACACTGCGTCGATTCGATAAAGCTAGTGTGGTCTGTAATCCACAGTTGAAGGTGGAGTACCCCGTTATTACAGATTGGATTCCTAAAACCATATGGATCATTTTCTCATCATATTAATTTAATTGCATTTATTTTATTATTGAAATTATTTTAGTTTTATTATTTGAATTTTTATGAATCTCTCAATATTTTATTTATGATTTTTGGACTTATAAAAATACAGTTATTGTTCTTACAAAGCTATAAAAATTCAAATATATATTTTAAATTGTTTTATTCAATTTTAAAAATCATATTTTTTTTATAATATTCCATGGGGGGCCCATAGTACACATGGGCCCACCATGTGGCATGTGGGTGGGGTTCACATGTGCCACAAAAGGGTGGCACGCCCCACCCTCTTTGGATTCTCTTGTTTGCTTTTAAGATAAGGTTAGTTTGATTTGTGGGATGTGGTCAAATCTTGGAAGAAATATATTGACCATAGCTTTATCTATTTTGTAACAAGTTTGTTTTAAAGAGATATGGTCAATTTGAATTGATATGGATCTTATTTTATTTATATTCGGTAGTATTTATCTACTTTATATTATTTGACATATCCTTATGGAATATGTGACATGGATCGTGTAATTTTATAGAATGCTTGATATTTATTTTATTTAAATATATTGATGGAAAAATGGTTTATGAGAGGGGAATAATGGTTCATGCACCTTCCATAATGTTGATGGCCTATTTATGAAATCGATGGCTCAGATCTCTCACCCCACAAGTCACCCTTGATCGACGGTCTATGTTCAATCTCACAACAAGATGCAAGCTAAGGAAAACCCTAAGAAACCTTAATCTTATTCAAAGCCTATAAAAATAGATTGTCTCTACCCAAAAATCTCTATACCTTATCTCTTGTACCTAATTTCCATCTTTCTCTCTCATATCCCAAAAAAGGGGCACGCACCACCCTCTCATGTTTGATCTCTCTCACACATTGTGAAAGAACCTAAGGGTTTAGGATATGTAGTTCTTCTCTCTTATCTCTCAAATATGGATTTACGGCTAAGGGTTTTAGGTCTCATGTTTGATCGCTCTCTCACATTGTGAAAGAACCTAAGGGTTTAGGTTATGGAGTTCTTCTCTCCTATCTCTCAAATAGGGATTTACGGCTAGGGGTTTTAGGGTTTAGCAAAAAGAGAATTCATCTCTCTCAAACTAGATTGCTAAGAGAATTCACCTAGGGTTTGAGTTTGTGATCAAAGGGGTTCATGTTCCATTAGTGTGGCTTGGCCAAAATTTGCTTTCTAGGTTCGAGATTGAAGCTAGACTGTTAATCGCGTGCCATCGGATGGTGGTGACTCGATGTGGTATGTAATAAGCCCGGTTGAGGTAATCTTCGACACTCTTCTTTTTTGTTTCTTGCAATCTTATCTTTTATTCTCATGCATAGTGCATAGTTGTTTCAATGGCATCAAGTTGTTAATATCTTGATTTTATTTTTATGTTGATTTTATTTTGAAATTTATCTTATTACAATAAAGACCACTTGTAAGGGATCTTTTGCCAAAAGAAAGGGGTGGGAAAAAAAAAAAAAAATGTATTCTCCGATAAAAGATCACATAGGTCTTACTTTCAGGGATGTGTGTTTTATTTTCATATACAAGGGGACTTTGAAATTTCCGTTTGAGTTAATCATAAGTGTTACATTCTTCTCTTCCTCTCTACAAAAAAAGAGTCGCTCTATAGTCCTTATCAAAAGTCTTCCCTTAAGAGAAATCGGATTTCTTGCATACATGAATAAGCTTTATATTTTTGAAATATTAACCTCGGACATACATTCCCATAGAGATGCCAAACTAAGAAATTCAAAGCAAGGATTGTGTACTATTCTACCATTCAGTAGGTCGATAGGAATGAAAAAAATATACTCAAAAAATACCACATCGTAACATCTAGATGCCTTTTGGTGGTTAGGATAACCTAGAAAACAACATTTTGAACAGTTTTGGCTGCCAGTTTGTCTAATTCAGATGCTGGCAACGTAATAGGGCATGGCTGCCAGTTTGTCTAATTCAGATGCTGGCAACGTAATAGGGCATGTGCAGCCAAAGACAAGAAAGATAAAATAGTCTAGGGATTGAGTGAACAGAAAAAGACACTTCACTAGTTACGTAAACAACTTCTACTAAAAAAACACATTTCGATGGTTGAGAAGAGAAGAGCTCGTGCAATTACTAAGATGTAGAAATTTTTGGGTTGGAGTATATGGACAAGATTTTTTTATGTTGAATATTTTTATTAGAAAGGAAATTTTAAAACATCCCATTAATATATAATCCTCACCAAAATCTTATCATAAGGCTTTGACTTCTGTAGAAAAGAGAGTTTCAATATAAGAACAAAACCTGATAAAGATGTCAAATAGTTTACTACAATTGTTATTAGAAAATAAAACCTAAGTATATCTGGTGTGATCATCAATAAAAATGACATAATACTATGACCCCTACTTTTAAATCAAGAAAAACTTTTATCCAAATATTAGTTTGCACTATTTGAAACATAGAAGCAGAAATTAAATTGCTACGATTCATTGGTAACACATGTATTTCAGTGTTAGAAGAAATAGAATCAATAACACTATGGAAAACAAAAACTATAATCAAGATATAAAAATATGCCAGTTGTTGATGCTACAAAGATCAGTTATCAAGTATTGCATCATAGGCAGAGGTTTTGGTGTGTGTTTTTAAATAGAGATTGTCCAAAAAATAGAGATCGCCAACTTAATGCCTAGTCCCAATCAATTTCCCCGACTGTCAGTCTTGTACATAACATCCAAGAGGATTGAAAACAACATTATAGTTGGAACAATCAATTTGACTAACATATAGCAGATTCATAATGATAGAGGGACATGGTAACCACCAAAAACATTCATTTTACTAGAAAAATCATATCAGTATTTGAACGAACTTTAGAAATTTTCATAGAGGTACCATCAATAGTACAAATAGTATAAAATCCGGATTTATAGTCAACAAGAATATACTCATTGGTCATCATATGGGGAGCAAGACCGAGTCTAATAACCAAGAAGCTGAAACAATTAACCTTAAAAAGCAGATGTAGATTCGTCGGGCAATCGGGATTGTAAAAACAACGAGTGAAGTTGTTCCGTTATAAGAGTGATCAATGAGGAAACAACATCAACAATTTGTGGTGTTACATCAATTAACTAAATGCCAGCAATCACAACAAATTAATCGTAAAATTGTCCCTTAGGAAAAGTCATTCACCAATTGTACCAAATAGAAGTAGTGTTATGATTGAAGTAAGATTATCCCAAATTTTTAATGAGGTTTCTCTTTCTTTTAAATCGATTTATTTGAGAAATTTGACGACTGAGAGTGCTTCAAATCAAATGGGAGATCTTTAAGTAGGCATCAAATCTGAACGAGTGATCTTCAACAGTCTACCAGAAGAATCACAAAGATTGCCTAAAATAAAAACACCAGATCTGTAATAGAACATGCTCTGAAATCAGATATGTAACAAAATACAATTTCAGTTGGCAGTTTCGAGAGTGCTATTGCCTTTTTATTTTCAAAAGATGGTTTCGACAAGTGGTTCTGTTCAGACTCACGGACCTGATCAACCTTACTTTGATGCCATGTGAATGGATGAGAATTTTTGTATTCAACTTATGGGAGAAAATCCTATTTATGTATACAAAAGTGGTTATATTATACAACCTATGTGATATACAAAAAAATAAAATAAAATACACACCATTGCACATTATACAATTAAAAAATAAATGTCTTTGATTCATCCTAGTAATAGAAATAAAATCAGGCATTCCTAGTTTTTGGAACGGTCACAAGGCAAAGATATTGACATTTTCAATCACGCAGAGTACATGCAAGGAAACTATGAGAGAATAGAACAAGAAAGGAAACTACATATTACATAACTGTAATGAATAGGAAAGTACTGACAATGTAAATTATATATGAGTTGTACTTTTTTAGCATTGAATGGGTATGGTTTGTAGGAGGTTGCAACCTTAATCAAATTAGGCGCACCTCCAAATTTTATCATAAATATAATTTTGGTGTAAAAAATTCTTAGGATGGCTAGAGAATCGATTTTTATCTCTAAATATAAAATTTTAAACTCCAAAAATGATTCAAATCAAGCAAATATATAAATTCTTGAAAATAAACAGTCTAAATAATGTGTTGTAATATACACCATTTTTAAGACTCAAAATCTTTTTTTCTTTTTATACATCTCGATGTTTAGGTGATCAATTAGAAAGCTTTCCAATATCAAAACAAACTTTTATGATGGACTTTTACGATGCACCTTAATTCTATATTTTAAGACTGCAACCTTATTATATAAACATTTTTTAGATAATAATGAAATAACCACCACAATTATGTGAAGTTCCTCCCTCCCTCTCTGTCTCTAAGATTTCTTCACCTAGTTGTAAAGGTTCCTATTTGATGCTTATTTTTATTTCTTTTGAAGTATTTATGTCAGCCTATTGTAAATTTTAGGTCGGGCATAATTTGGGTTTGTTGATTCACAACTCCGTAGTTGTTGCATGTTCTTATTTGGAGGGAGTTTATTATTGTTTTCTCCAAATCTTGCCTTTGAGATTAAGGTAAATCCCTTCTCTTAAAAACAAAATGATAATAAGGTCGTGGTGGTACACTCTGGCCATGATGTGCGGCGCCCCACATACGCATGCCTGCCTAGTGCCTACCAATGAATTAACAATTGTTGCGGATGTGGATTAAACTAAATATTTATAATAAAAAATCCACTACACAATATTTATAAATGAAAATGAACAATATTTTCGCCTATAAGCTTGACGCTATCCAAAAAATCGGACGGCATAGGTAACTCACTGCATATTTGGTGCGGTCACTTTTTTCTTGCAGAGCCGTTACGACTTTTCAGGCAAAACCATAGATGGCTCTATGAGAACTGTTGCGAAGCGAAACACGATTCATTTTTGCCCTACGACGTTATTAAGACTTTTCCTTTATGAAAATATCAAGGATGGGGTTTTTATGAGTTAGCCCACTCGTACCGTACACATGTAACCCCCACGTAAACCTATCTTAACGAAATTAGAGTTGCAAGATCTAAGTTAAGATGACCATGAATATTAATATATATATATATATATATATATATATATATACATATATATATATATATATATATATATATATATATATATATATATATATATTATTATTATTATTTTTTTTTTTTTTTTTTTTTTTAATGTGATTTTTTCTAAAATAATTTTTATACCGTCTAACATGATTTTTTTTTTTTTTACAACATCCAATCTTAGGGATGGACTGGTGAGTTAGCGGGTACAAGAGTCCAATCTTCAATAATGATTTGAGGAGTGAGACTAGCACCAATTTAGAGAAGGGGGCAGTTTCTATAGAGCCTAGGCTCTTAACTATCAAATTAGAGCCTACCTTCAAACCTTCAAATAGTTTCGAGAAATATGGTTTCAATACTGGAAATCTACGTGATGTCCTTAAAATGTATTTTCATCTTTATTTATAAAGTTTAAAGCTTAAAAAATAGTGTAGAACGATAGATGTATGAGAATGTGAAAATTTTGAAAATTGACGGTCCAAAAATACTTTATAAAATACACTATTTTCGAAACTTGAAATATATTTTTCTCTTGTATCCATGCATCTTGATGTCAAGATGATCAATTTGAAAATATTTGAGCATCAAAGCAACCTCTTCTAGTGAAAATTTTGAAGTAGGCTCTTATTTGATTATTTAGAGCCTAAGCTCTATAGAAACTTTCTAAAGCTCTATAGAAACTTTCTAAAGCTCTATATAAACTTTACCCTTTAGAGAGCCAAGATGTTTATATCTGAATTTGCATGTATCCTTCAGGAATATCCATAATCCTCTATTTATTCTAAAGCCAGGGTATATACCACGGTGATAATCGAACTCATCTCTCCCTCTCTCTCATACTCCATTGCAATGATCAATCACTCTCTCATACTCCATTGCAATGAACAATCATCAATACCCCTCTCCCTGTTTCTCTCACACTCCATTGCAATGAACAATCATCAAATACCCCTCTCCCTGTTTCTCTCACACTCCATTGCAGTGATCAATCATCAACACACCTCTCTCCCTCTCTGTCTTTGTCCTTCTCTCTATCATACTCCATTGCAATCATCAATCCTCAATAGGGGTGGCAATGGGATGGGTACGGGTCGGGTCATGTTCGACTTGAACTCAAACTGAAATAATATTCAGGTTCAGGTTTTGGACCCAGAGCTGATCCGTCAGATCGAAAGACCCATACCTGTACTCATTGTCGAATCCATTGCTATGAGTTTTTTTTCTTTGTCCTCTTTTTTATTATTATATACCTATATTATTGACAACAAGGTCACAAGCAACCACCACTAGATTTCAGGCCATATGATTTGTCGGTAAATACGACTACTAGTTCTTATTGTATACCATCCTTAAACCCGGATCCAAACCCATGTACAAATAGTATCCGAGTTCAGATTTTACACCGGGTGGGTTAAAAAATTGGAATTGGATCTATATAGGAACCCAAGGTCGGATCTACCGTCCCCAGGATCTGATCAGGTCCATTACCACCCCTAAATTCATCAAATACCTCTCTCTGTCTCCTGTGATCCTACCTGATCCCAAATACCTCTCTCTGTCTCCTGTGATCCTACCTGATCCAGGGATCGTGGCGATGATGTGGGGGGGAGCTTTTAGTAAGGTAAGTTAGCAACGGCGATAAACACGTGAATACACGACCTTCTCTCCGCACCCATGCGTGTACATTTATCCAACCCATCTCCTTAAATCATATGTAATTATCATCCACATCCCACGCTATGAACTGTAACTCCCCACCATCATCGGGACCTGTCTCCCACACCTCTCTCTCTCTCTCTCTCTCTCTCTCTCTCTCTAACTCTTTCCTACCATCACAAATTCTCTCTCCTCTCTCTCTCTTTCATACCATCAGAAAGACTCTCTCTCTTCAGAGAGACCACTCGCTACATAAACCTCCTATTCATCCAGCCTCCAGGCTCCATTACTTACACACCTGAATCCATGGCTTCCCATCATTTCCTCTCTCTCCTCCTCATCCTCTTCTTCCAAGCCACCCCACCCTCTGTTATAGCATGCCACAAAGTAGAGAGAGAAGCCCTTTTGAACTTCAAAGCCACCATCACCTCTGATCCCTCCGGCCTTCTCACCTCATGGAACTCCTCTACTGATTGCTGCTCTTCTTGGGCAGGAATCACCTGCAACTCCAATGGCCGAATTATCAAACTCTCGAGACCGGGCCTCTTCTCTGACGAGGATTCCATTACAGACACCTCCATGTCTGGAATTCTCTCCCCTTCTCTCTCTAGCCTCTTTTATTTGCAACTTCTTGATCTCAGCAACCTCAAATCTCTCTCGGGTCATATACCCGCCGGTTTTTCAAAGCTCCACCACCTTTCCTCTTTCTTACTTGATTCGAATTCTCTCAGTGGCCCTCTGCCTTCTTCTCTCTGCAAACTCGTGAACTTGCGGAGACTATACCTTGATTCCAACCAATTCAGTGGCCGCTTGCCTTCATGTTTTGGCTCTCTGGTTAAAATCAGAGAGCTGGGTCTCTCTAAAAACCGATTTTCAGGTAGAATTTCAGCTGCTTTCAGGTCAATACAGGGCTTAACCAGTCTCGATCTCCATGGAAACCATTTTTTGGGTGAAATTCCTATTCGAATAGGGCACCTAACCAACCTCACATACATGGACCTATCAGAAAACAAGCTTTCGGGCTCCATCCCTTACTCCATTGGAAAGCTATCAAATCTTGCTCTGCTTTATTTGAACAATAACCAACTTAGAGGGAGCATCCCTAGCTCCATTGGGGACATGGGTTCTCTAAAATTTTGTCGCCTCTCCGATAATCAACTCTCTGGTTCCTTGCCCGAATCAATTGGAAAGATGGGCAGTATTCAGAGATTGATTCTTGAAAATAACATGCTTTCTGGTGAAATTCCAGAGAGTTTAGGCAATCTCAGCTCTCTCACTGATATATATTTCTCCAACAACCATTTAAATGGCAAGATTCCGGCGAGTTTAGGCAAGCTTTTGAACCTTCAAGATCTTGACCTCTCTAGAAACAGGCTCTCTGGTCCTCTACCCCTGCAACTCTCAAAGCTTCAAGACCTGCAAACCCTAGATTTATCCTTCAACCCTCTGCAACTTCATTCGATTCCTCAATGGCTTGAAACCCTCGGCCTCTTTCGCCTCATGCTCGCAAGAACAGGGATTGAAGGCCCATTGCCGAAATGGCTAGCAAATTCTTCAATCTCAACCCTAGACCTCGCCTACAACTCTCTCAAAGGCGAGCTTCCTCCATGGATAGGCAACATGAGCAATCTCGCCTTCCTCAATCTCTCCCATAACTTCTTCCATTCATCAATTCCACCACAGTTTCAGAGCCTCGAGCTCTTAGCCGACCTCGACCTCAGTAACAACGGCTTCAATGGCAGCCTCCAGCCCATATTTGGGAAAAAGACCCAAGAGCCCTTAGGCCATTACAACTCCATTGATGTATCAAGAAACCATTTCAGTGAAGCTCTGCCCAAAACCATTGGGGAACTCAAGGTGATGGACTCCATTGAAACCCTAAAGCTCTCTCACAACCCAATTGCAGGAGACATACCCTCATCTTTAGGGAAGTTGGGTGCGTTGCAAGTGCTTGAAATGGAGGAGAACAGGCTTTCTGGGTCAATACCAAAGGAGCTGGAAGGGACAAAGGAGCTTAGAGTGATAGTAATGGCGAAGAATGAGCTTAGTGGGAGAATACCTAGCGGGTTGCTGAATTTACTGAACCTTAGGGTTTTTGATGTTGCAGAGAACAAATTGAGTGGACCCATTCCACCCCATAACCAGACTTTACCTGCTTCTTATTTCAAAGGTAATCAGGAGCTGTGTGATGCTCCTCTTCCTCCATGTAAGCATCAAGCGTGAGATAACTGTAAAAGCAAAGAGAATGAAACCCAAACAGCAAAAGAAAACCAGAATGGTTTCAGTGACTTCAAGAATTTTAAACTCAGATTGATTTATAGCATGGGGAAGGCAATACCATGCACCAGCGGGTATAGGTTAGCAAATGGGTTCCCCATCGTCCATTAGTAGAATGGACGGTGGATGCATGGCCCTTTGAATATGGAATTCCACGGAGCATAAGGTATTGGCATGAGGTACATACTCTCGGATGGGGATAATATAAAGGTTGAAGTTTCTATAAAGCCTAGGCTTTATGAAAACAAAATAAAACCTCACCTCAAATCTTCATTCAGAAAGCATTTTTGGCAACAGAAATCTCTATGATGGCTTTAAATTCAATTTCCAACACTTATAATGAAATTTGAAACATAAAAAATTATATAGTTCTTGGGGATCTATAAACAATTAGTTTTAGGGCAAAATGGACGGTCTAGATAATTTAATATAATACATACTATTTTTAGAATTTGAAATCCTTTTGTTTTTTACAACCATAATGTTCAAGCTGAGATGATCGATATAAAGGTCTTCTAATGCTTGAGTTGCAATTTTCGATGAGTTATGAGATGAGGCTTTACTTATTTTGATTGAGCTACAGTCCTATCAAACTATTTTCCTAATATAAAAGGTGAATGAAGCTACTTACCGGACTGGACCATTGTGAGGCAAGCGTCAGGACACTTGGAAATAAATGGGCTCCCTTTTGTTCAGAACATGTTGCCCAAAGTTAGAGGGCTACATTTCTAAGTTGGAGGGCTACATTTCTCTTTCGGTTTCTTAGTGGAAGTTTCCAAAAGACTCGTAGGGCTACATTTCTCTTTAGGTTTTTTAGTAGGAGTTTTGAAAAGACTCGTATCCAAAAGACTCGTACCAACATGTACTTTGAATTGCCAACATAAGCTCCATTCTCCATTTCTCTTTAGGTTTCTTAATAGAAGTTTCATACTTCCAATTGCCAACATAAGTTCCATTCTCCATTTCTCTTTAGGTTTCTTATTAGAAGTTTTCGAAAGACTCATTGTCCATTTCTCTTTAGGTTTCTTATTAGAAGTTTTCAAAAGACTCGTATCAACAACATATACTTCAAATTGCAGCATGAGGTCCATTACGTAAAAGCAAGAGCAAAAAAAAGAAAAAAAGACGTACAATATTAGTGCAAAGGCATTCTAACCACCATAATCCATAACAAACTTTGAGCGAATTCTTTTTTGAACTCTGAATCAGGTCAATGGTATACTCCCAATGGCTCGATTTTTAATCTATCAAGAGTATTTATGACCTTTTTATTAAAAAAAAAACTATATTTACTTTATACTTCTAAACAAAAGTGTGGTTTGCATAAGGTTGATATCTTAAATAATCAATAAAAGGTGCACCACCAAATTTTATCATAAGACGTAATTTTGGTGTAAAAAATTATTAGGATGGCTTGAGACTCTATTTTTATCTCCAATTATACAATTTTAGATTTTAAAAATGAATCAAATCAAGTAGATCTATTAACATATAAAAATCTTGAAAATGAATGCTCCAGATAATATGTGCCAAATGCCCTATTTTTTTTGGAACTTAAACTCTTTTTTACTTTTTAAATATTTATACATCTCGATGTCACAATGATCAATTTGAGGGCTTTCCAACTTCAAAACAGACTTTTACGATAGAGTTTTTTGTTCACCTTAATTCTATATTTTAAAGTTCTGGGTTGTCGACTTCATTCTAGCATGTGTACACAGGCGAATAATTTGACAGATAACTTGCCTAAAGGAGGTGCTTCTTTATCTTCTTTTTCTATTTCCGATGAAATAATCCTATTTGGGTAACTCCATTCTAATAAGAGTTTTTAATATTTGTCAAAAAAAAAACACAGGTTGCAACCTTATATAAACATTTTCCTTTAAACAAAATAAGGCAAAGTGTCTTGACTTTTTTAAACAAGGACTCAAACGTCCCTTATCCATACTTTCATGCCTACCCCTACCACTCCACAAGAGCCTAAAGAACCAACGGCTCCATTATGAAATAATAAGAGAAACCATTTCATTTAACCCAGCAATAAATGTTAGAACAAAAACAAAACAAAAAAATTGAAATTTATTTAGTACACTTTCGATATTCTTTTTCCTGTTTAATTTTCTCAAATGTGGATGGATTTCAAATAAACTACATATCTATACAGCATTTAGAGAATTTGGCATCTGATACATAATGAGAAGAAAGGGTGTGCTCCGCAAAACTACGTTGGATTAAGATTAGGTCAACCGAAACTCCGTCCCAAGAGAAACACCATCTAAATTGGGCAACATGTACCATCGAGTTTGTAAGTCAAATGTGACTAAATCAATTAAATTGAGGAACATGTACTATCGAGTCTGTCATTCAAATGTGATTCTAAAGTTATAATAGATTCAATTGTTTTAAAAAAAAAATTGCATCCCTTGGCACCGATGGATGGAGATTAACCTAAGCTACAGCTTCTCCAGTAGAAGGGCTTAGCCAATTCTCATGAATCTGTAAAATGAAGCTAGTGGAGAGTATAAATTTTCCATGGTTGAACATTCATTTGTAATTGACGTGAGGAATCAACGATGATTGTTCATCTTTTGTGATTTGATGTAAATAAGAGAAGTCATTGCAAGTTCAAGGCCACGTAAGCAAGACAGCAAACTCTTACTCGCCGACAGAATTGCCTGTCATGCAATGGAAAGAAATATAAAAGAGATCCCCCTTGTGGGAAAGAGGCCTTCAAAACCGAATTCCAAGGTTAAGAGCTCCGAACTTTAAGGTAAAGGGTAAAAAGAACTCTTGCATTGCTTGTCCTCAGAATTTCATTACGCAAAAACTAAACATGGAGAAGAATTTCTACTCAATCAAAAGTGTCTCTGCAAGCATTTATGACCATAAAAAAAAAAACAAGTTTTCAAAGCACCAATTTCTATTCTCAGATACATGGATATATAGCTTATGAAGCTTAAAAATCAGCAACTCACCTGGAAAAAAATAGAATTATGTCCCGATAGACATCAAATAAATGGCAAGCGTATAAAGAATCTCTCAAATATAAATCTTGCTCAAATACAACTAAATTTGGTTACAATAGCCCCCGTTAGTTCAAGATGGATGTGAGAATAGAAAACACTTCTTACCCTCTTATTAATCCTACTTCCTTCCATCAAAACTTTAGTGTTTTATGCAATGGTTTAAAAAATGGATCGGTGACCCGGATCGGGCTTCCAAAAAACCGATTCGGATAGGCGAATCGGCGATCCGGATCGGGTGAATCGGTTAGAATAAAGCTCAAAAAAAATTCGAAAAAATTATTAAAATTCATTATAAATATTGTTTTTTAAGAATTCAATAAAAAATGAGGGTACTCCAATAAGAATTTTCATGTTTTTGAATAAATATGCGAATATTGATATGTTCTTTCCCTGCATGAACCGCCATTCAGCATTTAATTTACAGTATTTCGTGCTCATCCCTACACTGTTGCTGTTGGGACTTGATATGTGAATAATATGGCTGCAATAAGGTGGCCTCAGAATCATCATCTCTCTCATTTTCTCTTTGAATAATATGGATTAAAAAAAAAAATAACAAATTTTCAAAAAAATCGATCATGGATTAAAAAAAAAATCACAAATTTTCAAAAAATTCTATCATGGATTACAAAAAAAAATTCGTTCATGGATTAAAAAAAAAAAATCACAAATTTTCAAAAAATTCAATCATGGATTACATAAAATTCGATCATGGATTACATAAAATTCGATCATGGATTACAAAAAAAAACAAACAAAAAAAAACAAAAAATTCAATCGTGGATTACAAAAAAAGAAAAAAACAGTTCGATCATGGATTACAAAAAATTCAATCATGGATTACAAAAAACTCTATCATGGGTCACAAAAAAAGCAAAAAACAAAAAATTCAATCATGGATTACAAAAAAAAAAACAAACATTTCGATCATGAATTATAAAAAAAAAACAAACATTTCGATCATGTATTACAAAACATTCGATCATGGATTACAAAAAATTCTATCATGGGTTACAAAAAAAAAAACAAAAAACAAAAAAATCGATCATGGATTACAAGAAAAGAAAACAAACATTTCGATCATGGATTACAAAAAATTCTATTATGGGTTACAAAAAACCAAAAAAATCGATCATGGATTACAAAAAAACAAAAACAATTCGATCATGGATTACAAAAAAATCGATCAAGTATTACAAAAAAATCTATCATGGATTACAAAAAAAAAAAATTCCGTACGGACTCGCCGATTCACTGTTCGGACTCGCCGATTCCGTACAGTGAATCGGCGATTCACTGTACATAATCGTCCGGTTCTCTGTAGAACCAGACGATTTCTGATTTTTTAGGCGATCCGATCCCCTTTGCACGATTTCCGAGTCGAACCGGGCGAGTCCGGTTCGACTCGGCATTTTTTAAAACACTGGTTTTATGTATTGCCTTTTCTAATCCTTTTCAATTTCTGACCATACACGGGAAATAACAAATTGAAAACAAAACAATGAACAAAAAATAGATATACAGTTGAACATTGCCTTCAAAGATTGTTAAATGAGCAACCGCAGAGCAAAGGGAGCTCATAAAAGCTGGTATTGTAGAAGAAATACAAAACAACACAGCGTCAGACATCTCTTACTCATATACAATACAAATTGCCTGGAACATTTTTCTTTGTACCCGAACATGAAACATCAGCTTGCAAGGACAGAAAAAAATAAACAGCTCATTTTACAGCCCTCGGAAGACAGATGCAACAGTATCACTATACAACCCTAAGAATACTTACATTTGGATTGATAAAAGAATTGCAGGTATAATATTACATGAAATTAAAAAATGGGTGGACTTCTGAATTCGATTCCTGCCAAAAGACAAAAAGGCAAGAATTAAAAAATCTGCTTGATGTCATCTTTATGCCAAAAAAAGGAGAAAAAAACATATGCTTAAACATATTGGACATGGCTGCTAGGAAAATGTCTTAATTGACAGGTTTAGTGAATGCATATGCAAAATTAGAGAACTCTAGGATATGAAAGCTTGCACTAAAGTGGAAGCATAGTTGAAAACAAGACCAACAAACCTATGTAGAAATCAGAAAGATCACCTTATTATTCTAAGGACTTCACTAAATACTATGAAGTGAAGGCAATTATCCTATCTGCAATCTTTGTGCGACAAAGAGGGCATTCGGAACAAGCCAGTGAACATGGCTTACATACTGCACAACATCAAATACACGGTGACTAAAAAGCAAGTGTTGCATGATTACTATATAGATATTTATTGCAGTTGAATGAAAATGATGTCCCCACTTACAACAAAAATGTCGACAGGGGAGAAGCACTGCAGCAATTGCAGTTTCGAAGCAGACTTTACAAACATGGGAAGTTACTTCTTCATCCCCATGCACGATGGATTCAGGCCCATTCTCCTTCGTTTTCTCTACCATCCTGGTCTGCAGTATTGAAGATTCAGGAAGACCATGTATTAGTAACCTTTCAAACTCAAGTGAAATGTAGTAATCAGGTTACCACAAAAGGTCCAATAAAGGTCACCGCTATAGTGAAAGAATATTGCGCAGATGTTTTGAGAAAAATACAACCCATGTACATCAGTGAAAGATGAAACTGTTTCATAATAAAAATATCCCAATAAGAATCAACTAATGAAACAATCAAGAACTCAAATAACGAGTTCTTCCAGTTTCATCAAAAAATCACTCTGACTCTCCTCTTGCATGATCCATTCAATGAACCGCACAAATATGCAGCCATGGAACAATAAATGTTAAAAATCACCGGGATACTAGATATGTAGAGTGTCAGAAATTCGAGTACTTTCTCGCAAGGAAGCAGAGCAAACAAAAGCTATCCAATACACAATATCAATTAATAACATAAATTAGTTCAGATTTACGTGAACAAAAAAGGCCAATTATCCATGCTGACAGTTACCAAGTTCCACAAAGCCCCAGATGTTATATGAGTTAAATCATTCTAAGGACTAAAACATGCACTTAAGCAATAGCACAAGAAATTTGATTGGGTAATGTATCGAATGGCTTAAAATGAAATGGGACAAATAATTGTGTATGGTAAAGTTAGTTATTTGTTATGTGTCTCAGTGTTGACGATATGCTTAAATTTGGTCCTTAACTTACAAATTGCAAAGAAAACTACAAAGCTTCTCTTGTCTAAATTGATACAAAAGACTTCGATGAGGCAAATGTGATATTTGTTTATCAAGATAGTGTCAAATGAAAATGTGCAATTGTCAACAGAATCTCATTATATAGAAAATATTCTCAGTATATTCGAGTTTCCTGATTTTACGCGAGACCATACATCAATAGATCCATAGATCAAGAAAATGAAAGGACATGCATTTCTCAAATATAGTGTAAAAGAGAAAATGGTATTCTAATGTATGCAATGAGTTGTACGAAGCAGCATATTGCACATGCAACAGGGAAAAGAAGTAAATTTCGCAAATTGCCCACGTAAAGAAAATTTGGACGCAGTATATTTAATCCAAAGATACCTAAACTGGACCACTAATTATGCCATACATTAGTTATGCTGAGTTGTTGGGAGGATAAAGTGGACCGCTAATTATGCCATACATTAGTTATGTCAACATGTAGATATTTACATTAGCCAAAGCAGTGTAGCAAAAATCGAACCGGAATGGTTTACCGGAAATGGGGCCTCAAGCGGTTACTTGGTACAAACCGGTAAACCAGACAGTTCAATTGGCCGAACTGGGCAAGAAAAAATTACAAATAATAATAATAAAATATAAAAAGCATATTTGAAGCATGATTAAACAAACAGCATCCAAATGAAGGTGAAAATTAATGAAAAAAAATGGATTTTAAGCAATTGATTTGTTCCCAAGGGTATTTTTTAAATTTTCCAAAAAAGATAGGAAAATTTAAAAATAAGTATTAATGGCCAAAACAATTTCCAATCTTTGCCAAAATGATGAAAAACATTAAAAAATGCATCTACAAACAAAATCCTTTATTTTTTAGGATTTAATATAATTTTTTAAAAAAAATTAAAATACCCGGCTGGTTCACCAAAACCGGCCGAACCAGAACCGGCCAATGGCCGATTCCGATCTAACCGGGTGGTTAAAATTTGAGCTGCCCGATTTTTTCTACACCAAGACTGAGCGACAATTTCTTGAGGACCAAACAAACCTGTCACCAACTCAACAATGGAGCCAGAATTTATAATCTTAGATTTTGTTTTCAAGAAAGCAAACTGGTTAAGGAACTAGTTATATGACTAACGAATTGGGCTAAAGAAGCTCTAAGTATTACTATCTATTCAGATAGTAATGCTACACTATCTTGAGCATGCAAATATACTCATAACATAAAATCTAGACATTGAGCATGTAGATATAACTCAATTCAAATGTAGGAAACTAGAAATGGAGTAAATAATTCTAGAATATGATATACTAAAAGAAAACATATGGCATATCCTTCAATTCAATGAATTAAAAGAAAACACATGGCATACCCTTTGATTCAATGCCATGCAAGACAAAACATCCAGAAAGTGGTAAGTAGATATCTAAAGTCCATTTACTAATACTAGTCACCAACAATGGGAACCCAACCTAGTCTCTGAACCACAAATTCTAGGTTTAATAGGAAACAACAAGTTGTTTAGAATGGTAAATTGCTCAGTATACATAATGATAATGATAACAAACAAAAAGTATCGGCAGCACTGTCCAAAGAGTAGACGAATCCGGTAAAACATGAAAGGAGGAAATATTTTAATGCTAATACAAATGTTTAGAAGTGAGGTGATTTAAATACAGGACACCACAAATAGATTCATCTATGTAAGTGTGGAAGTGCCGGTGCTTTTTTATGAAATTGGACTTGTTTCGAGTGCACTTATTAAATCAGTATAAAAGCAAGCACCCTAAAATGTGCTGAATGTTTCTAAATATCAGAGTTATCTAGATTATTTTTCTGTTGTATAACCAACATGTTATATAAGGCTGTTAGTTCAAAACCATAAGTAACTAAGAACTTTGATAGGTCATGCAGCACATACACTATGTAAAGGTTCAAGTCTAATGATGCCTTTATGTTAAGCAAATAAAATAACTGCCTTATATTTTTCCTACATTATTTTAAAATTACATGAAGATCTGTTAATATTTTTTATGGAAAAGTAATTTGGTTTATTCATAATAATGAGTACAACATATTATGTTACCACAAAAAGTTGTCTATTGTCTTAATCCCACGTTTGGCAATTTGAATGAGCAAGTCAAGTATACATAAAGAACCATTCCCTACCTTCATATTTCATGAAACACTTGTAAGAAAGGACTCATGCTGAACATCAAATGTGACGTGAACATGTTTGTGACGATGCACAAGCGCTTGAGGCGCACTTTGCACTTACTACTCTTTCGTCAGTACAAGAGGGGCCTTAGGCCATGCAAATGTCATATTTTCTGAACCAGGTGGAAATTTTGCCAAACAAGTAAAAAATCCTAAGGTGCGAAATTACGTAACTATTGGGTTGTGGTTAATGATTGTTTAATGACTCATTTCTGTGAATAGTTGTAACTGTTAACTGAAAAGTGGATGTTAACCATAAGAAGATATGTCTCATCCATGGAAGTCGCAATGAAAAATTACTTGCTCCCCTTTTTGTTTGGATAGGAGCCTATAAACTCTCTAAAGGGCAACAATCCTCATATTCAAAAAAAATTGGCATATAGAAATAAATC
The DNA here is from genome assembly GCF_054954075.1 of Amborella trichopoda. Classification (NCBI taxonomy): domain Eukaryota; kingdom Viridiplantae; phylum Streptophyta; class Magnoliopsida; order Amborellales; family Amborellaceae; genus Amborella; species Amborella trichopoda. Next base: position 10,427,667 of record NC_142344.1, on the reverse strand, counting down.
CTTGAAAATAAAGTACATGCAACCCAACACTCTCTGCACTAAAAAAAGAAAAAAAAAAAAAAAAAAAAAAAATATATATATATATATATATATATATATAGGAAAAGTCTTTCACACACCTATAGGCGAAAATGAACAGTGATTTCGCCTACAATCATCACCATCCAATGTTCATTACATAGTCACAATTGTCTGGTAGTCTTTCATTTTTCATTTTTTTTCTACAAATCGGAATGATTTGAAATTTGGAAGGTGTGTATAGTGAGACGCACCTAATAAAAATATAAAAAAAAAAATTCTAAAAAAAAAATGACCAAAATACTCCCAAAACTTTTTGGAGGTATTTTGGATAATTTTTTATGTAAAATATTTTTTTGATGTTTTTTGTAGATTCGCCTATTTTTTATGAACACACGCTCCAAATTTCAGGTCAATCTGATTTGTAAAAACAATGAAAAATGAAACACTATCAGACAATCGTGACCGTACGATGAACTTTGGACGGTGATGAGGGTAGACGAAATCACTGTTCATTTTCGCCTATAGACGTTTTACAGTATCTTTCATATATATATATATATATATATATATATATAGTACGCACATATATATGATTCAAGAATGGATGCCTGACACAAGCACAAAAATAATATGCACGAGAAAACTAACATCATACACAGCACAAACATAATGTATGGTAGAAGGGTGGCAAATCACATGCACGGCAGGGTATAAAACTGAATCAAATCACAGCAATTCTATACCAGTCTACATTCTTTCAATGACTAAGAATAGTAGTAGAAAAAAAGAATTTTTCCCATGCATGTTAACATCAACACATTAGAATATTTAAGATTACGGTGCCAAAGGTATACCTTCAATTGAACAACCATATTTTCTAGCTCAGCCCCACGATTCCGTTCATCTAGAATAGGCTTGATCACATCTTCTGATGGATGTGTACTTTTTGGCAAAAGGTCCTGATTATCATCAGAATGTCTTTCAATCAAACACCCATTCTCCAGATTGTGGCCAACCCTTTCACCTGCATTTGGTTTCGACCGGAGCCCTCCCTCCTTTTTCAATTTAGCAACAAGTACCCACATGCCTGCCAAATCATTTTCCAGGTCTGCCTCTCTCTTCTTAGCATCATCAAGCTTCTTCTGGTATTCTTCTTCAACAAGCTCTTTCTCAGCCAAAGCAGCCTCAAGAACAGCTTCTCTCTGTTTTCTTGCAAGCAACTCCCTTTTTAAATCCTCTGGATCAAGATTCCAGAAATTCACATCATCATAAATAGAACCAGGGTTCTCACTGGACCTACTATTGGGCCGACATTTTCTCCCCATTTTATTCCCATCTGCCTTGGCTTCAGAATACCTCCGTATACCACCATTACCACTCTGCTTATGAACACCTCTTGAGTATGAGATCTCTTGAGCAGCCGATAGTTCTTTCGCCTGCTTTTCGTTTTGGAGGGATAGCTTGGTGACTTCATCTGCCAAGTTCTTTAGCTCAACAGCAGCAGCAGATGCCAATTCTTTTGCATACGAAGCATCATCTGCTAACTTTTGATTCTGAACGTGTAAATTGTTATTCTCATCTAATAGCTGACCGTTTTGCATCTTCACTTTATCAACTTCAGCACCCTATTCACAGACAAAGAAGAGAATTTTTAGTCGTTTCATGATACCAAATAATGAAACTAGATTCCTTTCCAATTTTGCATAAAGGATAAGTCCATCAAGAAGAATTATCATATCCTAGGTTTAAAATGCAGGAAGCTTGCATAATTGTCAAAAGTAGCTGCATACTCGAGGTAACCCCAAGCAATTATCACTTCCAATCCTTTACTAGAAAGCATATTCCAAAAGAATGCAAAAATATGAGACCCACTGAACCCGCCTAGGCGGCCACCCAAGGCTTGCACCCCACTCAGTGGCAGAAATGCGGGTCCTTGAGGGTATTTTTTTGCCTTTCTTTAATACTAAATGGGCAAACTTGTGGGTTTTAGGTTCATTTGAAACCTAAAACTCATTAGAGGCTACTTTAGAGAGAGAAAACCCAACAAAAATTATTTTTCTACTGAGCCGCCTAAGTTTTAGGCGCCCGCCTAGGCGCTAGGCGGCCTGGACCACCCCCCTGACCACCTAGGTTCTGCCTAGTGTTTTTTGAAACACTGATGAGACCCAGTAAAATTTAAGAGGCAAAAATTACAACACCCCTCTGAGTCTCATTTAAAGCCTAACTTTTTGTTAGATTTTATTAAGTACATTACATTGAGCACTGAATTTTCTGATCCTCGGTAACACAAATTTCACAAGACAATAGTACCCAGTGCTTGTAGGCAAAGTTAAAATGAGCCCATCATTAGAAGGCAAGAGTCTATCAAAAGAGAAGTCCAGGTATGGAAATCCAAGGGGACTTAACCATCTAGCTATCAGGAAAAAGGTCCACAAGAATATTGAAGTTATTTATGGTCACGTAAAAAATAATACAGACAATAAAGCATTAACCATAATGTGTAAAACACAACCATGACATGGCACAAATCAGGGTTATCATACCAATCCTACATTACTAGCCAGGGAGAAATCCATTGACCCATTTAACGAGAAAACCATCAGAAAATGGCAAGAGTATCCAAGGGAAACCAGTAAAACCATTAGTCTAGAAATCCTAAGACTCTCTGAAGCCCACTTTTATACAAATGTTGTCAAGAACAGGCAGGTGGCAAGATCAGAGAGGACACCAACTTGGTCGGACCAAATGTATGGGACCTATTCACCAGTCAGACCAAACAGAAAATAAAACCATAAATAAGGGAAAAATAAAAAAATATATATTGAGAAACAAATAAAAAGAGAAAGATACAGAAAAATAAGGAAAATTTAAGAAAAATATAATGCACAAAAAAATGTAAAAACAATAAACTTCCCATATAAAATACAAAACCAAATACTCAAGATAAAAAGTGTGTGTATACAATGAGATCACTTATCTTTAGTACAAGGAGTTCATAATTACTTATAACCCTCCAATGTGAAATTTTGATGGCTTAGAAGTGTCACAAAGTTCGAGAAAATCTCTTTTGATCTTTGAGCTGGTCAATGGAATAAATGTAACCACCCAATTTCACATACAATGGTAGAGATTAATTGTGACCACTATGTACCAAAAGTAAATGGTCTCATTAAATACTTTTCCATATAAAAAATATGGAACTTTTTTCATCTTTAATATTTCATAACTCCATTAAAGTGTTACATAACCAAGTAGCAAATGAAACCAAAAAACCGAACAAAACCAAATATTAGTTTACAAAAATACATATATGTTACCAAAAAAGAAAAAAAATTACAACAATAAACTCATTAACGCAAACAAAAACCATTATATTAAAGGAAAAGTGTTATATGTGTCCCAAGGTACAAACCATCTCTCCCAAAAATGAATGCAAATGGTGGCCCTTCCAAAAAAAATTAGAGCCGATGACCTAAATATTTCTTTCAAAGAAATTATCACTTTTAGTTTTAAAACTTTGTTTGTTTTACATATTAGTGATCCCCATGTTAAAGACTATATATTTCTTAAAAATCACGACCAAAATCCATTTCAAAAATGAACTATAAAGAGGGGACGCACTTTTATATATGAGTATGAGGACTCATTGAAGCTGTGTCCTGAATTAAATAAGAGAAACGAAATAATGCACTGATCTAAAAAAAACATTTCCAAGAAACCCCTAAAACTCCGAAATTTTTACAATTTTTCCTCAATATTAAAAAACCCAGAAAATAGTATAACAAATTTACTTCAAGTATTAAATAGGTAAGATAGACAGGTTGAATCCTACCTACAAGTCGCTGATGTTTAGCCAAAGAGATTAGGAGTTCTCGGTAGATAAGATAAGTAGAGAGAGAGAGAGCAAAAATAACCAAAGTAGCTCCATCTCCTCCAAAAACCACTTTCAAAACCCCAAAACCCTCCCCAACTGTAGAAAGGACCAAATGGCCACATTCATTTCCAAAAAGATCGAAAAAACCAACTAAAATGATGAATAATGACCCAACATTTGAAAACAATGAATGATATTTTTGTCACTTGTTAACCCCATCAAGACTAGCAAGTTCAATATCAAACTAATAGAATGGACGGTCCAATGAATGGACGGGCAAGTCCATTGGGCCTAAGGCCAATTTAATGGACATTCAAATCCAAGGGGGGCTCACGCGCATAATAGTGGCCACTAGTTCACTGATTCCCAGTTTGGACAGCATGGTCCAGTCCTGTTCTAATAAACACTAGTTTAGATTCCTGGACTTCAAAATTTTGACAAGAAAGCTCCAGATTTATCATATTTGGTTGAGATCATGAATGTTTAGAAGAAGCCACTAGAATATAAACGTTTTTGGGAAAATTACAAAAACCCCCAAAATGAGACTTTCTAGACAACCTCCTCCCAACCAAGTTGTTTATAGCAACTTTTACCCTTCCCCTCCCTCCGCAAGTCAAAAAGTCATATTTGTTTGATAAAAATGCCCATACTTGTACAACCAGACATTGACATGGACTCACACACGACCAAAAATGGTCTAGCAACCAAAAGTGCTAGACCGCCACTATTTTGTGCCGGACCGCATGCCCAAAGTGCCGGACCAACCCTAATTTGTGCCAAACAACATGCTTTCCAGAAGCCCAAAGGGCGAAACCACCCCTATTTTGTGCCAGATCAATGCTTTCCAGAAACCCAAAGTGTTGGACCACCCCCATTTTGTACCGGACAGCACGCTTTCCAAAAGCCCAAACAGGAAGGCATTTTAGCCTTTATCTTATTTTTATTTTTTGATTGGGAGGGCATTTTCTAGGAAAGTTAAATTTGGAGTAAAGGTTGCTAAAAAAAACTTGGTTGGGGGGAGGTTGTCTTGAAAGTCTACTTTTGGGGGGTTTTTGTAGTTTACCCAATTCTTTTTCAATTTTTTTCATACATTATTATTATTATTACTATTATTATCATCATCATTATCATTATCATTATCATTATCATTATCATTATCATTATATATATATATCAGTGCATTCCGGATTATTATTATTATTATTATTAATATTATTATCATCATTATCATTATCATTATATATATACATATATATATATATATATATATATATATATATATATGTGCATTCCGGACTTTGCTTTTCCACAGTAACAAAATCCAATCCATAGAGCATTATAACATATACAATTATACAGTAAAACTAAAGCGAGAAGATAAATCCTCCTAATATGGCTCGACGTCTGTCAACACTGTAGAAATAGACAGCCCTCTCCCATTGGTAGTTTTTCCTTTATCCTAGCCCTATTTCCCACTGCCATTTTAAAAACAATAAAACTGTAATTCAACTAAGGAGATCCTTATTGAGCTTTTCCGAGAACAAATAAATTAAGAACCAGTCTACCAGATAGCATTCGCAAACTTTAGAAGGTACAGAGTTTCTTAAAATCATTGAGAAAAATAATGATGATAATGGGTCGTGCTAAAACATTGACACTTTTATAATCACCTGAAAAAGGATTTGCTTTTTCAACTCATCAACATCCGCTCCAGAGACACCAAGTTCAGAAGATAAAGACACAGGGGTGTGGCAGTTCAATTTAGCTAGCATGGATGCAAGTTGCTGCTGCAGAAGGAGATTTTTCTCCTGCAAATCATTGTTTTGTAAAATCTGCAAGCAAGGAAATATTAAGTTAATAACAGAAACAATAAAACTTAGATTTGTCAATTTTCTTGAATGAAACAACACTTTGCACATATATATATATATATATATATATAGATAGAGAGAGAGAGAGAGAGAGAATAATGATCCTATGTGTCCCTGCCACATGTCGGCTGCATAGGACCCCATTTTGTTACCGTCCGATCTCCATTGGCATCTCGCGGAAAGATGTAGTGCCACGTCCTTGGTAAAGTGGTAAAAATCAACCCATTGAAACGGTTAAAAAAACACACCAAACCTATCTAGTCTCACACTCGGCAATTGGATGGAGAGGAGCTCTCTGATCCGATGAACCTTCTCTCTTTCCTCTCTAGTGGATCAATTTGTGGAAGAGAAAGAAAATGTACTTAAAGAGAATCACAAATAAAGTGGGTTGATCACATAGAAAAAAAGATAGTGGACGAATTAGAGAGAGTAAAAAACATAGAGATAGTGGATTTGAAAAGAGAGCAAGAGAAAGAAGGGGAAAAGAAGTGAAAAAGCCCAGTCACCATTTTCTGTTTCTGTACCCTAAAAAAAATTTGGGCTCTCTCCCTAGTTATTGGAACCACGATTCTGAGTCTTTGTGTTTCTTCGTTAACATGTTTGCTTCTGTTTTAGTCTTATCATTCCAATTGTTCTTACTTTATTTAACATTTTTAATCTCTTCTCCTCTTCTTAAGCTCTTTAAACTCAAGCTAGAAATTTCAGCCACCATAGGTTCACCTTTTCCTCTGATTCCTATCACCCAAGTGTATTTTCCAGTGGCATTTACGGCCACTGGTCATTTTTCCAGTGACCCACTTGTTTATTCAGCTGTTAATGGTGCTTTCTTATAATTGCCTGCATTGGCATCGAAAAGGAAGAGAGAAAAAGTTTTTGGGCTTTGGAAGAGGGGAAGCTCGACCCAAATCCAAAGACTTTTTTTTTTGGAACAAGTAACAGGAAAAAAAACCAAAGACTCTGAGCTTAGAGTGGATCCTCCTAGTGACCACTAGGTCATAAATTGTCCATCTCCGGTTTTCAAATATACCAGTTTTTGTGGACCAAAGTGTAGTTTTCAAGACAGCAGCAGCAAACCCTGCAACTAATGAAAGCTAGTCTTCCATTTTTAATGAGAGAAGCCAAAAGCTTTCAGGCCAAGAAACAAAGCTATTTTCGCAACAACCAGCTTTCTCTCTCCACCAAATATCTTGTTAATGAACAGACTAACTTTTCTTCCATCAAAACATGCCGCATCGTTTCCAGTGAGAGAAACAACGAGCCCAAAAATGGAAACACAAAAGAGAGATGAGCGAGAAACTACTACACGCGCATTTCTAGTGAGAGAAACAACAAGCCCAAAAATAGAAACACAAAAAAAGAGATGAGAGAGAAGCTGCTCCATGCTCCTTCATCCAATCTCAAGAAACCAAGTACAGGGAGCTCAACAGATGTAAAGCAACAAAAATAAAATATTAATTTCCTCACCTTTACCATTTCACCCAATTTTACCGGTGACTTGGCACTACATGTCTCTTCGAGATTAAAGAAGATTGGACAGCATTAGAGTGGGGTCCTATGCAGTCCGCATGTGTGAGGGGCTCATAGGATCATTACTCATATATATATATATATATATATATATATATATATATATATGGGTGCCATTTGTATAGAGTCAAGGCTCTAAACAATCAAAGTAAAGCGCACCTTCAATAGTATCGAGAAATGTGGTTTTAATATTGGAAATCTTTGTGATAGCTTAAAATATATTTTCATCTTTAATTATAAAATTTAAAGCTTCAAAAATAGTGTAGAATCAGCAAATCCACAAAAACATGAAAATCTTGAAAATTGACGATCCAAAAGTGTGTTACAAGATGCTACTATTTCCAAAACTTGAAATCCATTTTTTTTTTCCTCACGTCCAAGTATCTTGATATCAAGACGATCAATTTGAGGATATTTGGGCATCAAAACAACCTCTTCTAATGAAATTTTTGAGGTGGGCTCTAATCTCTAATTTGATTGTTTAGAGCCTCGGCTCTCTCTCTCTCTCTCTCTCTCTCTCTCTCTCTCTCTCTCTCTCTCTCTCTCGATATATATATATATAGATAAATAAGAAACGCAAGCCAGGAATACATTAACAAAAGCATAAATACTGATGACATTTCAGAAGTAAATGAACTATGAAATAATATCTCAGCAAAGAACATATATGTGTTAACCACTTTGCACCTTAATTTAAAACATACAGGTAAGGCAAATAGCAATTAATTACCTTCTCATTTAGTTGTTCCTGAAGGATTCGATTGTCTGCTGATTTTAACTGCATCAATTATATTCTATTATTAATAAATTGACGTGAAATAAAATATTATAATCCATTGTGTGTCAAAATATGGGCAGCAACACAGATTAACACAAGATTGACATTTTAAAGCATTGCATGAAGATATTAGTGAAAGAGTGCACCAATCACAAGAACTCAATTCCAGCCCATGAGATTAAATGCACATTTTATGAATTTGAAACACATCCTATTAACCCAGATTTGTGAAGAACAAGAAATAAAGTAAATAGAACCATAAGTTTACCTCCAATTCAAAAGCTTTCTCATTACACTGTGTCATCAGCCTCATGACAGTCTGTTTAACAAAACCATCGACAATCAACGTGCATCAGCCATAAGAACAGAAAAATAAAGTGCATGCCAAATCTATAAAAGATGGCATAAAATGATACAAACAAGAAACAAGAAAAACACCTGCTGCATATCTACTGATGATGCATTGGCCAAAGAAGCTTCCCCACTCTCTCTGATGCGTTTTTCTAGAATCCTCATTTGTTGTTGCTTTTCTTGGATTTCAGTTTCCAACTTCTGAATCTGGGATTTCTAAACAAGCCAAAATATAGCCTCTAAAACTATGGAATAAACCATAAAGCATATATCACACTAAAAATCTTGATCAGGAAAAAGAAGCACGAATGTGAACCAAAAAACCAGACAAATGCACTTAGTGAGGGAAACAGAGTGACACAATGTAAGGCCACATACAAATAATAGAAAAAGGAAACTTTTCCATAGCCCATACTAAGTTAAGTTATTTCCCCAAGAATAGTGGCAAACCTTTTGGAAAAGTAATAGTACCAGCGTACCAGTAGGAAAAGTAATGAGGAAAATACTCTAGAGAACTTTCCTACTTGAATGCCTAAGGTCTAGCTATATTTTAGCATCACTGACACTGATAATGTACCTGAAATGCTTGTCAACACTCACGACATACCGATTGAAACTTCTACAGAGCGTATATATGTGCATATGCATGCACAAGTTTCTATACGAATGTGTGAGAATATACAAGTGCAAGGAGAGAGGGAAAGGGACAGAGAGGGTTATTCCTGTATTTTGTAGTTGTAGAGATTTAAGAAGTAGAATTGGAAGTTTAGTCTTTTAAAAAAGATGGATATAGATAGAGATTAGCATGGTTGGTTGGTTAGGATATGTTAGACTTGATTTTAAGAGATAAGGGAGAGATAGAGTTTAGTTTTCTATTTTTATTTTATTATTATTCTTGAGATTATTGGTCATTGAGTAAAAATTTTGATCTTATGAAAAGGTCTTTTGTGGACTCCCTTATAAAACCAGAGAGAGTATAATCTCTCAACGCTTTTTATTTTATTTTTTTGTATATTATTTTCTCCCTGCATCAGAAATTGATGTTGGGACTGATGTAGGGAAAATAATAAACCAGAAAATTAAAAATAAAAAATAAAGATTTGAGATATTATACCCTCTCCCTGGGTCTGCAAGGGAATTCCCCCCAATCTTTTCACAAGATCAAACTCTTTACTCAATCATCAATCACTCTCTCTACAAAGAACGGACATGCTCCCTTTAAATAGAAACTTATAAGGACTAATAAAATAAAATAAAAATAAGCAATTAAACTTCAGTTTTCCCTTATCTCATAAAAACAAGTCCAACATATCCTAACCAACCCAACCATACTAATCCTTATCTATATATCCATCTTTTAAAAAAAAAATAACCTAAGCTTCTAATGTACCCTTTAAATCTCTAAAACAAAAAAAGACAAGAAAAACCTTAAGGAAAACTAAAACCCAACCTAAATCTAAAATTATAAAAATAATAAAATTAAAAAACCCACTGCATCGCAAAGACGGAGAGAAGTAACCACATCATAGAGAATATCAAGCAGAAACAAAACAATTTTAGGCATCCAATTATGCATGTCACCCATTTCTTTAGAATAAACAATTGAATATTAGGATAAGTGTTGGGTTTTTGTGGCCATTTAAAGGCCTTATGTGAGCATATAACGAATTTTATTATAGTAGAACAATGAACTCTTGTGGGAGTATGGTCCAGAGGAACCGAAGTTGGCAATATTGATGTCAAGACTCATACAAGGCTTGACGAGTTAGGCCAGTAGAGTACTAAAACCTTAAAGATACCTGGGCAAAGCACACAACCGAGAAGGGTTAGCAGGGTTACCCCTTGATAAGGTCGGAGATGCCCAGGGTAGTTAGCCAAGGAACTTTGTGACCCTTGTGTGTGATTAGTGGGCCTGAAAGGACAAGATCCAAATCCTCATCATGACCAACACACGACATGTACATATGATAGTCGTATCGAGAAGTAAACACCACTCAGGGTGTTGCATGTACGTGTGCGAGAGATAGACACCATGCACCAATTGTGATATGTGTGCATAGATCTGTGTGTCCTAGGCTTGTCCCTAGGGGAACCTGAAATGCATAGACAAGGATTATGTCCCCTCACCTATTTGTTGACTTTATTAGCCCAATCATAAACCTCTGTGATGGATTGTGGGTGATGGGAACTACTGGGCCAATTTGAGAAACTGAGTGCGGTTCATGGTCTCTAGTAGAAGATAAGAGTGCTTTAGTATTTTCGCATTTTTCTTTACATAGTTGGATCTGAATCGCTTCAAATTAATTTAGAAATAATTAATTTGGTTGTAAATGATTGTTAGATTGATAAAACAAATTTTTAGAATTCTCTAGACATTTTATTCAGAGAGAAAAATAAAATAGTAAATATTTTTTAAAAAATTATTTTATTAATTTTAAAATTATTAATACACATAGGGGCCCATTATAGTCCATGGGCCCCCACCAAGTTAGAGGATGTGGGGAAGTACGTGGGGCGCTCTAGAGGCTCCATGGGTGGCACACCCCATATAGTGCATCTCCTTCCTATTTTGTTGAGGCCTGCAATATGCCATTCAATTGATTGAATTGAAAAAGAAAAGGTTTTGAAATAAAAGATGTTTGACTTTTCAAAGAGGCATGAGTAGAGAATGAATGGAAATAAAAAGAAAGAGAAATATATTTTTCATGTATTACATATTGACAAGATTAGGTTAAGGAAGTTGAAGGATAAGGATCTAGCATTTTCCATGATATCATGATGGCCAATCTATGGATTGTAAGGCTAAGATCTCTCATCCCACAGGTCTCTTTTGATCAATGGTCAAGATCGAATCTCCATGAGGATGTCTAAACCCTAGCAACCCTAACCCTCACTATGAGGTTGCATATTGTCTCATTTGTAGGGTCCCATCTCTACACACCATAACTCACCTCTCTCTCTCCTAAAAGAGCCTCATGCCACCCTCTCTCTCTGATATCTCTCATCTCACTAGCCACTCTCCATATTTAGAAAAATACTGAGAAGAAAAGAGGGCCACGCCCCAACCTTGTGAGCCTAGAGGGGCACGCCCCATACACATAGTTTGAGGCCTCATTCTTGTTTCACTTTGCTCTCACCATTGAAGGGTTTCTAGCCAAGACTTCCTGTACTTGTGAGATCTAAAGAAACAAATTGATCCCGTGTGCCATCGGAGGAGTAGACCCTAGTGGGGTGTATCAAGTCCAACTGGGGTAATCCTTTGGCACTTCAATTTTTGTTACTGCAGTTTGTGTTTCTTGCCCCCAAGTCAATATTATGTAACTTTTGTTATTGAAATAAAAGAGTTGTATTATGTGGCAACAAGTGAGAATCCATTTTGAGTTCCTTCTTTATTTCTTTTGAGTTTAGTTTCTAATATTTGGACCTCTATAAGTATTCTAGCCAGTTGAGAAAAAACAATTTTAAACTACATATACCATGTTAGTTCAACCTGTCCAACTTTCAATAAGGAAATGAAATTCAGCACGTTTCAACATAAATTAGGGAAGAGAATATGTACTTGACTCTGATCGCCATCAGGACCATGCAGAGACTGCTCCTTTAGACGTTTCAGGGTGCTACTGCTGAATGCAACCTCACCAGCAAGCATCTTAACCTGTTCCACAAGTAGATCCATCTCATCGGCCATAGTCATTCCACTCTGCATTCCAAAATACGAACAAATGTAAGTTCACTGTTTACCAGCATTGTGTGATTTATTATTGGATAGATCCACTTGGTATAAAAACGAATACAAAAAAAGATCACAACAAAACATGGATGGTAGTCATGATAAAGCTTCAACCAATGCCACTACAGAATGATTTCTCCACAATAAGACAAACAGTCACAGATAATCCTAATAAACAATAGAAACTTGTAGAAACAAACATAAAAGATTCTTAGACTTTCTCTAGATACTTAGACTTTCTCTAGACTTAGTGATTAAGTGCATGGAAATTACGAAGCATAGCTTCTCAGATAAGAGGTTATGGTGTAACGACCACAACACCAGCATCCAAGTTACAATTCCCACCTTAACCACCCAAAGAAGAAACTTATCAAACATGGTTTTGGGCTCTAAAACCAGACCTTGAGCATAGCAAGTCAAAGTATGAATTCCCAGCTTATCCACCAAAAGAAAAGGAAAGAAATAAACATCGATCAGGGGGTGCAGGGCTAATGACAAGTAGAGCAGGGTGCCCAGTCAAATCAAGAGAAATTATCAGTTCAAAATGAAGAATACCATGAATTCATTGTAGATATCAACTAACTGAATACAGCCAAATATTTCCACCGTCAACATCCATGCCAAAATCAATTTCTATTATGAACCAACAAAAGTAAGTCTAGAAATAATGTATATCATATTCTTGTATGTGTTCAAACATGAACACCATATGATAATATGATATGCATTATTTCTAAGCAATCTAAATCCAATGTAATTAATAATTAATTTCTAACAATCAGAACAAATGAAAGCGGAAGAACCAAAAACGATAGGACATAGTTCCCATATTGCACATTACATATACAACAAGTCATTAACTCAACTACATCAAATGTTAAAAAGCAACAAAAAAAATAAAATAATACATACTGGCGGAGTCCTGCAGCCGTGAACTGTACCACTGAAAAGGTCCCCTGCTTGGCTTGATTCAGTAATTGAACTAATGATAGGGGATTGCTCATCATTCCTCTTGCTGAATGATCTTCTTATAGTGTCACAGGATTGTTCTGATGTGATTGACAAAGCAGATGATGGAGAGTCCTTTTGAGGATTCTCACTTTCAAGTAGAACAGAAGAGGTCTCATGTAATTTATCCAGTTTCTGAAAAACACATATGAAACAGGAGAAAGCTCAAAACTTAATGTCACAAACCACAACGCAGCATATCTATATTACAGTGACTAATGCAAGAAAAGTGACCAAAAACTGCAGTATTTAAAAGGAGCCACTTCAAAAGGACATACAACACCAATGAATTAGATACATGTAAAGTCATCATCATCATAGCCTTTTTCCAACTAATTGGGATGGGCTAGATACATGTAAACTACAAATTAAAATTTTAAAAGAAAAACAGGCTAATAAATATTAGGGCTCTCAAGCTCTAAATACTATAAACAATGAGTCATACCTACATATATTCCAAAATACTGAACCTTTACAGGGCTTATGCAAAAGTACATCAAGGGAAAAATAACTTAAATATATTGTTACAAATAACAAATGACCAAAACCGAACTACATTTCAATGCATAAAGATTAACATATTTACCGTTAACTTTTTGTATGCAACATAGACAGAATTTAACTATCGCTTCTCCGAACCTAAAATATCCATTTAGACTTCTAATTTCAGTTTTATATATATAAAACCATATGCAACAAGATAAGATGATTCCAACATATGCAAGTAAAAATTTTATGACGAATACAGACCAATTTGCCAAAGGTTATGATACATTTTATGATGAATACAGACCAATTTGCCATAGAATAACCATAACCTACACCACATATCAACCTTATGAAGCCATGAGCAATACTAGACTGTACACAGTTGAATGATATAGAAGCATACATCATCCTCGCCAAAAGAATGTCGACGATGATGACCAGATCCATCATTCAAGCTCCCTGGAATGGTGTTCTTTGTTGAAACAAGAATCAGCTTTGTTAACCTCTGAATTCTGCTCATAAGGGCTGCCTTGGCCTCCTCCTCCTCCTCTAATCTTGATTGCATTTTCACTTGACCTTCTTCCAACTGTAGGAAGTAAATAACGATAATGTCATGAAATAATCATTTCTCACTTAGACAAAAGTAATGTGAAGCTCTGGGTTGGTGAGAGAATATTTGAGATTATTTTTTGAAGGTCAAGGTAATTTCAAGGTTCCAATAGGCATGAATAAACAAAATAATCGCATACAAATGAAATAAGATATTAGAAACTCACAAATGAAATCAATGCATACGGTGCTCTAAATTTGAAAAAATCTAAGTGACATTGTAATAACATATGGAGATAACTTAGGAAGATAACCTTTTGCCTCAAGGTCAGGATCTCCTCTTCATTTATGCCGACAAGCATTCCCTTCTTTAATTGATCAAGTTCCTGCTTCAAGTTAGAAATTTCCTTTTGATACTTCTTAATTAATGATTTCTCATCAATTATCTGGAAATTCAAAACAAGCAACATGTCAATTTTATAAGAAAAAAACACAACTCTGTCAAGTAACAAGGTTACAAGCTGACGTACCCGATTTCTTGCAGCACGAATTTCAACCCTCTTCGCCCTACTTGCAAACTTTAGGGTGTTGTGAGTTTCCTCCATGTTACTGGAAGCTGGGGTTACTGTGCAAATAAGCTGAAGAAGATATTGCACCAAAACATTGTCAAATGACTGAAAAAATAAGAGCTATTTCCAAAATCATGACACCATGACCATACCTCAATGTCGAAAAATTAAATATATACACAATGGGAATATCAAAAACAAATCATACAATATACTCCAGCAACAAAAACTTCCAATACAACCTTGTCCATCATGGTGGCCAAGAAAAAAGAAAAAGCAATTGGGAAAGGAAAAAAACTTATGTCTTCCTAATCCAACTCACCGAAACATGGCCATGACCACTCAAAGAGGACTGGAGAAGACGAGTAAGCTTTGAATCACGATAAGGTATGTGAGATGCTTTCCCATCACTCAGCTTTCCTATTACCTGGAAAGCGAGAAACCGAACGAACGTAAAACAGAGTGCATTAGATTGCACATAGATTATGGGATTTAGCATACATGAGTTTAGTTAGTTCAAACTTCAAAACAATAATGACCCTTTCGAAATAGCTGGAACATATTGAAATTTAGATCTTTTTTCTTTTGAAATTCAGATTACTATACAACAATTCAATTCATATGATAATTTATCTATATGAATCCAGGATTTCATAAAATCCTGTGGTGTTGGGATCAGCTTCCATGTTCTGAACTCATAAGGAAAGCAAGCACACCCCTAAACATGAGAAGTTGAACACACAAAGTACATTAATTTACTTCAAAAGTTTAGCTGTGAATGGATAATGCTGCCTAAATTCATATACCAGTGCGAATGCAGCTAAAACACAACTGTCAAGATGCTCTCCAGTAGAACAGGTCACCTACCGTGCCAAGAGTTAACAGACTCTTGTTGATGTAAGAGCCTTCTTTCCTTCTCAATCCCGTCGTCTCAGTCTTTGAGCTCTCAGATCCAGCTAAATCAATCAAATTCTACAAGAAAAAATAAAAAATGACCTGCTGGGAGAATCTCATAACTTAACAAGGAATATGCAACACAGCCAAAGAAAAAAGGAGTCTTACAAGTTGAGATAAGATCACTCCATCATAGTCATCCCCATGGGCACTACTTTCAATCATCTGTAGATATTAAAAAGTAAAATATCTATGCTTATAAACCATGAAGCTTGCTATGAGTAGACAAAAGAAGCTAACTACAAGCACTACAGAAACAGTCCCATAGGTTTAACCAACATGAAAATCCACGAAAAGCTGGAAGTGATACTCCAAAAGCTTGGAATAGGGAATCAGTATAAGAAAATGTCAATTGGATCAGCCACAAAAACATTAACAACAATAAAATGAAGTGTGTTGTTGTATGCAATTTATAGAAGCAACAAATACAATTTATAGAACGAACTGTATTTGTTCAAACCAAAGTTTCAAAAAATGGTCCGCCCAGGACACCTCTGACCACACGCCTAGGGCTTGTCAGGAAAGAAAGTTTTTAGTACATTGAAGCTAAAAAAAACAACAAAAGCAAAGGATATATAAGAATTGATGGGCAGGGGTTCATATTTTTTATGATGATGTTAATACTAATGAGGATGAAGAAGGGGAAGACAATGTAGGCATGGTTGCTACACTGAGCTCACAGAGTAAGAGGGGTTTTGGGTCTAAGAAGCCTCGTATGAAAAGGCCAATTAATCTTTTTTTACAAACAACCCCAAGACAATAATTGAGAAAGGGAAGGGTAAGTGGAAAAAGCAAATGAAAATAGATTTAACAAGGAAAACAGAGGCCAGGTGGTTCAATACATCACTCGCTAGTTTTACCATGCGAACATTTCTTTTAATACCACTCACTTGAATAGCTTTCATACAATATTGGAAGCAATTAGGCAATTTGGTCCAGGGTTGAAACCAACGCCATATGAGCTTGGCAAGCCACTATTGAAGAAAGAAGTTTATGGTAGGATATAACAAGTGCAATGTGAGGCTCCACCCCGACTCAATGTCCAAGACAAAAGTGCTTATGGAACTTGACTTATATCGTTACTCAATCGGGACACTTAGGACAGACATTGTTGTTAGGCAAAAGACAAAGATATATATCCATGAAAGTTGAAGATGCATTTATCATTTCAATTTAACTTGACTCTACTTTTCTAAATTCTAAATTTACACAGAAATATATGTACTCTACTTATATCTATTGTTAAATGTATTATAGCCTCTTGGTGAGCCAACCATAGATAAATTGTACCCAACTTGCAAAGTATGGCACAACAGATTTTCAACTTGACTTGTACATCGCCGGCTGCATGACATAGTGAATATTTTATTTACCCTCATCTCCTATCAGTTTACGACAATAACTTTATCGATATTTTGTTTAAAATGAAGAATTGTAACAGGGCAATGGTATACTACGAAACAAGTACATACAAAGAAGAGAAATCGACTTGAGCAGAAGAGACTGAATGACTTTATTTTTGTTCAGTACAATCAAAGGCTGAAAAAGCGCCATCTAGAGCGTTATCAAATTGAAGACCCCATACTTGTGAAAGATTTAGATGCAACAAGAAAATGGTTGGTCCAGCCCAATGGTGGAGATGAGCCTATATTCAAGGGAGAGAGCTTGACATGGACCCAAGTGCAAGTGGCGGCTGAATTGGCATCGAGCCCTATGAGAGCTACTAGACCCCAAACGCAGAGAAAGGGGAAGGAAATGGCATAGGCAAAGGGAGAGGGGAAGGGGAAGAAGAATGTACAAACGAAGACGAGGATGATGATCTTGGTAGAAGACGAGGATGCATACTCAAAGGAGATAGGGGAAGACGGTTTTTACATGGAGGAGGATGACAAGGATGATGATGGCTTGGCATCATCATTAGATTGAGATTGACTGCAGGCCGAACGTCACCCTTGTGTTGCTTGTGATGATGAAACTCAACCTCATAACTGAGTTCATCATATTTGTGGGGTGAAGAAGACTTCTTTTTGTAGTTTATGGCCTTTGATTGTTGGATGTAACTTTTTTTCAATGACTTTTGAGTATCTGTTGTAACTTGGGACCGGAGAGATTTAAATGACATCTCAAGTCGAATTTATCTTTTAATGTTGCTTTTGAGTTTTAACTATTTCATTTATAGTCTAAAGTCGTAATATGCATGTTTGATCTGTACTTCTGACATATGAACAACAAATTCTATACAAAACTAACTTATTAAATAAAAAAAAATCAATTCTATATAAAATAAAATGGGAGGAGGTGCGAGGGGCCTAACAAACCACAAGCATCTGCCTTTTCCCAAGGCAGGCTGCCTTTGTGTATGGGCACCCACCTTATTCCCTGGGCAGCCCAAACCCCTGACCACCTAGGCGGCCGCATCCGCGTTTCTGAACCTTGTTCACTAATTTACAAGTTCATAAACAAGTTCAGGTACATGTTCATATGGTCCATGTTATATTAGCCTATAGTAATCCATGCAAAACCTGAACTCCACAACACGTCCTGGAACATAAGTTATTGTCATGAGCCGTCCCACTCATCTTCCAGATATAAATGAAGCCGTCACATCCAAATCACAGAATTATATGCGGAGAAAAATCTCTATTTCAAGTTCATGCAGAAAACATATACCGCAAGTCAATAAACAATTATACAGAACCTGTCATTCATCATTCACAAGACCAATATAAGAAGAAATATGAGAACACGATAAGTTTTGCAAGAAATAACCCTTAAACTTTATATGAAGAATAAAATGCATACCAGAGTAAAGATAGTGTGGCTCCGGCTGCTCAACAAGTTAAAGTTGTTCGAGCCAACATGACGATGCTCTGGCATCAGTTCCAACTTGATGAATTAGAAAATTGTCAAAGGAAAATCTATGATATGCTACAGATCAAAGAACTTCATTTAAATAAAACAAGTGCAAAAGAACTCCCATATAAGAGAGGAACCAGTATTTTATGACCAGGAGACCTACAGGATGCTAAAACATCACTTCGAAATTCAAGACAGCACCGCAAACTACTGATATATATGTCAAGTACATGACAAGTATTTATTAGGCAATCAGAAAATTAGCAGACAGCAAATGCATCGATTGAGGCAATCACGAGCTCATTTATGCATGCATATGTTGAGAGAGTTCACAACAAGCATCAATCACAAAAATGGACATCTTAGATTCACAAATGTGTCACGTCATTGACAATGCTCACCAACTCAGGAGTCAGTTTCAACTCCACAAGCTTCAGAGTCAATCCAACCTAGGACTCAGTTCAGTGAACTCAGCAACTTTGAAAGCATAATTTATGGTAAATAAAGAACTTATTAGTATATACTATAATAGGGAGAAATGAAAATATAAACTACAAACTAAAAACTCATTTTTAAGAAATGATACAGGAGTTTTTTATAAGAAATAAAATTTGAAATTTTTAAAAAAAAACTATAATATATGTGTGGGATATATATATATATATATATATATATATAGAGAGAGAGAGAGAGAGAGACAAACAGAAAGAGGATGTGGGGATGGGGACAGGAGAAGGGGCGGTGGGGTGTGTTTCGGGGGTCAGGGGAGGGAAGAATTGAGGATAAGAGAAAAACTATAAAAACGAGGTAAATCCAAATTAGTCTCACATAGAAGGAAGGAGATAGGCAAGGGAACAGACATGATAAAGAGAAGGACTTGTCTTCCCTTCTTCATAAATCTTCATTGATCTTTACTTATATTAAATTAAGACGAGGTTCAAATTACCTCTTTAGTTTAATTTTGGCTGGTTTTTTTGTCCACGCTCATTATTTTCTAAAAATGAATGTTGAGATCTTCTCTTCATGACAAAGACTTAAGCAAGAAAACAAAAGCTCTTCAAAACGTGACTTGTAAAATTACATGAACAATTGTACATAAACTAAGCCCTCATGATTTTGTGTTCTTTTCCTTTCACAGAGCAAACCAGAATTGCTTAAGTCTGACCTGACAGATCCAAGATATCCAACTATAATTATTACAAACACGACACGCTTTATGTATTAGCCATAAGAAAATCATGTCCAAAACCTTTAACCCTGGGCATATGACACTATTGTTGAAAGTTTTTACTTTTTAGAGGGTCATCCATTTTTGAGATTGAAGAGATGCCAAGAGATTGTTCGTAGGCCAAGAGTGCTTCGCGGTCCCCTTTGTGCAGTAGTTGGCCAGGGAGAGTGAGGGCTAAATCCTCAATAAACTAACGCATGGCATGCACACATGACAGCTGCAAAACGAGAAGCAACCTTGCAAACGACTACATGTACATGTGTATCGAGAGAGTCCCCCTTACACTAAAGTGATATATGCATATGATTGCTCTTAAGAGGGGAACTTGTAATCCACATT
This sequence comes from Amborella trichopoda, assembly GCF_054954075.1. Classification (NCBI taxonomy): domain Eukaryota; kingdom Viridiplantae; phylum Streptophyta; class Magnoliopsida; order Amborellales; family Amborellaceae; genus Amborella; species Amborella trichopoda. Next base: position 10,407,523 of record NC_142344.1, on the reverse strand, counting down.
TCAAGACAATAGTTCTACTATTTATTGTCGGCTTTGACAAGACAATCATGAGCCCCTATATGAGACAGTGGGTCATGGATCTCATTGAGTTGGGTCAGCTGGAGTGCCCTGAAAACGATTTTTCTTGACCCATAAGTACCGATCAAATTCTTGAAATTTTATTTTCAGCTAAAGAAGTGCACATTTGATTTTAAAAAAAAAAATTCAGAATCTTTAAAATCATTTCAACAATAAAAAGCGCTAAAAGATTATTTTTGCAATCTCCAAAAGTTCCAAGGGCATTATGCGACCCATGGGGGTACAGCCAAGGGGCTAGCCCCACACATTGGGGGCCCCACATGGATGTGGGATTTGGAGCCCATATGGCCTACACATCCTTGCCTAGTAAGGGTGTCCATGTCTTTTCCTTTTAAGTTATGTTGATATTTTAAGAAGGATTTTCTTAGAGAAAATCTTTTGCGAAAGATTTTGTGAGCATATTTTATGGAATAGAAAATATTTTATATTTGGAAAATATTTCTTTCAATCTTTGAATTTGACCAAAGCTATTTTACATTGAATTCCTGCGATATTTTTGTGAGAGAAAAGGAAAATCTAGTGAAAATAGACGACGAGATTTGAATAGTCTTATCCTAGATTGACTAGAAGCTAAAATGCGTCAAAGAATAAGAGGATAAAGTTCCTAGACACCTCTTGAAATCATGATGGCTAGTTCTTGCGATGGATGACTCGTATATATTTTTCTCTAACTTCATAGATTACCTAGGAGTAATATGGCCAAGAGAAATTCTAATTCTAATAGACATTCCTAAACCTTTTGAAATCTGTAAATAAAGGGTACCATCTGACTTCTAATCGCCTCTCTCTCCTCTCTCTCTCTCTCTTCCATGCCTCTCATCTCTCTCTTGTCTCTCAAGGGGATGGCACACCCCACCCTAGAAGCCCTAAGGGGTGGCAGCACCACCTAGGGCTCATAGAGGGGCACAACCAGCCCACTTTGAAAAAGGAAGATGCCACTAAGGTAGAAAGCCTTAAGAGTCTCAAAAGGTGATAGAAAACCCTAGGTCCAGCATATGCTTTCTTAAGCTTAGGTATGAAAAAGGTACTGCCAAGAGCTACCCAAGTCAAAGAATTCAGCAGGGCCAATACGATTAGAGTACGCCAGAGGTCAACTAATCAAGTGCAAGGTGTATCAAGTCCTAAGGGGTGACCCTAGGCAAACCTTCCTGGCTGTTTTTTGTTTATTTTTTAACCAATATTGATTGGTTTAATGCAATTTCCAAGAACATTATTTGTACAAGAATTCATGGTCAAAGTTTGTAGTCAGCCCTTGGATTGAGTCATACTTATTTAGCAGCAAAAAGAAAGATCCTAGGTTGTAAATAGTGCTATTTTTCTTATTTACAGCATTGTTTTGTTGCACTCATAAGTGGAACAAAGTTATATTAATAAAAGACAAGAAAAAAATTTTAATTTTATTCTATAGAATTCTACATAGCCACCTTTAAAAAGAACAAGGTTTTGCCCATGAGTGATGTTTATGAGTTGCCGTGCGCTAATTAACCTGCCTCTTAAGATCCTCAATCTCTTCATCTCTGACATCTTGGAGGAGGCCTACAAGAGCTCCCCTTCCACAACCCCTTCTCGTTGCCATAAGTTCACAAAAATCACAAATCCCACACAGACAATCGGCGAAACTCTAGAAAACAAATTAAGTTCTACGCTGAATTTGGCAATCCCGAGGATAAAATCAGCAAAACATTGGCTAAAATCAACAAATCCAAGTCCAAAATCAGTAAACCCAAGACTTGGTTGCAGTTCTTGGCCTTGCTGTTGAAAAAATCTGAGTTTTAATACGGAACTGATATAGAGAAATTGATGAAGAGCAAAAGTAAGCAACACTTCAAGCCAAACACGCAGCACGTAGAATAAACCTAGGATTTCTTCCTCAAATACCTAGATAGAGTTTTTCTTTCTTGTCTCAGAAACAAACACTGTGAATCAGTCCTCTAGGCATTACGCATCACTTTTATATCCTATTTAATTTTTAAAAGACCAATAAGTTTCCATTCAAATAATAAATCGACCCAAAAGTCCCAAATTAACTTCTAAAACAAATGACCTCCGACTGTTCTAGACAATAAAAGCAATAGAAAAATAAGTAAAAATAACCCTTGCTCTTCTTGTTCTTCGTAGTATCCCTCCTAGGATGGACATCCTCCAAGTACACGAGAATAAGGAGGAATATATGCTCCAACAGAAGATACTCGTCACTCAGTCCACTTGAAGGACTTTGTGCATCACCATGTCTGAGTTTATCTACTTAGATTTGGCCATAACTGCCCACCAGTACTCTACAACTTGGATCAGATTTGTCCCATTCAGAACTATCTCTAGTTTGAATTTGAGGTGAATTTGACAGCTATCAAACGTGGTCCAACAGTCTAGAGTGCCATTTCAGGCTTTATCCCCAGCTCTCCTCTTTTCTTCTTCTTTTTTTTTTCCTCTTTAACTTTGTCTATGACTTTCTCCATGATTTTTTCCCTTTTTTTTTTGGGGGAATCTCTATGTGCAATTTTTCTACAATTATTGATGTGTCAATCCCTTAGATGAGCATCCATAACCAATGAACAGCCTCCGCCTTCTCCTAGCACCAGATCCAACATCCTGGAAACTTCAAATATCCAGATCATTTCAATGGCTATGACTCTCAGGCAACAATGCAACATGACATTGTTCCTCAACCTTCTAATCTGAAAGATTTTAATATGCAGATTAGTTGGCTATTGATGCCATTGTTATAGCCAGGCTTCTAAATTTGATGGAGCATCACATCATACTCAGGTGTTTCTTAGGAATTATATACCATGGAAATTGGCATTCATGTCAGGTGTTAGGTTCCTCATGCCATGAAAAACAGGAAACTCATGACATGGCTATATTATGAAGAGAGCACAAAATTCGGCAAATTTTAACAACATTTCATTTCATGATCAATTGCCAAAAAAAAAAAAATCAATTATCCTTGCTCCTGTACAGGGCGCTTAGCCAAAAACAGAAGCAAGCCAAAGAACAAAGGGAACTCCAATTCCTAGCATGTCAGAATAGGGTCTTTAAGACCAAGAGAACTAAATGCCCAGTCTTGGAACAAACATTTACCAGTAATCACCTCTTTTTTTCCCTTCTTTTAAAAAGAAGAGAAGTTATATAGGTGCATAGACAAAAAAAGGCATGCACATACCACACATGCATGTATACCACAATTTAATTATACATTTAGACATGAATACATGCATACTTTTTCCAAATAAAAAGAACAATGATAAAAGGGGATGCAATGACCTAAATCTTCACAAGATCCTCTCAATAGCATAAGGGACCTCATCAAAAAAAAAACATGAAATACAACATGTATGCACAAAACTCAATTGACAAAAAACAAAGCCTTATGATGAAAACAGCAATAACAGATCTACATAGAAATCATGCAAGAGAAATGGATGCCCCTTCAAGTAGAGATACAAGTGCTCATACAACTCTATAAAATCCAATAATACATCCACCAAGAGGCAAATAAACAGCATTCACAACATTAAAATGCAAAACAATGAAAAAGAAATGAAGCACAAGAAAACAGCATCCCACCAACTACCTTCACCAGCAGCAATGAAAGAGAGCGCATGTCCAGGAGATAAGACAACTTCCTCCTTAATACCCTCGACATAAGTGCCCTGAAGAAATTAAGAATAAATACTAAAGAAAAATATATGTAACTTTTATAGACATAACAAGTATCTTGATTTCATGCTCATACAGAAGAAATGACAATTATATTGATTTCACGCCTAAATTTTTTTCTCAAGGGTTACTTGTTGGGTGTGTGTGGCCATTAAAGGCCTCAGTAGTGCTTGTACATGAACTTATTGATATAATGGAACATGAACTCCGTAGGAGTGTGGTCCCGTGTAGACTATACTAAGCAAATGATGTTTGCTGATACCGGACTGTGCTTAACGTGCTAAGTCAGTCTGATTAGGAAAAACCCATGCTACTTGGGCATAGTAAACAAACCAATAAGGTTATGATGGATCATCCCTTAATGAGGTTGGAGCATGCCCGGATGTGTGAGGCGAGGGACTGTGTGACCCTTGTATGTAATGGAGGCTTTTAGAGATGGGGCCAAAACCTCGTCCATGTACCATCACACGACATGCACATTGACAGCCGTTTTCGCGAAAGCGAGCTACCTTTCAGGGTGAAGCGCGTGCATGTGTGAGATATAACCCTTATGCACCATCGAACAATGGATTGCATCAGGTCTAGGTGACCATGGTTTCGTCTTTAGGGGAGAATCTGAAATAGGCTGGAACTACGGACCTTTTGCCCATTGGCTAGACTTTGGTGACCCACTAATGATCCCCTGCATGGACTGTGGGTCATAGGCAACGCTAGGTCGGTTTGAGAAAGCATGTGTGGATCGTAGTCCACAGTTGAAGGTGGAGTGACCCAATGTATATTTATTTCGAGACCATATGAATCATTTTCCCATCAAAATATTTAATTATGTTTATTTTAATAATCTATGATTTTTTTAATTACTATTTGAATTTTTCTAAATCTCTGGATATTTTATTTATCAAATTTTGATTTGTAAAAACAGATATATTGATTTTACATTGATTTAATTATTCAAATATGATTTTATTAATTTTTAAAAATTATATTATTTTAAATATTGCATGAAAGGCCCAATAGGCTTTATGGGCCCACCATGACAAATTAGGTGGGGCCCATTGTGTGCCACAAAGGGTGGCATGCCCCACCTAGATGGCTATCTATTTTTGTAGAGCACAAGCTCTTGGCTTGAGGGAAAAGAAAGGTGTGTTTTAGAAAGCTTGTGCCTTAAGGAAATTTTGAATCAATTTTGGTATGTATGAGAAGGCATATGCATAAAATAAAAAAGGATAATATTATAATATATTAATTTTTTATTTGAATTAATTGATGGGAAAATAGCTTAGGAAGTGGGGGATAATGGTTTTAGCACCTTCCATATAATATTGATGGCCCATCTATGGAATTGACGGCTCATATCTCTCACCCCACAAGTCACCCGAGATCAATGATGCATATTTAATCTCGCATGAAGAAGCAAGCTATGAAAACCCCTAAGAAACCCTAAATCTATTGATGCCCTATAAAAAGGGGAGTACCCTACCCAAAATCTCTACACCTAACTTTCCATCTCTCTCTCACAACCTACATAGGGGGCACGCCCCACTCATAGAAAGCTCTTTCTCTCCTCTTGGAAACTCTCTTTCTCTTCCCTTAGTAAGCAGAGGGGGGCACACCCCACTCTCTTCATCTCTTGAGATCTCTCTCTCCCTTATGCAAACTAAGGGGCATGCCCAACTCTCTTCCATCTCTTGGAGTTCTCTCATCTATATCATCTCTCGTCTTATGTTGGGGCTTAGGGTTTAGGGTATGGTAGAAGAGAAGCCAGCGTTTTAAAATGCGGTCGCATCATGCGAGATGCGCTCGCATCATGCGAGATGCGCTCGCATCCGCATCAGAAATAGGCGCATATGCGCTTTTAACAGATGCCGCCGCATATGCGCCGTATCAGACCGCATCATAGCCGCATCCCGCATAGGCCACATCCCACTGCTACAGTGTCTGCCGAATTTTTTTTCTGTTTTGCCCCTCGGGGAGGAGTAAAATGGTCTTGTTGCAAATATTAGGGAAACTGTTTGGGGGGTATTAGGGGCCCTAAACGAAGATTTTCAGCCACTTTTGTGGCTTTTTTTGCATCAAATTGAGGTAAAAAAAATTTAGGCGAAATTTTTTTTTTTCATCGAAATCTTCTATTTGGCGGTTGTTTGATACTTGGATGTTCATTGGATGCCTTTGATTGTTGATTTGGAGATGTTAGGGTGAATTTGTGATAAAAAATAGGGGGTTTCAGAGGTCGTAAAGAAATCGAGCAATATTCCACAAAGTCAGTAAAATTTTTTTCCTTCTTGTACAATATTACTATTATACATATTTTTGGGGTAATGTCTTCTTCCCAATTTTCTAGTAATAAGGATCCGGCTTGGAAATATGCTAAACTAAAAAATCCCAAAGATAGAAATTGTGTGATATGCTTGCTCTGTGGAAATACTTATATGGGTGGATAACTGGATACAAAATCTTTGACAGCTAATAGTTTTGAAGTTAATCATTAAACTAAAATACCTACTATTCTATGGGTGGATAACTAGATAACTGGATACAGAATCTTCGACAGCTAATTGTGTGATATGCTTGCTCTATGGAAATCCTTTGCGTTTGGGTTTCAGATGTTGCTGTTCTACGTTGTTCCCATTTAAGTTTACTACCTGACGACATTACTCCCGTAATGTTTCTCTTGATAAGGATGATGATGACAGGAGAAACATCACAGGAGTAATGTCATCAAACAATAAACTTAAATGGGAACAACATAGAAGCATCAACATCTAAAACCCATACACAAAGGACAACAGCATGTGGAGGACGAAGACTCGTCTGAAGCATATGTGATATATGTTGCCTAACTTTTTTTCTCAAGGGATGCTTATTTCCCAATGTTACAGATAATACTGGACAAGCAGCTTATGAAGGCTTCTAATGAAGAAGAGTAAATGATACAATAAACAAATATACACAACATAGAAGGTTCTTCATAAACAATATAGAAACAAAACAAGGAAAGCCACTGAACAATCACAAGGACTCCCAGACGACATCAATAAAGTACTAAATTATTAAAAGCAAGGGCCTCAATGCCTTATGATGGTGTAGCATGAAGTTTCATCTTTACTTTGACAGCAGAGGCCCAATCTGTTCACTTAGTTCAGTAAACCATAGAGTGAAAAGGGAAAAATTGATAAAAAATGCCACAAATCACTGAGATGTACTACAACTATTTACCCATCTACCAAAGAGGCTCCCAATTAGCCACAAAAACCACATTTAGGCTTTTTGCTATGACTAGAATGCAGACTTAGCCAAGATGCTATAAACAGCAGAATGCAGACTTAGCCAAGATGCTATAAACAGCAGAATGCAGACTTAACCAATATGCTATAAACAGCCATGGCGGCCACAAAGAAATCCCTTCAAAAAAATAGATCTGTTCCAACTAGCTGATCATTATTACAAGTTTATGGACCTTCCACCAAAAATACATACGGGCCTAAAGTGCATAAAACCTAAATGAGTATGTAAAGCACTGAAATCAAAATGTAGACACACATATTAACCCATCAAGAACACAAAGAAATTACAAGAGTGATAGATTGCAAAATTAGGCAGCCCCAAGAAAACAAATCACAAAACCAAGCAAAATTAAAGAGGCCTACTGGTAAAAAGAGTATTCAAGGAAGAGAAGAGGAAACTTGAAGAAGGAAATATGAAATAACTGCAAAAAAACAGGAAAAACAGCCGATAGATCATCCCCAAAGTTCAAATGTAAAACTGTTATAATAGAACATGATATACATACCTGGGCATCTTCTCTAACCCGCAAGTTTTGTCCTGTAGGATCAAGCAAGTCATTTATAACCTGTACCAAAGGCAGACGTTAAAAATTTACTGTTGAAAATTTCCATGACAAGAACGGAAACATGACAACTATTGGAAATGCCGATGACATGCACTTTAAACATATTCACACACATAAAAAGCCCCATTTCCAGACACCAGAAAGACATTTTTTATTACAACAAAATGAAACAAAAGAAAAACAAAAAAAAAAAAAAAAAAGCTAAGATATACCAGCAATGCTTAGCAAACAAAAGCAACATGCCAATAAATATCCAAGAATTTCTCCATTAAAAAGTTTACCTCGTTATATATTTCAAGATACGATACACGAAGCAAGAACTCTCTCCCTGGTGTCTGCAAATAAACCAATAAAATAAAGTTTCAGACCATAACGATACACATTATATGATACAAAGCATGATACTAAGAAACGTTTATTAGCAAAGAGCCAAAGACATAAAAGAAAAAATAAATGCATACATCTTGGATGATGCTGAACACATCTTTAATAGCCAGAGGTATTACACCAGGGGAAAATTGATCTCCCTGTGAAGACAAACAAACAAGAAACAATTACAGCCAATAAAAAGTAATTACAAGGCAATGCATTGTTCCCTTTGTACTAGAGACGTATTTGCCAATACATTGATCCCGGTCAACATGCAAGTTGAAAATAAATTCCAGCATACAAGAAATACACACTTCAGAGACAAATACAGTCTAAAGAAGTGGAAATTTAAAGGTTCGAAGAAGGCCTGCACACCCAACATGTAAAACATTTGAAAAAATAAACTTTGCAGAAAGTGCGTAAAATCAAAGACAATGCATTCACTTCCCAACATAGAAAAGAAAATCAAAATCCTATAAAAGAACAAAAAAACATATCCTTTTTAAATTATGGACATTTGAAGTGAGTAACTTCTAAATATGTCAGTGTATTAATCTAAAAACTGAAGCACCTTCATCTTGTCCTCCAAGAAACATTTTTCAACAATACAATCTAAGAAATCAAAATACAAGCATCATCTAGGACTAAAGAAATAACACTCAATATAGAGTACAATGGAAGATCTAGGAGAGTGATCAGAGTATCAGGGTTTATAGGTTGTATGACTGTTAAAAAACCAGGACTTACACAGGAACTCACGAAGTGCCCCAAGCAAGTCAGCTCCGGAAGTCCCAAGTGGACTCGCCGAGGCCCCCAAAAAAGCTCAAAAAAATCCCAAAAAAAAAAAAAAAGAATAATAAAAAAAAATTGGTAAAAATTCTATGCAAGAAAGATCATAAATATTTAAGAAACATTATACACAAAATGAAAAATGATGGGAAGTTGATCCAAACTCTAGAAATGGTGGGTCAAAACATATTTTGACATTCCAAATCCAGCAAGTCCAAAATTTCGAGTGTTCTTTGTGAAATCTAATGGTGGATTTGATAGAAAAAAAACAATATTGTTAGGGACAAATTTTCAGGGTGTATAATATAAGTTTGCAAAACACGAGCAAGAAAACAACTTTAGCTAAACCCTAGTTCAAAAACAATCGTTCAAATCTGAGATTTTCCAACTTTTTTGCTGAATCTGATGTTGGCTTCACTAGAAAATCAAAAAAAAGACACCTAGGGGTGAACTTTTTTAGAGATCCAAGCCCAATCCATGAAGAACAGGGAAGAAAGGAGAGAAAGATCCTCTAGCAACTTGGCAGACTACTACTAACAGTTGGCAGACTACTACTAACAGTATAGGCCCCCTACTCCGTTGGGGCGTGTACTATAACACAATCAGAGTCAGATTCGAGTTTCTACAAGTTATATAATATAAAGTTTTAATATTTTTTATGATAATTTGTGTAGTACTCACAAAGAAAACATTCACTAAATGTTCTAACTAGTTTGGCTTGGAACTGTCCCGTATCCAATCCAGTCCAAGCATAGAAAAGAGAGCTAATCAAACCAACTACTGGCTAATCCAACCATTACAGAAAGAATTGACCGATCCTCGTAAGTTATTTTTGAGCATCAGAATGACTACTTACTTCCTTAGAACCATAGGAGTTTTTGCCATTCCCTTTTCTGTCAAGGATCTTTTCTAAGCCGATGCCGAACAATAACAAACAGGCATACTTGCTAGAATTAAACATTTCCAAATAATCGGAGTTGCTCTAGGCAAGTAAAGTTTGGAACTTACATGCATGGTATGGGTCTTTCCACTACTTGTAACACCATAGGCAAATACTGTCCCTGTAGTGAGAAAAATTGGTTCAACTACAATTACTAGCACAAGATGACTTACCATACGTAAACAAAGATAAAATAGAATGTCATCATCAAACAACAAATTGAGCCATCGTTAGAGAACTATGATTTTTTCAACGGTACAGATAATACATCTATTGCAAAAACAGCCAATAATATTCCTTCAACAACATTCCCAATAATGCATTTTGAACACTTGCGAAGGTCACGGTAGTAGAAACTAGGATCAGGGTTCAAATAAACCCATGCAAACCTGGCAACAATATTTCTAGGAAAATAAAAAAGATCACCAAGATTTCAAGGACTCATATGACATTTTATCATCCAATGAAACAGAAACAAAATTATGAAGCGACACTTTTCAAACAAAAAAAAAAAATATGAAGCGATACAATCCATGCACAGAAAAAAAATTTCGTAAAAAAAATTTAAAAAAAAAAAGTATTACTGGGTTGTGTATTATTGTAATTGAAGATCAAGAAATTGCATGCTCTACAGCAGAAAGAAATGAATCAGGATCCATATACACACACACACCCCAAACCAACCAAAAAAAAACAAAACAAAAAACCCCCCCAACCCCACCCAAATCCCCTAAAATTATATTCAAGTATTAAAACATAATATGATCCCAAACAAAGTAACTTTCAAAGAAATTATTACACTTATACATGTATGGAAATTAGTGAATGTATCAATTGTTATCGGCCCCATGCCCACTAAAGAAACCTACATGGGACTCAAGCCCATTAAAGAAACCTATATTTGGTGATAATGCATATAAAATTCTATCATTTTTGGGTAATTTTCCGGCTGTAACAATTACCATATTTAGGTGATTTCATGCTGTAACAGTTACGCATAATGGTTGTAACTCCTACGCATGATGACCTACCAATATTGTAGCATCCTTATGGATTTATGTCTATATATAGGGCACATTGCCCCATAATTTGTATAAAGTGAAAAAGACATCTATATTTAGCTATTTACTTTATCTTGTGCTTGATATTACTTTCTCTCTCTTCCCTTTCAATCTTAACATGGTATCAGAGTTAGGTTTGAACCCTAGGATATTCATTACTTCCAGTTACCCTAGAATCATGATTTTTCTTTCTTCTTGGGCTTGAAGCTGTGGTGTATCAGAGACCTCATATTTCCAGTAAGATCAACTCGCATTCCTTTACCAATAAGTGAGTTTTTATCCCAAATTCTTTACATTTCCAGCAACCTCACTTTTTCAGCAAGATCATCTCACTTTTCTTTCAAGTAAAGAATCCAAGATTTTTTCTTTTTGTAACCCCACACAAAAAATTACAAAAATATTTTCCATGCCTTTCGTGCCCAAACAAATTAGGAAAAGAGGATCTTTGCAAACTTTGAAACTAAAAAACTACTAGTTTGGGGGGGAAAAAAGAGTTAAGGTTTTGATTACGAGAGGAAAAAAAAAGGCCAAACATCCAGCACAATATTTCCTTGGGACGCAATCAATCCGACCACCCACGATTAATTATTAATACAGTTAAGCTAGATTGAACAAACTACCTAGAATTGTCCCAATCTGCCAAGATATTCATAGGACCCTAGAGAAAATTGGGTTAAATCATCCCACAAATGATCCATCCCATGATGAATGCGAATGTGACAACTTTACGGCAATGGGAAGGCTCCTTCATTCTATACTGCCCAGGATCGGCAGGTGGCTACTATTTCTTAAGAGTGCAAAGTATATATGGGAGGTAGTAGCCAAGATAAATTTGTAACATAATTATAGGACTAGGATTTAGCAATTGCATCACAAAATAACGATTTCTTGCTACAGGAAATGAGTGTAGAAGAGTATTTTGAGATATTAAGGCATAAGTGGGAAGAACCATACCATTATAAGCCTATTAATCCTACCGTTGATGACATTAAAAAATAGGCCAAGCAATGAAGGATCTTTGAGTTCTCGGCAGACCAACATCCTGACTTTGAACTTCAGAAAGTACAGGTTCAAGGAAAGTACAAATTGCCTCTCTTGAATCAGTCTATAATTATGTGAAGGAAGAAGCAAGTAGAAAGGCTAGTGTAAAAGGAAAAAACTCAAGCATCCATCATGAACGATCAGTATTTACAACAAGCTTTAAGTAAGGAAAAGTGGGTACGAAAGGACCAAATTGTGCCCCACTTTCTCCCGTCAAAAAGGATAAACTCAAATGCTCCCATAGTGGAAAGAGAAGACACACCTAGAGAGTACTATTAGGACTTGAATCCACACATGAGACCAAACCAAAAAATACAAGTGCCCATACAATATAACGTGCGGACAAGGAAACCTTAGTCACACAACCCAATGTATTCCATTCAAGAGATCATGCCATCGAAGGTTTGCAGCACTAGTTGACTGCTCTCAAGGCTGCACTCAGCTCTAAGACACCCGTAGAGCATCCAAATACCTATGCAACTGCAAACCATGCCTCAAACTCCACCTCTTCTACATCCCTAACCATTTATTAGGGGCCATAAATTATGTGACTAGTAAGAATGTTGGTTTCATGTCCATTTCTCTTGATGAAACCATGACCAGTGCCTCTAGCAGTGGAACATACAAACTTTCCTCATCCATGCCCTTACCCTCTAGAATACATGTGCCTTTTTTCTCTAATATTCTCTCTGTTAGCAGCCTGACAATAAAATTAAACTACAATGTCACATTCTATCGCTCATATTAAGTTTTCTAGGATTTGAAAACGAGGAAGACAATTGATAGTGGTCGTGAAGACAAAGGGTTGTACCTATTCAACACAGGACGCACTACTATTGATCTCAACTCTAATTCTAGGAGTTAAAGTGTCAAAGAATATAGAGAGCAAAAAAGAAAGAAAGATTAAGAGGAGAGGGAGATATGAGAAACGTGAGAGAGGGAAGAGAGTGTTATGAGATCTCCTTTCACCTCACACACCTCTCAAACTAATATATATTATTAAAAAATATGAAAGGACAAAACCACCCATTACACTTAGGTCCTAAAACTAAATAACAAAGGACTTTTAACACCATCTCCAGCTGAAGCATAAATGTCACCCATGCTCAGCTTGGAACAAATAGTTTGGAACATATTTTGACCAAGGCCTTTGGTGAAGATGTCTGCCAGTTGATCCTTAGATTTCACACAAGGAGTAAACACTTGCTTATTAGCAACTTTCTCTTAGATAAAATGACAGCCTACTTCAATATGCTTATTGGTCCTTCCATGAAATGCTAGTTACTAATTATATATGTGGCAGCTTTATTATCGCAGTGCATCTTTATATGTTTAGCAACAGTAAACCCCATCTCCGACATCAGTGTTTTTAGCCACATCAATTCAGATGTAGTCTGCATCATTACTCTATATTCAACCTCTACATTAGATCTAGCCACAACATTTTATTTCTTGCTTCTCCAAGTTAGCAAGTTTCTAGCAAGAAATGTACAGTAACCTATGGTAGACAGCTTGTCAGATGTTGAACATATTCAATCAGCATCTGAGTAACTTTCAATAGCTAAATGATTATTTGGCTTGTAAATCATACCTTTACCTGGTCTAGATAAACTTAATACTCTATGAATAGCAATGAGGAATCCTCAGAGAATTCATAAATCAACTCACAACACTTACAGCAACAGCAATATCAGGCCTGGTGATGGTCCGATAAATCTGCAAGCCTACCAATCTTTTCCACCTTCCTAGATCCATCAACAATTTTGTATTTGAATCTATAAGCGTATCCACTGGTCTAGCACCCAACATTCTAGTTTACATCAACAAATCAATCATGTATTTTCTTTAGACAAACTAATACCATGCTTTGATTTGGCTACTTCAATTCCTAGAAAATGCCGCAATTGACCTAAATCCCTCAACCGAACATATTGTATTAGATGTTGATTCAAATGACTAACCCCTTCTCAATCAATGCCAAAAACAATAATATCATCAACATAGACAACTAAAACAACAATTACAAAGTCCTGTTTCCCATAAACACTGAATGATCTACATGACTGCACCGAAATCCATATGCTATAATTACTTCACTGAACTTTTCAAAGCATGCACATGGAAACTGTTTCCAGCAATAAATGGATTTCTTCAACTTAAACACTTTAACCGACTCCCTCTGAGGAACAAAGCCAGGTGGTTGCTCTATGTACACATCTTCTAGTAAATCACCAACGAGAAAAGCATTATTGACATCAAGCTGCCACAACAGCCATCCCTCGTTGAAAGCCACAAATATAATCACTGGAACTGTGATTTAGTTGAGCAACAGGGGCAAATATTTTACAATAGTCAATGCCAAATTTTTTTGTGTATCCCTTAGCTACCAATTTGGCGTTTAATCTTTCTACAGTGCCATTAGGTTGATATTTTACTGTATAAACCCATTGACACCCTACAGTCCGTTTTCCAACTGGCAACTCGGTGCGTTCCCATGGATCATTGAATAAAGTGCATCCATCTCTTCTTCCATTGCTCTCTTCCACCCAGTATGATAAAGTGCTTCTTGATAGGGCATAAGGAATAGAAATAGATGAAAGAGCGAAAGCAAAACATTGATATGATGGAGACAAATTTGTAAAAATAAAAAAATGTGCAATCGGATGTTGAGTACAAGACCTAATACCTTTACAGATGGCAATATGTACATCATCAACATCAAAAGGAAGTGGATGAAGTGGATCAATAGACAAAGATGATGACTGAGAAGATTCACCATCTAACAAGCAGTCTATCACAAGTTACTATACATTTATTGATGGAAACTTGGTGATATGGAGAACCAAGAAGCAAAATAGTGCAAAGGCTGAATATAGAGCAATGGCACATATTACATGTGAATTAAAGTGTTTGAAAACACTAATGCAGGAGATGGAGTTTACCATTAGCCAATATCTATCCACATACCAAGTGTTACTTAGGATTAAGGCCCAATAAAAATATGGCAACCTTAAATTCTTCACATTGCCTCTTCTGTAATATCTCATCACCGAATATAGCAACCCTAAATTCTTCACATTGCATGTTTTGTAATATCTCATCACCGAATATAGGTTGATATAAATTCAGCTCTTCCCAAATTACTCGTGCAATTACTATAATAGTAGGGGTGGAAAAGGGTTGAATCGGGTCCAAGTTGGTCCAAGCCACTCCCGACCCAAACCCAATTTGGCTAGGTCTAAGTTAGATTCAAGCCCAGATCAGGCTTAAAACCAAACCCACCGGGTTGGATCGGTCCAGGTTTATAAATAATATATATATATATATATATATATATATATATATATATATATATATATATATATATATACATATATATACATATTTATAATTTGTAAAATATAATTAGTATTATTTATGTGCAATTTATATTAATATATTCAGGTTGGTTGGGTCAAGGTCAAGTGGACACAGACCTTACCCAGACCCTATCGGTCAAGCAAAGTTTATTTTTCATAACTCAATCTCCCTCACTTATGCCTCCAACACTCAACAATGAAAATAAATAGTCGAACGGAAGAGAGCAACCTTCTTCTTAAGACTCCTTATGAGCTTCTAGCTATAAGATATTATATAATAGTGCATTATATTAAAAATTATGCCATATAACATATACAAAATAAAATGAAATAATAAATTAATAATAGATTATATATATACAATATTATTATAATAACATAAATAGTGCATCTAACATGGTCAGGCCAAGTAGTGTCAACCAAGACTCGGACCCGACCTACTTCTGGACTCGATCCCGACCCGTCGGTCCAGAAATAGGACCCAAACCCGAACCCAAGTCGGGCCGACCCATCAGGTTGGTGGATCGACCTGACCGGTTACTCACACCTAAATAATACTCACTCATTCTTATTACCTTGCTGCAATTGAAACATTTTCACAAAGGGCCCATATACCCAAGAAATATTTTTATCTAATGAATATGTTTCTTTTAAGGTGCCCCAAATTTCTTTAGTTGTATCAAAAAACATCACAATGGCACTTATTTGGGGTTTCATACTACTCCACAACCAGGTAATGATTTTGTGATTCTCCCTCATCAACTTTTCATATCTTGTCATATTTACTAAGCTTGTTCTAAATCAAGTATTTCAGTTTCCCGCTAACACCAAGGGATACTTTAACAGATTGAGCCCATATAACATAATTGAACTCGTTTAATTTTACCAAGGCAATTTGCATCCCAACAATGTTAGAAAGACTAAGGACGATTCCAGGTTTAATTTCCTTATCCTTGAGCATACAAGATAAAGGAGAAAAAGGACAACCAAGATCGGCAAATTTCAGTCACTCACACAAGTCCATTACAATGTTAGGAACCCCTCAAAAGGATAAAGATACTTGTTATTTAGGTATCAATGAACAAAGTTCTCTTCTCTATGCTAGAACAAACAAATGAACCCCAACGGGCCTACTACAACTTCAGCCCCACACTTCAAGACATTTCAGCAACTACTCCTCCCCGCTCTTCACATCCAAGAGATGACACTTCAGTGACACAAACATCCACAGAACCTGCAGGCCGGCATATTGGCCCTGCACACACAAAAAAAAAAAGGAAAACTAGGTACCCCTTGACGAGATCAGCAACAATGGGGGTTAGGTTTTCCTTTATTACTTTTTCCTGTTTGAAAGGAAAGGGGAAGGTGAAAGGAAAAGGGAAGATGAAAACAAAGGGGAAGATGAGAAGATCAGTTCAAATCTGTTTCGTACCAAGTCAGAAAACCTAGAGAGAGAAAAGAAGACAAAAGAGAAAGAAGAGGAGAGAGAAGAGAGCGATATGAGAGATGGGAGAAAGGGAAGGAAGTGCCATGAGTTCTCCTTTCACCTCACGCACATCTCAAACTAATACATTATTAAAAATATGAAACGACAAAACTGCCCAAACAAAACACTTTGGTCCTGGATCAAAAATGATAAAAGACTTTTAACAGTGAGCAAGTACACTTATGGCACACACGCTTAGGCCACATGTATCTTAAATCTTTAAAATTATTGTTCGCAGATAAGTTTGTTTCTTTGGATGCTCCTCAGTTACAACGCGAGACCTGTCAATTGTCTAGACATTTTAGATCCTCTTTTTCTTCTAGTGAAATAGAAGTTCTAAGCGATTCAATCTTGTTCATTCTCATGCATGGGGGTCTGATCCAGTTATTTGTGTTTTTGGATATCATTATATTATCTCATTCATCAATGAGTACTCTCGTTATACTTGGATCTATCTTATGAAAATTAAAGATGAAGTACCTCCAATAGTTAAAATATTTCATAAACTAGTTCAAACCCAGTTTGAGACCCAAATATAAAAATTTTGTTCTAATAATGCATAGGAGCACCTATACAATGCCTAAAGAATTATTTTCTTGAACATGGTATAGAAACTCAAATATCATGTTCTTATACACCACAACAGAATGGTGTAGCAGAACGGAAAAGTAGAATCTTGTTAGAAGTGGTGAGAGGCATTTTAATAGGAATGAAGATTCCTAAGAAATATTGGGATGAAGTAATTCTTACTGCAGCCTAATGATCAATAGAACGTCTACACTTTTCTACATGTTGTGTAACCTTTCAAACTTCTTCATCATGCACTTACTTTCTTTTCTCTTCCACCAAAAACCATTAGTTGTGTCTGCTTTGTGCATTACCTTGGGGCCAGCCAGGAATAAATTAGGGTCGCAATCTACTAAATCTGATGTTCCTAGGCTACTCGAACTCTCAGAAAGACTACAAGTGTTACTATCCGAAAACTAAAAGGAATTATTTCACAAAGGATGTTACCTTTTTGACAATATATCCTATTTTTCTTCCCAAAGAGATTTGATATGCACTATGCCACCCTACAATCTTATTCCTCTTCCAATGGTACATACATTTTCAGTAATCAAAAGAGTACTTCCACCCTATAATCATATTTCCAACTAGTTGACTCATTAGGTACTTCTCCTTCGACCCATATAACTACTCAACACAATTTACATACTGCCGTAAAAAAAGGAAAAAGGATTTGCACTTCTCATCTCATCAGTAAGTTTATCTCTTATGCTTCACTTTTACAGCTTTACCTTCCATTCACGATACCTTTGCTCTACTTCCTCAGTTCCAATTCCCGCCAAAGTTGAACATGCATGGCTCATCCACAGCGAAAAGCATATATGGTTGAGGAAATGATTGCGTTAGAGAAGCAGCGAACTTGGGATGTAATTGACCAGCTAGAAGAACATGTGGCAGGATAGAAGTGGGTCTATAGTTGTATACCCTGAAGCACAAACCAGATAGTTCAATTGAGCTCATCTAGTGGCGAAGGGGTTTGCACAATTATATGGGCTGAGTATAAGGAGAATTTCTCTCCGGTAGCAAAATTGAAATCAGTACGGTTACTTTTTTCCATTGCAATAAACAAGAAATGGCTACTCCAGCAATTCAATGTAGAAAATGCCTTTCATGGAGGTCTACAAGAGTCGGTATATATGGAATTTCCACCAGGGTTTTGGGCTTAGGGGGAGAAAGGGAAGGTCTGCAAGTTGAGGAAAGCTATATATGCACTAAAACAATCACCTCGGGCTTGATCCAAAAAATTTAGTATGGCAATATGTTAGTTCATATTTCAGAGAAATGCTTATGATCATTCTGTATTTGTAAAGAGATTCTTGTTCTACCACAATATTAATATTATTGATAGTGTATGTGGATGATATAGAACTCATCGGAATAATGATCACAAGATTCAAATAATGAAAGATTTCTTGGGGTTGTTTTTAACATCAAGGATCTTAGTCCATTGAAATAGTACCTCAGAATATAGGTGGCTAAATCAAAACAAGGAAATGTTTTGTTTCAAAAGAAGTAATACACCTGATCTCCTCAATGAAATAGAAATGCTTGGAGCTAAACCAACAAAATCTCCCATAGAGGTTAATCACAATTTGTATGATCAACAGTGAGAGCTTCTAAGTAACCCGTATATCAGACCTTGGTGGATAGACATATTTATTAGATTGTCACACAACCAAACATCGCATATGTTGTGAGCATGGAAGTCATTTTATGCACACACCATGCGTGTATCATTTGGAGGTCGTTTATCGCATTTTATGATATTTAAAAATTGCTCTAGGGAGACTGCTACTTTATACCAATCACAGTCACCTTGACGTGCAAGGTTTCTCAATGCAGATTGAGCCAAGTGATCTCTTGATCAACAATCTACCAATGGCCACTTTATGGAAGTGGATTTGTAATTTAGTCATCTGGAGAGTAAGAAGTAAAGCATTGTAGCTTAATCTTTAGCAAAACCCGAGTATTGAGCAGTTGAAAGTGCAACATGTGAAATAATTTGGCTCTGTTCTCTTCGTTGAGAAATGGGTGTTAATGTATCAGTTCCTATTTATCTACATTGTGATAATCAAGCAACAATTCATATTGCTCAAATCCTATATTTCAAGAAATACCTAAGCATATTGAGGTCAACTATCACTTCGTTAGAGAAAAGGTTGCTTCAAAGACTATATGCACTCACATTTGTTCACTCAAAGAATCAATTGGCAGACACACTAACTAAGGCCTCTAACCGAGTTCGACTAAAGGACACTTTAGGCAATCAAAGCATCTATGATAAATATATATATATATATATATATATATATATATACTCCACCTTGAGGAGGAGTTTAGTAACTTTATGGAAACTCGCATGTGCATGTGCTGATAATGTGTATAATATTCTACCATATCTGAGTGAATTTCCTGCTGTAATAGTTACTATATTTGGGTGATTTCATGCTGTAACAGTTGTGCAAAAGGCTTGTGACTCCTATGCATGTTGCCCAATCTATATTGTAACTTTCATAGGGATTTATGTATATCTAAAGGTCCCCCATGATTCTAAAGAGTGAAAAAGACATTTGTATGTGCTTTATAATGCACTTGAATATTACTCTCTCTTCTCTTTCAATCTTAACAGTGGTCAACTAGAGAAAGCAACAAAATGAGCCCATACTAGAAACCCCTATCAAGATAACTAGATAGCTCAACATGTCTATTCCCATAATCAATTCATTATATTGAATATCTGAGACATTATAGCACTTGTTGTACCACCAAAATTAGGGAACATTATCACAAATTTTCAAGCTTGACTTACTTATATAAGGTAAAGAACACATGAATACGAACATTTTCTTTTCCAGCATACAGATGAGCCCAAAGAAGGCAACAATGGCATAAATATCAGTCCACAATAACCATTACATAAGTGGTGCACATGCACAACATACAGTTATACAGAATTATGTTGTAGAATAGTGCGACAATGTTCTTGTCACTACACGGTTAGCTATGCAAACCTGAGCAACAAAAGCAACTATAAAGAATGAATGATAATCTAGCAACCAAAATTCTCAGTCAAAAGAAATAATAATTTTTGTATATAGATAGAGAAACCTAATTGTTAAATAGAAAGGCAATATTTCAAAAGATAGTAAATGTAGGCATAGCAAATGGCAAATATTTACTAGAGAAGTTCTAATGTATGTATGTGTAGTTAATGTTAAGGGCCATCAAGCAGGCAAGGGTGCTTATTAAGTGCCTTCATCATTTAGGATGCGATCGTTACAACCTCCATAAATATTAAATATCAATTGTAAATATTAAGCATGCCACTCCATCTAGAAGTTAACAAGACAGCTAGACAACTAGAAGAAACTGAG
This sequence comes from Amborella trichopoda, assembly GCF_054954075.1. Classification (NCBI taxonomy): domain Eukaryota; kingdom Viridiplantae; phylum Streptophyta; class Magnoliopsida; order Amborellales; family Amborellaceae; genus Amborella; species Amborella trichopoda. Next base: position 10,386,949 of record NC_142344.1, on the reverse strand, counting down.
TACCTAAACATCAATTTTAATATGTCGCTTAATTCATCTCAGATCAAATGACAAGAAATCCACTCTGCCAAATATCACACTAGGTTACAATTTGAGATTATTTGCAAGTTATTTATTTTATAAATATGTAGATAGTGCAAAGCTAACAGAATTGGAACGCAAATACAAACAAAATAGATACCATACCATTCACACCCTCCATAGCACCCTTGACTACATGTCGTGCAGCGACGTCATACACTACTTGTGACGTTGTGGACGGTCCAAACACTCTATCTGCAGGTGGAAACGGCAATCCATAAGGATTGTAGTTTGCATTCATTTTTTAACTGTTAAGTACATCTGCATGGCCCTTCTCTTAACTGATATAATATAAGAGGGAAAACTTAGCATGATTGATCTCACAAAAAGAAGAAGGAAGAAGAAAAAGATTTAGCACCATGCAATTATAAAATTGATTATCAAAAGAGAACTTCCCCAAGCCAAATATCTCTTGCCCATGATGATCCTTAAGTATCTAAACTAAATAAAATAAAAGGGAATTGAATTAGAAATAACATATTGACATTTAATCAACATTTTTTCCCAGATATCACTTACAAAATTGGCCAAGTCAGAGCTATCTAAAAGCCATCATGGGGAAATTTTACATTAACCACAGTCCCTTGAATAATTATGCATGATAAAATGCACAACAAAATTTATGCCCAAAAATTAAGGGAAATGTGAATTAAAGCCCATTGATCCCCATGTTTTCAAACAAGACAGATCAAAGGATGAGAAAATTCCACTAGAAGCACAGACTTCCATCAATAGAATATGCATTATCGTCGGTATTGTATTAATCTTCAAGTGCTTCTTTTAATTAAGGAACACTATAAGGCAAGGTGACAAAAAATAATAATGAAACTGCAACTCTGCAAATTAAGATAATAAATGTGCTCAAAATCCCAAATATCATAAGCATGCAATAGCGTACTAAAAGTGCTAGGTGGTGCCTGTGAGGCTGCTTGGAATTCATGGAATTCAAGCCTAGGCTTACTCCAATATGGCATGTTTCAAAGCCACTTTAATAAATATCCCCGGAATGTTTTCATTTTGTTGCTTTCTGGTAGAAGGGTAGGAAGCAGCATATCATATACATTGAATTTCGTTGTTGAAGATGAATAATGCGTAAACAATGCCTTCTGTGTATTAACTAGTAAGTTAGTAAGGTTGGGTGAATTCAACATTAACAAATTATTTTCGGCACAATTTCATCAAGATAACACAAGGGGTATTGAGCTATGCCAAGTTAAGCTCCCCGTGAAAGAATCAAGCATAATGAAATTAATTGCCATCCTATTAGAGCAATTTATTTTAGCTTAAAAAGCTCACACATAATCCAACAAAAGGCCCTGATTTCATTTTACTTCTCAGTCACAATTTACAGAGAGTTTGTCGATGATGTGAGGCTTCTAAAGATGACAGATTGAAACAACACGATCAATGGTTCACCACATGCCATTGTATGACTCGAACATAGTGGAAACATATTTTGCAGCCACTAGCGTACTGGCCCTAACTCGATGCATTTGTATGATATTCAGGATGTGACCTTTTTAGTGTATGGTTTTATAATCCAAGGTGGCTACGGAAAAGATGTAACATTTTGTTGATGGTGAGTTTACAGATATTTCCAAAGCCTCAAATACAGAGATGTCATCAACGTCAAAGTATATATGCAGCATTGCTCCAACCACAATAATAATCATTTGATAAAATTTCAAGCTTGCATATTCCTTTCTACTGAACTCATGAAAATTGCGTCTACTGGATATTTGATACAACATTTGCAGTTTATCAAGCAAGACAATACCCATGGTTATTTCTAGCTTGTCCACATCAGTTATCACCAATTAAAGACTTCTCATAGAAGAAATCACGGATCAGAATGTCCGATTAAAGGCAAATTATGTGCTGATTGTAAATTTTGTGAAAAAATTCGTTAAAGGTAAGTTTAAAAGAGATGAGAACAATCCAAATTCCGAATCAATTCCTATTCTCTAAAGTTTGATTAGATCCCTAAGTATTGTAAAGGATTGTCATCTGAATCATATTTCCAGCTCATAAGAAACAACTCAACATTTGTCAGGCTCATGGGTCAAGGATCCCAATGCTTTAACAACTTCTTAACCTTATGCACAGCACTATTTCTCCATAGATGGTGTAGAAGCTCAAAGGTCTTGCTGATGAGCAGTATTTTTCAACATAAAACCAGTAGAGTTAAATTTTAATTCAAGAATTTAAAACACATTTTTGCCATGAAGGTTTACAATACCACCTCGTGGCTTTTGGTCACTTATGTTCATGGATGGCAATGCCACTATCTAATATGAGAAAACAAGCATAGCCTTCAAATAAAAAGAATGAATAGAAATTTATGGTCAAAAAATAATGAAAATTAAGCATTCTGTGGTCGCGTGTAGCAGTCTACAGCATGGCATGCTTCCTCAATAATGGATTTTGAAACTGTGACAGAATGAATATAATATGACAGATTGAATATAATAAATCTAAGAAATAAATTCCTAATGACCCAGTTGCTCGGATTATATAAAAATCTTGGCATTCAAGTGAAATAAACCAAATATCAAAATGCTACAAATTACATAAATTCCAAGGGTAAAGCATCATTTTAAAAGAAAACAATTTGTGCCTTATGGCAAAATATTCCTTACTGATGTTAGTCTATACAAGATTACTGTCAATTATAGGTTAATTTCAAATGAATCAGCACTCACACCAGTTATAAGTTACTTGAGTTCAAAAGGGTCAGATCTTATTCATCGAAATAATAAACACTGCAGATGACCAGATTTCAATATTCACCCACTAAATCAACAACGCGTGAAAAACAAATAGACAATGTGTTACGGTTTCCCCTTTGCAATAAAATAAAAACTCATGAATTGAAGAGTCGTACCAAATGCATATACAGTCGCTGGATTATACTCATTCCTCACTAATTTATCACCATCTGCGTACCAAGCAATCTCATCCCCATGCTGATACTCTCGCTCACTGTATCCAAAAGAACAAATTGTGGACAACATTTTGCAAAATGTCAATCTCCAATTCAAGCTCAATTCTCATGAATAAATTGAACAAAAATGACATGGAAATCAACAGAACAAAGATCTATCAAAATGAAACCAGATGGACGCATACTTTAGAGGCCTGAATCGAACTGTGACTGAGATGCTCTCTCCAGGTCCCTGAGACTCCAATGAATCTCCAAGAAAAGGATCAGAAGCAGCGAGATCGGGTGAATAGTTGCTCCTTTGATGAAACTGCAAGCTCATTGTACCAGGTACATCAAATCGAGCCTTACTAGGGGTCATGGATCTAGGAACACTGCCATTGTAAATGTGTGAAGAAGCTGAGGAAGAATAAGAGCGAGGAACGTGTCTTCCGTTGAAGAGAGAGGAAGACGAGGAAGAAGAAGAGTAAGATTGAGAAAACGAGGGCTTCCTGTAATTGTAAGGCGAGCTGCTCCGCCCACGAGAGGAAGAAGCCGCCATTGATGCCCTAAAATCACACCCTGTACATGAAAGGGAAAGCTCCACAGAGAGAAAGAAAGGGATGGAGGGAGGAGAAAGAAAGAGATGGAGGAACAAAGCGAACAATGTGGAAGCCACAACAATAGTCCAGAGCTAAAGAATGATGGCTAGAGGCCAAGGATCCATGCTTGCAATGTAAGAATTGGAGTAAAAGATAAAGAGGGGCAAAAGCAGAGAAGACAAAGTAGTTGCAGAAAAGAGACGAATGGAGTCTCAGACAAACGTGTGTTTAGGAGAATATATAGGGGACTGAAACATTACAGTCTTCTCTCTATCTCTCCTTCCTCCCCTCCGCCTCCCCCTCTCTCTACCTCTTCTTCTCTCTCTCTAACTCTCTTGATGATGTGGCCATTCCAGATGATGACGTGGACAACATACCAAACCGAGGAGCGTTTTAGGGAAGTTTAAGTTTTAAACAAGGAATCTACGCCTCCTTTCATTGAAGTTAACGAAAGATTGAGCGGGAAAATACATAGCGGCTTAGCATTTTCAAATAAAAGAAGAAATACGGGCGGCGATACAGATTTTCCACCCATATATTTAGCATTCTACATAGGATGCGGTTTCTATAAGGTTGCAACCTTAAGCAATCCAATTAAGGCCCACATTAAAATTTTATCATTTTGTTATAAAAAAAATTTAGTATTATTTTAAAATCTATTTTCATACCTAATTAAAAAATTTAAAATTTTAAAAATGGTTAAAATCAAGTAGATCTATAAATGTATGAAAATCTTGAAAATAGACAGTGTAAATAATGTGTTGCAAGATACATTATTTTCGGGACTCAAAAACGTTTTTTTTTCATATTCATATATCTCAACGTCGAGATTATCGATTATAAGGTTTTTTCAACATTAAAACATCATTTCCCATAGATTTTTGAGGTGCATCTGTGATTCTACATTTCAAGGTTCCCACCTTACATAAACTTTTCCCTTCTACTAAAAGTGGTTGAGATTTGAGTACAATGGGTCATTTTAAAAATACATATGCATTACTATTTCCGCTCGCGATGAAAAGCATTTGGACCCCTAGCTCAATTAAGGATAGGACGCCAGCCTGCATATTTTTAAAATGTAGAATAAATATATTTATAAAATATAATTTGATCTTAAATTTTAGAGAATATATAATCTTCAATATGAAGATCATAGATGTGAAAAAAAAAAAATGAAAACTATAAATAATAATTATATTAAGAAAACATTTGGACTGTTTGTTACACTTATTTTTAGATGGACCACCTATTTGTATCTATCATTAAGATGGATGTTTTATACCTTTGGACAGCATATTGTAGAAATGCCGTCCAACCCGCATGAAACAATTTTCCTTAAAGTTAGCTTAGTAACGATTTTCATGTGAAATGATGAAAATACCACCCACTTCTTTTAAAGTTTGCTATTTACCAATTTGTTTTAGTTTAACTGTCTCTTTTATCATTAATCTCACTCAGTCCGTACAAATTAACATCTAAATATCCTGTTAGCAACAGGCTGAACACAACCAGCCCCGATCCTAATAGGGCCGGCATGAGCTAGGCCTAAACGGGACGGAAAAGGCCCTCGTGTAGGCCTGGCCCACTCTTTGAAGGCCAGGCAAATTGGGCCGGGACTGTCTTCTTGCCAACCGTTCCAAATCCCTAATTATATGCCGGATGTAGTGGGTGTGTAATTACTAAAATCTTGGGTGCGTGCAATTGGCCCCCCTAAAATTTTAGTTTTGTTGTCCATTTCTCTTAGGGTTTTGTCTTTCTTTCTTTCTTTTTTTTCTGGGTAGGGGACCAAGACCAATTATTCAGAATTATGATTTCTTTTTCAATCGCTTGTGAGATTTTAATTCGTTTGGAAATAGGTAGATAACATACAGTTTGATAATTTGGCTGGTTTTGGGGATAATGTCGGCTGTGTTTCACATTCAAAATATAATATTTTAGAAGGTGATGTCACTATAGATAGATAGACAAAGTACGTGATTATTAAGTAAAATAAAATTAAGTCAAGATAGGAATATGGGGGGGAAAGGGTCGTATTTGATTTCAGCATTTATACTCCTGCCGTGTCAGAATTTACTATTATCTTAAGGGCAAAAAGTATACTGTAGCAAAAAAGGCCGTGGTTGTATTGCCAACTCCAACTTATATCCACCATATGTTTCCCCTGAGTAAAGGTTGGGATTAATTAATTGTGCCAGTGGTAAAGGACAATGTGGCACACAGTTCAATTAATCTCGGACCAACCTTCACTGTACATTAAAATACCATACACCATGGTCCATTGAACTTTTGTGTACTTACCCTTTTGTGGAAGTGTTGTCTCTTTCTTCCCCCATTGGTGTAAAGAGAGCCATCTGTACTCAATGAACGACTGAGTGGACAAGGCCGGATACGGTACGAACTGGCTGGAATCGATCAATTTATAGGGAAATAGACCGATTCTCAACACTTTATGGAATCCAAATCATTCCGTTTGATTTTTTATACGGATAGGCCAGTTTCAATTTTGATCATCGATTTTTAAAATTTTTTAAATTTTTTTTTTTTTTTTTATAAATAGTAAAAAATTCATTACATCAATCTATAATCCAAGAGTCAAAACTCCCTCTCTGTCTACTCCTCTAACGTAACCATTCGATATTATAGAGATCAGTAGATAATCAACAAACATTATTTTTTCTTTTATATTTTTTTTTTTTTTTTTTGCATATCGATAGCAATGACATGAGAGCGTGTAATGGTAAGGTGGATTTTTGTGGTTTTCATATGACTTTTTGATTGGAGGCAGAACCTTATGGCATGTGGCGCCTCTACCAACTCTCTTTCGAATTTCACTTTCCAGATGTGACTGTCAGCCCCTTTGTCACGCCGTGCAAGGGCCCCTCTTCTCTCTCTTTCTGTTTTCTTGGCCTCTCACTTCTCTCTCCGGTTTGGCCCTTCTCATTTATTGAGAAATTTATCAAAACCAAACACGACAAACCCATTATTTAACATTCTCTGCATTTTATTTATCCTACTTCTAGCATCCAGGCATCGTGTCCTGATCCATGCTGAAGTTCATTGATCCGCTATATCCTGGCATTACTAAAGCTGGGAGGTCAAAATTCCATACTCAATAACAGAAAATTACACTCTATTACGTTGTTTTGGTGTGCCGGATGAGTTCCTGCTAAGGTTTTGAGGTGCGATGTTTATAGCCGTGGGCTCACGAAAACCTGAGCATTTTGAAAAAGCTTCCCATTTATATTTTTCAAATATCAGCATCTAATATTACCTAATAGGATTGTCTATCTTTTGTACATAGAGATGGCAACCATTCTTGAAATTTAAAAAAATAATAATGATTATGATTTATGTGTACCAAATATGAATGGTTTACCTGTAGACAATCCTTTAACCGTTTTATGACAAATTGGTAGCATATTTAGTGTGACATGAGTCTTACAAAATATCAGCATATTTGTTGGGTTTGGTAATAGCCCAATCATCATGTTCATATTTTCTTCTAAAGATTAAAGACATTATGGTAAAAAGAAAATGGATTTTATTTGGAAGCAGTAAAGTGATATTAATATAAGATACTCAAAAAATGCATAATACCCATCATTTTGAAGGTCACTTATTTGGGGGTGATGGGAATGGATTTCCAAATATGAATATTGGTCTCTAATAGAAAACACCATTGCATATGAGAAAGATGTGGTATTCCCATGAGTTTTGAGTTGATAAGGTTTTTACTTATAAAGAAATGAAATCTATCGGTTGTTCTTGAGGTTATCTTTCTAGTGGCGGTATTGTTATGGGAAATAAGGTATTGATAGACAGCATTGCTCTGCCGTGGGAGCGAGTTTATAAGGAAAGATCGGTGGGGGTCTTTTATCGATGTTTAGAGATAAGTATAATCTTTTGTAACCAAAAACTGTAATTTTCACTGAGATAGTGGATTTATATTGCTAAGGTCGTTGATGTAGTCCTATGGGGTGAACCACATAAATAGTATGTTGTTGTGGTGTGATTTTTATATTTGCTTTATTTATTGTATTCGATTTTAAGTTATATTCATCTACTTTGCATTTAGCCAATCACACAATAATGGGTGGGATTCATTTGGGATTATTATTTCCGCAAGCTAGGGTTCCCGATAACCTGACAATATTGATACTTAATAATGGATGTTGTTAGGCTCCACCACTTGGTGGTGTACACCTTTAAAGTCCTCAATATTTTTTGACACTTAGATATATCATTGAATTGTAATACGAAAATTTTCAAACAGGGGCATATTTGTTATTGAGAATGGTATAATTTATATTTATATAAAAAAACAGTGGCATTCTATTAATAGTTAAAAAAACAATTAATACAACTTGAAGTTGATATTACACAGCATGTCTGTGATGTCATTATCCACTATTATTAATAAATGATTTTATTCATATTCTGAATTTTTATTTTACTCTTGATTAATTACTTAAAATACCTTTCGATAAAAAATACCTACATTATAGGATAATGGTATCTAAGCGTCTAAAAATATTGAGGATTTTAAGGTATACGCTAGGTGTAGCCTAACAAAAACCCTTAATAATATGAATATATCATAAAAACTTGGCATCCGTCGTATTAAAAAATATCAATATCTCTCAAGGTGACTTAATGGAATACCCTTATTTGAAAACACCATATTCGAGATGGTACTCATAAATGATTTTCTTGAAAAATACTTTTGATTGAGGCCAAAAATTAAGTTGTCCCTCCAACATTTAACTCATTATTGAACCCTTACGGTCATTATTTTTAGGCTTTTTTAAATCAAAGAAAAAAGAGGTCAAAGCTTATTAGATGGTGCATATCGTTTTGATGGTTTGATAAATTCCTTTTGTTTCCTCTCACAAACTCTCTCTCTCTCTCTCTTAGGCGTGGTAATGGACCCGGACCCAAGGGGGAGACCGATCCGAGTCCAATTATGGGTCAAAAAATTGGACCCAGAATACCATGTCCAGGTCCAATTTTTTGATCCGAATACTATTCAAGTCATTTGAGTTGGTTGAGTCCAGTTAGGTCAGGGTCCAAATCCGGGTAATATTTTTTGGGTCCCAAAATGTATGAAATATATTTAAGAGATTATATACAATAAGTTCATTTATTTTTTATACAAGATGGTCACAATTACTTACAACCAGCGTTTTAAAAAACGCCGAGTCGAACCGGACTCGCCCGGTTCGACTCGGAAATAGTGAAAAAGGAACCGGATCGTCCCGAAAATCGGAAATCGTCCGGTTCTAGAGAGAACCGGACGATTCTGTACAGTGAATCGCCGATTCACTGTACGGAATCGGCGAGTCCGAACAGTGAATCGGCGATTCCGTACGGAATTTTTTTTTTTTTTTTTTTTTTTTTTTTGGTAATCCATGATAGATTTTTTTTGTAATCCATGATCGAATTTTTTGGTTTTTTGTAACCCATAATAGAATTTTTTGTAATCCATGATCGAAATGTTTGTTTTCTTTTCTTGTAATCCATGATCGATTTTTTTGTTTTTTTTTTTTTTTTTGTAACCCATGATAGAATTTTTTGTAATCCATGATCGAATGTTTTGTAATATATGATCGAAATGTTTGTTTTTTTTTTGTAATCCATGATTGAAATGTTTGTTTTTTTTTTTTTAATCCATGATTGAATTTTTTGTTTTTTGCTTTTTTTGTAACCCATGATAGAGTTTTTTGTAATCCATGATTGAATTTTTTGTAATCCATGATCGAACTATTTTTTTCTTTTTTTGTAATCCACGATTGAATTTTTTGTTTTTTTTGTTTGTTTTTTTTTGTAATCCATGATCGAATTTTATGTAATCCATGATCGAATTTTATGTAATCCATGATTGAATTTTTTGAAAATTTGTGATTTTTTTTGTTTAATCCATGATCGAATTTTTTTTTGTAATCCATGATAGAATTTTTTGAAAATTTGTGATTTTTTTTTTAATCCATGATAGATTTTTTTGAAAATTTGTTTTTTTTTTTTTTTAATCCATATTATTCAAAGAGAAAACGAGAGAGATGATGATTCTGAAGCCACCCTATCCCAACCATATTATTCACATATCGAGTCCCAACAGCAACAGTGTAGGGATGAGCACGAAATACTGTAAATTAAATGCTGAATGGCGGTTCATGCAGGGAAAGAACATATCAATATTTGCATATTCATTCAAAAACATGAAAATTCTTAATGGAGTACCCTCATTTTTTATTGAATTCCTAAAAACCAATATTTATAATGAATTTTAATAATTTTTTCGGATTTTTTTGAAGCTTTATTCTGACCGATTCACCCGATTCCGATCCGGATCGCCGATTCGCCGATCCGGATCGGTTTTTGAAAAGCCCGATCCGGGTCACCGATCCGGTTTTTAAACCATTGCTTACAACCATTCGATGTCAAATATGATAGTTTTGGTGTGTCACAAAATTTCGAAAAAATTTATGAAATTTGAGCTTGATCAATGGAATAAATGCAGCCATCTAATTTGACATCTAATAGTCAATATTAATTGTGACCACTCTGTACCAAATATCAATAGTCTCATTATATATTTTTTATATTTAAATATTAAGTATATAAATATTTTAATTTTTAAATCTATTCCGATCAGGTCCTGTTTGGATCGAAAATCCGGCTATGCCCGACGAACCCAACCCATTACCACCCCTACTCTTTCTCTCGGTCTACACTGGCATGAAAGAGATAAGGAAACGTGGCAAGGAGCAAAGAATATGTCCCACCGAACACCTGTACATGCATGTGAATGGTCATGTGCGCCATCAGCCTTGCCTTCAAAAATCCGCCTCCTCACAAGTCCCCACCTCACCTTTTATAGAAAGAAAGAACTACTCCATCTAAGTCTTGGATCCCCACGCTCATGTGCGGCTTCCACCTTTTCTTTATATTATGCCATGGCATCCTTTTACCTCACATTTCAGCATAAGCGGTATCTATTCTAGAGAGAGAAAGGTAAGGTCTATTCTAGAGAGAGAAAGGTGAGGTCCACACTTGGATCTTTAGTCTTAAGTAATCATCCCAAAACATGAAGTTTAATATTAATTGGCGCTGTACCTGCCAAAAGATATCTCTATGATAAAGCAAATATGTTTAGCAAATTACTCCAATTAGGGTTTCTTTATTCATATTTAATGTGGATTTTTTCCAAATAGAGACAGGTCGAATCTCATTTTATCCACGATCACCGCATGTAATGGCATTTTCCCATATATTTTAATGAGGCAAGGCATATACATTGACTCTAGCTCAACTACTAAAGAAATAAGGTTTATTGAATATTGCCAAAAATCATATTCTCTAGCAGGAGCATATCCTACATTTACTCCCTCACGCAAAACTCTAAAAGGACTTTGAGGACCCCGAGAATTTTGGAGATGCAGCCCCCTCGATCCAACAACCAACCGCAAAAAATAGAAAATCAAAATGTTATTGTCGTGGTACCAGCATTATTCCAACTATTTGGGGCCGGGTATATGAATCATATTTTATCATTCTGCATATTACGGACCATACACTTAGTCAAATTATAAGTCATAATATCTCTTCTTATTGCTTTCATGTCTTTTAGGGCCTTCCTCTTGCCCTTTTAGAGTTTTATACTTAAACAAAATCGTCCTTATTATTCTAGATCGACTTTATATATGACCAGACCACCTAATATACTTTCCCTCGTCGTATCACGTACTGGAAGCACCCCTAAGTTCTCTCATATGTATCCATTTGAAATTCATTTATTGTCTTGATGGTCTTGATGCCCATCCATACCTTCATTCAGCCAACTTTAATTTTATGTGTGACTTGTTTCTCAACCTCTGCAATTTCATGGATTATCGACCCAATATATCAAAAATAATATCTTTTAGGTACTTCATGGTCATTAATCTAACTAATTCCTTGTTTCTACTTCTATATTAAGCTTGCATTTTACATATTCTATATTAGTCCAGCGAATTTTAAAACCTTGGGATTTTAGAGTATTCGTCTGAAGTTCTAACTTATGTCAATTATACCTCTAGTTTTATTAATCAAAATTATGCCATACACAAACAACATATGCCACAGTACCTCATCCTGTAAATGCCAAGTAAATTCATCCATAACCAAAACAATGATATATGGGCTTGATGCTCCAATGTAGACTACTATAATTGAAAACTCATTTGTCTCTCCATTATTTTTTTCTTGTCTAGTTGGGGATCCATAATCAAAACAAAAAGATATGGACTCAACGCTAATCCCTAATGTAGTCCTTCAATCATTGAAAACTCACTCGTCTTGCTACTAGTTTTTCTTACCTAGTTAGTGTTCCCTCATTTGCATCTCTAGCCATGTCAATATATCATCAAGATACTCCTTTTTTTTCAAAACCTACAAAAAAAATAATATCATCCGGATACTCATTTTTTAAAGACTATGCATAAGTTAATGTCAAAATATATTACATAAATACATAATTTCGGCATGTAACTTATGCATATTCTAAATAAAAAACAACTAAACTTAAATATAGATCGTCTGAAGTATTGAATAATTTGAAATCTAAATCTATCTGACAATTTTGAACTGGATCCCCAAAATTCATATCAAGAAAATAAGCAAATGTACAATGTATTCTCACATGAACATGTTACACACGCATATTTTTATGGGGGGAAGGCATAGAAACCCTAGCTCAACTAACAAAACAAGGATTGTTGAATGGCTACCGATTGAGAAAAGGGTGACCCTAAACAATCAAAGTAAGGTGCCCTTCCAAATAGTATGGAAAGATGTCTTTTCAATACCAAAAATCCATATGATGGCCTAAAAACTTATTTCCATCTCTAATTGTAATATTTAAAGCTTCAAAAAAAGTGTCAATCAAGTAGATCTATGAACACTTGAAAAATCTTGAAAAATGTATTATTTCCAAATGTCAAGATGATCATATTTGAGGGTTTTTAGTCTCAAAACAACTTCTTCTACTGAAATTTTGAGGTGCCTCTTAAATTGGTTGTTTAAGGTCTCAACCTTATATAAACTATTTTATTTAGAAAATATATCAACCGTTGATGTACCATTATTGGAGCATATACCGTTTAGTATTAGTTGCCAAAGTTGTTATCAATACACAAAATTGTGGGTGCCATTTTTGTCACTATCTGCTCCACCACACGTGTGTCCAAGTTTTTTGCAAATCTTTGAAGGCCTGCTTGATACTCAAACATTGTCATAAATTCATCACATGGAACAAACAAAACTTTCGAAGTCCAGGTTCCTAATAAAAGAATAATCCATCTTTGCTTCTCAACCCAATAGGGATAGCAACAGTCTTCTATCTTTAGGGTATAGCTATGTGACTTTCTTGGCAAGTAAAACCACACCTTTGTTGTACACTATGTATTACTATTGTAAGGAAAACTTAGCAAATTATACATGATTTTAATTTATTTTAACGTCTTTCTCGTGCTTTTTGTTCTAATTTTAAATTGCCAATCATTTTTTTTTATCAAATTTTGAAAAGCACCATAGTACTTTTTTCAACATTCGTGTGATATTTTATTTGTTCGTATATTGTAGTACAACTTAGTAAGTCATAATATGCCCATTCATCGTATGCACTTGTAAATCTCTACCAAAACACCATCTAGTCCTAATGCTTGTCCTGTCTATATCTTTCTTAAAGCTTCTTTCACTTCATATATCCTAATCATGTGAATGTATCTACAACCTTTGGCCTCATTTGTGTCAAAGGTTTCTCCTAATGTTGTGTTACCAAAGTGTTCGACATCTAACATTTTTCAAAATAAGTTCACCACGTTTCATTGACCTCGTTGTCATTCACCAACATCATTTGATCCTTACTTTTAATACATTTAACATGATTTAGAACCCTAAACTTTCCCTCTATGATTTTTGCAAGTTTTAAGACATATTTATCACATTCTTTTGTCCCCATATTATTGTATAGATCATTTTATGCATTACGTTTAGAACTTTTTTAGTGTTTTTCTTAGTATTTTTATATTAATCTAAGTTTTTATCATTACATTGTCAATACATGATCGTTTTTTACTAATAGCTTCTTAAACCTCGTTAACTCCATTACCAAGTTTATTTATCAGATTTTATTTTCTTTCTAGCTATCGTAAATTTTATTTTGCCACTTCCCTAATATAACCAGCCATCTCATTCAATATAACATTAACTTTGTGCTAAAAAATTCATTTTTCTTGCTTTACCAATTTATTCCTAAATGAGTAGCATTTTTATATTTATCTAAGTTTTGATCACTTACATTACATTGTCAAGACATGATCGTTTTTTACTAATAGCCTCTTGAACCTCATATCTCCATCACCAAGTTTCTTTATCAGAATTTATTTTTCCTCTAGTTCTCATAAAATTTCGTTCGCCACTTCCCTAAATACAACCAGCCATCTCATTCCATACAACATTAACTTCGTGCTCAAAATTTTATTTTTCTTCTTTTACTAATTTATTCTTAAATGAATATATTTTCTCCCTTTTGAAATTTCATTATGTAGTGATTTTGACACCTGTTAATTTCACTACTTATCTTTCATCTCTTTATGCATACATCCACCACTATAAGCCTATGTTGCATTGTCAAAGTATCTCTCGAGATATTCTTACAGTCTTGATATGATGGTCGATCTGCCTTCTTAACCAAAAATAAGTTTATTTGGCTTTTAAATAATCAATTGTTATAGCTTATTCAATGTTCATCTTGCTTTTAAGATAGGTGTTTGCTATTGCTAGGTCGTAAGCCATAGAAAAATATAAAATAGCATGACCATCTCATTTCTTTCTCTAAAACTATATCCTCCATGTTCCCTATCATATCCTTTACTGCTTCTCCTACATGACCATTTAAGGCCCCTCCTAGAAAAATTATATTTTCATTTGATATTCATTAAATTAGTCCATTAATGTCCACCCAAATTTGTCTCTTAATTATATCTTCTAGTCTTACCTACGATGCATAAGTACTTGTTGCATTAATTATCTCATCCTCTAACACACATTCAATTGATATGAGCCTATCACATTTTCTCTTGATATCAACTGCTTTATCCTTTAATATTTATCTACTATTATTGTCTACATCACTTCTATAATTATCTTTTTCATATATCCAAAGTCTACATACAACAATTTTCTTAGTTTTGCCTCTTTCCACCTAATTTCCCTGCAAGCACGCCATGTTAACTCTCGTTTATTTCTTTGGATCCACTAACTCTATACTATTAGCGGTCAATGTTCATACTTCCCATGTGGCTAGATGAATCATATTTTCTTACTCTAACTTCTTAATCTGTGCTTGTCCAAAATAACACGAGAACTCTTGCCTACTTATCACAATAACTAGGCATTGTTGTGGTGGTTCACTTTCAGGGAATGGCGTAGGTAACCCTTGCTCATTTCTCACTACACCTAGATTTTATTGTAGTTGGTCGCTTACAAGGAACACCCCTAGCATGATCATATAACTTAATTCCATGATTCATATAAAGATCTGGCAAAGTTTTATGCTAACACAGCCCTTCACCTCTATCTGTGCATAGAACTGACATGAAATTAGTTAAAAAAATAAAAAATCACTTTCTCCCTCATTTTTTCATGAACATCACAAAATGAGTATGCAAAAGTATTGTATCAAAATTTGTACAAAATATTAATATTAAAAAAAAAGTATACAATGAGACTATTTATCTTTAGTACAAGGTGGTCACAATTAATCTCGACTATTGGATGTGAAATTGCGAGGCTGCATTTATTGCATTAGCCAAATTCAAAACGTCAAAATAATTTTTTGGGACTTTGTGGCATATCCAAGCTATTATATTTCACGTCGAATGGTTATAAGCAATTGTGATCTCCCTTGTACCATAGGTAAATGATCTCATTGTATACAATCCCTAGTATTAAAATTGATATCAATAGACACTCAAATAAGAAATAACGTCCCAATATTCATGTATTTTTATACAATAATTTTTTTTGAGAAAGTACGAGTTTCATCAAGGTAATAAAAATAGTACAAGGCAAAAGGAAAAAAATGGAAAAAACGAGAGGGAGGAATGGAGAGGTCAAGGGAAGAGAAAGGAAAAAGAGAAGAGAGACAAGTAGTTGATGCAGTCTCGTTGGCCAAGAAATCTGACCTCAAACGTGAAAATAACCTCGACATCCCTAAATATAAGCAAGATTTCATCCATGAGACCATACAACAGCAATGGAGTGGAGTATGGATTCAAGAGCCAAATAATCATATTTGCCGAGTGACCTTCAATAATTATCCAAGGGAAGAATCGGTCCAAATGGAGACCCCTATTTTCAAGCCCCCCAATAACTCTATTTTTTTTAAAAAACTGAAAAATAATAATTATAATAAAATTTAATACATTTACTAAACAAAAATCTAATATAATAATTATAATAAATTTTCTAGAAACTAATTTTAATAACTTTAATTTTTTTTAAGGCCAATCCAGCTAATCCGCTAATCCGGACTGCTGATCCGTCAATCCGGACTCATTATTGGCACACGAGAATCGGGTCCTTCATCCTTTTTTACCAGACGTGCCCGTTCAACGACATATACATTACCATTAACCAATAAATTTCACATCCGATGAGCACTGCTCCTGGTACGCAATGTAGACGGTCGTATTGAATACTTCCCCTTTTGTTAAACACTGCTTCTTCCTCTTTCGTTTGGACGTCATTTGTATCCTTGGTGGGGAGTAAGTCTCTCTGTGCACATCTCCCTTCTCTCTCTACATATATGCATATGATTCTTCTTTTTTTCTCTCTCTAGAGGGGCACAATGTCTTCTGCTGCGAAATCCATGAGGCGGTTACTAAAGAGCAGGTTGTTTAGAGAGTTGGCTAAGCCTGGTGTTGGCGACAGTCGAGGCCTCTCTTGTCTTTCTTCTTCATCAATCAAACCCATTCGAGCGACTCTCTTTCCCGGAGATGGAATTGGCCCTGAGATCGCAGAATCGGTTAAGCAGGTAACTCTCTCTTTTCTCTCCTCCATTTGCATTCTCCCTCTACTTTCTCTATAGTTTTTTGTTCGGTTTGATACTATTGAATTCCTCTTATTGGGTTTTAGTATCAATCGTCTTACCAAATTATATGTTACGATGGGTTGATTTCCACCGAGGGCTTCACTTGCTTCGTTTATTGTATTATATTATGCGATTTTGGCATTAATTTTTCTGTTTTATTGGCATTATATAGAACCTTACATGTTTTTGGCAACAGTACAAATACTTTATGATTAGAAACTTGGAATATTATTTGATAAATTTACTAAATTAATTGCATACAATGTCTTTCTTACCTGGATGATCTGGTTATTGGGGGCCAACAATTTATTGGCCTCGAATTCCTAATCTGATCATGTGATCACCATTATTGTCTTTTGTTATTTATTAAAATGAATACCCTGATTTTCAGTTTCATAATTTCATTGCACATCCTTTGAGCTATGCAAGTTTCCAATTTGACTTGCATTTCTCTTTGTTCATTTGCTAAACATTGGAACGGCTACTCATGGAGGAGTCAGGAGAGGAATTGATATAAGTACACTAGATGCGTTGCCAATAGCTGGAACCTAATTTTCGTGCTTAGCAAAAACTTATAATCAGCTGAATTTTCCTTCTGGTTTTATTGCTTCTAGAGTACACTTTCTAATATCTATAGGTGATGACGAAGCAATGATGAAAATCATCTAATGTTCCAAACTAATGAAAATTATATTTGTTCTACTATTCTTATATGGAAATGCAGAACACTAGTAGCGTCCTATCCTGATTATGGGTGAACTGAACCGTATTAGCATTTAGATGAATTCATCATGGGACTTGTAAAAGAAAATAAAAAAAATGAATTCAAAGGATGATGCTACTTTAGTTTTCCTTGCTGTAGAATACGTATTCATTTGCATATTGCTTCCTTAACTGCAACTATACTTTTACATCATAAACATCTTAAATTAGCTACTTGTTATGTAGTAATGGGAAGCTAGCATGACATCTAACTCCCTATTAATTTTTTTCTGGAATCAGGATTTGATTTTAGGGAGGGTATGAAAATATGATGACATTTCACTAATGTAAAAGGAGCAATAGAACAATGGTCAGTTCAATGTGACTGGTCATTGTATTTCCAAGTAAAAAGATCTGAAACTCTCTCAAATTTTAAGTTTTGAATTTGATACCAGGCTTGAGAAAAGTGGCAAATATGGAAGTTTGAACTTGTCAAAATAATTCCTTCATCTTTAGAATAAGTTCGGGGAACTTCACCATTTTATTATTTTGCCTCCTAATAAACGAATATTAATGTAAACTAAGATTGCTCTTGGCACATTTCTATTAAGTGAAAATTGAAAATCTCACAACTCTCTTATCCTCAACGACTAAAGTAAAAGCTCTGGCCCCTTTTTCCTTTCCATCAATGCATCTGGTTATTGATCCACCTTGGTCATCTACAAAAGGAATTAAAAGTATACCTCTTTCTGACTTTATTCCTTTATGTTCTTCACATTTTCAACTGTTCCTTTGCATTTAGGAATCGGGCTTGGGTCAAGACAGTAGCAGTTGGGTTTTCATAGCACTACGTCTCAAGTTTCATTCCTATGTAACCTTTTCAAACAGAAAAATAAACTGTTCCTCTGTATTTTCTTTCAATTGGGCAATCTACATTTTCTCAAGCCACATTCAAAACATATCGGCAGTAAATCTTGTACATGTATGCCCTTATTTTCAAAATTCAGTTGATCTGAAATCATTCTGCATATTTCAGCTTAAAATCACACTATACAATAATACAACTAATCTACTATTATATCATTAGCATTGTATTATTTTGTAATGGCTTTCTATTGTATTTAACCCATAATGGTATTGGTATTTCTGCCACTCTTGTACTCATATATAAATGATTGCTCTCATTTTTTTAATGTAAATTCATTCAGCACAGTTCTACCTAAAATCACGTCGTATAACTGTAAACCTTACCTCCACTATTTTTTGTTTGGTGACTCTCTTCCATTGTACAAATTTATTTTATTCTTCTAAACTGCCTTGACAACACTTGTGCGCATGAGTGTGACTCAATAAATAGTTTCCTGGCATTTGAAATACTTCAAGTGCTTAGTTGACCTAAGGAAATACATAATATAATAGATGGCGGGTTCCTTTAGAATATTCTTGTAATCGTTATCCATAAGTGCACATACATAAGCTAGATGGCCAAGTGTGTCCTGACTGTAGTTCTTCATTTCACTTGTAATTGCCTTAGCCACATTCTTCGACAGTTCACATTTCCATGACCTGCAAGAGCTGTGGTAGCCAAACTATCAGCCAAATTATCTGCCTTCCTATTAGAGTCAAACTATGAGCTCCATGTTGGTTCACCAGGAATGTAAAGGATATCAATACTAATGAAATTAGATAAACATAAAAGGATGAAAATTGTGCCTGTTAGCGTCTATAGGGCGTGATATTCCTTGCAAAGAGATTGAATCATGTCTAATAAGTTACCTTTAATTATAGTAGGGCCTTTGAAGTTCATAGTGAGCATTTGAACTCCAACCAGCCCGCATAGAGTCTTCAATTCTATGGTCATAATGAGATTTTGAATTTCAACTAACCACAAAGAGTCTTCAATCCTGTGATTTCGTCTTTGCTGAATATAAATGGACGGCAGCCATGATTGTAGCCCACTGTTATAGATGGTCAATAACCAGCAATCTTGTTTTTATAGATCCACCAAGATTTGATTCCCATGACACTAGATTTATGCAAATCAATGATCTCTTGCATCCTCCTCAAACATCGAAGAAGCAATGTGTGTCTCATTACTTCACTAAAACTCTACCCAAAAGATTTGTATTTATGAAATTATGAACTTCATTTTACCAAGAATAGAAGTGGGGCATGCTTATTGTTATTGTCCCCTTCTAGAGGGAATAGTTGCATGTAAGATTTTCCATGGAACATATTGAAGGTTATGATGCCTCTAAGGGCAAAGAGACAAAATTTTCCCTTCTCTCTAGCAGTTCACCATATTGCAAGAACTACCCATATAATAATATATGGGCTCCATTCCAATTTATCCATAGCTTTATTTCATTCTGTGAAGTATTTGCATAAAGAGTCCCACCAATCATACTCATAAGCAATCCCTGTTATCCACGTTCTAAATCTAGAATGCATTGGTGAAGTACATCTTCATGTTTGTCTTATCTCTTTTCATGGAATTGATTTTTTTTCCTGTTTCTCACTTGTGAAAATTTTTCTGGACTCAATTACATGTGAAGGAGAACTATGTGTGTGATGTGATGGTTCTATCGACAGATCCTTTATGTTCCTCATTTCCCTTTCTGCTTTCCTAGAGAGATCAGGCTTTGATATTGCTTATGTTTCTCTGTGAACTTCCATCTTAGGACTGAAATATGTAATTTATTCTTATTGTTATTGGTAATAGCCCATACGCATTACTTTATTTGAATAAAAAGTGTAATATTTTCTGAAAATTGTAATAGTAAAACTGGCATTATCTTCTAGAAATTGTCAAAATGCTGATTAAAGAATGTACACTAATATTATTAAATCTGTTTTTTTATTATTTTATTGTTCCCACTTTCATTTATTTCAAAATATTTTTCAACTTATTCATTTAATTTTGCTCAATCCTTTTTTTCTGTGCATGTGCCACAAGCTAATATAGAGAGGTTACATACTAGCAGTCTTATATCAAGACCATTCTCCAATTCATGTAAACTTTCAATAAAGAATTGAAGGTTGGATATGATCAGCAGGAGTTAAACTTTGGGTTGGGTCACTTTGTCATGGAGCATTATTTGGTTTCTAAATTTGCAATTTTGTCAGTTTTGGTTACCATTCGTCTGTGCATAAAACCTGGATTCACATTCTTGTGTTTGGAAGTAGATAAACAATACTATCCATGTACTTCTTGGCTCTGTAATTTGATATTTTCAGTCTAGTGATGAAAAATATTTTACATTCTCTAGGATTCATGTGTTTTATGGAAGGAATTTACAGAACCTTGTCAACTTGCTGATAGTCTTGTGATCTTAAATCTTGTCTGTTGACTGTGTGATTTGTTTGAAATGCAATCTGTTTATACTTAAAAAAAAAGACAATTTTTATTTTTTATTTATTATTATTATTTACAAAGATATTATTGCCCACATTTAGTTTTGGAAACCAAGAATGCCTTCCAGAGATGCGTTTCTGTATTTCAAATCTTCCATGTATCTAAGGGGAACACCTAGAATTTGCATTTCATTAAATTGCTATTCAATTTTTTTTGTTTTGTATCAATTTAGTGAACCTTATTTATGCCATATGTTGTTATCTGACTACGAAGTTGTATTATTTTGACTTACAATGTTTTGTCATATGATAGTTCATTTTGTGATGTTTAGTTGGTTTCTGCTTTGATGATGAATGTCTTTATTTACTGTGTTGAATACTGATTTGATAGTATATCTATACCTTGAACTGGTTCAAAAAGTATATCAATTCAGTTTTGGCGTTCATAGTAATTCTATGTATATAGGTATTTTCTGCTGCCCAAGTGCCAATTGAATGGGAAGATCACTTTGTGGGGGACAAAGTTGATCCTCGAACAGAGAGTTTCCTGACATGGGAGAGTTTGGAATCAGTTAGAAGGAATGGTGTTGGCTTGAAAGGGCCCATGGCTACACCGATTGGGAAGGGCCATAGATCATTGAACCTTACTCTGCGTAAGGAACTTGGTTTGTATGCTAATGTCAGACCTTGCTACAGCCTTCCTGGCTACAAAACGCGATATGATGATGTTAATCTGGTCACCATTCGTGAAAACACGGAAGGCGAGTATAGTGGCCTAGAGCATCAAGTGAGTCTCTATTTATTATTCTCTACATCAATGTATCTCACCCCAAGTACACATATCAAGATAATTGTAGTTTTTCTTGTTAATCCGGGCTATATTTACTGAACTTGTTTTTTTTTGATATGTGGTAGGTGGTGAGAGGTGTGGTTGAAAGTCTCAAGATAATTACTCGCCAGGCCAGCTTAAGAGTGGCAGAATATGCTTTCCACTATGCTAAGACACATGGAAGGCAAAGGGTGTCTGCTATCCACAAAGCCAACATTATGAGGAAGACTGATGGACTTTTTCTTAAGGTGTGAGATATAGTAGCTGACCTTTTAGTTTACCAAATTTTAGGATTGAGTTTATTTTACTCCCTCACCCATCTCTGCTGTGAGCATCTCCTCATATCTGGTTGG
This sequence comes from Amborella trichopoda, assembly GCF_054954075.1. Classification (NCBI taxonomy): domain Eukaryota; kingdom Viridiplantae; phylum Streptophyta; class Magnoliopsida; order Amborellales; family Amborellaceae; genus Amborella; species Amborella trichopoda. The sequence continues at coordinate 10,364,976 of NC_142344.1, read as the reverse complement.
TTTTCTTGTTCTGTTCTTGCAGTGCTGTCGTGAAGTTGCAGAAAAGTACCCTGAAATCACCTATGAGGAGGTCATAATTGATAATTGTTGTATGATGGTATGCTCAGTTCTGTTTCAAGTTAAATGCTGACTATGTCCGACTTTCAATGATATAATTTCCCCACAGATTTCTCGTACACTGAATTTAAGTGGTCTAAACTAATATCCTGTAATATATCTCATCAAATGTGAAGTTAAATGTTGACTATGTCCAACTTTTAAAAATGTATTTTTGTGAATAATTATTTCATATATAGAATGTAAGCGGTGCTGACTAATATTCTAGAATAATGTCTCATAAAAATGTCCTATATGATGAATTTAAGTGACAAATGCTGTGTGCTGTTTTTCATAATCTGGTCTTTGTATTACTCTTGATCATATATTTTGCACCTTGACAGCTTGTTAAGAACCCTGCACTCTTTGATGTGTTGGTGATGCCAAATCTCTATGGTGACATCATCAGTGATCTCTGTGCGGGCTTGATTGGTGGCTTGGGTCTAACACCAAGGTATTGCATCTCACTTATTTGATTTTATGTGTCCTAAAACTAACAATGAAGTTGTTAATGTGTCCAAACAATGTACTTAACATATTGGATGCGTTCAAATTTCCTTTTTAGAATACCAACCATAAAATGTAAGTCAGAAGATAAAAAAGCGGAGGAATATGACAAAAGGCAAGTTGTGCAACCATGCTTTGGCTGGAACATACTCTGCATGTACTCTGATTGGAGCATCCAAGTATGGTGTGACGGTTGAAATTTTTTGTTGGGTTGGGATGAGGGATGGAGGGAGGGGGGGGTGTGTGCAAACCATCTGTATGGTCTGTTTCCTTGGGGAAATAGAAGTTACACGTTGGTCCTGCACCACTTGATAAGACTTGATTGGACAAGGATATTCTGGCTGGAGCAAATACACACTATGCTCTAGCTGGAGTGTAGGTTCCGTAGAAGATACTAAAGTAAGAAAGGAAATGAATGTCTCCAAATATAACTTTGGAGACATGAAAGATTGATTCGGTTAGACGACTGTAAACAGGAAGGTTGCAGTATATAATGGCATGCGTGGGATATTAGGATATTGTGGAATGGATGGAAGAGGGCTTTAAATGGATGCAGTACTGACAATTTAGGTGATATTTATGCTGAAGTTGGTGTCAAAATGATGTCTGTTGGGGATCACAGCAAATTGACAGCCGAATGGATTTTGTTTTACTTCATGGCTCTTTTACTTAACATCGAGCATAAAAATACCGTCATTTTTTTTCTGTTAAATAGTTATTTCGATAAATCTTGGTGCAACATTGAACTAAGTATCTTCCTTCAGGATCCATATTGAGGGACCAAGTTTCAATTTCTTTAAGAGGGCCATTTTTTCCCTGCTGCCCATTTAGGAGTGAAATATGGTGACCCTGATTGTCTCCTATATTCATTGGTGGGCTTTTGGTACCCTACTAGGCAAAGAAACCACTAAAACACCCATAGATCTAAAAAAGAAAAAGAAATAAACAACTTTTTTCCCCTTCATTACCAAAGAACTGCATGCTTTAATAGATAACTGCTTGCCTTACAGGACTTGTTGGGATGTCCAAACAACCTTACTTTATTCTCCCTCGATTTATTCTGAGGTTGATGTTCCTTACGCTGCATTCCATGAAAGTTGATGTGACACTTCCTGTTGTGTATCAAAAGAAAATGAGAATAACATTGAGAAACTGTTTTTTGGATAATAAAACATTGAGAAAATTTGAATTAAGTTCTAAATTTTTTTGAGACCTGTATGCACAGTCTTATTGCAAATAAAGATCTTTTGTGGACATGGTATTATTGTTCTCTTAGATTCTTTATTAGCTTCTGATTTTAAAGTTTAAAATTTGTGTAATAGTTAAAAAGATTCATATCTTTTCCCTTTTCTTGTCTCTATTTGTTTGTGTCATCCTTGCACAGGGGCCATGCTAATCTTCTTGTCATAAAATGGAAATATTAATGCTTTAAATAAAGCAAAATAATCACATTAGTTTCTGTTGAAAATGGTCTAGTTATAAAACCTGCTATATGGTGGCAGCTGCTCACTACTCATAATCACTAATGACATTTAGGTTGTGCATCAAGAGTGTTTATGAATGGGGCCTCTTGTACTGGTTGGATAGCGTCTGAGTCTTTGTGCATGTGTATGTGTGCATGCACGTGTGTATGTGTGTGTGTGCCCCCAAAAGATCTACTGCATGATTGTCTTTCTTGGGGATATTTATTTCATGTTAGTACCAAGAAACATGATAAAATTTCAAATCCAGTGCTTAACTGAGTATAAAATTGTTTCAGTTATATCTAGTGATGCAGTTTGGCTTAGACATCTCTTGATTGATCTTGGTGTTGACATTATCTCATGTTCACTTCTTCAAAGTGATGATTTGAGTCCAATATGTTATGTGAAAATGTATATCAAGATAGATTGTCACTTAATCTTCTCCTTTGATCATAATAAAAAATGTGAGAATGTTCTGCTGGTGTGCGTGCAACCAGAGTGTAAATACAAATATACAACATGCACTTCTAAGAGTCCTAGCTGCCTAGGCAGCAAGCTCAGGCTTGAGGTGTCCCAGGTCTGGAACATGGAGGGCCTGTTTTTTGATTAAAATGTTAGATTGTGTATTGGTTGATTTGTGCTAAAAGATGTCCATATTATGTTTGTCCTTGTTTTAGTGTGAGTCAAACAACGGAATCTCAATGATCATATTCATTCAAATCCAAATCCAATATCAATGTTTCATGACACACCACACCAACAGAGTTTCATGTACCATATCGGTATTGTCATATGCCAATCACCGAATTGTTAGTGTTTTTTCTTTTGGGGCCGGGGGGGGGGGGGGGGGGGGGGCAATCAATTAAAGAAACAATTAAATCCCTGGTTTCAAGGTTTTTTGGGTAAAAAAATGATACAATGGAGGGCTTGGAATAACACTTGTCTCCCTTCCAACCCCAACTATTTTCCTCCCCCATAATGTGGGGAATAATCAAAGCCCTTCAGTCACGGGCACTTTCCAATCCTCAGGTTAAGGCAAGCCACGATGGGCATGGGACTCGCGGTGTTAGGTGCCTGCCTTGGTGGTTGACGTGGTCCACCTCTTGCTGGCTGGCCTAAGGTGGCTGCTTTGTAGAAGCAGGACAGACTTGCTCTTCCTGGTTGGAGACGGCATCTAGGTTGCTGAAGTGGTCTACCTCAATATATTTGCTTTTGTCATGATTACAAGATGGTTGTCTAATCAATGCCCCTATTTTTCCTTTGGGTGTACTTTTGATGTTGCTACTGGAACAGTTATACATAATTTTCCTATTGATTTGGAGAATTTCCAAGCTCCTTCTCTCTTCTCCTCTTCTTTCTCTCTCTCTCTCTCTCCTCTTTGAGGAGATTTTTTTGAACTAGCTTCCTCAAATAAGATTTGATTTGGGGATCCAAAAAGGGCCTAGATCTTATTTTGGAGTGGCAGTAGATTTGGAGCACTTTTGGAGCTCCAAATCTTTTTTTCTTTTTATCTCTGAGAGGATTGCTTTTGCAATGGAGGAGATCATTTTGGAACTTTTTCGAGTGCTTCACCCACCTCAAAAAGTGGGTGAACACCATCTTTTTGATGTTCATGTTCCCATTATCTTCATGGAATGGTGTCCCGTAATCTATATTCCCAGATTTTTCAATGAACCTTAAGCCATAAGATCCCAGGGCAAGGGTATAGGTCTCTGTATTAGCCTTCAAGAACAGTGTTTTAAAACTCGGCTGGTCCGATTTGAACTTGCCTGAGTTATGCAGAGTCTTAGACCAGCTGGGTGCTGGGTCCCATAAAAAACCTTGGGAACCGGCTGAGTCTCCCTGGTTCTTGAGGTCACTACATGAATTGTTTCATAGACTCGGCCAAGTCTCAAACGGCCAAGCCTTTTGAGACTTGACCAAGATAGACCGGTCGACTCGGGCTTAGGCCATGCCCAAGTCCAAGTTTTTGATCACTGCTTATGATACTTTTCCTTATTTCTTGTGATGCCAAATTGCTAACAACTTCACTTTCAGAAAGGATTTGTTATCAATAGATCTTGTACTTGGACCTCAGTGTGATTAGAGCCTCCATACGCACCTAAGTGAAGATTCCGTGCTGCAATTGGATGTGCCCGTGATTATAAGATGATAGAAGTGTCTAATGATACCGTAAAACTGTTGTCAGATTGGAGTTGTGTGGTTCTTTCGCAAACTGACCAAATAGACCAGGCTTTTGCCTATGCTTCTGCACATGGTTGGGTTAAAGAGTCACTGAATGTCGCTTGATACGTATCTACATTCAGCTTAGGTTGGGTGTCAATTGTCTTGAATCGGTCAACTAGCCTTGGCAATTGGTATTGAATCTAGTATTTGCTATGTAACTACTATCCCTACGATAATCTAGTTATTTCAAGTCCTAGAAGATATGACGGATGGCCTGTATGAATTAGGCAGAGCAACTGCTTTAAGTTGTAGTTGGCCCTTTTATAGTTTATACTCAACAAGAGAAATACAAAACTAAAGATATAAGGTTTCCATTAGTAAGATAGATAGTGATGCCTGGCATCCCTTGATTTAAGGCATTTTAAATTGAATAATAGGCATTTATATGCTAATCTTTTGGTTTAGCAACTCTATTTTATTGAAACGTAGATATGTAGATATGTCCGTCTATGACTGGTCAAATAATCATGAAACTTGTTAGTAGTATCTTCATCACCAGAATTAGTTTACAAATCCTTAATGCTGTCGCCTGATTGAGTCTCACTCATTTTATTACAAACAATACAACTCTCATATGTTTCAGACTTAACGTTCCGTTAAATGAACCTAAGTAAAGCAAGAAAAGAAATCATCAAACCTTTTGGAGGTGCTTGAACTCAAGTCAAGACAGCCTATCCTAAATCATGCATGCCAGAAACAAAGATTGTCATACTAATTGACCAGAATGTGATTTCACGCTCTTCATTTGTGATCCTTGGTCAATGATGGTGGCTCTATGGTATCAGGGGCCTATAGATTAATGCCTGCTTGTCGGGGTGTCCTAAGCCCTACTGTTTAATTAAAGTTGTAGTTTTGCTACGTTGCAACAAAGAGATATATTTATCTGAAGTTTTTTTTGTGTAGTTCAGCTGTAGGAAAATTATTCGAATCGAACTTTGGATGTAGTGTTGCAGCTGTTAACAATTAACCATTCAAGCCCAAGTCAGTGTCAGACTCTATATATTTTGGACGTTTAAATTTATATTGCTGAACTTAACAAAAAGAAAATAAAATAATGTGGTTGGTGAACTTTGTTTAGATTCTGCTGCAGATTGTATCTGATTTTCTGTTATTCAGTAGCAAACATTCTATGTCAATAACAATTTGTCAGCCTCCCAGATACATTCTGTACATGATCACGTATCTGATACCACTTAAATTGGTATGTGTTTGAAGGAAGGTTGTAGACGAGAAGTATATGACATGTCATGGATAAAGCCAAAGCAAACTCAAAGAGAAAAGGATTATTCTTCCCTGATGTTAAGGAGCCCATGAAAATGCTATATTTTTAAATTTAGCATCAAAATGCCACCATTTACCAAATTTACAAACCTGGCATGGGTTTTTAGGGAACAAGTTCCAATGCACCATCCAAGTACCAAGGTTTATGATTAAAGTATGCAATTTTCTTGAATTAAAATCCAAATCTTTAATTTTGAGGGACCACCAACATTTAGTGACCTGCAATATACTGTTCCTCTGTGTGTGTGCCCGCGTGCATGTGTGTACATGTCATCTGTCCCTGCATATGACTGCGACCAAGATTTTGGGTTTTCACATTCGGTAGCAGAACAAACCCTCAACTCCCCTGCCTCCAATACTGTTTCTGCAGGCTGAGGGTGCCTTTTGTCTTTATGACACAAGGATGGGAGAAGTGCTAAAAAATGTGGGAACACTGAACTCTGAATGTATATTTTCTTATCTATTATCTCTTTGTTCAGTTCCTGTCTGTGCATCATTGAAGGTCTTCGTTGTTAAAATTTCAGTTGTAACATTGGCGAGGGAGGTATTGCACTTGCAGAGGCTGTGCACGGATCTGCGCCTGATATAGCTGGCAAGGTAAGGCATCTTGATTCACATTGCAACCCTTCAAGAGGGAGGGGGGAAGAAATGGAGGGAGGGCAATTGTTTAACCTGATTCCAGTTTTATGATTAGTGTGTGCATTCTTGTCTATGAGAGATAGAGAGTGTGTTTAAACTTGATTCGCACTAAATGATTAATGAGGGGGGTTCATTGCCATGACAGAATCTCGCGAACCCTACTGCCTTGTTGCTGAGTGCAGTGAGCATGTTGCGGCACTTGGAGTTGCATGACAAGGCTGACCAAATCCACAATGCCATTCTTAAAACAATTGCAGAAGGAAAGTACAGGACCGTCGACCTTGGTGGCAATGCCTCCACCACTGATTACACTAACGCAGTTTGTGACAATCTTTGAGGCTTTATGAGCTTGCCTTTGAATTGGATAATTTATGATGATTTGGTTTCTTATTTCCAAAATAACTTTTTGTGATGAAGCCCAATCATGTTAGTATGATTCTTACCATGTTTTGATCATCGTTCCGCCTCTACTTGACAGAGAGCCAAAATTCTAAGCATTTAATTTTTTTTACTTTGAATGGACTGAGAGGAAATTAGATTGTTTTGTAAAGTTAAATAAGATGTTAATAAGTACCAAGTGATTGGTTCTGCTCCCTACCGTTACAATGGTAGCATCATCTATTCTTAACCTTTCTTTTTCTTGAGGATGGGGAAGTTTGTACGCTTGTGCGTGCGGTGTATGTGTGCCTGTGCGCTCTTGGGATTGGAGTTATGGCTGAGGGTGAGATGATGTGTGTCCACCCCTTCAATTCAAAGTACTTTGTTTCTTGTGTAGATTTTCACTTCCATTGCGCAACACTTGTGGATCATTATTTTTATGGTGCAGTTTGTATAGAGCCAAGGCTCTAGACAATCAAAGTACAGCCCACCTTCAAATAGTGTTGAGAAATATGTTTCTATATTGGAAATCTTTGTAATGGTTTAAAATGTATTTCTATCACTAATTATAAAAATTAAAGCTTCAAAAATAGTTTTGATCAAACAAATCTATGAAAACTTGGAAATCAAAAAAGTTTGTGGTCCAAAAATACTTTACAAGATGCACTATTTTTAAAAATCGAAATCCATTTTTTTGTCTTGTCTATGCATCTTGATGTCGAGATGATTAATTTGAGTATATTTGGGCGTCAAAACAACCTCTTCTAGTGAAATTTTTGAGGTAGGTTTTAATTTGATTGTTTAGAGTTTAGGCTCTTTGTAAACTTGTCCCTTATTTTATATTCGGAGAATATTTTGAAATCAACCTGTATGCATCTTTAAGTTATCAAATTCTTAAAAGGGATTATATATGATAAGACTATTTATTTTTTGTACAAGGTCATAATCACTTTTGACCATTAGATGTGAAATCTAATTGATGAAATTGTATCACAACATTCATGAACTTTTGTTTTGAACTTTGTGCCTTAAGAATGATACACCCTCAACCACTCAATGTCGAATCTAACAATTGATGATAATTGTGACTTTTTTGTATCAAAAGTAAATGATCTTATTATGTATGGGGTTTGTAGGAGAGAGAGAGGGAGGGAGAGGATGGGAGGTGAAGACTCAAAATGGGGATGATGGAAAGATTTCTGATGTCAATTGTTGGAAATCATTAGAAATCTTTCATTTTTAAGGAAGAATTTCTTGGAATTTAATTTCCAAAACCCCAAACAAGGCCTTAATGAACTGTTTCTTGCCGATTGCTGATATATCATATACTGAGAATTTCAACCCAACATTTTTTGTTGCTAGTGGATAATTTTCATCATTTGTCCAGGACAAATGCCATAGACACCACACAAATCAAGGGTGTTCATATCGATATTAGTGCATATTTAATCCATTTTTTGTTAACAATGGTATATTATAAACCTTTGCAGAAACTCTAGACATGCCATGCAATGCAAGCCTAAACTTTTTAAATAATGCCAAATGCACACACAATCACATCCGAATGGTCCTGGATGCGGTGCTAATCTTTCAGTGTTAACTAGGATTTTCTTTAGTGCAACCCAAAAAGTGTGCGTCAAATTGTATATCAATTTAATAGGGGGAAAGACATCATCATCATGGTCTTTTTTCAATTAATCAGGGTTAAGAATCCTGATCTACCGTTCTGTTACATTAAAAGCCATACAATAAGAAGAAAGACGTATACCCCAACTTTAAAATTATAATTTCAAATAAACTCCCTAGGTCCATAAAAACCCCAGTGGACCTTGTCAAATTTAAATGATAAGAATATTTAACCCTTGTTACCTTTTTCACTATCTAAATTGCCATTCTTGCCCTTTTTTTAATGACCCCATCATAGAAATCGAATTTGAGACGCTACTTTTAATCTACATATGAGGCCTATGCGATGAAAAGAGAGATGAGGGTTCAAGGGATGTTGCCTGAGGAAGGGAGGAAGAGGTTCATGGATGAGGACGAGAGAGATGTAGAACTTTTATACGGTTTTAGACAAATGAGTCATTAGGAACAAAAAGAAAAAGAAGAAGAATAAATATTGTAATTTGAACAATGAAAGATATAAATGAAGGGGTTAAACATCCATTTTCTTTGGAAAAATTTATATAAGGTTGCAACTTTAAAATGTTGAATTACACATACACCTCAAAAATCTATTAGAAATGTTATTTTCATGTTAAAAAACCCTTTAATTGATCATCTCGATATTGAGATGTATGAATATATATAAAAAAAGAGTCCTTGAGTCCCATAAATAGTGCAACTTGCAACACATTATCTAGACCGTCCATTTTCAAGATTTTCATATGTTTATAGATCTACTTGTTTAAGGTTGCGACCTTATATGAACCACACCCTTTTTCTTTTAACTTGGATATATGATCTTTCTATACGTCTGGGGGCTTATTTGAGATTATGGTTTTAGATGAGGCTGTACATCTTTTTCCCAATTTAATACGTATTTACAATGAAAATAAGGATGGTTCACTTAACTTATCCTGGGCATATCCCTCATGTAATACTCTTATGTATAGAAGAATGAAAAGTTTGAGCAATTAATATGAAGTGCCCAAACTTTTTTGAGTAATGTTAAAAAAAAAGAAGAAGGAATAGTGCCTCCAATCACCTATCCGAAAACCTTGTCCACATAGGTGGATCGGTAGTCCGGATTAGTTGGCTGGATTGGTCGGATTCAGCTTAAAAAATATCTAAAAATAATATTTTTTTTTTAAAATATAGCTTTTTAGTTCAAAAAAAGGTATTATATTATGATTTTTATTATTTTAATAAAAATATGTAAGTACTGGGAACATGTCTCATGTGTAAGTGTTTGTTGTCCATTACATTGAATTTATAGTTAAATAGTGAATTATAAGGAAAAAATGAATATCTTTGAGAATGGAGAGGATTAAACCATGAAAGCAAAATATTGAATTTGCAATAAAACATGAATATTTTTTGGAATGGAGAAAAGACTCAACAGAATATAACGGAAAATATATTTTGGGGAATGGATATGGACGAAGATATTGGGTATAAATAAAATATTTATTTGATCAAATTTGAATTTAAATTAATTGTGGAAATAAAATAGGAATTTATTTAATAAAAATAGAATGATATATATTTGCAAGATTTCCTTGAAGGAAAAGTAAGAAGAAAGAAAGACGAGAGGGGAGTGCTTTGAATTGAGAGAGAGAGAGAGAGAGAGAGAGAGAGAGAGAGAGAGAATAACTGAAAGAAGCTCACCCACTTAAGAGAGGAAAGCTTATGAAAACGTTTGTCGTTGCTTTCATTAGTTCCTCATTGGAGACATTTGACACTTCATAAGTGGCACAATGTTATAAAAGAGGCTCACCCCCTTGAGTCCTTAGATGGAGTAGTTTTGTGTTTGCCCAAGGAGAGGGGTGGGACACTTGACCACCCTTTTTTTAAAATAAAATAATTAAATTATATATATATATATATATATATATATATATATAAATTAAAAGAATAAAAAATAAAATAGTAGGAATTGGGCTAAGTCACCTAGTTCTTTAATAGAACTAGTTGGTTTTAGTTTTTTATGGAATCGTGTGATTCCTGATAAATATGGGGAATCAAAAGAAAGTTTGCATAAGCTTTTTGAAAAATATTAAAGAAGTCAAATCACCTCGAAATCCATGAGATGAACCAATTCACCAACAAATGGTTACTATATACTCAATAAGTTACATTCTCATTCTCAACTATTTTATTAAGAAATATAAATTGCATTAGTTCTAGGTTTGGAACCCTGAGGGAAAGGTTTATATAAGGTGTCAACAAATAAGATCTACTTGAAAATGTTGTTTTGATATAAGAAAACCCTACATTTGATCATCTTGACCTCAAAATATATGGTTATGGGAAAAAAAAAAGGATTTCAAGTCCTAAAAATAATGTATATTGTAACTTATACATCTAGACCGTTAATTTTTAAAATTTCTAAGTGTTTATAGGTTTGCTCAATCTATAAACTTCTGATTTCATAATTAGAGGGTGAAAATATGGTTTTTTTGGTCATCGTAAGGGCTTTTGGCACAAAAATTGTATCTCTTGATGAGATTTAGAGGTGCACCTCGCTTTGATTGTTTAAGGTACATCTCTGGGTGCCTCGCTTTGATGGTTTAAGGTTGGCACCTTATGTAAACTGCACTTAAATAAGAAGAAAAGGGATTTGTGAAACTTGGTCCACTTAAGCCAATTGAGAAAAATAACATAAATACCCCTGTATATTTTGGATTCATATGTGTGGAATGTGTTTTCTCATCATTAAAAACTCTTTTTATGGATTTGGAACAGAGAAGAAGCAAACATTTTACTAATTTTCCCAATTTAAGTCACTCGAGCCAAGTGATGCATGTACTCTTGTTTATTATTTGCTCTGAGATCCAAAAAGTGCTTTGTTTTAAGAAAACATTATGGGGGCCTTAGGGCATTTGTTCCACCTTAAAATTTTGCAAACCCATCCTCTCGGTTCGGACAAAGAGAATTGTAGAAAATTTTGAAAGTAAAAAACCCTATAAAACGATTTGCTTGGGAGAGAGATTGTAGTAAAGACGGGTTTTCAATTTGAATGAAGAAAAAAATGGTGTTAGATTGAAATTGTGGCAGAATTTATTTTGGGATTTTATACAATGAGACCATTTATCATTTGAATAAGGAGGTCACAATCATTTATTACTATATGATGTGAAATCTGATAGTTTCGGTGTGTCATAAAGTTTGAATTTTTTTTTTTTTTTTTTAAAAACTTTGAGCTGGGCTACTGCAATTATTGTAACCTTCCAAGTTCATATCCAATGGTCAAGATTAATCGTGATCACTTTTTACAAAAAGTAAATAGTCTCATTGCATACTTGTTCATTTATTTTAACTACAAAATTGAAGGATAGATATACGCAATAAGCGGCATCATCATGAGATGAAATAACTAAATCTAAAAGGGCAGGATCTGGCCATCGACTCATGGGCAACCTATGCTTATCGTGTTTTTTGAAATTTTTTCCTTAGGTATCTTAATTGGGACTTGGAGGATCTGCAATGAGTTTAGGGCAAATAAAATTTCTGGCTGTGGTGGTGGTAGTATCCCCACACCTAGTTATCACATTGAGGTTTCCATTCCTACCATTAACACTACCCTACTAACCTTTTTAAAAATCTAACTCTAAATCTACTTAAAAAAATGAGCAGGGGTCTATCTACCCTACTGAATTACACTGAAAGAAAAAAAAAAAAAAACGTAAAGGTCCCAAAATAGGGGTCCACCACTATAGTTGTTTGCATAAGGGTAGGCTAATGTTTTCCAGTTGTATTAACTTTAGTGGGACCATATTTTCAAAACATCCTATCTTGTTCTGGTTCCAATCCCAGAACAACAAATTTTTATGAAAATGTTCATGTTTCGTGTTTAAACTTTGATTAGTGCGGGTAGTTTTGTGACTTGGCTTAGGTGACTCGAGCGTTTCTAAAAAAACTACCCCCACATGATCTAGGTTTTGAATCTAAAACAAGACTTTTCAAAGAAAGGAACATGTTCTAAGGTAGGGTTGGCACAAGCCGGGCTAGTCTTGATCCTACCCCGGTCTAGGTCCCTAGATAGCCGGCCTAGTTTGACCTGGCCCGGACAGGCCAAAGGGGCTCTAGGCCAAGCCTTGGCTGGATCCGGGTACGGGGTAATAGAAAACACAAAGAAAAGTTTAAAAGAAAAAGAAAAATATAGGGTCATGCAGGACACGGCTAGGCGGATCTTAGTCCAAGCCTAGCCCCACAAGCCTCATGCTCGGCCCGTCCATCAAGCTTGGCCCGGCCTTTTGGCCACATTTGGTGGTGTGGGCCTAACTTTTAAGGGCCAGATTGACTAGGGTTGAGGCCCATTGACAACCCTATTCTATGGTTTGGAACCTAAAATATGCTTGGACTTGCTCAACAATTTGGGTATTTTTTAAAGAAAATTACGTATATATCTATTTTTTAATATTATTTTAATCTTATCGTTAAATTTTCCATTATTACATCTGTATCCATTTTCTACCTGTTATTACAATAGTAGTTCACAATTTTTAAATGACTAAATTGCCCTTGTTGAATTTTCAAAATCCGTTTTAAGACTTTTCAGATGTTTGAAGTCCGAAAGATTACATTTTAGTATCCCCTAACATTTTCTAATTTTTAAAATCTAAAACATATTTAAAAATGAATTTTTTTTGAAAATCCAAAAATTGCAAAATCAGAACATTGCAATTTTTGGATTTTCAAAATCACAAAGTTGCCTTCTAGTGTCATCCACAAATTGAAAAATCCGAACATTGTAAGTTTTGGAATTTCAAAACCAAAAAATTGCATCGTAGTGTCATAACAATTTTAGATTTTGAAATTTCAAAATTTATTTGAAAATTGAATTTTCAAATTTGACAATCCGAAACGTACACTTTCCTGTCATATACTTAGATATTGAAAATGATATGTATTCAATGATACCATTTACTTTCGATATAAGGAGGTCACTATCTTCATTGGCCATCATATTTGAAATTGGGTGGTTGAGGATGTGACATTATTTGGGTACAAAGTCCAAAATATTTTTTTTTTGAATGTTGTGATATACATTTATTTATTGGATTTCATTTCTAATAGCCATGGCTAAAAGTGATTGTAACCTCTTTGTGCCATAAATAAATGGTCGTATAGTATACAATCTTTATTGAAAATCTAAACATTTTTGTGAGAGAAAAAACAATTTAAAAAATGTATACAATAAAACCATTTACTTATGATACAAGAATGTCATAATCATCATTGACCGTTGGATTTGAAATCGGATGGTTGATGATGTATCATTGTTTGGGAACAAAGTCTGAATTTTTTTTTTTTAAATGTTGTGACACACTTTTATTTATTGGATTTCACATCCAATAGCCAAAAACGATCATGATCACCTTGTACAAAAAATAATGGTCTCATAGTATATAATCTCATTAAAAAAAGCCATGGCTCCTCTTCAGAATATGAAAATTCACAATTCTCGGATCTTGAAGATTTGATTTTTTTAATTTCGGATCCAAAATATAAAAAATTTGGAAACCACCGAAACAACAGAAAAGGGCAATTTTGAAAAAAAAAATTGGGGCTAGGGTATACAAGTAATATACAAACCTTCAGATGAAATAAGTGAAAATTTTAGGTAATATTGTAATATCATTAAAACAAAGAATATCTACATAATTTCCTCTATTTTTAGTAGAATCGGTGATGACAGCAAGAGCGAAGAGATTCTTCAAAAGTAACTGTTCTTTTTGGGTAAATTTGTTGATGGAAAATTGTTTCATGCCGGCTGGACCTCATTTCTACATATGAGGTCCAAATTATACAACATCTTTCTTAAAGATGGATGCAAATAGGTGGTCTATCTAAAAACAATTGAAACTAACAGTCCAAATGGTATTGTTGTTAAAAAAAAAACATTCCAAATATTTTCTTAATAGAATTATCATTTCTAGTTTTTTAAATTTATTTATTTATTCATATTCATGATGTCCATGTTAGATACATGTCTTTAAAAAAATTAACTCAAAAAATCTATCTCAAATATAGATTTATTAAGAGGCCCATATTTCTATATGTGAGGGCTCGGCCCGCATGCTAACCGTGTCCTTTGTTGTTTGAAGCTGCTCATTCTTTTAGCGTAATAAATATCTCACCCAAATGATACATATCCTTAAAAATTAACTCAAAAAATCCATCTCAAAAATAGATTTGTTAAGAGGCCCATATTTGTACATGTGAGGGCTTGGCCCGCATGCTAACCGTGTCCTTTTTTTGATTGAAGCTGCTCATTCTTTTAGCATAATAAACATCTCACCCAAATGCGTAAACACCTCACTTATAATAAATAAAATCATTTTGGCTCCATTTACCTCTATAGGATTTTGGACAATGTTTTCAAACATCAGTTGGTACCACCAAAATGATCGAGCAAGAAAATATCTTTTAATAGGGCTCGAGCATGGTTAGGGTCAAAGGCTGCAACGCTATGGTCTTGGTCTCAACTCCCAGCTTGCCCACTAGGTTTGCATTAATGAATAGCTATGTACATTGTGATAATTTAATGGAAAGTATTTTGATAGGGCTGTACAACTATTAAAATAAGTAAACTCACATCAGTATTTACCTAAAATTGCAGTTTTAGTATCGAAAAACTTTTAAATCGATCATATGTGCCTTGACCATTATGGTTGTGAAAAAAAAAAAGATTTCAATGTATGTTGTAACACATTATCTGGACCATCCATTTTGCCCTAAAATAAATGTTCACAGATTTGAAAGATTTGTACCATTTTTTGAACTTTAGATATTATAGTTGGTGTTGAAAATTAATTTTAGAGCCATCATGGAGATTTATGATGCCCAAAATGTTCAACGGATGAAGAATCGATGTGAAACTTTAGCTTGTTTTCATAAGGCCTAAGCCTAGGCCTAGGGCTCATAGAAACTGCATCCTAATTTAATAGCTTGAATTTTCAAGAGTGTTTCCAGCTTACCCATTCAAAAGTAAACAAAGGTTGGTAATAATAAAAGTTCAAAGAAATGCACATTGATCATGTAGCAATTCTAATAGATCTATTAGAATCACCTTGGCGCTGGATGCAATTTGAGGTTCATTCTTTGTGTTAGCGGCTAAAAACAAACTCAATGGATGCAGTTTCTATAAGGCCTAGGCCATATAAAGAAAAATAAAGCCCCACTTTGAGATCTTGTTCGCAAAATACTTTGAGTACATGAAATCTCTAATATAGCTCTAAAATCTATTTTCACCATTGATTATTAAATTTATATCTCAGAAAATGGTATTGATCATATGGATATGTGAACAATTAAAAATGGATGATCCACATAATGCCTTAAAATGCACTATTTTTAGGGGTTGAAGTCGTCGTTTTTTATACAAACATTATGATCAAGAACGAGATGATCAATTTGAATGTTTTTTGACACTAGAACTTTATTTTTAGACGAGCTTTGAGGTGAGGTTTCACTTTTTCTTTCTAGCCTTATTTTAACCATTTCCAATAAAAAAAAGGAAAAAGAAAAAAGTTTATGTAGTGGTGGGGCCCTAAACAATCAAATTAAGGCGCACATAAAAATTTTATTAAAAAAGGTTGTTTCGATGCTGAAAAATCCTCAATTGGATCACCTCGACCTCAAGATGTATGGACATGAGAAAAATAGATTTAAAGTCTCGGAACTAATGCATCTTGTAATGTATTATTTAAACCGTTAATTTTCAAGATTTTCAATTGTTCATAGATGTACACTTTTTTGAACTTTAAAATTTATAATTGGAGATGAAAATAAAATTTCAAGTCATCTTAAAGATTTTGATATTAAAACAACATGCTTCGGTATTATTTGAAGGTGCACCTGACTTTGATTGTTTATGGCCTCGGCTTTAAACAAACCTCACCCATAATTAAAAAGAAAAAAAAAAGAAAAAAAAAAAAGAAGAAGAAGGAGATCAATTATAAACTAATAAATACCCAAAATATTTCATGAGTCCTCACGCATGCTAAAAGGACAGATGGAAATGGTCAATCATAATATATCCCAAAAAAATTTCATACCCAGAAGAGAACTCAACTTTCCAAGAAATATATTGAAAATTTTAGATTCACCAGGTGGAAAGAGACAGATTCTTCCATTTAATTATCACCATATGCATGTACCAGTGTTATCCCCCAGATTCTACTATGCTGGGCTTCAATGCCTAGTCTCTAGGGACAGGCTGTGAAAGCTGCTCTTTCAACATTTTAGGGTTTAATTAACTAGGGTTGCATATGCACTCAGATCTCCATGAAAGAGAGGCAATGCTTTTGTCCTACTGTTTCTCTCATGGAAGACCCCATTAAAATAATTTTTGAGATTAAAGTAATGCATCCCACTCCATCTAAACCACTCCAACCCATGTTCATAAAACACATTAGCATCATAAACAAATAAGGCAAAGGTGGTGCACAAGACTCAATAAATCAACCCCACTCCACTCTTTGCTGCAAAGCTACATGTTTATGCATTTGAATAAAGCCCTGGTTTTCTATGCAATCAAAGAATTGCCCCGATGTTTGCTTATCTTTGAGTAGGGGCTATGTGGACTCTAACCAAAAGCTGAAATGGCAAACATAACCTACTTTTGCCAACTGTGGGTCTGAGCTCTTGCTCGATTGAACCATGGATGTGGCTTTATGATTCCATCATTAAACAAAACTTAATAATAAGGCTTACATTTTTTTTTTTTTTTGGGGAAATTTATGTAAACATGTTTTTTTTTTTAATATTTAAAAACGGTGTGGTTTGCATAAGGTTGCAACATTAAATAATCAAATTAAGGTGGACCTCCAAACTTTCTCATGAGATGCAATTTTGTTGTCGAAAGTTCTTAGGATGGTGCAAGAATATATTTTTACATCTTATTATAAACTTTGACACTCTAAAAAATGATTCATATCAAGAAGATATATAAACATATGAATCTTGAAAATGGGCGGTAAGGATAATGTGTTGCAAGAGGTACTATTTTTAGAATTTTTTTTCACATCTATATACCTCAATGTTGAGTTGATCAATTACATATTTTCGAACATCAAAACAACCTTTTTCAAAAGATTTTCGAGGTGCACCTTAATTCTGTATTTTAAGGTGTCAACTTTATATAAACATTTTTTTTATTTCCAAAACATTCCAAAACTTTTGAACTTAACGTTGACGTCCTTTGTTTTTATTTTTTTTATTTGATTATCCCATAATTGCCTTTCCAGTTTGGAGTTCCAGTTGAGAACTATGTTAATTGGTGGTACTATTTGGTACTGAGAGTACTGAATATATTCATGCTTTTGATAAAGTTTGGTACTAAGAGTAATAAGCCAATATATATTCTTTTAAATATTATATTCAGTACTCGTAACACTAAACTATTGGCTTTCTCTTGTGTTCGGTATTGAGAGTACCAAACCATTGTTTTTTTTCTTATTTTTTGATACTCTTAGTACCAAATATTAGTTTTTTACAAAAAATTAAGTTCGACATGATTTAAGATCGAAAGTGAATTGTGTGGTTTGCATAAGGTTGCAACCTTAAATGATCAAAGTACGATACACCTCCGAATTGGAAAAGGTGACATAGATGGAGAAAAAAGGAGCATCAATGTAAATTTTTAAAAATATGAGATATTTTTGAAATATGCCTAAGGATATTTATTTTAATTTCCCTTTTCTATCTTAAAATTTCCACATGAATTTCTCAAGAAAAACTTACCTTTTGAAAAGCGTGGAAAAATCACCCTTTTGAGGAATTCTCCAACATATCCCTAGTTAATGAAAGTTTACCCAAGCATTTTTATTTATTATTATTATTATTTTTGGACAATATCTAGAGTATTTATTCAAGTTTACACGAGTATATTAGCAAGGACAAATTTTGTAATTGGCAGAAAGATGTGGGCAGTTTCAATGGAGCATGAAGACAGAGAGCAAAAGTGAGGCAATGTTGTTAAATGATGTTTGAAAAAGGGGTTCCCTCGAAACCTAACACCCACACTCCATTTCCCGTTTCTTTATATGCAAAGAAAAGTCATTCCCCTAAACCCTAGGTTTCGTGCCTCTAACCCTAAATAATTCTTAAGGGGACCGGTCAAACGTGTCCCCCTCGGTCGATTTTTTAATTTTTGTCCGGCAGCAGTGTCATCATATCATTGAAGAGGGCATTGTTTCTTACCTTGCATGAATGGGGGCATTTGTTTAATTAATGGGGGCATTTGTTTAATTTTAAGTTGGCATCGGGTCGAGTCTTGTTTGATTTGAAAATGATATAGGACCCCGACTTGAACCCGACCCAAAAATTAAAAGAAAAAAGTTTATATAGAGCGAAGGCTCTAAACAATCAAATTAGAGCCTACCTCATAAATTTCACTAAAAGAGCTCGTTTTGATGATCCAATATCTTCAAATTGATCATCTCGGAATCAAGATGCATAAATATGAGGAAAAGATGGATTTCAAATTCTAAAAACAATACATCTTGTAATGCAATTTTTGACAGTTAATTTTCAAGCTTTTTTAAGTTTTCATAGATTTGCTTGAGCTATATTATTTTTTAAGCTTTAAATTTTATAATCAAAGATGAAAATATATTTTAAGGCTATCACAAATATTTTCAGTATTAAAACCACATTTATTGATACTATTTGAAGGTGGATTTTACTTTGATTGTTTAGAGCCTTGGCTCTATATAAACCGTATCCAAAACTAAAATATTTATGTATTTAATACTATGATACAACCATTGCATTGGATTGGATTGTTGCTCTTAATTATATTTTATTTATTAGGACCCAAATCGTGTTCGAGTCCAAAATTTGGACCCAGACCTGACATGCTATTGGACCCATACCTAGGCTTGGAATGCGCCCCTTGGGTCTGCGTCCATTGCCACCCTAGTTGGCATGTGGATGAAGAGAGGTGAGGCGCTGCCCAAAGAGACCCTGGCCCTTGGTCAAAACAAAAGAAACAGAGAAAGAAAAGATGGGACCAGCCTTGGCTTGGCTTGGCCCACCTTTGGGCTGTGGTTGCCCAGCCGTGGCCGGGCCTTTGGGCCACATTGTGTAGCCAAGGACCTAAATTCTTAGAGCTAGGCTGACAGCACTATGCTCATGCTAAAATTTAGTGAGAGTTTATTTAGCACTTGGAAATTTTTATATCAAATTGGACGTAGCAGCATTGATTTACAGAGAGGATAGGCTCCATCACTTCCTTTTCGTGAAATAAACATGGAAAGTTAAAAGGCCATGAGAGTAAAAAGAAGACAACTCCCAATTCCTCTTTTACAAAATAAACAAGTGCAGGCCCTAACGAGGCAACCAGTGTACCTCCCCCGCAGAAGCCGGAGACCTCTCAAAATAAATACCCCCAAAAGGAAGCAAAGCAGAGTAGAAGAGAGAGAGATGAAGAAGGAAATCCGGCAAAGAGAGGCGGAGAAGAGAGCAGACAAAGCTTTTGGGAAGCAATGGGAGTGGTGCGAGGGGGCGCCGGAGGTGTTCGTCTGCCCCATCTCCCGTGAGCCGATGCGCGACCCCGTCACCCTCTGCACCGGACAGACCTACGACCGCTCCAGCATCCTCACCTGGCTAGCCTCTGGTGGACTCACCTGCCCCGCCACCAACACCCCGCTCTCCGACACCTCTCTCACCCCCAACTCCACCCTCCGCCGCCTCATCCAATCGCATTTCTCCCAGAATTCTCTCTCCACCTCAGCCTCTCTCCTCGTCCATCGCCTCAAGGTGGCCAAACGTCGGCCCCATCGCATCTCCGCCCTCTCTTCCCTACTTTCTCTTGCTAGATCGCACGAGGAGGCGATGGAAGTTCTTGCGAATCTTGACGTTCCATCTCTTCTTGCGCAATCTCTTACCCCTCTTACTCCTCCCTCTGTAGCTGCCTTATCGGCTGACCTCCTCTCTCTCCTCCCCCTCAACCCTGACGTGCTCTCTCTTCTCCGACACCCTGACGCTTTCTCTCTCCTTGTCGATCTCCTCCATGAGGCCCCCGCTGCCTCACAGGTGGCTGCGGCCTCAGTGCTCCATTCTGCCATTGCTACTGCTCCTCCAGATTTTGGGAGTGTTTCGAGTTTTAGGCTCCTTTTTGGAGCTCTTCGCCTCGCGAGATCGCCGCGTTCTGAGTCCTTTTCTGCCGGTGTCCGGCTGCTCCATGCCGTTTGTCGGTGGGCTGAGGCCCGGACGCTGCTTATGAGGGCGGGCGCTATCCCTTGCCTCCTCGACATCCTCCCTGTAGCCGAGGGCGCCGATGCTCAGACGTGCATGGAGGTATGTTATGTGGAAGAATGTAACATCATCCATATGGATCATAATCTCGACCATGATCACCATCCATTCAGTTGGTTGATCGGTGATGGAGAGACTGTAGGGACATCATAAAAACTATCGCTTCCATCACCCTCTAGCCCAGCCCACTGATGGAGGGTGATAACGTCCAAGATCATGTGAAATGCATCTCTTTTCCAGCCCATATGATCACGAAAGCAACATTTGTAAAATAAAAATAAATAAATGATCATGAAAGCAACATAAGCATGTGGACCATCTAACCAATGGAGTGGGGAGTGGATCACGCAGATCTGGAGCCCTTCTCCCTATATCCACCCGTACGTTATGAGGAACCATATAGATCATATTACACAGTAACCAAATTAAAACTTTGTGCATTTCATGGTTGGGTCGGTCATGGACGTTGATCAAGAAAAGCCATTTCGTAGGTTATTTATATGCCTCGCTTATTCCAGTGGATCTAAAGATGGCAATGGTGACCGCCACAAAATTTATGAAATGGGACCTAGATCCATGGAAGGCTTCACTACATTAGATCGACCGTCACGACATGAATCATCAACCAATATTGTGGTTTTTAAGAAATAAGATCATTGCCAGAAATGATAAAAAGGATGGTCAATATCACTTTTTTTTTACCTTTTGCGGTTAGATGTGAAATTGGTGGTTGGAAATATGGCAGATTTAAAATCTTAAAAAATTTACTTGAGAATTTATGAAAAAATTACACAATATCCGATTTCACATTTAATAGCTGGTAGTCACCATGAACTTCCAGTACCAAAGCATATATCCGTGTTTCCTCTTAAAATAAAACCGATTTTATTTGGCGGATTCTACAAACAAATTTCTTCATTTCTATTAGCTCTATGAAGCTAAATTCTCCTGTCCTGCTGTCTCAATAGGTACTAGAGCAACTATCAAAAGAGGGAGCTGAGGCTCTCAGATCCTGCGAAAGAGCGGTCCCTAATATCGTAAACACCCTAATGAGGGTGTCAGAGAGGTGCACGGCACTCGGCCTCTCCGTTCTTCTAAGGCTCTGCACTCATGGTGCAGGCATAGGTATGGAGGCTAAGCTCGCTGCTAAGCTTTTGTTAATTCTACAGAGCACGTGCGAGCCTGCGGTTAAGCAAAGAGCACGGAACCTACTAAAGCTTTGCAGTCGTGGCCATGGCGAGGGGTTGAGTATGTTTGCCTCCAAGTGTGGGCTCGATTTGTCATACACCATACATTGAAAGCGGTGCCGAAGATCTGTTTGTGCAGGTTGTGTATTGAGGCTACAAAAGTAGTCTCACTCGAAGTTTTTGTGGACAGATGATGATGAGTTAGGGTCTAGACGGCACAAGATCGTTCAGAGGTGTGTCTTGTGGAGCGACACGCTCTCTTTGTATGCTCCTTTGGAGAAATTAGAATCTTAAGGATAGAGAGAAAAAGTGGCACACTCTGTATATTTGCCTTGGTTGAAAGAAATCAGAGAGGCAGAGAGAAAAGTAGAAGTGTAGTACTCCTCTTGATTGCTCTGGAGTTGATCAGAATGCGAAAAACATGATCTCGAAGAAAGCTAAGCTTCGGTAATTGAGAAATTCAGGAAAGCTAAGCTTCGGTAATTGAGAAATTCAGGAATCTGTCGGTGGGGAAACATGTAAATTTGATTGTGTATGTTCAAATGCCGATCGAGGCGAAATTTTTATGGATAGAGAGCCTTAGTTTTAATTACTGTTTTAGAATACCAACTCCATCGGCCCTCTCTATTGGCTTGATTAGTTATGGGGTTGAAAATGGCAAAACTCAAGGGTTAGCACAATTAAACAAGTCATCTATTCCAATGCCATGGCAGAGGCAAAACATACAGTACCCTGTTATGAGTATTGTGGTGCTCAGATAGGCAATGCACTGTCCAATCTTATCTACAAACGGCGAGGATGACTGATGACCAACTGCAGTGCTGTTAGTCCTAACAGGGAGCAATGGTGAATCTCACCAGTCGTCGAAGTCGCATACTGTGGACGGTCTGACAGAGCACCGTATTGTATACTCTCCAGGCAGTATAATATCAGCACCTAGACCAAAATATTCTCTCACTGATGGCAACATTTACATATTCATTGTCATGGTAGAAACCATAACATCACCCCAAAAATCTTCATCCATGATGCTTGTGTTGTTGTTCCCTAGCACATTGTGTGCTTTCAGATGTCTTGTCTAACATGCAAGATGTAAATGGGGATTAATTTCACATTGAAACGTTATTAATGCAATGCGAGATGCTACATCATGCTTGCTTAATAATATGAATCATTTTGTACAAAAAAAGAAAAATGCGTGTTCTGCCCGTTTTTTACTATAGATTAGGAAGTTAGCTTCTTTTTCCTTTTTTCTATGGTGTCAGCATCTCTTTCCCAATCAAAGCTAAGTTGAATGAATGATTGGCAATAGTCATGGGTCACAAATTAAGGACAATTAACTACCATTAAATGATTAAATAGCCTAGGATTGGATACTTTTGAATGGTACAAATCGTTAGCTCCTCCTATGGTGCTAAAGGACTCCATAGGACCACACTATTTTCGATTATAGTTATCGGGTACGCCCCATTAGGTTGTTGTTTTGGGTCCAGAATCCAGATTTTGGGCTCCGGAGCCAGGATTTTGAATGGAATGCATTGTTTTTTTGGCGGGCTCTCGCTCCCTCTTTTCAGGGATTTCAATCCGATGAGCACAAAGATCTCGATCCCCATATATCATGTTGCTCGTTCGTTGGATTTGTGGATCTTTTTCCCTAAATCATAAGGTCTTCCATTTCTAGGAGCCAGCTTTTTCTTGTGTCAAACGATGCACCAAAGTTGAAGAGCCTTTTGATATTTTGGGGCCTTTTTTGTTTGCTTTTTGGAAGATTTTCTCGGTCTAATGTTGAATCAAATGATTGTTTCATGCAACCCTCGTGCACCGCCCCCCCCCCTCCCCCTCCCTCTTATGTAACCTATAAATGACTATGCAACTGAAAAGAACAATTGTTTCATGCGGGCTGGACCGTATTTCTACAATGTGCGGATCAGTGGTATAAAGCATCCATCTTAAAAGTTGGATGCTAATAGGTGGTCCATCTGAAAACAATCGTAACTAACGGTCCAAATGTTTTCTTAATATAATTATAATTTCTAGTTTTCAAACTTTTTTTATTATTTTTGTTATTTTCATGATCTTCATGTTAAAGATTTTATATTCTCTAAAAATTAAGATCAAATTATATTTAAAAAATATATTTATTGCCAAGCCTGCATTTCTACAATGTGCGAGCTTGCCGCATGCTAATGGCTTCCAACTAAGACTGATCTATAAATGTCTATGCAACTAAAAATGATTGATGATGCCTTTTTCTCTCTTTCTATTTGTAGTGTATGAAATTACACTACAAGTAATAACCATTTCAAGAATAAAATTCAATTAGAGAATTGAAAGGTACTCCATACAATATTAATGAAATTTAATTAATCCATCGACATTTAGGGTTGACCACACAGGGATCTAGCCCTAATGACCATTTCTATAGTAAGTGCTTTCACCTATGACTGATATGGTTTATATATTAGATAATGAGTTCTAGAATAAACTGGATTGTGACTGTGTTAGAGTGGAAATGGGTTGCAATGCTTTGTGGGAACATGAATTCATCTATAATAGGGTTCGGATCTTGATTGGATCCTTGTGCAGTTCAATCCAACTAGGAGCGGATCCCGTTACAAATGGGAGTGCAATCCCATCCCATATGAGAGTGCAGTCCCATTCCATATGGGAGAGCGATCTTTTTTGTCCAAGATCTGGCTCTATTCTTGATAACCTCACCAGAACCCGCTCCATAAGAGCCGGAGCTTTGGTCAGCCATCGATTCCATGCTCCTGTTCCCGACCCCGGAGTTGCTTTTGCTCCGGCTCCGGGTAACTATGATTTGAATCATCCACTGACTGATGTAAGTTTCTAAGCAATATTTATGAGAAAAGAAGAACATGCTTAAGGAAAAAAGAAACCATAAGTAGGTTTCCTTTTGACCAAAAAAATCAAACTCATCTTTGGCCCACTTGAGAAACTCAAATTCTTGTTTTGAAAATATGCATATATTTCTGAATGAGCAAAATGTACATTTCCTCCCTTGGCAAAAATCTAGCTGCGATCATTTTTAAGACCTAAAATTTTGGGGATGCACATAATCCAGCAACCTACTTATAAATAAGAAATAAAAGAAGAAACTAAGGCCGCATAAAAATATGACACCCTGTGTTAGAACCACCAACCAAAATTTTGGATGCTCAAATCTATGCGTTTATTTAAACTTGTAATCCAATTTTTCCCTTCAAAATGCCATCTTGTGATTTTAAGTGGAGCCCACAATTTCAAACCAAAAAATTCCTCTCAATTAGGTCATTGCCCGAGTGAGTAAATGTAGATTTTGCTCCTAGGAGAGCATAGTGCTGAACCTTGATTTAATCATGTTATCTCTCTTACTAAGGTTGGATGTCGATGAGATATAAGACTAGTATCAAACATGATGTTTGTCTAATACGTCACGAAAAGGCTTAGCCAAATTGGCCGGATTAGTCAAGATGCAATTATTCAGAAACCTAGGGGATGATCACTTGGGGTGGCAACGGATCGGGTCTGCTCCGCGTCCGGCTAGACTCAAACCCAGACTTAAAAAATTGATATGGGACTTGAATCAGATCCTTGATCTAAACCCGACCGAACCTGACCCAATATCTATATATTTAACTATGGGTAAATATATTTCATATATTAGGACCCGAAAAATATTACCGGACTGGGACTCGAATAGTGTTTGAGTCCAAGATTTGGACCAAGACCTGCCCTGCTGGATCCAATTTTTGGACTTATACCCAGACCTGGATCGGGTCTACCCCCTTGAGTCTTGGATCAGGTCTAGGTCCATTGCCACCCCTAAATCAGCTGTGGTAGAAGGTCCATGGGGCTAAGTATGGAATGAATAGTAATGCTATTTTTATTAGTAGTGGCAGGGGAGGCATTGGGGGATCTCATCTTTGGAAAGGTATTCTTCAGTGTAAGCCCGTTATGGAAAGGAATATCACATGGATGATTGGAGAGGTGATCGTATCAGTCATTAACACCGTAAGTGGATAGCAGATTCAGCCTTGAAGTTTCATTTCCCAGATATAATTCGGCTTGCTAGTGAGAGGATTGAGCATAGGGGAAAGCACTATTTGACATGAGATATTGTTTATGATTATATTTGTGCATCTGGTGTGGCAATTGATCAATTTTTAGGGCTGTTGCAGGAGTTGTATGGAGTGCATTTACCCCTTGAAGGTGACTATGAGGTTGTGTGCGAGAGAGAGTGATGATCGATTTTAGGTGAAATTAGTCCACCAACAACTCTTTCATGATAGGGTTTGTCGATCGCAGCTTGCTTTGAGCAAACTTTGAAAATGGCCAATACCTCATAAAGTTCAAGCTTTTTTGTGGATGGCTATGCAAGGAAAGGCATTGATGGTAGAGAAGTTGTCTTGGTCATTATTTGCTTGATGTGCAAAAATGATGAGGAGCATAATGATCATCTTTTACTCTATTGCCCTTTCATTTACAATATTTGGGTTTGGGGTTTACAAAAATTGGGCCTAACTACACTTTCGGATATTATAGAATAGATGAATACTTTGAGATTACAGGAAGGCTATTTGGAAGGCATTTCAAGCAGCAATTATATGGGACGTATGGAGTCAAAGAAATAAGTCAATGAGTGAGGAGACTCGTAAAGAAGGTAGTGGAGTCTTTGTGGAGCTAGGTTTCTATGACCAAAGAAGGGTGGGGGCTTGTCCAAGGTTGACCTCTTATTGAATCTGGAGAATGTAGCTAAGTTAAAGTTTCATAAAGTTAGAGCCAAAGGAGTTTGGTAACCACCATTGGCATTGGTGGGAAGACTTAAGTTAAATTTTGATGGGAGCTTTTGGGAAACTCGGTCGGTAAGAGGGGTGGCGAGAAATTCAAATGTATCTTATTCTATTATTGGGGGGGTTATACTTTAGCTAACTAGGCAGAGTTGAGTTCATTGTACCATGGGATCTAACTTCTTTCAGAGTGCTTGGGTGGGTGTTTGGTTTTAGTGGAGGGGAATTCTTTGAATGCCACAAAGTGGTATAACAACAAGTGGTATCAGAGCTGAAGGGCGTGGTGTAGTATTTGATGAAAATGGGAAATCAAAAATTTGAAATAAAGATTTTAATATAAAAGATGATTTTGAAATTTGGAAATTGAATGCAAGATTTATTAGTAAATCAAGGGCAACACAATGCATTATTTGGAAAGATAAGAAACCAATAATATAATTGATGATGATTAGGAAGAACTTGTCATGAAGGCATGAGCTACTATTAGCTTGTGTTTGGCAAATGAAGTGTTGTTTAACACTATTGAGAAAAAAACAACAAATGACTTGCGAGAAAAATTAGAAAATCTATATCAAATAAAATCTCTCACAAATTGAATTTTATTAGAAAGAAAATTGCATTCCTTGAGGATGAAAGAGGGCACAATATTTGTCATAGCACTTGAATGAATTTAATGATGTCATTTATCAACTTGAAAGTATTGTAAGAATGTATGATGAAGATAAGATGGTCACCTTACTTTGTATATTGCTGGAATCCTATGATAATGATGCAATGAGAAGTAAAAAAAATACTCTCCCAGGGTTTGCAAAGGAATCCACCCCAAAAAGATATTTTCATATGATAATATTTACCCAATTTCAATCTCTTCTCTTTTACAAAGAGGGACCTTTCGCATTTAAATACAATTAAACTAATAAAATAAATAAATAAAAATACCTGTATCTCTCATTCTAAAACTCATTTCGTTCTTAAAAAAGAGAACCTTTCTAACTACATGTTTATTGACATTCTAACGAAAAGATTGATTTCTTAAAGATTAGTACATATCATTTAAGATAGTCCTTCCTATTTTCTCTCTATCTAAAAGATAACTCATAAAATTTTAAAATAAATATCTTTTATACCCTTCAAATATCTACAACAAAAACTACAAAAATAACCCTAAATAAACTAAAAAGTTAAATAATACCAAATTTTAAATCAAGAAAATATAAAAATATAAAAAAATCTTTGATTTTTATTTGCATCATTCTCCCCAGGTTGGGAAAAGCTCGACCTCGAGCTTATAAAACTCAACTCTTTTAGAGGCCTTCTCAAAAGTTGGTAATGCAGCCCCAATATGCGCTTCGATACTTTTTCTTCAATAAATAAACAATATATCCAATACGACTGTACTGGAAGTTTGAGACACCTAACTTTGGAATACCAAATTGATTCTTGATTTCTCCTTCAAGCTCGCAAGGTGGCATTTCATAAGCTACAACACACATCATTTTATTCACAATTGATTTTCAAAATTTTGTGCACATTTCAACATCATCTTTTGTATCGAGATATACCTCTTCATACTCTTCTTTCTCTAGTTGTACTATCCTAAGTCGATATTGTTGTATTGATCTGCGAAGCTCTTCCATGTGTCTATTGAATTGTCGATTTTGTAGATATTGTTGTATTGATATGTGAAGGTCTTCCATGTGTCTATCAAATTGTTGATGCAATTGCTCAAATTGATTCAAATGCTCCATATAGTGTATGAATTTTTTATCTCAAAGCTCTGATACCAACTGATGCAGGGAGAAACAATAGCAAACCAAAAAATAAAAAAATAAAATAAAAGTTTGAGAGAATATACCCTCTTAGGGTTGACAAAGAAATCCACCCCGAAAAGATCTTTTCACAAGATCAATTTTACTCAATTTCAATCTTCTCTTTTACAAAGAGAGACTATTTTCCTTTAATATAATTGAAACAATAAATAAATAAATAAAAACATATTTGTATCTCATTTTAAAAGTCATTTATTTATTAAAAAAGATAACATTTCTAACTACATATTTGACTTTCTAACCAAAAGATTGACTTCCTAAATATTAGAACATATCGTCTAAGATAGTCCTTTCTATTTTCTCTTTATCTAGGAGATAACTCTTAAAATTCTAAAATAAATATATTTTATACCCCTCAAATCTCTACAACAAAAAATACAAAAATAACTCTAAATAAACAAAAAACTTAAATAATACCAAATCTAAAATACAAAATAAAAAAACCCCGGCCTTTTTATTTGCATTAGATTAAATTGTTACTTCATCGAGTTGTAGTAAAGAAAATTCCCTTGATTTGGGCTTGGTTTGTAGTACTCTTTTGGATGATAAACTTTGAAAGAAAGCATCTTTGGGTTCGGTGGAATAAAAAACCGAAGCTGTTAAGGCAAGGGGCCGATGTTATGAGTGAGATTATCAAGAAATCATTCAAGAAACAATTCTAAAAATTTCGACCAGTTGGTTTTGTGGGAAGCCGGAACATATAAGGAATAATTGGTTTAAAAGAAAGATGGTGGATTCTTCAAAAGGTCCCATTGTCGGAGGTGAAAGGCAAAATGACTCTAAAAAATGAAATAAATCAAGTTTATGAGTAGACATCCAGATTTGTTGAAGGCGAAGTATTGATGGTGGTATATAATCCTATGTTCTAGTTGAACCACCCATCATATGTGCCCCCATAGATCATAGTTTGACTCATATGAGTCATGCGAAAGAGGATCGGTATCTGTAGGTAATAACTGAATTACTACAGTGATTGGAATGGGTTTGACTTGTTTATGAATTTTTGATGGAATCATTCAGACAATAAAGAATATTAGGCTTGTGCCAAAGCTAAAAAAGAGCTTGATTTCTCTCTTTTTTCTAGATTCAAAAGGCTACAATTTCGTCAGTTAAGGTCGAGTAATCAAAGTATAAAAAATGGCTCTAATTGTAATGGAAGGATTCCGAGTAGGGAACTTATATAAGTTGTTAGGAAGCACAATAATAAGTGATGATCTGAACTCGGCAGTCAAAGGTGAGGGAAAGTTCCATTTCGTTTATGACATAGAAGACTGGAACTTATGAGTAATAAGGATATAAAGGTCTTGAGGAAGAAGAATCTTATTCCTGTACTTAAATTTGATGGATTTGATTTTTGCGAGCATTGTGTCCATGAGAAACAATATAGACAACCTTTCAAGGGCAGGGAGCATAAAAGTAAGTATAAACTTAATTATATTCACTTGGATGCATGGGGCCCATCACGGACTACATCTTATGGATATGTATTGTATTTTGTTTCATTTATTGATGACTTCTCCACAAAAATATGAATAAAAACTATCAAGTCCAAAAATAATGTGTCTTATACATTTAAGAATTTTAATATTAAAGTTGAAAAATCTACAGGGCATCACACCAGAGTTCTTGAAATGGATAATGGTGGATAGTTTACATCAAAGGAGTTAGAAAAGTTTAATAAGGTTGATAGAATTACTAGGCATCACACAAATGACCTACAATCCTCGGCAAAATGATACTGCCATAGAATTACTAGGCATCACACAAATGACCTACAATCCTCGGCAAAATGATACTGCCAAGCGAATGAATTACACTTTAAACAATGCCGGCCTATAACAAGAATTCTGGGCAAAAGCCATATCAATGGCTTGTTATCTCATCAACTAGTCACATTCGGTAGATTTGGGAAGCAAAACACCTAATGAGATATGGTATGAAACTTTTAGCGATTACTCAAATTTAATTTTTTTTTTATTGTGATGCTTATGCACTTATTCCAAGTTATCAAAGGAACAAGTTGGACAAAGTCAAAGAAGTGCATCACTTTTGGGTTATAGCAAGGGTGTGAAGGGATACCAATATTGGGATCCAAGTGCCCAAAAATAATAACTAGTCGGAATGTCCATTTTGATGAATCCACAGTGTTGGCAAAAAGGATGATGGAAACGGACAAAAATCAAGAAGTCCAAAAAGAGCGCTAAGAGTTTGATAACAACCACAAAATGCTTCGACCAAGTGCAATTATGCCTTATGCGAAATGCATTGATCATGGTGAAGAATATGAAGAACCAGGAAATGAATATAAAGAACCGCATGGCTATCAACATGAAGTTGCGCCTTTAGCACATAAGCGCTCTACTAGAGAAACTCTTGCACCTGAGTGGCATAAATATTATGTGAATCTAAATACTTCACATGCTTTGATATTGAAAATGAAGTGCCAACATCATTTCATTAAGCCATTGACAGTAATGGTTTTAATTGGAAAAGAGCTATGAAAGAAGATATATTGATCTTTAAAGAAACAAAACATGAGATTTGGTAGAGCTACCAAAAGGAAGAAAAGCGGTTGGTTGTAAATGAGTGTTCAAAATAAATAAGGAGTCCCTTGGCAAGCTTGGTGGCGAATGACTTCTCACAAAAGTAAGGCATTGACTTTGAAGAAAGTTTTGTGCTAGTCATCAAGTTGATTTTAATTTGGTTGGTGCTTGGGTTTATTGTCATGCATAGCTTAGAACTCAAGCAAATGGATGTGAAGACGACATTTTTGCATGGGAAACTTGAAGAGAAAATATACAATGGAAAAACCAAAAGGCTTTATATAAATGGCAAATAAAGACTTATGCACAAATTGAAGAAATCCTTGTATGGACTCAAGCAAATATTAAGACAATGGTATAAAAGACTCAATATGTTTGTGATGAGCATTGGGTATAAGTATGACCCTTGCATCTATTTAAAGTTCTTTGCTAATGGTACATACTTGATTTTAGTTTATATGTGGATGACATGCTTTTGGTATGTAAAGACAATGCTAGGATTGATGAGCTCAAGACATCCTTGAGCAAATGATTAGAGATGAGCGAATCTTGGACATGCAAGACAAATCCTTGATATTGAAATTGAAAAGGATAGGCAAAATAGAATTTTGTCATTATTTCAAAAAGGTTTATAGAAAGTGTGCTTGAAAAATTTGGCATGAGAAATGTACAGCGAGTGAAGACACCCCTAGCACTTCACTTAAAATGATTTTCAAGATAAAATCCGAAGACGGAAGAAGAAAGAATAAGCATGGCTAAGGTGCCCTGTGTAAATGTGATTAGAAGCTTAATGTTCACCATAGTATGTACTGGACCAAATATTACCCATGCAGTTGGTGTTCTAAGTTGGTTTATCACAAACCCCAGAAAGGTTCATTTAGAAGAAACAAAATGGGTGCTTTGATACTTAAGAGGCACTACTAATTATGCAATCACATTTGGTGACGGCTCAAATCCAATGCAAGGTTTTGTGGATGCAAATTTTGTAGGTAATCTTAATAGACATATGTCAACTACTTACATTTGTTTTTTACTTTGTAAATGGACCGATAAGTTATGGGTGTCAAGGCATAGAGACGCAATAGAACTATCAAATACTAAGGCCAAATATATAGCGACAACATAGGCATCAAAAGAAGTAAATTGGTTTCAAGGATTGACGGGTGAGATGGGTGTTACGTATAAGCCTATAACTATTTTGTGATAATATGAGTGTTATTCATTTGGCCAAAAACCTAGTTCACCATAAGAGTTCAATGCACATATTAGTTCAATATCATTATATTCGACAAGTTGTTGAATATAGAAGAATTTGATGGGTCAAGATCAATACCGAAGACAATCATGTGGTTATGCTTATTAAACCTATTTAAATAGAGAAGTTATTTAAGTAGAGAAGTTAGTGGAGTATAACTTCTCTTGGTTTCAATGAAGGAAAAAAGTGAAGGTTTGGTAATGCAATGATGCGATTTTGCATCAATGTGGAGATTGTTAGGACGGTAATGTAAATTACCCCCATCTGGCATTCTCTCTTTTATTGAGGGGTATTTTCCTCACTTCAAAATGGCCTTTTATGGACACCCATAAAAGTGTACTGTAGAGAGAGTAAAAACAACAGTAAAAGTATAGAGAAGGTTTGGGAGATAGAGATTGGGGGCTTTACATAAAGACTACCATTGTTGAATCCTTATATTGGTCAGATTTCATCGGCATTTCTTTGCAGCTATGGAGTTGGTTGATAGAGAAATAAATGAGTCAATTAGGAAAGGGTTTGGGTCGTGGTGTAGCACCCCCATACCTAGTTACTACATTGTGGTTTACAATCCTACTGACACCACCCACTGACACCTTCAAAAAAATTAACTAAAAAAAAACGGGTAGGGACCTATAGTCCTATTGAATTACCTAAAAAAAAATGATGGTGGTATTGTGGCAGGAGAGATTAATTTGAAATTGTTTTCCATTGTGTGAGGTAATTCTACAAAATTTATAAATTTTAAAATTTCTTCTATTGATGGTGAATGCATTCTTACCTTTTGCGCGTCAATGTAGTCCATTTAGGTGAGCCACATAAATTGGTGTGTGCCTTTTACTTTTTAATTGTGTTGTGCTTTGGTGATTTTTCATTTTCCACTTTTGCGTTATTTTTATTTTTCTTTCCAAATCTATTACACAGTTCTTAGGGATTTTATTTTGGTATTGGATTTGTTGTTGTAGGGAGCTCGCTATACCAAGTAGGGATTTGGGTTATCTCGATCTGCCACCATTTAGGAGAGGAATGAATTGCAACTATATCCTAATATGACCAAAAGTAGAGAGAGTAAAATATCTAATTTGAAACCACAAGATCATACTATGGATTTGTGAGAGAAAAAAAGAGAGAGAGAGAGAGAAAAGAAAGGATACTGCGCCAAGATGATAGATTTCATTTTTATAAAATAAAAAAATAGGCAAGATTTAGTAGCACAATTTTAAGAGGTTTGAAAAGGCCAGAAAAAGAAACACATCTTGATGGAAGATTTGCAAGGGGCAGCACATATCCATTTTAATGAAAGGTTGGAGTCCCATAGAACTGGGAACGACATAATGATATCTTTAGTGGATCCAACCTTGCCCTCCATACCCTGAGCTCTTTCTTAGGATCTCCAACCCTTTCTCTGGCCATGTATTCTCTTCAACAGTAAAGTCCCATTCTTGTGGAATATTATATGGTGCTCTTTAACTTTGGCTTAATATATGTAAAATAATACTGTTACATAATGTTGTAAGGATTGTGCTAGCTATTGAACTAGTAAGGTCTGGTTTATTCAAAATTGTTCTACTGCTAATCGAACTAGTTTGATTGGATTTTAGAAAAAGTTAAAGAAAAATAAATGTAATAGTCTAAAAAATATAAAATATATTAAAAAATTTATCAATTTAATTTAGCCTGTAGAATAGGTCAAAACAATTGATACAATACGCCAGAACTGATAAAACATTGGTTTTAGCTAGTTCTAGACCAAACCCAAACTTTACACTAGCCATACCTATCAAGGCACCAGTCAATGGTCCAGTCTCGATAACCATGCTATTGCATATTATAGAAGTTATAAAAAATATTTGCTAAAAAAAAAATGGCAAATAGAATTAGTACGAAAAAGCAATAAAATCCCATAACTTGAAATTCTCAAAATTTATAGATTCGGATAGTATTTATGAAAGAAAAAATATACAATGGGACTATTTACTTTGGGTACAAGGAGCTCAAAATCGCTCTTGTACGTCAGATTTTAGATAGGGTGACTCAAAGTTTAAATTTTTTTCTCAGACTTTGTGACATACCCCAAGCTATCCAATTTGACATTTAATAGTTAGGAGTGATTGTGTTTTCTTTATAACAATGGTAATTAGTCTCATAGTATGTAATCCTGTCATGCCTTAAGAATTTACAATACTGATATTTCTGAGATGTGACAGTCAAAACATATATACATCTCCTGATAGGACAAATTTACAGTGGCGAATTCTTACAAAGGAACAAAAGAAAGTTTAAGCACAACTATAATATCTTCCAGAGTTGATCCTGACGAGCACTCAAAATGAAACCGCAGTTATCTTGAAAAATGTTTACCATAATTTGATGAGGTTGGCTACTCAGTCAGTGATCATTATAATCCTAAAAGTAATCATGATTGAAAGATATCAATATTTAAAAAAAGGAAATATATTAACAGAATGCATCAACAGTTTCACTTTAAAAAGTACATAATTAAGTATAATTCGAATAATTGAAATCCGTATAACATTTTAATGGCAGTGCATAATTCAAAAGATTTCACAAATTATCCTACTGACGTCCCAAGTAGGTCACCTATATACCCCATCAGCGTCCTGATGGGTCCACTTAATCCCTATCGGCGTCATAGATAGGTCCACTTAATCCCTGCAGGTCCACTTATACCTCACCGGCGTACCGGATGAGTTCACTTAATCCCTACCGACGTACCAAATATGTCCACTTATACCTCACCGGCGAATTGGATGAGTCCACTTGCATACTTAAAGTATTTTTAAATCTCTTTAAACATTCGAAAGCAGTAATATCATGTACTCAACATATCACGGAAATTATTAATATGAATTTCAGTGAAACCATTAATAACAGTCAATTTCAATAACATTTCAAAGAAAACCAGTCAAATATTTTGGGCTCAAATTTAGAAAGGTAGCAGTTCGTAAAGACATTCTAGCATAATTGCCAATCTAATATGTATAGAAAAACTCTTATAGAAATTCAAGAACATGGAATTATCACAATTTATGGGATGTTAATTTGCAAATAAACATTTCATAGACAATGCTATAATCAATTGCAAAAATATCAATTTTCAAATAATAAGGCAGTCGTTTGCACATGAAATTTACAATGTCTAAATATTCAAAAATAGTAGAAAGAAATCTCACAATTTTACTAAAAGCGGAAATATCACATTTATTTCTAATAATTTTACAGTATCTAAAATTTTCTATCAATAGACAAAGAAAAATAAATAAATTTATTTTTCTAAGAATTTACAGCACTTAAAATTTTTAACATAGATAAAATATCACAATTTTATTAAAAAGATTATTTTTCAAAATAACGAGGTCGCTTGCACATAAAATTTATCGTGCCTAAAATTCATGATAATAAGCAGAAGTAATTATTTCATTTCATTTTTAAAAAGAACGGATTATTTTTCAAGATAATGAAGTCACTTACTTAAAATATTTGAGAGGGAACTTCCGAAAAAAATTCGGCTAGAGAGAGAAAAAACTCACTACGTTTCGACTAGAGAGAGAAAGATCTCAAAAATTTTCTAGGATGGGAGTCCTCGCCTCTCCTATTTAAATTCTTAAGATATCTTATTATATTATCTTATTAAGTTACACCTCATACATGAGGTGTAACAATTATATTATACTTGAACGTTTAAAGCCCACGTCCACTAAAGGACGTTGCAAGGCAGCTAAAAATTTAAACCAAAAGCTTTTGAAAGTAGTGATGGTCCCTAAGGAGCATCATGCTCATATGGAACATCACTTATTAAAAGTTTTTTTTTTTTCTTTTTTTGAAATTTTTAGATTATTACATTCTTCTCCTCTTAAAGAAATTTAGTCATCTAAATTTGTGTACCTGATTACTGAAAAAGATAGGGATATTTTTCTCTGATACCATATTTGTCACGTCCCAAGAATTTACAATACTGATATTTCGGAGATATGACAGTCAAAATATATATACATCTCTTGATAAGACAAATTTACAATGGTGAATTCTTACAAAGTAACAAAAGAAAGTTTAAGCACAACTACAATATCTTCCAGAGTTGATCCTGACGAGCACTCAAAATGAAACGGCAGTTATCCTGAAAAATGTTTACCATAATTTGATGAGTTTGGCTACTCAGTAAGTGATCAACATAATCCTAAAACTAATCATGGCTGAAAGATATCAATATTTTAAAAAAGGAGATCTATTAACAGAATGCATCAACAGTTTCACTTTAAAAAATACATAATTAAGTATAATTCGAATAATTGAAATGCGTATAACATTTTAACAATAATGTAATTCAAAAGATTTCACAAATTACCCTACTGGCGTCCCAAGTAGGTCACCTATATACCCCATCAGAATCCTGATGGGTCCACTTAATTCCTAGCGGCATCCCAGATAGGTCCACTTAATCCCTGCAGGTCCACTTATACCTCACCAGCGTACCGGATGAATCCACTACCGGCGTACCGGATAGGTCCACTTATACCTCACCGGCGAACCGGATGAGTCCACTTGCATACTTAAAGTATTTCTAAATCTCTTTAAACATTCGAAAGCAGTAATATCATGTACTCAACATATCACTGAAATTATTAATATGAATTTCAGTGAAACCATTAATAACAGTCACTTTCAATAACATTTCAAAGAAAACCAGTCAAATATTTTGGACTCAAATTTAGAAAGGTAGCAGTTCGTAAAGACATTCTAGCATAATTGCCAATCTAATATGTATAGAAAAACTCTTATAGAAATTCAAGAATACGGAATTATCACAATTTATGGAATGTTAATTTGCAAATAAACATTTCATAGACAATGCTGTAATCAATTGCAAAAATATCAATTTTAAAATAATAAGGCAGTCGTTTGCACATGAAATTTAGAATGCCTAAATATTCAAAAATAGTAAAAAGAAATCTCACAATTTTACTAAAAGCAGAAATATCACATTTATTTCTAATAATTTTATCTAAAATTTTCTAACAATAGACAAGAAAAATAAATAAATTTATTTTTCTAAGAATTTACAGCACTTAAGATTTTTAACATAGATAAAATATCACAATTTTATTAAAAAGATTATTTTTCAAAATAACGAGGTCGCTTGCGCCTAAAATTTCTCATGCTTAAAACTCATGATAATAAGCAGAAGTAATTATTTCATTTCATTTTTAAAAAGAATAGATTATTTTTCATGATAATGAAGTCACTTACCTAAAATATTTGAGAGGGAACTTCCGATAAAAATTCGGCTAGAGAGAGAAAAAACTCACTGCGTTTAGGCTAGAGAGAGAAAGATCTCAAAAATTTTCTAAGGTGGGAGTCCTAGCCTCTCCTATTTAAATTCTTAAGATGCCTTATTATATTATCGTATTAAGTTACACCTCATACATGATGTGTAATAATTATATTACACCTGAACGTTTAAAGCCCACGTCCAGTAAAAGACGTGGTAAGGTAGCCAAAAACTTAAACCAAAATCTTTTGAAAGTAGTGATGGTCCCTAAAGACTATCATGCTTATATAGACCATCACTTATTAAAAGTTTCTTTTCTTTTCTTTTTTTTTTTTTGAAATTTTAGGATTATTACATTCTTATTCTCTTAAAGAAATTTAGTTCTCTAAATTTGTGTACCTGATTACTGAAAAAGATAGGGATATTTTGCTCTGATACCATATTTGTCACGTCCCAAGAATTTACAATACTGATATTTCGGAGATATGACAGTCAAAACATATATACATCTCTTGATAGGACAAATTTACAGTGGTGAATTCTTACAAAGTAACAAAAGAAAGTTTAAGCACAACTACAATATCTTCTAGAGTTGACCCTGACGAGCACTCAAAATGAAACCGCAGTTATCCTGAAAAATGTTTACCATAATTTGATGAGTTTGGCTACTCAGTAAGTGATCAACATAATCCTAAAACTAATCATGGTTGAAAGATATCAATATTTTAGAAAAGGAGATCTATTAACAAAATGCATTAACAGTTTCACTTTAAGAAATGCATAATTAAGTATACTTCGAATAATTGAAATGCGTATAACATTTTAACGACAGTGCATAATTCAAAAGATTTCACAAATTACCCTACTGGCGTCCCAAGTAGGTCACCTATGTACCCCATCAGAATCCTGATGGGTCTACTTAATTCCTATCGGCATCCCAGATATGTCCACTTAATCCTTGCAGGTCCACTTATACCTCACCGGCGTACCGAATGAATCCACTACCGGCGTACCGGATAGGTCCACTTATACCTCACCGGCGAACCGGATGAGTCCACTTGCATACTTAAAGTATTTCTAAATCTCTTTAAACATTCAAAAGCAGTAATATCATGTACTCAACATATCACTGAAATTATTAATATGAATTTCAGTGAAACCATTAATAACAGTCACTTTCAATAACATTTTAAAGAAAACCAGTCAAATATTTTGGGCTCAAATTTAGAAAGGTAGCAGTTCGTAAAGACATTCTAGCATAAGTGCCAATCTAATATGTATAGAAAAACTCTTATAGACATTCAAGAATACGGAATTATCACAATTTATGGGATGTTAATTTGCAAATAAACATTTCATAGACAATGCTATAATCAATTGCAAAAATATCAATTTTCAAATAATAAGGCAGTCGTTTGCACATGAATTTACAATGTCTAAATATTCAAAAACAGTAAAAAGAAATCTCACAATTTAACTACAAGCAGAAATATCACATTTATTTCTAATAATTTTACAGTATCTAAAATTTTCTAACAATAGACAAGAAAAATAAATAAATTTATTTTTCCAAGAATTTACAACACTTAAGATTTTAACATAGATAAAATATCACAATTTTATTAAAAAATTTATTTTTCAAAATAACGAGGTCGCTTGCGCATAAAATTTATCGTGCCTAAAACTCATGATAATAAGCAGAAGTAATTATTTCATTTCATTTTAAAAAAAAACGGATTATTTTTCAAGATATTGAAGTCACTTACCTAAAATATTTGAGAGGGAACTTCCGAAAAAAATTCGGCTAAAGAGAGAAAAAACTCACTGCGTTTCGACTAGAGAGAGAAAGATCTCAAAAATTTTCTAGGGTAAGAGTCCTCGCCTCTCCTATTTAAATTCTTAAGATGCCTTATTATATTATCGTATTAAGTTACACCTCATACATGATGTTTAATAATTATATTACACCTGAACGTTTAAAGCCCACGTCCAGTAAAGGACGTGGTAAGGTA
Organism: Amborella trichopoda; assembly: GCF_054954075.1. Classification (NCBI taxonomy): domain Eukaryota; kingdom Viridiplantae; phylum Streptophyta; class Magnoliopsida; order Amborellales; family Amborellaceae; genus Amborella; species Amborella trichopoda. Next base: position 10,325,554 of record NC_142344.1, on the reverse strand, counting down.
GCCAAAAACTTAAACCAAAATCTTTTGAAAGTAGTGATGGTCCCTAAGGACTATCATGCTTATATAGACCATCACTTATTAAAAGTTTCTTTTCTTTTCTTTTCTTTTTCTTGAAATTTTAGGATTATTACAAATCCTTTTATCAAAAGTGAGCCCTCGAATGTCACACATTCTTTAATGAAAGGATTTGCCACCATTATTGCATCTATGATGTAACCTTCATCTATGCTAGAAAGAGAAAAATTTTATTTCTCCTCCTTCGGGTCAACGAGCGTGAGTGAAATAAGAAAAATAGGTTCGTTGAGCCCAAATTGTTGCTAAGAATAATTGAAAGTTTCTTTGGGTAAAACCATGGGGATGTGAGCCCCTACTTATTTTTTATTTTTTTATTGACACTCCCAAAAAATTTTACATGATGGAAGGTTACATATTGGGCTAAGAAGGGTGATGACCTCAAACTTTCCTTTAACCCGTTTCATGCCCAAGTAAAAGAGCTAGTTTGCGTTAGGTAGGCAACCAACGTAATATTTTGCTGAAACTTATCATGGATCCTGGACTTGTAGTATTGCCGTATACCAATAAAAGTCAAGTTCTATAGGACAATTGTGAGACCAGCTTTGCTATATTGGGCAGAATGTTAAGCAACTGAAAACCAATATACCTATAGAATGAGTATAGTGGAGATGAAGATGTTGAAATGGATGAGTGACAAGACAAGAAGGGATAACATACGAAATGAATACATTCAAATTTTTTTTGGTGTGGCACCAAAAAGCGATGAGATGAGAGAGAGTACACTTAGCTGCGTTTGCTATGTGTGACGTGGACCTAGTACAACATTTGTGAGTTAAGTCAAGTAGAAGCCTACAAAGGCCAAGAAGTAAGTCCAAAAGGACATTGTTGGAAGTAGTGAGAAAAGATATGGAGACCTATAACCTTAATGAGGGCAAAGAGATTCATGTAGCTGACTCCAATTAATTGAAAAAAAGCTTTGACGATAATGATGATGATGGAAAGTTACATATACATGCACCGCATGACCCTTTCCAGTGGGATGCTAGCAACGTCCTGCAAAATGAAAGGAGTTACAAAATTTGGGGGGATGGGGACGCCGTACAATGGCTTGAGTCATAGATGCCAAGCTCTTTGCCAGGCAAGTCGGCAAGGGAGAAGAAGTTGGAATGACTTGGAGTGACTTTTATCATTCTCTCAATCGCTTTTAGTATATCACTTAATATCTTCTACAATCAAAATTTCCAAAGAATACTTTAAATCATCAACAAGAGAAAGATAGAGAGAGGTTGGAATTAATAGATTTGAACAAAAGTTCAATGGATCAGACAAATCTTGAGGCCAAAAAAGTAATAGATTGAGTATTGTTTTTGAAAAGATTTGAGAGTCTTGGATCAATTTGGAGAAACAAGGAGAGAAAAGACAAAGGAATATGTGTGGCCCGATAAAACCTTTTTAGTCACGACGTTGGAGAAGGTAAATAAGAGAAAAAAAGTTCTCCATTCAAGACCACGTTTATCTTTTTTGTCTATTCCCTTGAAATACGCGGTTTTACATACACACGTGGGAGCAAACAATTAAAATGACTTTAATGTCTCAACACCCTAAAAGAGAATCTTACTATTGTTTTAAGTCATTGAGATATTATTGGCTAATTTTTTTAAAATAAATTATTAGGGTTTATGGTTTGAAAGCTAAAAAAAAGTAGATATAAGATTAAAAAGTTATGATTGGAAGTAGTGAAAAAAAATACCTTACTGAAGTTATAGCCCTTAATAGAGCATAATGACGGACCGCAATTTGTGTAGACGACCCTATTTAATTGGTAAACGATGATGATGATTATGTTTATTACCTAATTGAGGATATGATCCTTATGGCAAAACAAGATTTGTATAGCACTTAAATAATTACCGACCTCAAATAATTGAGATAACGCTTGGATGATCATGATGAAAAAGCTATTAAATTACATTAACAATTATAGGGCCCAACTACCTATTTTGGACTATTAATATACACATGGTGTGGTTTATGATGTTCATCGTAACCATAATTAGGATTCAAGGGGTGCTTCTCGATAATCGTTTGTATTTTGAATGAATTTGGTAACTAGTTGTAATGATAGAAATGTACCCAAAAAAAAAATAAGGGTGTGGTTTGTATAAGGCCGATGCTCTAAACAATCAAAATAGGATGCATTTTCAAATAGTGTTAAAGTATGTTGTTTTAGTAACAGAAATCTCTGTGATGGCCTAAAAATTTATTTTTATATCTAATTATAAAATTTAAAGTGAAAAAATAGTGTAGATTGAGTAGATTTATGAATACTTGAAAATCTTGAAAATTAACAGTTTGGATCATACATTACAAGATGCATTCTTTTCAATACTATAAATTTTTTTCTTCTCATGTCCGTACATCTTGAGGTTGAGATGATCGAATTAAAGGTTTTTTAACATCGAAACAACTTTTTCTATTGAATTTTGAGGTGCGTCTTAATTTGATTATTTAATGCATCACCCTTGTATAAACTTCTTTCAAAAAATAATTCATGGAAAGCTAGGGGCACTATAGTGATATTGGAGGGAAACAAGGATTTTCAAATATTTTTGGAGAAAAACTAGGATCTCATTCTTTTATTTTTCTCAAGAAATCAACAAGATCGTTATGGTAGTCTAGGTTTAGTTTGACAAAGGCGCACTCTGTTCGCATTCGAGTTCTGTACAGTTGCTAGCACATCTGTCACCGTCGAAGTCAAAATTCGACCGTAGCAAATGTGCCGGTGATGAAATCCCGATGCTGGCAAAAAGAACCATTATTAGAAAAAGTTTATATAAGGTGTCAACCTTATTATACTGTATGGGTAAGATGCACCTAAAACACCCAACATAAAATGTTGTTCTTGTGCTGAAAAATCCTCTAATCGATCATCTCGACCTTGAAATTCATAGATATGAAAATAGAGGATTTCTATGTCTCAAAATAGTTCATCTTCTAACACATTATCTAGACCGTCCATTTTAAAGATGTTTATGTATTTATAGATTTCTTGATAGTCACCATTTATAAAACTTTAAATTTCATAATTGAAGAAAACAATTGATTTTTATATCATCGTAATGCTTTACGGCACCTAAACTGCATTTTTGGCAGGATTTTAGGTTCACCTTACGTCAATAGAATAAGGTTGATATGCCAAAAAAAAAAAAAAAAAAACGCATTTCCCTTAAAATATAAGGAAAAGGGCAAAAAGAGAAAAGGAGAAAAAAAAGAGCTCAAAAGAGTATTTATTAGTTGTCTTATTATTAGTAGGTTTTATCTTCGACCGTAGTAGACATACTTTCGTTGTATTTTAAAACCCCAACCCGTGCGCTCTCTCTCTCTAATTCTTTATTTCCGAACCCTCTCTTTCTCTCCGGAGCTCAAATTTCTCTCGTCTCTCTTAGCATCATCATATCTCTCTGTCTGTCTGAATTAAACCTAATTTTGCATTTTGTCAGAATACTGCATCATCGTTGTAATTTCTCTCTCTCTCTCTCTCTCTCTCTAAAATTCTTTTGGTGGTTTGCTGAAGAATCGTCGGCAATGGCTGCATCAGAGGAGACGCCTCGAGACCCGGAAGCAATTGTCTACAAGACTAAGCAAATTCATTTTCTAGGGCGATCCATTCCCATTATCCTGCAAAATGACAATGGACCTTGCCCTCTTCTTGCTATCTGTAACTTTATCTTTCTTGTAGCTATCTCCATTTTCTATCTGAATTTATAGGATTTAACTTTTGTGCTTTTTCTTTCTTGGACTTGGAAATATTGGTTATTTTGAGGGAATTGAGGTGAGTTTTCTCTGTTAAAGACCATCCAATTTGGCAGGCTGAAAAGATTTTGCCATTTGTTTTATCATTTCTGTTCATTTTTTGTTTACTGAGTTTTATATTAGTGAATCGTATTGGTGTGCCTTATTTATGTAAAGTGCGAAAGAACAGTTCGTTTTGTGGCTTGTAATGGAAGAAATCGTTTTGATGATATATTCTTTAGTTTGTATCGTGTCTTCTTTTCTTTTTCTTTAATAAATTTGACTAATATGGCGTTCTTTCTTTGTTCTGGTAATTATCACTCCGACTTCCCTTTAATTTGTATTGCTTGCTCCGTGTCTCTCTTCTTTGATTTGTATTGCTTACGGAATGTGGCTTTTAATGTGCCACTTGTTTGTTTTATAGAGAAAATCTTTGTGGGTGTTGCTTTTTCCCCTCTCTCTTTGCACGTGTATCTATGTTGATATGTACATATACTTCATTTTTTATTTGTATTGATTGTGAAATTTAAGAACAATAAGCTGTAGATGAAAAAGTCACTTGTACTTGTTTCTTTTTTGAAGTTTGTGAGCTGAACATGAGTTTTCTCCATTCTTCTTAGGGTAGATTTTTCAACGCTTCATACCTTCCTCATACCTTCCTCGTAATTAATCCATTTGGTTGATTATTTCAATGTCTTTTAGCTTCTGGTTTTCATTTCTTCTTTTCCTTTAAAGAAAATTCCCTGCAACTATGGTTTTCTTAATGAGGCTTACGTTTGTGGGTCCAATTTGTTCTTTGAGTTCTTATGATTGAATTTTTTGGGTAGTTTAAAATACTAAATTGGCTTCCAATTGCCTACCATGTATGAATGCAGTTCCTTTTGAGGTATTGCTTATTGACATATTTACGGCACACCAAGTACTTCATCATTGATTGAGTAACAGGGTCAGGTTTTATAAATAATTGTACTATGTTTAGGAAACTGATTTGGGTTTATAAAAACTGTATTATGTCTTGTGACACACCAAGTATTTCATTGAAGATTGAGGAAACTGATCAAATTTTACAAAGGGCTGTATTATACTTTGTACACACTGATTCATTGTAGAATGAGGAAATTGATACAAAGTTTGTACAGAGCGGTATGACGTAATGACCTAAATTATGTTCATTCAAACATAGGAGCTAGAGTTATCTTTGCATTTGATTGATTCCTGAATGTCTCTTAGTGTAAAATATTGCTTAGTTTCCCTTTTACTGGTAATAGTTTGCTTGTATTCAATCGCTAGCACTTGTACTCAGATCTTATTGGCATGCAATGTGCTTGAATTGATTGGTCAGCATTGTGTTTTTTTAAAGTTCTATTAGTTATTAAGAATATATCACGTGGTGAATCATGTATCCCTTTATTGCATTACACATTATATAACATGTACAAATAAAGTTATTCAGTTATTGTAAACACTAAGCATCCACATATATGCTTAATTTTTCTTGCATGAATGACTACGTATTGGCGTTCTTTATTTCAAAAAGTAGAGCGCTGAGTGTTTTATCATTCTGGATTGTGACTATATGAATGTGATACAGGTAATGTTCTTCTATTGCGAAATAATTTGAACCTAGGTTCAGAGACGTCTGAAGTTTCTTTGCGAACTTTGCTATCCCTTATTGCCGAAAGATTGATTGATTCCAACAGTAACATTGAGGTGATCCTTTTAGTCTTCAATAACTCCCATACTATGGTGCAATTTTTATTTTTGTGAACTCATGGATATTGTATTTGTTGTTTAGACTCTTGACCTTTAGAAATGTGTCTTTGTGCGGTTTATTTGGAGCAGAACAAAGATGATGAATATGTGCATAATCAGCAACAGAATATTTCGGATGCAATGGAAGTGCTATCTCGTCTTTCTACAGGGATAGATGTGAATGTATGCTTTAGAAAGTATGCACATTTCTCTTTAACGAGATATATTCCCTCCCTCAATCGGTCATTAATTTTTCAATTAATTTGACTGTTTATTCTTTGTATTGTTGATCTTTATGTGTAAAATTGACATTGATGGTTTTTGTAAGCTACATATTTGAAGACTTGGAAATGGTTTGACATTTTTTAAATCATATGCAGCATACATGATTTTGAGTTCACACCAGAGTGTGCCATATTTGATCTTTTGGACCTTGGATTAGTGCATGGCTGGATTTGTGATCCTCAGGTATGGGCTGATTAAATAAAACTTATTCGTCTATTCTTTTCCTATAAGTTTGATACGCCTAAAAGCTTCTAGTTGTTTCCAAATCAGAGCTGCTAGTTTCATGCCTGAAGTAACACATTTCTTTACGAGCTATGTTAGCATGAAGCATGTAGAGATGTTGTTCTTCATGTTGAAGTTCATCTTATAGAGATCTTGGAATTGTTGGAACTTAGAAAAGGATGAGTTGAAACACTTTGTGACAAACATGCCTTTTCCTGATAGCAGTTTCGTCCAAGGTTGACTTGATCGTAATATCGAGTGAATTGTGTCAAATGTGCTAGCCAAATTTATGATGTTGATTCATTTGGTATATGCATATGTCGAGGAGGTTTCCTAAGATAGCGTAATACTTGGTTATTAAAATTTAATCTCTGAAATTTATGGCGTGCACCAGGGGCACAAGAACTATAAGTTGGGTGCTAAAGAAATTGCTGGTGGTATTCTATCCAAAAAAGGAAATCTCTCACTGGGGCATTCTCAAAGGTTCCGAGTCTATTATAATCTATTCTCTTATAAGATACCATCACATTATATAAAACTGAATTATCCACTAGGCACAAGTATCTTTAGGAGGCACTGTTAGCCCCATCACTACTTTCTGTACTCATATTATTTTCTTATAGCCGTTGGGAGTCTAGACTTCAGATTGAATCCCTTTATGTACTTCATTTTGAGGGGTTATGAGTCTCTTCTAGCAACGTAATTCAGTTTTTAGGCTAATTTAAATTGGTATTGTTGGATACTGTTTACAAAGCTAGAAACTTGAAATCTACTGATGATGGTGGTTACAACAGAATGTTGTCGTGTAGATTTGTAAACCACAAAAGTAAATTCTTCATAATGAGTTTCATAAAGTTGATGTTGGACCAACACACAGGTATAGGCAAGATTTGTTGGTTAGTAACTAAGTCTTAGGGGTATGGAGTTTAGAGTTCAGACTGACTTTTTGGGGTAAAGTTTGGGCTTTAGGACTTAGATATAGGCTTACGAGAGGTTAAAGTTGAAGGTTGGGTTAGAATAGGTTCAGATTTGTTGAAGAGTTTTTAAGGCTTCTGAGTGATATATAACCGAGTTTCCAAGTTTTTCAGTGCTAATGGGCACCATAATCTAGCTAGTTGTAAGTATTGATAAAATTGGGTTTCCACTGTGTTAATGGAGCACATGCAGTAAAATGCCTTGTCCGATATACTTGTGTTCCTTCTTTCCATATTTTCCTCCCTTTCTTTCAGTTGAACCTAAATTGTTTAACTTGTCACAAGTACCTTTAGGAGGCAGTGCGTGTCTCACTGAGCTATTTATTTTCTTGCATTGTTTTGTCATACCTTTGGTAGTCGAGATATCCGGTGCAAATCAACAACAGAGCAAAAGCTACATGGAAAAAATAGTTAAACAAAGAACTGAGATAAAGCCAAAATCCGAAGGAGATCCTTCAGCAAAATAGAGCAATCAAGAATTAGGAGGGAGCTCAAAAGAAGCTCTACACCTTTTACAATTATGTAATAATCAACTTAAAACTGAAACGTCCTTCCACAAAGCCTCTTGAATAAAACCCTCAAAACTTCCTCTCCAAGCTTTTCTTTTTGCTGAAATAGAAACCCACCTTATTTGTCAACTCATTTTTGGTTTTTACCCTCATGGAAAAAGATCTACCATGCAATCATTCGTGCTCGAAAACCATGCCTGAAAATGAATGATTCCAATGCTTGAAGTCAACTTCCAAAAGCATGTATAACTCACTCAATAAAAATGGATGTACAGTTTCCAATAAAAAAAAGAAGAAGCATGCACCCACATACCAAACTTCCTAGAAATGATCAAGTTTAGGAGCTGTGCATCCACTTCGGATTAAATCCTTTATGTACCCAATTTGGAGGAATTGAACATCTTCAAGTGATGCAATTCAGGTTTTAGGCTGGTTTGAATTGGTGTTATTGGAAGACAAGTTACAAAAGAAGAAACTTGAACAACTTTTGGCTATAATTTATAACAAAGTGGCTCCACTTAGACTTCTGAACCGCTAGTAAATTCCACATAATGAGTGTCATGAAGTTCAAGTTATAGTCCAAAAACTAAGGACTTTTCAAGCACTTGTTTTCTTTATTATACTCGTTCCTTCCTTGTCCATGTTTCTTATATGTGTTCTTGTTAACTGCATAAGTATCATACATGTATCTGTAGTTGTTTGTTGGCTTTTTTTTTTCTTTTTTCTTTTTCTTTTTTTCCTTTTTACCAATTATATGGGTCCTCTGCTTTGATTTCTTACATTTTCCTGAAGCTAGATCTAATTTGATATCTTTTGGTTTTTTGCTAGGTTAGTTGTGGTATTATATTTGTTTTCAGTTTCTCTTCCTTGCTAAATGACCCTTTGTTGACTTGATCAAATTTCTCACTGTCCTGTTAAACACCATTCATATTGAGCTCTGAACATTCAATCTACTAGATTTATGTGATGAGAATGGCCCATCTTTGTTTACAGTTACATGTTAGTATATGATTTCTACCAATGATTTTCTAATTTGGGGCACTGTAGTCTTGTTCGCTCAATTTTATAGGCAGTTGTATTGCTGCAATTAGATTTCAGAATCTGGTTTATTCAACATTTATTGTGGCGAGATTGTTTCAATTGGCTTCTTATTGCAATTCAATCGATATATTGTCATGTCACTCCAAGTGTATTAAACTTTGACATCCAGTGCGATATATTTGAGTAGGACTCAGAAACTGCAGCTGCAATTGGTTCCAACTCTTATAATACCCTTATGGAGAAGCTTGTTTCCCTTGAAACACGAAATGCTGTGGAGGAGTCTAAGGGGATCCTTCTAGAAGATTCAATTGATTTTGCTGCTGCTACGACTGCTACTTTAGGAGTTCCTTCCCCATGCCTGTCGAGAGCCAAATCTTTTGAGGACTCTCCTCTTCCAGACAGTATTGAACAAGGAGGACGGAAGGGAGACAGAGAGGAAGTGGAAGAACTGATGAAAGTACTAAATATATCAAGAACTGAAGTGGTAGCAACTGTTCCTAATCCGGTGTCCCCTGGAGCACACTTTTGGAACTTTGCTGGTAGTTCAGATGACAACATTAATAAGAGCAGCAGTTCTGACAATAAGTGCAGCAGATCTGAAGGGCCGCTTGATTCCATTGAGGGGAAACATAATGATGATGTATTCCAAGAATCATGTCTTTTGGATTCTCTCGATCAAGTTAGTTGCAGTTCATCCACTGTTTGTTATATTGATGGGTTACCCTCAAATATTATTAGTCCAATGGAATCTGATATCATTCATACTAAGTGTTCACTACAAACCAGTTCTGTTGAATCGGTTACTGAAAAATTTGGCGGAAATAATGTCACTAGTGGAAGCTTGATTGAGGAACGAGAAAATGATAATGTGGTTCTAGACCAAAATATATCCTTACTTCCTAGCAAATTGGACAGCCATATTACTGAATACAATCACGAAAATCATGAGAACGGGCAAAAAATTGACCAAGTGGTTTTGCCAACATTCCATGGAGATACTTCTAAGGTTCCAATTAGCCACATGCCGTATGATAATTATTCTGAAGATTACAACACAATAGTACATTCCCCAGTTGTTGCAAATTCTGATATCTCTCCTGGTGACAGTCAGAGTAAAAGGGAGCTCATAGATGTCCCTGAGGATGTAAGCTCAAGCATGAGTGAGCCCATATATGAAGGAGAAGATTGCATACAGGATGCAGGGAATGATACTTATGAAAATCGAGAGCCTATGTATGAAGGTGAGATGGCCCTTGCCAACCAAGCTAATGATGGGAAAAATGGGGATGCATGTGGTATTGAGCAACCATGTGAAGGGCCTTACAATCTTACGGCAAGGGAAGGTATACTTGCTAATGATTGCATTTGATTTTTATAGTCTAAATTGAAGTTTTCTGTTATCCTATTCGAAAGCAGATTTTTTCATGTTTCTTTGTTATTCAATTTCATATTTATTTATCAGTAGTCTTTCGTGCATTTGATTGCGTTTTAGGAGAACTGATACGGAATTTCTTGAAGAATAATGCGAGCCAGCTGACAATATATGGGTATATGAATTTGCATTTTTCTGTAATGGAATTTGTTTATGGGTTGCATCCTGGGTTTTTGGTTGTCTTTGACATCCTCTTTATCCGAACTGCCTAAATTTTCCAGCCTATTTTGCCTACAAGAAGGACTGAAAGAGCGTGAACTTTGTGTTTTTTTCCGTAATAATCATTTCAGTACTATGTTCAAGGTAATGAGGCTTCACTTTGACCACTTTTACCTTCTTTTTGTTTTCCTTAATGCAGTCATTATTATAAATGTTTATATGATTAGTTTGAAGGATATTTACAAACTATTTTGTTATTTGTGATGCAGTTCAAGGGCGAGCTGTATCTTTTAGCAACTGACCAGGGCTATATAAATCAACCAGATTTAGTGTGGGAGAAGTTAAATGAGGTATTGTCATTTGCCTCAATATTTTAAATGATCTCTGAGTTAGTTGCATAATCTATCTCATTTCTTTTGCATTCCTATACATAATAATCTGGTTATTACATCTTGATCTGAAAATGACAGGGAATCTCATTTTTATGAATAGTAACCTCATCATTTGGACAATTGGAGTACAACCTTTATAAATCTGTGTAGTTTAGGGGTCGAATAGCTAGAATTTGTGTAGTTTTTCTTGCCTTCATTTTCACTGAACATTCTAGTTAACAAGTTTTCGTATTCAGGTGAATGGAGATACCGTGTTTATGACGGGTGCCTTCACAGAATTTAAGGCAGAAAATGAAGTTGGCGCCCGATGGGATGAGGAAACTGCCATGACTAGTACTGCTGTATGTTATGCTCATCTTACTGAAGCACCATAATCAAATTTTATTTGTGGATAGTATCATAAATAATTTAACTGGGGTTGCAACTGTTTTAATGTTTCAGGATTACCGATCCAACATTGAAAAAGCAGAACCAAGTTCAACTCTAAAGTATGCTATCTAGCTGTTCTGCCTTCAGTTGTTCACACGCATATTTTATATAGAAATCTGTAGTAAAAATGACCTGCAGGAGCAGAAGCAACTAATTATTTTGCTTGATTTATCCAAGGAAGATGATTCATTTGTTTCAGTTATTAGCTATTTCTTTACTAATTATTCCTTGCTGGTGATAATTTTTGACAGTTCTGATCGACAACTGGCAATAGCCCTTCAACAACAGGAGTATGAGCATCAGAATCAGCATAAGCATCCGCAGAATACAAAACCATCATCTTCAATTGGCAGCTCCAGGCTTGTCACAGGTCCAGAGGTAGTAAAAACTGGCTACTTTTATACTTACAGGTCCCATATTAAGTATCATGAAAATGCTGTTTACTTGCTTTGCATTTAAGAGTTCTACCATGTGCTAGTAATTGTTATTATTACTATTCTAATTATTATTATTATTTTTGTATTGAATTCGTAACCAGTGTGAAGTGTAAACTCATTGCATTATATGAAATTAAAAATAAGAAATATTGTAAAACAATACAATGACAACAAATTCTGGATAGATATCTGGATGATAATGATCTGAGGAAGATCCTTGCACATTATTGATTGATGATAAAAGAGACATTTCCTTGATTTTGCAGTAGGGTAAAAACCTGAGACAGACTCATGAAGGTTATTTATAGCTTATTAACCGTTTATGAGCGGAATCTATTGGACACTTGAGTAACTCAAATGCTCTATTATTCTTTTGATGGACAACAGCAACATATAGTACTCGAGCGCTCTTCTTTCCTTTTGATAACTACATGATGTCTAGACTCTATAACTATTTCCCTTTTGATGGTTGCCATTTGAGAATTGTGCATTCCTTTCTAGGAGGGCTAGACCTGTTCTCAACTGGCTACATGGCTGGTCACCATAAGTGGTGGTGCAAAGGATTGTTTCCAGCCACTCTAGTGGTACACCTTGGTCATCCTGGCAGAAGAGAAGCTGATGGATCTTAGAATTGTGTTACTAAAAGTTTCCTATCCTTGCTTTTCATGTGCTAAGCCACAGATTATATTGTGACATTAGCACAATCTTATATTACGACCATTGGCAATTCTGAAAAAGGATTGTATACGCAACATGCAGTATACAAATAGTACACTGCATGTAATCTCAACCATCTGCTCTCAACAAAAGGACAGTTTGAGATAAACCATTCCTTGATCAGGTTCGTCATGTTCTGATCCAACAGAGGAGCAGTTCATCCCAACTGTCCCTTGTTAGGAATGTACAGTTGTATGCAGTATGCCATGCTTTCCCATACAAAACATTGGCTGCACATACATTTGAATAGCACATATAGTGAACTTTCCCATACAAAAATATGGGCTACACATATAATATTTCTCTAGATTTGTGCATTCTTTCCGTCAGGCTATCACGGGAGATTTTTGCTGATAATTACTGAAAATAAGTGCTACTTAGTTAACCTCACATTCAATATGCATTTGGGTCCATTTGTGTAGATTGCGCTGTTTTAACTTCATTAATAATGCCACGTGAGCCACGGCTATGTGATGCCATTTACCTTAGGAACATTGTTACCGAGCTATTATTGACTATGGGTTTGACAGTACTAGGTCTAACGTCACTTGATCAGAGTTCCTTCATATATTGTGGTTTCTTCATAAGTTTCTATTGACATAAGAGATATGATGGCGGTTTCTCTTTGATTTGGTATTTTTGTAGGAAGATAGTAAACAGTGGGATAATGTATGGTGGGAGTCTATGGCTGTTGATTCGTCTTATGAACCCTGGGATTCTGTGGGTGTTGGTTCGTCCATTGAACCCTGCGATTCTGTGGGTGTTGATTCGTCCAATGAACCCTGTCATTCTGGGGGTGTTGATTCGTCCAAACCCTGCGATTCTGGGGGTGTTGATTCGTCCAATGAACCCTGCGATTCTGTGGGTGTTGATTCGTCCAATGAACCCTGCGATTCTGCAGGTGTTGATTCGTCCTAAGATCCCTGCTGGTACTGGCCTTAGGAACCACAGAGTTAGGATTGGATGTTTGTTCTAGTTCTTGGAATAATGCATTTAAGAAAAATACTATCAAAAGAAACTAACAGTCGAAAACAAACAGGGAGTGGGAGCAGTTGGAAATGTGAGTCCAGGTTCTAGCCAGCATTCTTGTGCTTGATTGAAAATTTTCATTAGCAAGGCTGAGATGACAGATTCTCTCTTGAAAAAAGTCCTTGTGCATCGTGGTCGGTTACGATTAGTTGGATTTTTTTCCCAATGGCAGAGGTTCTCATGTAAAAAGGTTTTTGCGAACATTGTTCATTATGCTTAATCGAACTCTTTTTCCATTGTGAGGCTGTGATTATTGTCCTTTATAAAAAGGTTCTTGTTTACATGGATGGGATTAGCTTTTGGCTGCCATTTTGTATTTTTGATAATACCAGAATATCAGAGATACTTTAGTCTTGTATGGTTACATGTTGGGGCATCTCTCTCTCTCTCTCTCCTCTCTCTCTCTCTCCCCCCTCTCACGTGTGTATATGTTTCTCTGTATGTATGTTTGTATGTATATATGTTCCTAATTATGTATATGTGTGTATTTATTTATGTATATGTGTGTTTGTGTGTGCACACTTGCATGTATGTATAGTCCTGTAAAATTTTCCTCAGCCCCTTTTTTTTTTTTTGAGCTATCTTTTGTTGCTGAAGAGAGAAAAAAATGGGCATTACAATGGGTTTTATATCATTGACCAATGTCCCTCACAGAATAACAGCCCCGTCTTACATCATTATCTAACACGTCTGGACTCCTAACAGCTACCATCTCTTTCAATTACTGACCCCTACTACACTGCACTAACTCGCTTTACTTACCCATCCTGTCATTAAATCAGTTCCGAGCCCCTCAGGTTCCTGCCCAAAATACCCTGACTAAGCAGAATGTTGTTTTCTTCTAAATTTTTCAACACCTGACATTCTTTGCCCTTTGTTGTTTATTTATCTTAATGCAAAAGATATGGGAAACTTCTGATTATGTATGGCTCGGCATCTTGTGCTCAGATGGGTTACTCCTCAGAGAATAATGGGAAAAAAGAAAATGAGGAATATTATGGGAAAGTATACCATATACGTTCCTTATGTGATACACAGTGAACCACATGAGCATCCATTGCCCTTGTTTGAATAAGGATGTTGCAGATTAACTGTTCCCATTTGAATGTCCATTACTGTGTGTTACAGTTAATCTCCAAGATGTGAATTGGTGGGTTAGGTTAAGAAGAGCACTATGATCGGTGTTATCATAGTAACAGGCATTCATCATTTTATTGAAGTAAAGGGAATTAATCTGAAGCTATGTGTTTAAAAACAACAGGTGCTACAAACATTACAATGGTGTTTACCAAAGGCTGCTAAAGTTAAAATTTCGCTTTCTAACGTTGTCTGATTGATTTTGGAATAACGGGTATCATTATTGGCAACCAGCAAAGTCTGATATGACGTTACAATGCCACTTTTAGTGCTTAAGATGGTGAATTTTGTTGTGATGCAACTGGCATCATACTTGTAATTGATAGTGTTCAACATCTCCCAAGAAATGGCCATTATATGGGCACTAAAGCATTGACCCCTTCACCCTCCATCTGCAGCACACTGTAGCAATCCCTTCTCTACCGTTTGCGATTCTGGTTACCCCCATCTGTATCTTGAACAACTACCATTCCTTACCACCCCTCACTGCACTGCACTGCACTGTGCTAATGCTTAATACTAGCAACTCCTGTCCTAAGATTTATTGCATCCTAATCTAAAGCACTCTTGAATCCCTACCCCCAAAATACACATACTGCGCAGAGTATATTTTTTATCCTAAATTGTTTTCACCTCCTGTGGGATTCCATACCATTATTGTTTATTTATCTTCTTGACTTCATGCAAGGTGCAACAGAAATGGTTAGTCATATAATGATCACTCAGGGAGGGGGCTCTCTAGAGCAGCATAAAAGATAACGAATTTGAGAGATATTATGGGATAGCATATCACTTAGCATCCGTGTATTCGATATGGGACACCACCAGGGCAGTCTTGATTAGGATAGTGGAGACTAACTGTAACCAGGTAAGTGTCTACCTTTAGGTAGTATGATTAATATCAATAGTAAATGGGTCATGTGCTTTAAAGAAAATGCCATGATAACTGTTTTATTTATCATGATGCAATGACTTTGAAATCTTTTGATAATTTGTGGTTAGGCATATTTTAACACCAAGGTGGGTGGCTCCTGGAGCATCATGGAAGTCATGAAAATTTGAAGGATAT
This sequence comes from Amborella trichopoda, assembly GCF_054954075.1. NCBI lineage: Eukaryota > Viridiplantae > Streptophyta > Magnoliopsida > Amborellales > Amborellaceae > Amborella > Amborella trichopoda. The sequence goes on along the minus strand of NC_142344.1, from coordinate 10,310,163 downwards.
TAAGGGATGTTATACAATAGACCATCCATGTTTTTTTAGTATATATACCGCTAGGCATTCATAGTCTTGATTACGGATGTTGGAGATTAATTGTACTAGTTGAATGCCTGTCATTGGGTGTTAGAGTTAATCTCCATGATAAATATGGATGGTAAGATTCATAAAAAGCACTAAGACCATTATAATGTTAAAAAGCCTTCAAATCTGCTTGAAATGACGCGTTTCTCCAGTCAGCTGGATACTCACAAACTTAAGTAGAGGTGCAGTTCAATGAATATTTGAAGTGACTTATAGCATATTGTTTGTATGGTATATGTATGTTGGCATTTTTTCTTGACTAGCAAAAGGCACATGCTCAAGATAGTGAAAACTACAAAAACATTTCCCCAAAAAGCAATCTCTGTATTTGGAGATCAGGAAATCACGTTTCTGATTAAGTTAATAATTCTCGAAAAAGGATAGGATCTCTCTATTGGTGTATTCACATCCAAAATATTTACTTGAAAGTTTGGGTAAAGATGAAGCATTTATTAAGGTAGAGTTTCCTTTCCTACTTAAATTTCCTATAATATATTTATATTTGAAGTGCCGATATTTCTATTTATTTATTATAGGAAGAGATGCATATTGAAATGGATGACAATGTAGGTTACTTTAAACTCAGAATTCATGCCCCCCCAACCCCCTCCCCTTCAAGTAGGGAGAATTTGAGGGAGCAGTAAAACCAACAAGGAAGAAAGTCAAACACAAGCATAATTCAAAGAAACCTGGTGTATCTTCTCCATATCCCGAGCTAGAGTTCCAAAAGCATAAACTTTTTTCTTTTTCAATTTCTAAAAATATGTGGAATTTGATCTTCTCAAGGCCCCACACACCTTTTATATATTATAATTCAATGTTCAAAGACATTACATGTCCATACAATGATAAAAATGGTTTATATATCCTATCGTAAACTTAAATTTTGTTACGATAGTGACTAGTGAATAGTACTTAACGAAAAAAAAAAAAAAAGGGGGTAAGTCAATGAGGATTTGGGCCTCTACCCTTTGGTGAGAATGGACTTATGAAGTAAATAAAAAAAATAGAAACCTTAAAGTCCCTAAAAACTAAAAAATGCTAGAAATAAACCCTAAGACTAAAACTATAATATACATCTTTTAAAATTGAATAAAAATGAAACATAAGAATAATTTGGCCCTCCATCATTTTCCCATGGTTGGATAAAACTTGTCCTCGAGTTTTAAAGTGTGTTAAAATGAAATTAGTGCTAGTCCATCAACATTCTTCAACTCGAATATGGTAAACATGATCTTAGAACTTGTGGGTTACTGCTCTAATCAAAATACAATGATTGTGCATTAGAATTGAGAAACCCTTGAGGAAAGGGTTATTGCATGTCGATAGAATATTTTTAATCATATAAATTTGTTGAAATTGCATTACTTCGGCCATGTAACCCTGTTGAATTTGCCCAGACTCAAACTCTAGAACATACCACGAGTGCATCTTTGAGATCAACGACTAAACCAACACCTTCAACTATCAATTCTCCTTTAAGTCCATCTTTTTCATCATCAAATACCAATTCTACCACAAAATCTTGATCATCATCATAGATTGGATCTTCTAAAAGATTTGGTTCTTCATCTAAGTATGCATCGAAGATTGGTGGCAGATCCCAATCTACATCTTGCTGATTTTTGATACGATGTGTCAAAATGAAGAATCTCATCCTCCAAATCGAGAACCCTAGAGTGATGGTCCCCACATCTAGGTCTTCTGTCACTATTCTCATCACTCAACTCCCCACGTGGAGCATAAAAGTAAAAAAGATTGTACTCGAGATCCTCTTGGGCCAAAAGATCACTGTCTTGCCCATTATGGAGGCTCGCGAATTGCTGCACCAGCTGCTGTACTTGCCTTTCAAGTTCTTCAATTATGTCATCTGATAGGATCACAGAGTGGACCTACGAAAATCCCCCTTCTACGGGCCTCTCGCTACCGTGGGTTCGCCGAAATCACAAATCCAAGCCAAATAATCATAAAAAAACTGTTAAATCAGCAAGATCTAGGTTGTTTTGATAAAATCCTAGCAAAAATCATCAAACCATAGACCCCCCACTATAACTTCCCTACTTTGTTGTTGATTTAGGGAAACAAAAAATCAGTTCTACAATAACTCCGTACAGTATTACAGTAACTCTGTACAATGCTACAATATTTTCCTTGTAGATTGCGGGCTCTAATGCCATTTTTTTTTGAGTAAAGTTAACTTTGGGCTTTGATACCAATTTGATGCAAGGAAAATTTGAGGGAACAATAAAACCAACAAGGAAGAAAGCCAAACACAAGCACAATTCAAAGAAACTTAGGGTTTCTTTTGCATATCACTAGCGAGGGTTCTAAACGCATAAACTTCTCTTTTTAAAAATATGTGCCTCTCAAGTCTCCACACACCTTTTATATATTATAATTTAATGTTTAAGGATATTACATATCCATACAATGATTAGAATGACCTATATATCCTAACTTAAACTGAAATTTCGTAATGATAGTTTTTCCCCGGTGAACAGTGCTTGTGAATGCTTAATAGTACTTATTAAGTAAATAAAAGCAATAAAAACTTTAGAATCCCTAAAAACTAAAAGCCCTAGAAGTAAACTCTAAATCTAAAACTATAATATGCTTCCTTTAAAATTGAATAAAAATAAAACATAAGAATACTTTTTGCCCTCCATCACCTATCCTAAATTCTATCTCGATAGGGCTGTACTTTAGTTGAATGTCATGTGTCCCTCCCCTTAAATATAACTTAATAATATGTAGAATGCGTAAATTTTCTAATGGGGAATGTCATGCTATCACGTAAATGATAGGCCATGGACTTGGATCTACCAAAGGATAATAATGCCTTTGAGATCCAATCATCAACCTCTTTGCCGGTTGTATGTAACACCCCCCCCCCCCCCCCCCCCATCCACCCTAAAGTTGTAAAGAAAGGCTCTTTGGGGCCTAGTTATCTTTCTGGTCCATATGGAGAAGAGCCTGCTTGTACACGAGCAGGAGCTGGTATACTTTTGGCACATCATCTGCTCAAGAGGAGTCAAGACCCCTGAGGAGACGAAGTTTGTCCGGAAATGGCGAACCCCCAGGTCGCTGACAGAGGTAAAGAGTTTCCTTGGCATGACCAACTCAAAGTACCTCCGCACTAAAGATTCATAAAGAACTACTCCCAAACTTGCGTATCCTGTGGTTGTTATGAAGCATTATCTTAAAACCTGATATGCTCACAAGATCCATCAGTAACAAATTATTTTAGAACTCTTACTTGCTTGGTTTTAAGTACCGGGTGCCATGACAATATACTAGTGACTACCGAGGCTATTATATCTTTGGGTGCGGTTTAGAGCCGACGCTCTAGACAATCAAAATAAAGCGTACCTTCAAATAATGTCAAGAAATGTGGTTTCAATACTAGAAATCTTTGTGATAGCTTTAAAATATATTTTCATCTTTAATTATAGCTTTAAAGATAATGTAAATTGAGCAGATCTATGAAAATCTTGAAAATTGATGGTCCAAAAATGCGTTACAAGACGCACTATTTTCAAAACTTGAAATCCAATTTTCTCATTTCCATGCATCTTAATATCGAGATGAATATTTGGGCCTCAAAACAACCTCTTCTAGGGAAATTTTTGTGGTGGGCTCTAATTTGATTGTTTAGGGCCTCGGCTCTTTATAAACTTTTTCCTTATTTAAATCAGTATGTATAAGTCTTGACATATCACTATTTCTTTCTATTGAAAGAAATGGTTTTCTAGTTATTTTAGCTTGTGCACATACTTCACAATTTTCTTTAGATAAATCATCACAATTATATATCAATCCTAACTTTGCCAAAGATTTAATAAAAGTATAATTAACATGTCCTGCTCTACCATGCCGCACATTACGAGAAGCCACAATATAAACAAAAGGCTTATTTTATTAACTAAATTAAACTTCAACATCCCATCACAACAGTAACCCTTGCCAACAAATACACCATTTTTGGTCAAAATGAGTTTGACCATTTTAAAGCCATTCTAGTTCAAGATACATCTCAACATAGGTTTCTTCTCATATCTATTATGAAATACACATTTTCCAAGGTAAGAACCTTACCCAAACTAAATTTTAATTCCACTGTACCCTTTTCATGCATTTTAGTCATAACTTGGGTTCCAAGTTAAACCGAATTTTCATCACCTCCTGGTTCAAAGGTCTTAAATATGTCTCTATTGTTAGATACATGAATGGTAGCGGCGGTATGATCTACCATGCAATATCTTTATCGATCATGTTTACTTATGTGACCATTGCTACAAAATATTCGTTAGTGATCATGTTCACTTGGTTTTTCGGCCTTTGGAGCCGTTTTTGGTGTTGGCATTCTTTTGAATAGTGTCCCAATTTTTCACATAAATAACTAGAGGCTTTTCTTTTATTTTTGTTAGCATTAGACTTTTGGTCCTTAAAATAATCATTATGGACATTAGAAAGGAAAAGCTTCTTGTTATATGGAGCACTTGATTATTTTTTTTTTGATGCTGTATGGAACACTTGATTTTTTTTTTTTTGAATGCTGTATGGAGCATTTGACTTTAGGTTTACCTTAGTGTGAAAATTCATAGTTTTATCTTTCTTTTCCCAAAGTCTATTTATCTTCTTCAATTCAAATTAGATCTCTGAAGTTGAACCAAATCAAGGTCTATTTTCTTATGTTTCATTTTCTTTTGATACTCTTTCCAAGATAGTGGTAGCTTGTGAATTATAGTGGCTACTAGCAAAAGTTCATCTAATTGAATTCCACAATCTTTAAGTTAATTGACACAATCTTTAAGTTAATTGACTACAAGCAGCAACTCATATACTTAATAAAGAAATTTTTTTTTCCAATGAATTTAAAGTCCAGAAAATTAGAAATAAGAAACATTTTGTTATTAGAATCTTCAGTGGGGTTTTCAGTTTCAAGAAGCTTCCATAGGTCTCTCGCCATGGCAATGGATGCATACATATCGTATATGGGACCTGGCAAAGCATTGGGGCAAATGTAGTCATCTTCCATCTTTTTATAGGCTTGAGTTTGCTCCTCAGTGGAATCATTAGATGGAGGTGGTGGTGTAGGCATAGATTCAGTGACACTATGTAAGCCACTTTGAGAGTAGTAAGCAAGAAAATGATGCCATATTTTGAAATTTAATCCTCTGAAGCGTTCAAGTCTTGTAAAATCGTGGTCATGACTTTCAAGGATGTCATGATAGTCTCCTTGATTTCACCCATAAAAATATCGTTTTGAATTGTTGGAAATCAATTGGGTGAAATAGGGGCAAAAAGGTAGTACAGATTCAAAAAAATATGGTTTGATTCTTTTTAGTTTTCGGGTATGCAGGAGCGTTATCTCAAGACGATATTTGCCTTCCTTCGATATTGTAATTGATGTGCATCAGAAAGGCAACTTGTCCTTGGGATACAGGAAAACATAGGTGTCTCTTTTGATGTTTCAAAGCTCTATGCACCTAAGCTTGGAAACCTACAGTAGATACCAGAGTGTAGTGTTGTTTAGAGAGAGAAAGAGAGAAGAATGAGTAGAGAGAGAGAGGAGATAGTTTATTATTATGCTCTTTGGAATTTCACAGAGAAAGATGTGTTGAGAGAGTTGTGAAAGCTTGTAAAAGACTCTTATTTTGTATGGGAAAAAGACCCTTCTTATAGTGCTATAAGGAGGCTGAACATTTACTGTAGTGGTGGTTACATGTATCGCCAACAGTCACCAGTTACATGCACACCCTTTAATCTCAATAGTTGTTATAAGCCTCCTTTTCATTAAGATTCGAGCTTGCGAAGTGCAAAGTGCTCTATCAAGCTCCCCCTTGTGCCCATGCTTTCGCGCACACACGTGCGCATGCACGTCGCATACTTCGCGTGCTCCATACATGCACTATTATTCTCTCATTTGTAAGGCATGAGAATACCTACACTTGAATACTTCACAATTTACTCTCTCCTCTTCGGTGTGGGATAAAAAACCCCAAACTTTCTCTGTACAAAATACAGCTTATGACAAACCACAAAAACCTATAATGTTATTTTGAAATACACAAGCGTTTCTCAAAACCAAAAATACTAACAATGTGATGTCATGCTATCATGTGTATGCTATGTATGTATTTTCACAATAGCAAAGCATTATTTTAAAAACTGATCTGCTCACATGATCCATCAGTATACAAATTATTTTAGAACTCTTACCAGCTTGGTTTTAAGTACCGGGTGCCATGACAATACTACCGAGGCTATTATATCATTATAATAACGTTTTCTGAACATTTGATGGTGGATATTCATGCCATACACTGGGCATCTACGTAAGTACCTTTTCTTATATTTGTTATGGTTGTAACCTATTACAACTTTTTACCTGTTGTTATTGTATCATATGGCACCAGACAATTACTTTCGCAGAAGAAATGACCTGTTCCTCACCTGTAGACACCAATCAATTTCATTAGAGGAATAAATGTTTCACATCGACTGGCCATTGACAACAAATGCTTTTTGTTATTTATATTCACAAGAAACACTTTCTATGGTACATGTATCATGAAATCATACTTTCTGCCTGTTAACAGTAGCATATGACACGGTTAAAATGACCTGTTCCTCCACCTAAGCAGAAACTAATATACTTCCTCAGAGGAACAAGCCAACCCAACTGTCCATTGATGATAAATTGCTGTTCTTAATTGTATTATACTTTTTAAATGGTACATGTATCATGGCATCCATTCCATACCCCTGCTAGCAGCAATTAGAGACATAAAGCTACAACCTGTTTCATGTTGATCAATGTCAAGCTATTCGTGCTTCTATCACTCTGCAATTCCTAGGGCTTTTTACATTAATTTTTTCTATAATTGGTTCTTGATGGGTCTTTATATGAGACCATCATTTATGATGAATGATGAAAGTTTCGTATGAAATTGTCTTTGCTCCTATGAGTTTTGCACAAGTACGAAACAAGTGGTTGCGCTGGTATCGGGTTCCGAACCACTGGGTTGCACAGGTCATGTTTTTGGGACTCCCGGAATTCATGGTGGCAAAGACAAATTATGATCTTCGAAATTCTTTTTTATTGCAATGGTGTGTTGAAGAATATGTCTGTACATTTATGATTTAAAGGTATCTTACAAACTGAACATGGTTTTATTTCCTATGCAGATGCCAAAGAGCAGTTCCAGTTCTACTCACAAGCATGATGCAAAAAACAAAGACAAGTGTGCGATTATGTAATTGCAATACGCACAAGCCAGTTAATGTAATTATACACTCAATACTGTAATTGATTGTCCCATTGTATCCAAAAAATAAGCTGCATTGCTGTCTCCCGAAGCTTTTTTTTTTTTGGGCTTAAACAAAAAGAATGGTCAGTTCTCTTAGAGCACTTAAAACAACGCTCTGGATGTGAGTTTCATAAAACACCACTTAATAAATAACAATACAAGCCAATCATGGTCGCATAATCTCTGCTTGCCGACCATCTTGGGCTTCAATTGTTCTGCAGATTGAGATTTGGGAAGCAAAGAGTGCAATGATTAGTGGATTCTTTCTCAGGCAGGTCAAGAAATCCCCATGACTGATTTTGTCGTTGTTATGACTATCAAACAACTCGAATAGATTACCATACTGCAGTGAAAATTGCCGAGTCAGTCATCAACTCTGTCAATTGTAATAAAATTCATACAACATATTTTGAGACACATGCAAAGAGAGAGAGCGGTACTCACGTCTTCCACGCTTATGTATGGGCAGGCACTCTGGACTGCATGCTCAAACTGCAGAAAGGAAAGGTCACTTACCACCAAAACCAAGATAATTTTTATTCTTTTGAGCAGATCAGAGGGTAGGGTACTTACCTCTTGCTTTATGATGTACCCTTTCCCTTCACCATCGCAGCAGGCATAGGCAGTATCACAAGCTTGCCGAAATGATGGCTGCTTCAGTAACGTGACAGATCCGAATAAGAACTGCTAAAAGAAACACCAAGTTATACTAGAATAGCCAGTTGTTTTAGTAGTGGTTTCTCTAGTCTTAGGATGGGGGGACGAAATCGGGTTGGTGACAACAGCATTCCGTGCCTTTCTCAACACCCTCGCTCAATTGGTAGACCTCTCTGGGTTACAATAGTGGATGTGTCTATATAAGAACATATCTGGTGAATTGGCTAAAAGCTTTTACAAAGCAGATTTATAATATTTCACAGATCTTTGTGGAGACAGTCTGAGACACCATATCAATTGATTAGTGACTAAAGAAGCCATGCCAATGTAAATGGAAAATTATGACTGCAGCATCTCCCTACTCAAGGATAACAGCCACATATACTCTGTGTCTTTTTATCTACTTTTTGAATGGCATAGACGCATAGTTTTCTATGACTATTCAGAATAGTTCATGTTTATTCTTGAAATGCATCTCCTTCATCCATCAACTAGATAGTCTTTAAGTTTATAAAAGTAACATCGGGCCAGTATAATTTTATAGGATTTCAGTTACACAGGTACAATGTTTAATGGAAGAAACCTTTAGACAAAATAGACAATCATTAGTCGATAAGAATTTACAATATTGTCATCAAATAAGCCAACAGACGCATCTAAAGGAGTTGATAACTTGATTCAGGGGACACCAACTACATAGTAGGTACGAAAGGATAATTCGAAATTCACAAGCTTAAATATCTGCAGGGACAATTCCTTTTCCACCATTCCAAAAGCTATCAACTGTAACTACGTGTGTTCAACGGCTCAAAGGAGAGTCAGGTTATGCACAAGCTTCCAGTTACTCTTTCTTAATGTTGTATTTACATCACAAAATACCATCTCAAGAATATGTATTCAGAACAGAATCAAGCATGCTGCAGACAATTGTTGATATGATTTCAGAAACCAAACAGTAAACTCAGCACACTATGCTATTTCAAAAATTGGGTGCCCATGACGAAGTACCCAAAATCAATATCCAGCAGCTTTCTCTAGATGTTTGTGCAGGCTCTGACAATTGAAATAAAGCTAAAAATGGGACAGATTATCCAAGGATGATTTTTCATGAAATTTAACATATAGGGCAAAGAACCCATGATATGCTGAAATTACCTGTCTAAATGTTATGGATCCAACTTGTTCTACATCCAGGAATCTAAAAATCTTAAGAAGGCACAACAAATCAATGTAAGAGATTTGATATTTTCATAAAAACAACTTGTAACTAGTTATTAAAAAAAAAACTACGTGTAACTCTACAGGTAATAGTCAAAATAAGTTATAACATTTTTTATTTACAAGTTAGGGGAAACATACAAAGCAGAAATAATCCAGAAACATGACTCAGATTTTACATGAACCTACAAAGTGACATGTAACCAGATCAGCATGAGAAATATGCAACTCTTGAAAGTAAATAATGAAACTTCTATACCGTGTGGCATGATATGATTGGTGACAATGGTGAGCAATAGAATCGTTACAAAACCTAAAATCTTTCCTTTTGGTAATGAAATATGACTATGGATCTGTGATGACCTATATATATATATATATATATATATATATATATATATATATATATAAATTAAATAAATAAGTAAAAATTTATATACATGAATGACTTTAAATGATGGTCCATTGTGTTATGACACTATGGGAACATCATTATTGTAGCATCAAAAGATTTATAAAGTAAGGAACTAGTATGAGGTGTCTCGAGATGGCACAAGGTGGCAATCGCCAGTACGAGGTGTCTCGAGATTGCACAAGGTGGCAATCGCCAGTATGAGGTGTGATGGCACGAGGTGGCAATCGCTAGTATGAGGTGTCTTGAGCTGCCACGAGGTGGTAATCGCCAGTATGAGGTGTTTACGAGGTGGCAATCACCAGTATGAAGTGTCCAATGATAGCATGAGGTGGCCCTTAAAAATGACACATGAATGCCATGTGTCGAGTCTAGGTTGAGCGCCACACTCATAAATACCCCATCAGCCCATAAACTAAGCCATCAACTGGTTCTTTCTCTCTCCTCTCCAATGGGAATTTCTCTCTCTACCTAAGCACCTTTGATTCCAGTTCCACTTCAGCAACGATAATACCATATTCATCTCAAAGTGACCCATAGGTAAGTGGCTTTATTTTTCATGTAAAATCATTATTTGAAGAAAACTGATGTTTCTATAGTATTTCCAGAAATAATTCTGCATTTAATCATAATATCTCTGAAACTATAAATTTTACGTACCTCCATATATAACTATAATATTTGTAGCAAAAATCTTAGTTACTGAAAATGTTATATATATGCAAATATTAAACGGTGTTATATGCAGGGGTTATGTACAAGTGTTATGTGCAAGTAATTACTTTGAATTATTTTATGGAAAAGCATTGTTGTCTGACATCTACTACATTGATATATAGCCTGCAATTGACATATAAGGTCTTTTGAACTGACATGCATGACAGTATGACATAGTGATGCTCCTCATGACTATATGCACATCATAGAAATGTTGAGGTTCCTTGTAATTACATATGAGACATGCTTTTGATAGATATGTGTGCATGGCAACATGCTTCTGATAAGATACGTGTGCAAAACAACATGCTTCTAATAAAATAAGTGTGCATGTTAACATGCTATCAATAAAATATGAGCGCATGGAGACATGCCTCTGTTATGATCATATGAGATATTTATGCCGGCAGTCGTGATTTATCCTCACTCTCTATAATAGGATGAGAGTTAGGATTGGATTGTGTTTGGGAGGTCACACCCCCAAAACTTATGTGAGGCACTACTCATTGGAACCCCTTTTGGTAGTGTAACGCTCTCTCGCCAGAAGGGCACATGAGAGGGCCGTGTCTTGCAAGGCCAGTGCCTATCAAAAGCCCCAATGCGCGCTGGGATTGTGTGTGTGTGTGAGGTACTATGCAATGGATTTACCCGTTGGTGGTGCTTCATCCTGTGAGATAATAGAAGTCTTAACCTTTGAAACCAAGGCCTGGAACCTGAGGTTAGTGCTTCTATTGCAGGACTTTTGTTATTGTGAATACTTATCTGACCATATCTGATACTTGATTGTAGTAATATGATCTTGATATGATCATGTGCATATGGTTGATGTATTATGCTTATTTTCTTTGTTTAATAAGGAATACAAGATATGTGTAAGATTAGAAGTGAATATGTTTAATAGCATATATTAGAATGCATGAAATCAGTATGTCAAAATTCTGCTTAATATATGGTCTTTTGGAAAATATCTACACTCTCTAAACATGATTTGTGGGGATAATGATGGTCACTTGCTGAGTAGTCAAACTCATCAAACTATTCTGAAATGTTTTTCAGAGTAATTGCAGCCGCATGGTTCGTATGTATAACAGAAATAGTTGGAAGAAGGTTGTAGTTATGGATGAATTCCCTTTTGTATTTTTGTGTTATTACAGTTGTATATACACATAGATCTTCATGCAAATTATAAGTGTGAAGTAAACGCTGTACAAATCGGAAAGTTAAGTGGAAATTTTGTTTTGATGTAATATTTAGTGAAAATTTCAAATTTGTTTTTTTTTTTATTCATTAAGAATGGACTGTCACATCTTAGGAATTCTAGTATCATAAACTTGGGGTGTGACAGGATCATCTTGACAGAGCCGCCAAAATTTATTTGAAAGAAAATTTTGATGATTTGTTCCCCAAAAAAGAAAACGTTCACAGGTTTGAAGTTGAAACAACTCCAGGGAGCTACACTAAAAAGACATTTGAGAAGGTCACCTCAGCCATGCATGCAGAAATTTTCAGCAAACAAAAAAAGCAAAAAAAGCAAAAAACAGAGTGAAAATACAGTTGATGTTACCATGGTTGGGAACGGAGGAGACAGGAATTAAAGAAACACGAAAAAGTCATGAGACTTATGTCAATGAAAACCTCATGAAGTAGATAGGTTTAAACCATAGTTAGGGGATCTCCCACGAAGGTGGTCAATCCAGCTCTATCAGCTCAATCATGCATGTTTTTTTAATTTAGGGATGTTGATCTGCAAAATTGGGGTTCTAGATCGCTAATTAATGGAATCCAGATCTCTCTCATCGATATCATGGATTCATGAGTAAGTGGAATTAACCCTCCACCAATGTGGAATCGAGTTTTTTTTCTAACATTGGTTTCAAAGATCTTCAGCACATTTTGAGTCTCATGCACTAACCACCCCCCTCTTTCCCCATCCATTGTCTTTCTAACTCCCTGGCCCATAATCTCTGTCTCTCTCTCTCTCTCTCTCTCTCTCTCTCTTTGTGTGCGAGTTTTTTTTCTAACATTGGTTTCAAAGATCTTCAGCACATTTTGAGTCTCATGCACTAACCACCCCCCTCTTTCCCCATCCATTGTCTTTCTAACTCCCTGGCCCATAATCTCTGTCTCTCTCTCTCTCTCTCTGTGCAAGTTTGAAATCTGAATTCGCTTCCGATATAGATATCAACGAGTTAGGAAGCAGTCCCAATGCCCACAACAGCAACTAGGTTTGAAGCTTGTAATTTGAGCTTTGAACTTGTCACAAAAATAAACACCATAACATACAAGCTACAACCATCTTATAGCCTTGAATTCTACATAGCCACGTCTTTCAAAGCCTCCATCACCAGGCCTAGTTGGACCCCTCCACACATAGGCTCCCTTAAGCTCAACGGTGACAGTTTCCGGGTAACTCAGGCCCTTTTGGAACCGTGGAAGCTTGGCAGTCCCAAGAGGGAAATCCTCTCCTTTTCAAGGTATCTGGGACACTCCGACTCCATTACAACTAAATCTATTGCAATCCTTGAGGGTCTAAAGTGCTAGAAACCTACCCTTGATGGAGTCGGGTCCCTCATAGAAGGAGACTCTAGGAACATCATCTTGTGGGCCACGAGGGGTGGCCAACCTCCATGGAGACTTTCTCACATATTCGAACAGATATGCTTTACAGGAACTGCACGGTCATCTTTCACTAGGTTCTACGAGCAGCCAACGGTCACTGATAGACTGACCAGGGAGGGCGCAGCTGGAGCCACAACGTCAGGCAGAGGGCCATTGACCCACTCCACCCCCATAATACTACAGTTACTCATCCAGCATGTTCGACCTTGGTCCTCACCTCACAGATGTGCTAGTCTATAACTTATAGGCTGGGATATTGCAAGTGGCTCTCCTGTTTTTTGTACTTGTGCTCCCACACCGAGGGTGGCCAGTTTCTATGAGTGTGGAGCTATTTTTTGTTTATTTTAGTCTTTTTTGCCCAAGCACCCGAGATGTGGGATGTCATCTACCTCTCTCCCACTCTCTCTCTTTCCCCTTTTCTTTCTCCCTCTGCTGCCCATGCTATCTGAGCACCCACCCTGTAGCATGCCAACATGGGCAAGGGGAATTTTTGTAATTTTGTTAAATATCAATATACAGTCAACTTCTATATATAACAAAAAAATGATGGCTACAAATACCAATCTGAATTATTTATCATCGTGCATAAATTACTTAAGAATAAAATAGGATTATTTGAGTCCTTCAGGAATTTACATGCATCGATTAATAGTGTTAGGTTGGGATTTAGACAGAAGACCATGAATGAGTGTTGACATTGTGCTGGTTGGTTTTCATGCTGAGAAGACACAGCATTGAGGACACAGGCATCCCAAATTTCATCTGCTATAAATATTTACATCTACGACTATAGGAATATCAGCAAACAATATATGACAATTCAGAACAGAAATTTCTAAAACAAGGACAACTAATTTATTACCTGCTGTACTTTTGGGTGGAGGGTGTTAAATATGAGTAGTTTAAATCTTTTTAATATGGGAAGGTAACTGAAGAGGATCATATAGTCGAGGTACACAGATGTTGTTAGCTGGATATACTGAGAGGTTGATTTATTCTGTTAAAAATTCGATCATAAGCCAGTTTATTTCTTTCTTTAGCAATTACATACTGGTCATCAGTGTTTTTAAGACATGTTAGTGCCTTTGGATATGCAGGAAACTTGGTTTCCTACCCGAAATGGAAATAGATAAATGTTAATAGTTCCAAAAAGAAAACTGCATCTGGTTAGACTAGATGATTACTGACAAACTACCTTGATTCAGTTTTCCTTTGCCACGCAATATGAGGCGAAGCTGATTTTTCATGGGCTAAGGCTTTTTGATTAAGGATTTTTATGACCACCTTTTTCTATTTTTTTGTTTTCAAAAAATATAAAATTCACTAGATATCTGATGGACATGAGATTTTGAGTTTTCAAGCTATGATTAGTGTACACGAGTTAGCTCAAAACAGAGGGAAAAATGACAAGCTTGCCAACCTAGGTCCACAGATGAATTCAAAACCATAGTTGAGACCATTGAACACAGAGTCTGGCTACAAAAAGTTATGACTGATGATGCAATTGCAGTTCTTTTATTAAAAATTAACTATGTTAATACATGCCTGCAAGTTGCAACAAGTTTAAGAAAATAAGTAAAATGGTTTAGGAATAACTCACCTTCTCAGAAAGAGGATTAAAGCCTAATGTCAAAACCCTTACGAAATCAAATATTTTCACACGTCCACTGCAACCACCATAATGAATAGAGTTCTCATGGTTATACTTCATGAGCAATATTAACCAAGGTTAATAAATAGAGTTCTCGTATTAATAAGAAGACCAGAAAACAACCTTTTAAGCAGAAACAAAATCAAGAAAATGCATATGATGAACGATGTCATGAGAGTAACAATGGGAACGCTAATATTTCTTTGGAGTCAAAAGCACAAATGACAATAAGTACTCTAACTCTATCTTCTAGATCCTAAATTGATGTCATGTCACAAGGGGTACCAACATCCACCTCCATTATTGCAATCACAAGTTTTGTAGAATGTTGTAAGAGTTATAAAGCGAGAAACACGTTCATGAACTTATTTGAATCACTCCAACACAGATAAAGGATAAGAAAGAGAGAGAGAGAGAGAGAGAGAGAGAGAGAGAGAAAGAAAGAGAAATGGCAAGCATTGAAACGAATGCTATTCTAAGATCCTACATTAAAAAATTGGAGCGTGTTCATTTAGGGTGAAATCTCCTTCTTAGGAGGAGATTCCAGCCGGGTGGGAAAGTGGATTTATGCCTATATAGGTATGACCTGCTTGTGCAGCATTAAAAAGCACACTACAGTATTGCAGCTTTCCCATGCACCACAAACATGGTAAAGCACTAATTTCATTATTGCAACTGAAAAAAAGTGCCATTATGGAGTATGTAAATATTTCCTTCTTTTATCCGCATCATCACTGCCAGGGGATCATGCAAGATAAAGATAAATTCACAATTGGGTCCACCTAGCTCATTGGGCCACAGGCTCATCAGCTCTGTCTCCTTTATCACATTTACAACATCTATTTGACAAGATTAGAATGATTTATTGTAGCCAGTGTGTAACACACACAAGAGATCCAAAGTTTGAATATCCCACAAGATATTTGGTAGATGAAGCGTAAACCTCACTGGGACTGGCCATCCCACTGTTAAACCAATTCAATAGTCTCACTGGGATGCCAGATTGTAGAATAGCTCTCTCTGCACATCCCATAGACTCCTGGGAAGTATTTCAAGGCATGACCAGCCTTCTAATACCAATTGTCAGCTATAGATCAAGTGCTTTAAGAGAGAATTATTTATTAAGGGAAGATAATCTCATGGCAAACAGATCAGCTAATATGTGAATTAGACGCTTATGGGTACTTGCCCAACATGAAGTGGTAGGATTGATACCCATGTTGTAAGTAATCCATGTCACACAATTGCAAACACAGATGTACAAAGTAAGCACCCAAAAAAGGAAAAAGAAAAAACACGAAAACAAAAATAAAAATAAAAATAGCAAAAGTGTAAGACCACAAATATTACAAAATGGAAAAGTCCCAGATATGGAATCAAACAACAACTTCAGACATTTTCAACACTGTGGAGACAACTTTAATTTGTGTCCACAAGTATTTGCTGTTCCTTGAATTATTGAACAAAATGCCCAATTATGTGGCCATCCTCAGTGGCAAGAACTCTTATATTTCCCTTTTTCTATCACTAATATTTACTATAGTTTCCTGTCATGCTAAAGACATTTGACATGTCCCTGTACTTCGATTTTTGAGAGACATACTGGACTCCAAATTCAACATGCATTATCAGATCATTAAATCAACTCAATCCATCGAGGATTTTAATGTTGGTGAGGTAATGCAGGGGAAGAGAGAGGAATTGTTGCCATGGATTATTAAAATCCTTCTTCAATCAAAACAGACAATGGTAAGCTAGAAGGTTAACAATGTAGTACAAACCATACCGGTTTATTAATGTGAATCCCAATTTTGTCAAGTTTCTCTCCAAAGTTCAATGCAAAGACAATAAGCAGTGTGTTCCCCAATTTGAGAAATGCAAACAATGGTCAGGATGAAAACCATGAATTTACTACTCATAGTAAGTTGCGAAGTTAGTATTTTTATATAGTCATGAATTGACAATTAAACTCTTTTTTTCTTTTAAGTTGTAACAATTACTTGGGTTGCAAACCAACATATTCAAGATAAGAGTGGACTGTTAAGATTAGGTTAGATGTATAAACCAGATTTGTTGGAGACCTAGTAATCTTACGAATTCAAGGCTTTGGAGTTCTGGAACTGTGTTTCTCTTCATGGGTTACATATTGGAGTAGTGAGTTATCTCTTTCTTTGATTTATATAAGTCGAGTAGATATTTTTTTTTTCTGTGTGCATTTGTTATTCTTTCTCTCACCATTGTCTCATAGTGGATTATTTGGCGAGATATGTTGAGATCATTGCACATAGACTCGATTAAGCAACCATTGATTTTGGCATGTATCAAGTATATACTGCAATTTATACCACCAAATCATAGAAGCATCTTTATAGCTTCCAAAATAATATTCTTTCAAATGCCTCTAAACAACCATTGATTTTGGCGTGTATCAAGTATATACCGCATTTTATACCACCAAATCATAGAAGGATCTTTATAGCTTCCAAAATAATATTCTTTCAAATGCCTCTAGTCCCAAAGTACATGCAACAAAAGCCGCAAAATGAAGAAAGAATCAATCCAACTCCAATAAGAACCTTATGCACTCATAACCGATAGCTGTGGCAGTAAGCAAATTAATTTTAGTTCATGAATACTTCTCTCCAAGTACTGCATGACATACATCTAGATGAGATGTTCAGGATCCAAGGAACAAAATGAAAAGAACATATAAATGATAATAAACAGAGTATTTATGCCAGAAAAGCCAAACAATGCAAGTAGAATAATACTTTGGATCCGGATTCATTGCAAAAAATTTGTCCAGCAATTCCACAGCTTCTTGTGTGTTCATATTGAAAACCTAAACAAAACAGAAATGAGTCAGAAGCCATGTCCCTTCTAACTGAGACAAACTCAGGGATAATAAGTAAAGTATAGGTGAAACCAGGGGCCTAGTTAAGCATCAGAAGATGCTTCATGCTGCCCTTTCTAATAGCTAATGCTAGTGTTTTAGACCCTGGAACTGGGTGCGGCCTCGTCTAAGTCACCTATGGGTTCCCAGTTTGGCTTAAGGAGTCCGTCCGACTCCAAAACACTAAGAAAAAAATTGGAAAAAGATTGTTTGAAGGAGGAAAAAATAGATAATTGAGGAAAACTAAAAAACAGAGAGACTGTATGTATATGAAGAAAAACAAAATACTTAATAGATACTAAGGGTTATAATTCATTCTTGGCATGTTTCACAATTTGACATAAATTCAATGGTCCACATGTATCATGATTTCTAGTATATATAACACAAAAGAGAAAATGTGGTATAAAAACTAGTATATACCAATACTCAAATACGTAGGGGCATAGCAAATTACAAATATACATTCAGACATGAAAGTTTCATACTATTTTCAAGTTTCAACAAAACAGCTACAAATTAAAAAGTCACAACTCACAGGCTATCGAAAAAGAGTCCAATACATCCATGAGTAATAATACATATTACATAAAGTCGCAACTCACAAATAAATAGAAAACACTGAAAATCTAATTCTAAATGACGCAAGCTACAGCCAATATGGATAAAGGGGAAGATAATAGTCATCCCGATTATCTTCATAACGGTTCATGAATGATTATAATGGTTTGGTAACTTGGGTAGCCCCTCTTAATCCAAAGTCCTCAAGGATAATCCAGCCCTTTTCTTGCTCGTACCAATATATTTGTGCTCCTCTTGCGCCCCCTTATGTCACCATGATCAGCTTCAATGCCATGATATTCTCATCATATCCTCTTCCATCTTCCTTGTTCCTCAATTTGTACAACTGTTTACACCTTCATCCTTACCTTCTTTAAGCTCTACTATGCGCCCCTCTCTTCTCTGAATACCCTCTTATAGAGAATTTACTCTAGTTCCACCAATCACTCACCTGCTGGATCCTCCAATTAGATATGGTCCAAATTGATGGGGTCATAGTCCTACTTCTCACCTTAGTGACAATTATCATTATCAAGATATTATCATTGGGGAGGTTTATCCCGGTCTTCGTGTTTGCGTTTTTACCTGAGATTAATCAGATAATTTTCTGGACTTAAAATATAAAATTAATGTATTACTTAAAATAAATTGCAATTAATATTAGTAGATATAAATGCAAATTATACATAATTAAAAACATAAATATGTTGACCATTTTATAAATGTTAAAGTAAATATCAAAATCACTATTCAACTTAGGAGCTTTAACCAATATAATTATTATCAATTCCTTGCAGATGGCTCCCTCTTTGTGATATTGATATTGATATTTTAGAGCTATTTTTAGGTAGGACATGTTTCCCCTCAAATGCACATGGATAGTTCTTCGTTTATAATAAACAGGTCATATTATAGGCAAATTTTTTCATTGCGAAATAATGGGATTACTTAGACCATCGTGATAAATTGATTTGATCAAGATATTATCAGAGTCATTATTGGCATTAGAACTTATCATGTTAAAATACTAGCTCGTACTTGACTGGCAGCATCCAGCCTGGGGGCATTTGTTGCATTGTGGGGACAGTTAACTTTAAAAAAAAAAAAATTATCGTGATAAAATACAGATAAATTGAATTTATCGAAGATTGTCACTAAGCTACCTGCCTCAACTGCCATTTACAGAGGTTTAAGTTACAGATGTAGGAAACAGCTCAAGACTATGTGGTCAGGGCAGCAGGGTGTCAAAACGTGACGTCTTGAGTTCCATTGACTATCTATGCCCTTCGCCCCGCCTCTTCCCATCATGCATGAAGACCTAAACAATCCTTGTGTGCAAACCCCCAAGGTATAAACACGACTAGAGTTAGCCCCTGATAACCCCATGCCCAAACCTCCTTATACTGCTCTACTGACGTTACATATCCTCTGAACTTGCCCTCCATGCGAGTTGAGCCTCGAAGTCCTCATTGTCTTACCCCTCTCATTTACCAATGCAGATATCTTATCATAGGGCGGAACATCACTCCTGACCTTTACTTGGTGATGTTTCAAACAGTTGATACGACCACATGCCTACTTTGCACAAAAGACACATCTCTTCCCATTCTTGGTGGAAAATCAGCTCACACTCGATTCTCAAGTAGGATTTCCATTCCCCAGCAACATAGTAGAAAACTCGAGTAACTAGAACCTACCCACTAAGCAACAAGTCACTTGCAAGAAAAAATCTGGGAACCACCTACAGAAGCATCAAGGGCATCTGAATAGGCCTACACCATTTACATGCTTCTTATGAAAAAGTGGTTATTTACAAACAAATGGATCATGTTTAAGTGGGGATTAGCAACCCTGAACACAATACACATCCAAATATTAAAAAAAGAAACAAAAAAAATAAAAAGCATTTCAAATGCCCAAAATGCAAGATACATCCAAACACACACACAAAAAGGGGAAAAAAATCAATGCCAAAAGAATGTTGTGTTTTAGTTTTTTTGTAAAAAGAATCAAGGATTCAAAACACGCTAGACGGCCCCTAGGCGAGCGCCCAGAACCTCGGGCACCCCGTAATTTAAAAAAAACGAAAAACGCCTAGCCCACCTGGGCACCCGCCCAGGTACATCCGCCTAGCCCCCCTGGGCACCAGCCCAGGTACATCAGCCCGTGTAGGGCCGCCTGGGTCTAGGCGGGCGGATTTTTGGTCCAGGGCGCCTAGGCGCTAGGCAGACCGTTTTTTAAAACATTGAAAAAAATGTTGTATTTTTTTTTATTATTTTTTTTTACAAAAGTAATTATTATTTGTAAATGAACAGATCACATTTGGAAGGAGGCATCCCTAAATGCAAGGCACATGCAAACAAACATTTCAATGCCCAAAAAAATGTTTGTCCAGTTTTTTTAACATAAAAACAGTTATTTGCAAACAAAGGGATCACGTCTAGGCATGGATTGGTGCCCACAAATGCATCAAACATGGAAACGCATCTAAGGGAAAAAAAGAAAAAAACCTCAAAGCATTCAATGCCCAAAATTGTTTTCAGGTTTATTACAATTGCATTTAAACATAACAGAATGCACTTTTGTGGGGGTTGACATCCTTAAATGCATTGTATGTGCAAATACATATAAAATATTTTTTAAAACAAGCATCTCAAAGCCCAAAATGAAAAGCTTGTTTCCAGCATTTTTACCAAAAAAGAAAAAAAAAAGCTATTGGCAAACAAGAGGAACACATTTGAATTGATTAGCATCCCTAGATGCAACACACACGCAAACAAGTGTGTAACAAACACCATAACATATTTTTACACAGGAAGGAGAAAATGAAAAGTAAGGAATAATGTAGCATAGCACAAAAATGAAAAATCAGGAATAATTCTCGAGAAATCAGAAAATTATGGGGAAAACCAAACACTATATAAAATAAAATATTCACAAATATATTCTATGATAAAATCATTAATCATGACATTTTTTTTATTTGTACAAATAATTTCCACATATCACTCAAAAAAGTAAATATTCCAAGAAAAAATAGACGATCTAGCTGTTGGTCTACAAAAGAAAACCAGATCTATATGAAATAAAATCCAGATCCATATAGACCTAGAGGTTTCTGAAGAAATCGCACCAGATCTAGAGAAATCATATAAATAAAATCACAATGAGAAATAAAATGAAAATAATAAATTTAAAGACTGTAAATCAATACTCAAACTCAACCAAATCAAACCCCCAATTTATTTTTGGGGCTAGGCTTTAGATCCACTTGATCCAAGGTTCGCAAACTCTGTGGCAAACTCAAATTCCCCAATTCAAATTCTCTAACATCTGTTATTTTAAATTTTTTTAATAAAAAATGATGCAATCAAGTGATAAAGGGCTGCAAAATCCCCAATGCTGAATTTCTTTTATCTGCCGAGGGTAATCAGGGTGGCGGAAACTGTGAGAAGCATCAAGTTTTTGCCGACTCAGACTAGACTTGGCCACTTGGGCAAGTCCGATGTAGACCTGCCAAGGATTCTACGGGGACCCAGCAGTTTCGTACAGGGCCCCCCCACAATATAGCACATCCCAACATGGCAGGTAGCCGACTTCTAGCGAGAAAGGCGAGTGAGTCCAAGCCTGAGTCTCCAAGTTCTTTTCACTATTTTGTACCGAACCACTAACATAAGATCCATACTCAGAAGCTCATATTTTGCATAAAGTGCCCAGGGACACGTCCCATGGAAGAACCTTTTCCATTGCCGAAATGTTTAAAGCCACATTATATTTCTAATACCAAGAAGAGAAAACAGAAAAATCAAATAATAGATAATTCTTTACTGGGGTACATCAGGTTAGCTAATCAAAACAATTTTGGTAATTTCAGTACTTAACAAAGTATTACCATATGGCTTCACACTTGAAAAGAGCACAAAAGAAAAGAGTTGTTTAGTTCAATACTCACTCTTTCCATTTTAGCCATTTCAACCATGTAACTTGATGGCTTGTCCTGCATGACAAATAATACCATGTGAAATCAAATAATATGCAAAATGAATTTCTATAGCTCAATATAAATAAATTTGTTGGTAGAATTAAAATATTCCTTCAATAATCTTGAGCGTCCTCGTCGCAACAACTTCTTAAATTGAACGATCAGGTCAAGAAAAACAGGAGAATGTAATGAATAACATGAAAGCTAGAAAGAGTCAATCAGTGCATATACAAATTAAGTGATTGAAATCTTACACATTTTCTAATGCTGAAAAGATGTTTATCATAGCTATTGTACTACATCTAAATATATTAGAGACAAATAAATACCATGCATTGCTTTTTCATTCAACTCAAAACAAACAATAATATGGACGCAATAATCAAATTTAGCAAGCAATGCAGCTTACATCAGAGCATTAGGAAGCTGCCATCTAGAACACCTAGGCACTGCATGGGCTAAATCCAATTCTAGGGCCAGGTTAACTCCAAGTGCTGCCCCCACTCATGGCAGAGCCAAGGTTCTATGGCACAAATAGCCCTTGGTTTGAAGGTATTTTTGTCATTTCCCCCACTTTATCTTTCAACACCCAATGCACCATACCCCTATGTTACTGGAAGAGGAAAAGTAAAACATCCAAAAATCTTAATGTGCTTTGCTTGGAATATATTCGGAAATACAGTGATCTTCAAACAAATACTTTGTTTATATTCTGTTAACCTTTACTGGAGCTTAGAGGAGGGCATGATTAGGATGTGTAAATGCTACCTTGCATGAGAAAATTTAGTATTCTAGATTACACAAAAAAGCAATGGCTTTTCCTTGAACTCCAAAATAAGCAATGTGTATGTGTACTGGAAAACAATATAAAATGATGCACAGGAGAACGCGAACATATTTTATGTTATAAATGTGATATCTGCAGCATATTTTGATAACCTTAAACTTCCTTGTGCTTTAAACTCAGGCAGCTGGGCCACCTAGGCACTCGGGCCACTGCCAAGTTATCATTTGGTGCATTTTGTCACTTGGTAAAGACACACAACACCTTACCCCATTAATAATCAAAATGAGCCATCACTGGACACATTACTAGCCACTAGGCAAGGTCCCATTTTGCAACTTGGAAAAATATCAGCACACTCAGGTTTCCTGGTTTATATGACATGATATAAAGTGCATGTAAAAGAAAGAAAATAAATATGTATAGAAAGGAAAAATGTAAGTTCAATCACATCAACAACATGCCATATGTCAAGCAACAATATTAGTCTCACCAATCCCAATTCTGATGCTCTTGTGAGAAGCATCAAATCCCCATATGAATGTGAAGTCTGTATAACATTAAGAGCACTTGCAATGGCATAGCTCGTCTGCAATATCACAAGTCAAATGATTAAGTAATGTATATGGCTATGACTGCACAAGAGAGTAAGAAGAAATTTGAGACTCGCCGAGTCTTGAGACGAGATCCACTAAAGAAGTGCAGCAAGTCTCGAACTCTTCAACTTAGGAGTTTTGAAACTTTTTGAATGATTCAAAACTATAGATAACAGCTACATTTATCAAATCAGATCTTTATTTGTCAAAAATCATATCCAAAACAGGGCCTTGGATATTTTTTACAAGAGAAAATGCTCCCAACTTATTTTGGACCCATAATCATCGACAAAAATGTAGAGTTGATGATTTCAATGCATAATGGATCTTATCAGTAATCTTAGGATATAATCACAACAGCTTTTCCATACAACACATTAGTCCCAATAAGAAATCTATGGCATATCATCCCCTATTCATCGCTAAGCCTGAAAATGCATCGGTAACATTACGGAACTATTTCAACTTTTTTTTTTGGGTAAGGAAAAAAAAGACAAACCTCAAAAATCCAGGTCTCATGACTCATAAAGAAGGAAAAGGATGCATTACAACTTATGGCTAATTCATACTTCTGCTCTGTACAGATCTAGTCATCCAAATCTACAGCAGTTGACTTAATATCATAATGGTAGATATAATAAGCGTCAACACTCAAACTTTTTTCTTTTTGAAGAATGTCACCTCCCCTGCCCTCTCCCGCTTCTTTCACCCCTCCCTTATTCTCCGTCCCCCAGGAATCCTCCTGCAACTTTGCCCAACTCTACAATTCCTCTTTAGTGGCCATCTTTCATCCTCAGAGAGATGACCTGGGCCAAAGAGATTTGGAAAGTACTAGAATTCAGGTACAAGCAACTCTCCAATGGGTCTTTCCTCTTCTCATTCCCCTCAATAGAAGGAGCTGTTCTCGCCCTGAGAACGACTCACAACATTCGGTTCCGAGGGGCCTCAGTTCAGTTGTCTAGGTGGACCGCTATCCTGGGAGCCTTTCACTGGCAAAAGGTTTGGCTCCAGGCCTCCTCTATCCCTCTTCACGCTTGGTGCCTTGACACCTTCAAGGCCATTGGTAACTCTTGCGAGTCCTTTGTGGCGGTCCACTGGACATCCATGGAAAATCTGCCTCTGGGCACTTTGCTGCCTAGGGAACAACCACCTCATCATGCCTTCCCCCCCGCCTACCTCAACTGCCACCCCGCTCGCCTGGTCCTTTCCTCTCCCCTTTTTTAGCTGGACCCCGGCCTTCACCTCCATCCTCGCCTCTACTCATAGATTTTGGGGAAGAGGCAAAAGCATCACCCGGAGGAGACACAACACCATCTCTTCCCCCAGAGAAGGTGGACACTGGTGGACATGGAGGGTATCCCGGCTACTAAGCTAATCTCAGCCACTCCTGTTGTTATAAGCTAATCTGCAGATCCCCTCAGCGGAGAACCTGTTATCATCTCTGTCCTGCCTCTGCCCAGCTCTATCCTCCTCTCTCCACCACCTCCTCTTTTACTGGCTGCACCCTCACCCTTTATCCACTCGGGACCTCCTTTTCTCACCCCTGCTGCTCTCCTACCCTTTCTCACCACCCCTATAAGCCCCTCTTCGCTTCTTGACCATACCGACACCTCGACACTTTTATCCACCCTTTTTGTCACCCCTAACTTCGCCCCTTCACCCCCTGCCGCACTGCTTCTCCCAGGGGACAACCCTCCTCTAGCAGGCACCTGCCCCAACCCTACTTTCTCTCCCTCTCTTGCATCCCAATCAACCCCCACCCTTCACATACCCTCTCTCAACCCACCCCAGCCTAGTTTGGCTGAACTTACCAACCTTGCTTGCACTATCAATTATGATAGAGTCTCCACCAGTACCCCCTCTACCTCCACAACCACCTCACAAGCTCCCACTTTGGGCCAATTGGTGAAATGTTCCCTTAGGAACTCTCCTCTTTCTCTCTCACCCTTATGCTGATCCTCAATTGGAATATTCGTGGTCTCGGCCAGGACCAGAAAAAGCAGGCAGTGAGAGATCTTTGTTTCAAACACCAGCCCACAATTCTGGCCCTCACTGAAACTAAGTCACCCCATCCTACCCTATTCCAGGTTAGACAGATATGGGGACGCCGACCCTGTCAGTGGGTCTCTTTACTTACGGAAGGGGCATCAGGTGGCATTTGGGTCATCTGGGACCCCACTGCTCATTCCCTAACCTCCTCTCACATTGCGAGTTTTTCGGTCACCTTACTTTTGTCAAGAATATCTGATGGCTTGCTTTGGAAGTTTACAGCCGTTTACGTGCCCAATCAAGACTTGCTAAGGCATTGTCTTTGGGACGAGCTCATCAGCACTGCCTCCCTCCCACACCCCATTTGGTGCCTAGGGGGGACTTCAATGTCACAAGATGGTCCTTCGAGAGGAATTCTTCCTCTACGATCACTCCAGCCATGACGGCCTTCTCAGACTTCGTTAGCCTTAACAACCTCCTTGATCTACCCACTCAAGGAGCAAAGTATACGCGGTCCAACCACTCCACCATCTCATCCCTCTCTAGACTCAACAGGTTCCTGGTCTCTATTGATTGGGACTCCTCGTTCCCTAGGACCCATTCTTTAGCCTTACCCAAGCCCACCTTCGATCATTGTCCCCTTCTCCTGGACATCAACCCTGCTCAAAGAGGTGCCAAACCTTTTAGGCTCGAACTGGTTTGATTGGAAGAACCCACCTTCGCCTCGCTATTCCCTGTCTGGTGGCAGGATTTGTCAGCCTTGGTCCCAGGCTGGTTTGGTTTCATAATTCAATGCAAACTCCAACTGCTCAAGGCTTGCCTCAAATCTTGGAGTACAAGCCTCCCGGGTTTCCTCAACCCCCAAAAAAGAGCCACCCTCGTAGCCATCTAGGCGCTCGACATTACCGAGAACTTATCGGAATCAGAATTCCTTCAAAGAATCCAACTAAAGTATTTTTACCAATCCCAACTGAAGCAAGAAGAAATATTCTGGCATCA
This sequence comes from Amborella trichopoda, assembly GCF_054954075.1. Taxonomy (NCBI): domain Eukaryota; kingdom Viridiplantae; phylum Streptophyta; class Magnoliopsida; order Amborellales; family Amborellaceae; genus Amborella; species Amborella trichopoda. The sequence goes on along the minus strand of NC_142344.1, from coordinate 10,283,694 downwards.
GGAATCCATAATAAAATGGTTGAAGGCCAGGGACCTCAACACTGGCTTCTTCCATAGAACAGCCATTTGCAGGCACAGAGATAACACCATCTCGCATCTGTTAGTGGAAGATCACCTTATAGACCAACCACTTGATGTCGAGCACCACATCCTAACCTACTTCAAAAACCTCTTCTCCGCCCCGACAGGGTCCAAAATCCCATGGGGGATCTATCTTTTTTGGTCTTTCCACCTGAAAAAGTCTTTTAGCTCGAAAGACCATTTTGTGAGCATGAAATCTTGTCTGCCCTATCTTAGTTAGCCTCAGACAGAGCTCCAGGGCCTGACGGACACCCCATTGTCCTATTCAAACAATATTGGGAAGTCTTCCGACATGATTGCCTATCGATGTTCGAAGAATTCTTTTCTGGGGGAGTTATCCATCGAGTCCTGCACGCTACCTTTATAACCCTCATTCCCAAGGTTGGAGGAGCAACCCACCTCAAAGACTTTTGACCTATTAGTCTGGTCAATTCTACTTATAAAGTCTTAGCCAAGGTTTTGGCCTCCCAACTAAAAGAAGTCATATCCCTGGTAATCTTCCCCCCTCAAAGTGCATTCATTAAAGATCGTCAAATCCTTGACGGTGCTTCGGTGGCTCATGAATGCATTCACTCTAGACACCTAACCAGGGAACCTGAATTTTCGTGAAGCTTAACTGAGAGAAAGCTTACGATCACGTAGATTGGAATATCCTTGAGGAAACCCAATCTAGAATGGGATTCAGCTCAAGATGGAGATCCTAGATGAAGGCCTGCTACTCTCATCCACACTTCTCCATTCTCATCAATGGTTCCCCTAAGGGATTCTTTCCATCCAGGGGAACCCCCTCTACATCAAGGAGACCCCCTCTCCCCCTTTCTCTTTGCAATCTAAGCCGAAGTTTTCAGTCAATCTATCTCTAGAATGTATTCAGCTGGCTTCTTACATGGGTTCAAAGTTGGTCACCAAGGACCGACAGTCTCGCATCTCCAATATGCAGACGACGCCCTGGTTTTTTGCAATGCCGATTCAAAAGACGTGGGAAATCTATTCTTGTTTCTTAGATGTTTCGAGTTTGTGATGAGATTCAAGGTTAATTTCGACAAAACCAAAATGATGGGGATTAATGTTGATAAGACCTCCCACAACTCTTTTGTAGACAGTTGGGGATGTGGGCCAGATATTCTTCCGTCCAAATACCTTGGCCTACCTCTCTGCTTGGGAAAGCCTAAAAGGAGACTTTGGTCTCACGTAATTGACAAGGTAGACCGTAGGTTAGCCGGATGGAAAGGTTGCTTCCTCTATCTGGGAGGCAGACTGATCCTCATCAAAGCCACCCTTACTAATAATATACCAGTTTACCAAATGTCCTTGTTTCGCATGCCGGTAGCCGTTAGCGCAAGATTAGAATAGTTGATGAGAAGGTTTTTTTCGTCTGGGGATGCCTCCTCCAACAAATTTCATCTTATAGACTGGGATAAACTCTGCCTGTCCAAAAAAATGGGGGGATTAGGGATCAAATATCTTAAGAAGCAAAAATGTGGCACTCCTAGGCAAATGGAGTTGGCGCCTGGGCACCAAAAGGGACCAACTGTGGAACACCATCCTTCATCACAAATATCGAATACCCACCACACCATGTGTCCCTGACTTCAAGCCCAACCAGAGATCTTCTGAAATCTAGTGATCCATTTGTGCGGCTCACTATCACTTCCAGTTTCGCATAAGGTTTCATCCCAGACAGGGGAATCGCATCCTCTTCTGGCAAGACCTTTGGCTTGGACATATCCCCTCAAGGACAGATTCCCAAACCTATATTCTCAGTTTGGTACACAATAGGCTACTGTTGAAGATGAGATGGTCCTAGCGGGGCATGCGAGATCTTGGAACCCTGTGTTCCGAAGAGCTCTTAATGACTTGGAAGTTTCCCAATTTGCAGAACTAGCGGCTGATCTTCAGTCCATCTATCTTGCAAACAGTGGCCCAGATAGGATCATTTGGTCCCCCTCAGCCTCCGGGAGCTTCTCGGTATCCTCATTCTATCGTAGTCCTTCACAAGTTTCTACTGCTCCTGCAGCACCCTCCACTTCGGTTTCTCAGGCTTAGGTCTCCATAGCCCCATCAAAAATCTAGAATTTTATGTGGCTAGCACTCTCCCAAATAGTGCCAACAGTTGATCAAATATAGCGCAGGGGCATCCCACTCCCAAACCGATGTGTCTTGTGTATGGTTGCCGAAGAAACAAACGACCACCTCCTACTACATTGTTCCTTTGCTCATAATCTCTGGGGGGTATTCTCAAACTTTTCGACATTCAATGGGTCACACCCGAGCATGTCCCGTCCATTCTCTCATATGTCCAGCCCTTTCCTTGGCCTAAACCTAGGATTCTCCTTTGGAAATCCATGGTGGTGGGTACCGTCTGGGCTCTATGGATTGAGAGAAACAATAGAGCGTTTAGGGGTGAATACTCCATATGGAACAAAATTTTCACTCAGCTAAAATCCACAGTTGTCTTTTGGGCAACAAACCACCACAGTTTCAAAGGAGTCACCACAACGGCTTTCTTTCAGGATTGGTCTGTTGTCCTAAAACACAATCGCAACTGACCAGCATGTGCTTCCTGTTGGATTCCCCCACCGCCACCCTTTCAAACTGAACTTCGACGGAAGCTCCCTCGGGAATCCAAGTCCTTCGGGAGTGGGAGCTATAGTAAGAGACTATTTAGGCAACACGGTAGCTTCGTCTTCCAGTTACATCGGCCACACCAACTCAGTGGCAGCTGAGGCCCATGCCCTCTTGGAAGGACTAAAGCTACTTCAAATTCTCAGCCCACACTCAATTGTGATAGAGGGCGACTCACATAACACTATTCTGTGGGCCCAAAGAATACCCTCTTCACCGCCACCCTGGACCCTAGCGCACATCTTTGATCACATTCATTACCTGTGCAGGATATGGACGTCTCATGGAAGTATACTTGGAGGGAGGGAAACCAAGAAGTAGATGCCCTAGCTAAAGAAGTGGCTTTATGGGAGGAATTTTAGCAATCTTCGTGTTTACCTAGCAGGGAATTTTGGACCACTTTCTTTTATTAGTTGCTGTTTGCACACTGTAACCTTCTTCTAGAAGGATTTTGGCCTTCATTTTTGGTTTTCCTTCCCTAGTGCACCCAATTCTTTGGTCTGCCTAGGTTTTTGTACTATTCCTTACACTCATTTTAAGGTTAACATTCTCAAAAAAAAAAAGTAAGCGTCAACACTCACCCTTTCAGCCAGACCAACAGCACTTTCCTTTTTGCTTGCAAGTGGGAAAATGACAGGAAGATATTCCACCTGTTGAATTCAGCAAGAATAAACTTAGCTAATTAGCTCATACTCATCAAAACTAGCCAAAAACATCTTAGACAAAACTTGTTTAACATTCAATCAAATAAGCACCAATCATCGAGGAAAGGAGGATTGTTCTGAGAACCATTTTATACGGCTATACATCAAGAAAATTGGTTCTATCTAAATACTAAAATCAGCAAACCGTAAGAAATGCCAGAAATCGACCACATACAACAGTGGGTGCTCTGATAATTTATAATCAGATACTTCATTATCTCTAATAGTTTATGAAAAGTACAAAAAATGGCCATTTCATAGTGTGAGTAATTAACAATCTATAATTTCTAAAAATATATAGGAAATCCAGAAATATATAATGATGGTATAAACTATTAGAATGATCCCCATCCGCCCTATGCATTGTATAGCTATCATAAATTACTATTATATAAATTTCCACAAAGTACAGTAGCTAGAGCCATAATATAAAACTTAAGAGACATAGAAAAATAGAAAAATATTATGTAATTGAATCAAATATAAAAGTTAAACTATAAAATATGTATCTCATTATTATACAGGACTACATTTATGAAATAAAAATTCGTAATTATTTAATGATATATATATATATATATACTTAAAACTCTCAAACATCTTACAGTTATGGACTTCCTATTTTAAAAATATTTAGTTGCTTTCTCAAAAACCTACTAATTTGACCTTATTTTCATATATAGAAGATAACACTTTTAAATTTTATAAAACGGTAAATATTAAGTATTAATAATCATTCCATGCATGAGAACAACAAAGGCCTTTCCTCCTTATATGGTAGCCGGTAACAAACTTTCTTCCATGTATATAACTCTCAACACTTTCTAAACATAAATTACTGGAGAGATTCTCGTAGTTCATACTTCTAATATTTAATAAAAGGCAGTCCACCCTAGATATTAATTATTAGAGAATGCACTATGTAAAAATTCACAGCCAATATCAGGGAACATAGTCAATAGATCTGACAACTGTAGAGGAAAATAGTCCTTGCAAAAAGTAGACACCAAAGTAAGATATTCATACTTTCAATGATGGCAAGCGCCCAAAGCAGATTGAAATGACTGATAATGTAGATGCATATAAGCAAGAACTGCTGGAAAGATTACCCAAAAGAAAGTCTGAGAACCCACTTAACAGAAGAATTCATGACTACACTAGAGGCCACATAGGCAATGCCGTCTCAAAATGAATTGCAAATGACATCCTCATCAAGGCCACCCTAAACATGTCCATCTTCCTCCTCTCCCTTTTCCACATGCGAGGCATTGTGCCTGTAACAGTGGAGCATGTTATAAAGAATTTCCTGTGATCAGGGAATGCGACCACCTAGGAAATCCATCTAGTTTCTTTGGAAAAGATATGCTCTCCTAAGAAGACCGGTGGGTTACAGATCTGAAGCCAAGAACAAACATTGCCCTGCTAGGCAAATGGTGGTGCAGGTTCGCCACCCAAAACTACCAGCTATGAGCGAATGTTCCGCACCACAACTATAGGTGTGAGGTTCTTAGATAGTTGCCCCTGCACAAAACTGAGCTAATGCATCATGGGCCTGGAAGAACATCATGAACAGCCAATAGAAATTCATGGAAACGGTGAGATTCAAAATAATAAACAATGGGAAGTAAATGTGATTCTGGAGTGACCCATGGGCTGGTATGCAGCCGCTTGGCCTATGCCGGCCTGGTCTCTTCATAGTATCCTCGAATCCAAATACTGTGGTGGAAAACTGCTTTGTATTCACTAACACTGGCCTCCTATGGTGTCCCACCTTCAGGCAACCTTTGACAGACCAGGAAACCCTCGAACTCTCGGACATGTTCCAATCTCTACAAGCTTTTCCTTGCCTGGCTGGGGACATGACAAGATCATCTAGGCCCCTCCTCACTCAGGCAAGTTCACCATCTACTCCATCTACCATGCTATGTATCCCATTCGACAAACCCCTTCTATCCACAACAAAGTTTGGCTAGCCTTAATTTGGCTTGCTATCTCCAACTGGAACCTCCCAATTACAAAGAAGGGGCTTTTGCTTACGAAACCGTTGCGTTTCAACTACGGACAAAGAAATCCATGACCACCTCTAGGTTATCCTGAACTCCATTCACCAACTCGTCGCGATCTATTTCACCCCTCTATAACAAGCTGCAGGCCTCTTCCTCTGGAGGGCATCAGTCCATGCCACCATTTGGGTTATTTGGGGTGAAAGAGACAAGAGGGTCTTTGTAGACAAAGAAAGGAGCACAACTCATATTACCGAACACATAAAGGAAGTCCATGTTTTCTGGGCCAAAAACTACAAAGGGCGCCATTTTTTTCAAGAGCAGAATTCAAATCAAACTGGATCAACATCTTCTCACACAAACCACGCAGAATCCCTAGAGCCACCCTATCGCATACCCTGGAGTCTGGTACTATAAAACATAATGTTGACAAGTGCTCACTTGACAATCCAGGCCCTAGAGGCTTTGGGCAAATCTTCAGAGACATACAGAAACACTATCCTCTCCTTTTCTGGTTTCATCTGCATTGTTGACTCAACAATGGACTGAAGGCATCAAGAGATTTAAACTTTCAAGGGGATCACACCTAATTATCAAAGGGGACTCAAAAATGTTAAAAATCTTGGGCTTCCCACCCCGCACCATGCCCTTGGAGGCTCGCTGACATTTACGACCATATTTTTCACCTTTGTAGGATCAATCTAGTATCCTGCCAGCAAACATGGTGTGATTCAACTTGCAATTCCAAATCATCACGGGCCATTTTTGTCCATACTTCTCAAACTGTTTTTGTCCACACCTTCTACTTACTGACCCAGTCCCCTCGATTTTTGCTGGTAGTGGGACCTACTGACCCACATTTTTGTCTCTTTTATTCGGCAGACACATAGAGCGCTGACTTGTGGGCTGCCTTATTACCTCCACTACTCATCGAAAACTTCTATACAATATCTTTAAGAGTATTATATATAAACATGACGTTTTCCCAAAAAAAAGGGGAAAAAAAAGAGAATTGGAAATGGCCATTAGTCGAACATGATGAACTAAAAGCCTAGACAATTTAGTAATTTCAGTAATAAAAAAATAAATGGAACTCATTTTAAGAACTGAACACTTCGTACTAGTAGTGACATCAAGAGTCCAAGGATAGATTCAAATGAAGAAAAGCAAGTGAGGCAGCAATACACAGAGGTCGAGACAAAAGTCAGAAAAAATGAAGTTCCCATTGAATTATAAACAATTATTACAAAGGGACTCCACCTCAGATCACTATGAAGAAATCAAAGCAAAAGCACTTGCAAGCGATAGCTCCACGAAACCAATATTAATCGGAAAATGGGGCCTCACCTCCATGAAATTGTGAAATTGGGTAAACATTCTGAACATGAGCCGAGCCAAAGAAATATAACCCCTGGATAAATAATAAGTCAAATATATTAGTACTATGCTCAAACATAAATATCATGACGCAATAAGAAATGATAATAATTGGAATAACAATATTACCACGACTGATCAAAATGTACATAAGGATAACGAACAGCCACAGGTTGAATAGGAAAACCAGGAATGAAGGCCCCAAGTTGGAATGATATAAGCATTCTTCCATTAGTTGTGGTGCCCTCAGGAAACAACAGGACTCTTGGAAAGCTATTGCATGAAGCCTTTCTCTGAATTGAAATCCTTGAAAGCAAATTTCTGTATCAAATAGCTAATAAAATAAAGTAAAGCCACACCATTAATAAAAGCTTCAACCAAGAATATAATGTGGTCCACATATGGACAAACATACAAGTTTGTGGATATTTTTGTTTATGTGGATGTGCAGGTGCCCTTTTGTTATTGAGTACATAGTGTGCAATTCACTCATTCAGGAGTGGACCTAATTAATGCATTTCATGCAGTACTTAGAGTCAAATTAACAAATCAATGCTTTATTTTCACTTGAAAGCATGAACTCCAAACTTGCTGCTATCCAGATTCAGTAGACTAAGCCGAGTTTCGTATTAGACAACTCAAAAGTAGCTGGAGCCTTCAACTCGTTCTGTTGACTTGCACAGGTTCCACGCAAGTGGTATGGCCATAGTTAAGAGAACCGTGATGGTAGGGTGGTGTTCCTGCTCCGGAACCTCGATCCCACGGTTCCTCCTAGGGATCTTATAGGACCTCGGTTTTTCAATTTTGGGATCTCGCTCCCAAATAAAGGGGATCACGTTCCAACCATTAGTAGATTCCAGTACTATTTCGAAATAGATTCCCACTCCCATCAAACATGGTCAAGGTTTAGGTACATCATAATTTTCGGTTCCATATATGTAGAATCTACTTTCAAAAACAAATGAATCCAGTTCCACAGTATTCCTACACCTCTCTCTCCCAATTCCTGCATCTCTCTCTCCTGCCCTTTTTATATAAGTGGCAAGTTTTATAACAGAGCAACAAATTCAGTATTCATGCTCTGATCAAATACCAGATTATCCGATAAAATGTCAAATCAAGACAACGTAACCAACACAACATTCATATTCTGATCCTAAATCTAGATTTATCACATAAATCTTAGAAATTCAATTCATCGAAACCCCATGCAAAATTCGTGCTTCAATCCAAATACCTGATTATGGCATAAATCACAAAATATATACGAAAATCAACAAAAAAACATTCATCTCGTCACTATCTCTCCACTCTAACTCTCTCCCTCGCTCTCACTCTCACTCCTCCCTGCGCACACCTCTCTCTACTCCACACAACTCTCTCTCTACTGCGCACACACACAACTCTCTCTACTGCACACACACACACAACTCTCTCTACTGCACACACACACACACACACACACACCTCTCTGTCTCTACGGCACACACACCTCTCTCTCTCTCTCTCTCTCTCTCTCTACTGCACACACACTCAACTCTCTCTCTCTCTCTCTCTCTTATGCACACACAAGAGTTACAGAAATACATAGGGAAAGGGCACAAGTGCACGTAGTGTGGGAGCGTTGGGAGGAGCGACCAGATTCACCGGAATGATCATCACAAGCTAATGGCGAAGGAGCTGTGTGGGCTGGTTTTGGGTCCAAGGGTTAATATAGAGGGAGGGGGAATTGGGTGGGGAAGAGGGAAGGTGTGTGTGTGGGGAGCGGGGGGCGGGGGTACGTGTTGATGATCTAAGTATGTAGTTGATTAAAATAATAGAAAAAATCCAATTTGTGTACTTGTAGATTATTTTTTGGATTTGTGTAAGGAATATATTGGTGGTTCAAAGGACTATGTTTTCAAAGTTATACCTCTAATGGGATTTGGAGTATATATAAGAAAAATGGAGTACATAAGTATACTATGGACTATCTAATAGAGCAATCTATACTTTTAGCATTTATCAAGTAGTATATAGGCACCTGAAGAATCAAATTTTAGTAATATGCATTTAATTAAATAGGGTATGTCATACACATTAGATTTTGGACTAAGGACCACAGACTAAGTAGCAAAATAATCCATACTCCTTAGATTTATCAAGCATAGAGGCATGTGTTGCATAAAAATATGGTTTGATGCACTTATTTAAAATAAGATGTAATACTACATTTTGGACTATGGACCACAGACTATATAGTAATGTGCCTAAAAGTATTTAATATTTCATCAAGTAGCATGTAAGCATCAAGTAGCATGTATGCCTAAAAATAGGCACTATGGATCTATTTAATTAGAAGTTGTCATATGCTCATCCTGTAAGACCGGTCCATATTTGACGCCCATATATGTACATATTGGATTTTGGAGCATGGACTATGGACATATACAGTAAAGAGTTCAGTAGTATTTAGCATTTACCAAGTAGCAGGTAAGCATGTGATTTATAGAAATGAGGCACTATAAATTTATTTAACTACAAGATAATATACATATTAGACTCGTTGCCTTAACCAATGGTAGTTGCGGACCTTGGGACCAATCAACTGAGGACCTTGATTCCTATACTTGAAGAATCTCGATATTAGAACAAGCGGAACCCCGTTATATGACAAACAGAAACCTCAATCCCTAAACCAAGGGAACCCGTACTAGCTCTACTTGACAACCTCATTTAATGCGTAGTGGAGCTTAGATTCTTGCCAGTCAAAACCTCGAACCCATCGATATGGAATCTCGCTCCATAAACCTAAGGATCTCATTCCCTCTCTTGTTCATTGTACGTACGCCGATCCCAACCAGGGAACTTCAGCAATAGGGAGGTTCGGTGATTCCCGAACCGATCCCACTTCTAATCCTATTCCCGTCTTCAACAACTATAGGTATGGCCAACAAGTCCCTTACAAGACTCAACTAGGACTCTGCCGAGCTGAGATCACCAAGAGCCAGCTCGCTAGTTATAAAATGAAGTGAATAGAGAGCTGCTATCATGCTTGAGATGCAAACTTCCCTTTAAATTTAAAAGAACACTATATCAGCATTTGCTTGCATCATAGAACATTGTCGCATACCTTAAAAAGTACATATCCTAGAGCACTCCTTCGAATACTTCTTCTTATACATAATCACATAGAAGTCGTCGGTTGCGTATGGTTTGTCAATGTTTTTTGTTCTTCTCAAAATCATTTAGGTTAATATTTAGAAATATTTTAAGCAGTCCATTTATTGAAGGGAACACAATGTTTGTCAAGCATTCCATTTAGTATTGAAGGACACAAGTTCTATGATTCCGTTCTATTTCCAGTGGCACACTTGTCTACTAAAATGTCAGACTCAGTCATAGCAAACAGAGTAAAGCCAGATAGCCAAGCAGACAAGTGCAGGGCCATGCAAGCCACCAGAAAAATGAATATCACTATAACTGAACCCTCATGTCAGCTCCAAGGACATGCCAATCTTGGAACATCACCAGGTACGCAAATTGAACTCGCTACTGCCAACCTTTGCAATGATTAGTGGTCAAAAGACATGCAGCAATAAAGGGATCGGAGGACAACAATGATCTTTTTCTCCAGGATGTAGAAAAAAGTGCAGAAGTTCGAGATAGAGCTCAGGATAATGCAGAGGGCATCAAGGTATTTACGTAGGTGACAGGTATAAATTCACGTAGGTGACTCTGCAGAATTCAAAGGTATAAATTCAAAAAAAATTCTCTTTTTCTCTATTAATAACTAGAATTTCTATTTATAATTGCCACAATTACAATACAGAAATAAATCTACTACAATCTAGGATCTTTAACTCTTACCACGAAATAAAACTTTATTCAAAACTGAATTTAAATTACAATATTATCTTAAACAATTAGGAATTATTCAAATAGGATTCCAAATACAATTAGGACTTCTAAAGCAAAATATGAATCAATAACTGAAAAATAGAACTGATAAACAAAATTACGAAGACTTACTAAACCTTTGCCTAAGGTTACGTCCTTAAGACTTGGACACCCCACACTAGATTACCAAACCGATGGTGCATTATGATCCTTTGGTCCTAGTGAATCCTATGAACTAGGACGCACCTATAGAATACCCTTTCGCAAAACTATGGAGCTGAGAGCATAGGATAGGAGATTAGGACTTCTTTTTTAAAAAAACTGTTAAATGTTAGATTTCATTGACCCTTTTAATCCTTTGGGACATATGCCACTACGTGGCAACTCCCCTTAACAAGATAGGGGTGGGCATACCCCCTCTCCTTGACCTAGGTGGGGTGTGCCACCCTAGAGAGGAGAGACACCTACAGGGAGAGAGAGCGAGAGAGAGAGAGAGATGATGTGGAGGCATGGAGGGGAGAGAGAGACGAAGAGAGAGAGGTTTGAAAGTAAGGTGTTGAAAATGAGGGGAAGACCCTATTTTATATAAGCATCAATGGGCATCAATAGCCCTAGGATATTCCACTTAGAATTAGGATTCAGTTTGACGTTAGGATTCCCTAGAACTCTGTGAGGTGAGAGAGAAACAAACCAGAGCCGTCTTTCTCAAAAATCAACCATCATGATCTAGGGAGGAAATCTAGGAACCTTATGCCCTCACTTTTAGTTTGACTAGAACTAGATGTGGAGCATCCCATCCATTGTGGGGTGTGTGGCCCTTGGGGGCCCCACATTCTACCCCATGTGGGTTCCACACGTGTGGGAGCTGGGACTTTAGCCCCCCTCCTTACATGGATCCCACTAAAAAATAATATGCCCATGAATGTCAAAAAATTTAACATTGCCTCTTTTAGGGTTTTAAGCCATGAAATATTTTTTTTGAAATTCTAAAAATATTTAAAAATCACAGGAGCATAAATAAAATTGAAAACATATTTATGAAGTTCTTAATAATTCTAAAACACTCAGAAATACTTCTAGAAGTGGATTGGTACCAATGGGTCAAGAATAGTGACTGTTAGGGCCTCCACCCATATTAAAAATCGTGATCTACAATTATCTTCTCAAACCAACCCAACAAAATTAATATGACCCACAGTCATGCACAGGGGCTCATGATTAGCCCGTCAAAGCTAGCCAATAAAAAGTAGAACCATGGTACTAATATTGGGATTACAGATTTCCCATCTAAGCAGTAACATGCACATATCACTATGTACAAATATGCATATCCCCTCTTCAAGGTTGCTTCCCAAAATGTGGCTATCATGTGTATATACTATGCAAAAACTTATTAAGGATTTGCTTCTCACTCTCACAAGCTTACAATTGCATATAAAGACCACAAAGCTCTCCTGGCCTACAAACTGTTGGCGTTTGTGGCTGTTAAAGGCTGTGAGAGCATGCAAAGACATTTAGAGCATATTACACACCTTAATGGGAGTGTGTATTGTTTGATTGACCAAAGGTTAGGCAATCTATGGCCTTGGTCATGTCCAAAACTCTTAACCTTGGGCATGTGGTACTATGAAAAGGGTTTATAGTGGGTCATCCTTTGTTGAGATCTCAGAGATGCCCAAGGATGGTTTGCATGTTAGGAGAGTTATGTGGTCCTGTGTGTGCGGATATAAGCCTCTGAAAGCAAGGACTCTCAATAAACTTTCACATGGCATCTACAGATGACAACTGCATTTTCAAAAAATCCCTATAGAGGGACACATGTACATGTCCATAGAGAGAGTCCCCTTTTGCACTATAGTGGCATGTGCATGACTTGCTCTTTTTTTTTTGCGGGGGGGTGGGGGTAGGAATGTATTCCACATTCTTGAACTGTGGTTCCACTATTTATTGGTCGGCTTTGACAAGCCAATCATGAGCCCTTGTATAAGACTATGGGTCATAGGTCCCGTTGCGACGGTTTGAGAAGACAATTTTGGATCATGATAACTAAGGTCGGGTGGAGTGCCCTTATAGTCACTTGTTTTAAGACCCACTGGTAACAATCCAATTTCAGATATTTTATTTTCAGTATTATAAATGTTTGTATGAATTTTAGATTTTTTTTTAGATTTTTAAAATTTATTTTCGGCTATAAAATCCTTTAAAAAGGTATTTTCGATATATTATTTATAAGGAAGGGCACATTTCGGGCTCTTTGAATCCAGCCCCACATGTGTGCCACCCTCACATGGCTGGGGCGTAGGCCATTTGGCCACATGCCACCCATAGGGGTGGCACACCCCACACCTTGTTTTTAAAAGTTTGTTTGAAATTAGAGATACTTAAGTTGGAAAAATAATCTTGTAAAAAGAAAGATTATGTTCCTCTTTTTTGTGGGAGTTAGTTTGACCAAAATTATATTATCTTTGACTTTCTACATTTTTTAAAGAGATATTAGGAAGGTCTAAAAGGTTCTAGATTGGATTAATCCTATTTGGACTAGAAGTGGATATGGGTCATATATTAAGGGGATAATCTCTTAATATTCCTCCCTAAATCAAGATGGTTGTTTTAAGGGTTGGATGGCTCGGATTTGTTTCTCTCTCATCTCACAGATTTCCTAAATTCCTATTCAAGCTATGTCATCGGATAGGCACACCTAGGGGGAGCTTGTAACCAATAAAAGGAGGTATGCCACCTTCTAATTCTATAGATAATTGAGCCTCTCTCTCTCTCTCTCTCTCTCTCTCTCTCTCTCCATGCCCCCAAATAAATCTCTCTCTCATCTCAAATTCATATCTCTCTCCTCACTCTCCATCCTAGTGTCACGCCAAACTCTAATCTAAGGTTTTATTGTTTGGAGAGGGTTACGCCCAGCCTAGGAAGAGTTTCACTCTTCATGCTATACCCTTATTTGATCTCAAGGTGTTCCTACAAACCCTAGTTGTGTTTTCAGCCCTCTAAAACCCTAATTTAAGAAGTATAACCTATGAAAGCTATAGGATAAAAAATGCGTCATCGGTCAGGAAATCGGGTATACGAGGTGTACCAAGTCATGTGGGGGTACCCTAAGCACAATCAAGTAAGTCTTCCCGGCTGTTTACTTTTATTTTTCAGTCATATTTTCATTTTTAATGTTCTTTTATAAGAACATATTTTGTATATAATTTGATCGTTGAATGTTGGATTTTGTTCCTAAATTGTGTTTATTAGTTTTGGCAGTAAAAAGAAAAGTCCTAGGTTGTATTTAGGTTTTTATTTTTTTGTTTACAGCAATGTATTGTGGCACTTGTAGATGGAATGCAGATTCATTAATAAAAAAACAAAAAAAAATTTATTTTATTATCTTGAATTCCACACAGCCACACCTTTCACAAATATTGTTCCTAAATATCTCTTCAACCTCAACAAGGGACGATCATCTAAAAAACCTTCAACGTAGTGCCTATGCCCAGGGAAAAAAGGGTTTTGGACATGACCTAGGCTATAGATTGCCCAACCCTAAGTCAGTCAACCAACATACACTCCCACTGAAGTGCACAATCCACTATATTATTTTTTCTATGCTCTCACGGGCTTTGAAGGCTACAAACCCCAAGAGTAGGACGAATAGTAGGATAGTACTGATGATAACCTATTGAGCACATAGAGAAAGGGGCAGCCTCTATGGGCGATATCATTATGTAAAAGTTTCACCGCATGAACTGAAAGTATCGTTCTCAAGTGATGCTGACCAAATGAACATTCCAGGGCCTTCTAGATCAATATAAACGAGTAACAAAATAGTTTCAAAATACATTAGGAAGAAAATCAACGTAGTTGCAAATCAAAGGAATCAAAAACTTCAACTTGCTAAAGGAATGTAACATTTACCTCTAGAATAGAAAACTTTCAGCACTCCATACAAGACATTTCAAGAATCAAGCTTCATGGCCCCGGCCATACTCCACTGGCACTAGACTACATTTTAATATGTGGTGCTTCCCAAGGAAAAGTAAAATTATACCATTCACTAAGCATAAAAAATAATGTTACCTTTATCTCATTAACAGCATGCTTCCTTGACGGCGCTGAAAACCTATTCACGAAAATAACCTGTAAAACAAATGAAGCAGAAAAGATATATAATAGGAGTTAATCCAACATAAACACCAGATGAAACCCATATAATTACTTCTCCTCTCATCTATCAATATGCACTGATAAACTTATCAAGCAAGGGTAATAAGTACCTGCATGGCCCGGATAATTGTTCCTACAAAGGGCATGTCATCATGGGATTCGGAAGCCACAATAGTTGGAAAGAGGTCATAGAAAAAGAAAATGGGTTCTATATAAGACACATGATTTGATACAACTATGGGAGCAATCTCCCGTGATATAGGCTTTCCTATACGCTTTATCCAATTATATCTGCAAAAAGAAAAAATGAAGCAAATTAGAGTGCCCATTATTACTCATTTGCTTATCATGACACAAAAAAGTAAGTCTGATGAAGATCTACAAGACAAGTATATATATATATGAGATATATCCAGTGATATGCGTGAAATGGTATGTTAAAAATTTAATATGTTTATCAAACTAGAGGTCACGAAGACTACCAAATGGTGCTAAAGTGTTAGAGAACTGATTTTCCTTTTTCATAGGCAACACGCATTTGATAAAAATTCAACGAGTGCATTTATTAAGTTCATCCAGTGTAGACAAACATAGACATATACAGAGAATGCTGATACAACAATCAAGAAAAAATGCTGGTGCTGTTAAAGGAAATAAATAAAGAAAAATATAAATTAAAAAAATGGAAATAAACAGATGGAGAACACATAAAGACAGAGATTTTCCAATCAACAAATGACATGAGCCAAGGAGTCAGCATTTCAGTTTGTCTTCAAAAAGTGAGGGGAGAACATCCTGAAGTCCTTTTCTATTGATAAGAAAATGTGTATCCCAAAGTCTCACCCTCTTCCATAATATAGCAACATTTTTGGGGAAAGAAAAAACTATGACACTTTGTTGTCTTCCACCATAAGCAGATAGTAGGCAAATACTTGTAATTGCTGGGAAAACCCATCTGACGTCAAGAACACATCTAACATCGACATGAAAGTCACTTGTAATACAAGGAAGCCCCAAGGACCAAGATTCCTGAGAGAATTCCCACGTATATTGAGCGGCAAGGCCCCTCTTGCATCAGATCCAATGAAAGATGTTCAAGAAACTTGCAAGTATTGAATCAAAGTAGCTACTTTCTACTCTGAACAAGGTCTTATACAATAATTTATTCGCACTCCCTTCAGGAGAAAGGACCTGGATAATAAGAGAGTCTCGAATCTCCTAAAAATGATGTCAATGTGGAAAGAAATGTTATAGAAAATCATGTCATTTCTCTAGTTCACAATGCCTTGAAAGACATTGAGACGACTCATCTTCCAAACAAGCAAATCTATTAGATACATGAAAAAGAAGACCAATAGCACAGAAAAAGACTGTTTATCATGAAATGACCAGATGAAATACAAATAGAATCCATGCTCAATTCGGAACAAGATGTCTACAGGTTCCTCCACCTCATCGTTGCATCTAAAATGAGGACATGCACAGGAGGATGGCCCCTAATCCCAAATGACCCTTGACCAAGGTCTCGAAAGACCAGAATGATCTACAGGAATTTGGGAGGCAATATTAACGAGTAGATGAACTACATGAGGCAGATATCACCAATCCTAAACTAAAAGCCTTTAAAAGTCCTAAATGCCCTACTATACCAACCCAAGTTCTTAATGCCCAGAGGACAATATCAAGGCAATACTTAACTCTAAACTGAAAAACCAATGCCATCTCCTAAGATGAGCTATATTAACAACCATAATGCACCATGTGCCAAAACCAACATCAACATTCTCAATGGGCTGAGAATGCTTCTTCATACAAGGAACTCTTTCCCCGCGGTTGTTTGCTAGGAACCTTTGTTGAATGCTTTCTGATTTCCAATAATAAAAGTCTCTCTAATATCATAGATACCCCAGCAAAAACATATAGCAATGACAAATAACAGATAGAGGAATGGCTGACTATGGCTTTGATGAATGTGATACTTACAATACCAAAATTCTTTCCTTGTTTAGCTAATGTATAAACAGAAGCATAGCCCAAACAAATAATCAACAGAGGAATGGCCGACCGTGGCTTTGATATTTGTGATGCCTACAATACCAAAACTCTTTCCTTGTTTTGCCAATACATAAATAGAAGTATAGGACACCAAGATATTCAAACAGGAAGCTCCGTAACTTTCTCAGTAAAATTGATGTAAAGGGATCCAAGGTCACCCCGGAACCCCAATGGCATAAGCAAGGTTTTTGCTGCCATTGATTCTTTGCCTTATATGAGTTTAAAGTATCTCATAAGTTTGGTCAGGGGTAGCATCGAAGAACTTTGTTGCATCATCAGTGACACATTCCAACATAGGACATGATCAAAGTATCGTCCAGCACAGATTTGAAGCATTAGAAATTCAATTAGTAATTCAGCAGCAACCATTCAATTCCAATAATTGAGGAGTCCCTGACTCATAACCCACTGAGGTATTTCCAGTGATAAAGGCCACATATGTATATCACACAATGCATACATAAAGCCCACGAATTCCCATCTGTAATAATTCATTCAAAACCCAAACAAATAATTTGATAAGACATATCAAACAATCTTTATCCTCTTTTTTTGATAATTAAAAACACTTCTTGTATCACCAATTAAAAAAGTACTAATAATCAGAATGACTTACAGTTACTGAGAACTCATAATTCAATATTAGTCCCCATTCCCCATGAAATTCACCACAAAACCAAAGAAAACTAGAGAAACTGAGAGATGGGGTGTTTACCCAAAAGAGAAGAGGATGGTTCGAGTGCAAAGCCTCGTGACCCACATGATCCTGCACCTCCATCTCGGCATTGGGTTCTGCCTATCTGTCCATCCTATCAACGCTATCTTAGTAGCCACATAACCAACCAGCAGAGAGAGCCCAAAGATTACCAGCCTCAACAGAACAATGGGCAAGCAAACCAGGATCTTCACCCACTCATAGAGACCCTGAGCATGAGGAGTGTGGTTCCTGAAAGGGTCAAGAGGAGCTGGAGAATCTATAGAGAGATTAGCCCCTAAGAAATCAAAAGGGTTTCGGTCTTCTCCCATTTCTGAATGTTGTTGTCCGCCATTGATGTCCAGCACAAGGTGCGCCTCCTCTGTACCTCTTGTGGAGGAAAGCAGAGGGGCGCCGAGATCCTCCATTCCTGAGGTGGTTCAGTTGTGGAGCAGCCGGTAAATGGCGATGACGGGCAAAAGTGCAGGATCTTTTGAGCGACCAACAAAAAGCCAAGAGAAAAAGAGTATTTATTCGTGTGGCGTAGCAGAATTATAGGGTATAAATATAATGATGAGATAAAGAGAGAGATGTTCAGAATTATAGAGGTAAATTTTATATAACGAATTGAATGGAGAGAGAGTATGGGGGAAGAGAGAGGCAAGAGTTGCAGGATTTTAGAACATGAGTAAGAGAGAGGGATTCCGGAGTTTTTGTAAGAGAATATTGGCTGGAGCTGGATAGAGAGAGATAGAGAGGGTTGGTCAGAGCATTTAGAGCATAAATTTAGGGAAAAGTTTATATAGAGCCGTGGCTTTAAACAATCAAATTAGAGCCTACCCTCAAAAATTTCATAGGTTATTTTGATTTTCAAATATCTTCAAATTGATCGTCCCAACATCAAAATATTCAAGTTTTTATAGATATGTGGATCTACATTATTTTTTTAAAATTTAAACTTTATAAATAAAAATAAAAAATATATTTTAAAGTTATTATAAAGATTTTCAATATTAAAATCTCAACATAGTTAGGCCCTAATTTGATTGTTTAGAACTTAAGCTCTATAAAATCCCCACCCTAAATTTAATAGGAGAGAGAGATTTAGAGGGAGAGAGCAGGACCGAGAAGGATTGCACGGTCGGTCTTGAGAGAGCGAGGAATTGTAGGATTTTAGGGCAAGAAAACTGAAAACAAATAAATAATTGATCGGGTGGCGGTCGTCTCATTTCTAAAATCTGCACACCGAATGGTCCAAGTAAGCGTATTATCACATTCCACCCTTTTCCACCCGTAAAACGTGCGCATGTGCATAGATGCCGGGTAGGTTTTTATTATTTAACCATGATGGATCATGGTACAATATGGTCATGGACCATATCAAACGATGATGGAGGAAGTGTGTGTCTGAGCTTATGACATGTTCAGTGAGACAATCTAGGAATGGGCTGAGTGTGGGCAAAATCAAACAAGAGCCGTTAATCGGATATGGGGACATGAGTGGCTAGAACCAGTGTCTGAGTCGGCATTTGCAAAATCAATCTGGAACTGTTAATCAGATATGGGGACATGAGGGGTTAGAATCGGAACCAGACTAACTGGTCTGGTAGAATTTTTTTTTTTTAAATAGAACAGAAACCTCAAAAACAAAAAAAAAAAAAAAAAAAAAACCATAAATTTAATATATATTATTTTATTACATTTATTTTAAGAAAAAAATTTGAAATATTTTTTTATATAAATTAATATATGAATACCTGTCATTCACGTATTCCAAGTTCCTCAAGTAATTGTATCAATCAATCCTACCAAAACACCCTCTTTCTTTCCAGCAAGTTCCTCAAGTAATTGTATCGGGCAATCCTACCCGTTAGGTCACTACTTCAACCTCTTAATCTTGTATTCTAGCTTAAAGCTAATTCAGAGTTTATTTTCATCATTATTTTATAATCTGATTATCACCAACACGTACATTAGAAATATCAGTCAACATGCATATTTTTTTGGCTCTAAATAGCGAAGCATAGTTGTTTTTGTATAACATTCCAAAAACTTTGATAGAAAAATGAAAAAAAAAGAAAAAAAAGAGAGAAGAACGCACATACAAGACAATTGTATAGTGTTTCATTGAACAGAAGGTAACCAAAAAAAATTCATGCACTTAAAAAAAAAAAATTGTCACATTTCCATTATTATAAATAGAACTGTATCATGCACTTAAAAATATATAATTAAAAATAATCGAGCAAAAGATCGAGCGACATTATTATGCACTTATTTTTTGGTTAGAAAAAAAAATTAAGAAGAATAATCAAATTTTTTGTCATATTCATCAAAAAACATAATTTCGTTAAGCAAAATATATATTTTTTAGAAAAATCGATTTCTCAAAAACCCCAAAAATTGAGCAACATTTCGAGCAAGAAACGACCCTCAATGTTTGGATAATTGAACAACTCAACATACATGCATTGTAAAGGCTTCAATCATCTTTTAAACGCATCACATCTCATCAAAAAATATTTTGTATTTTTATTTAATTGAAAAAATGGCAGAAATTTTTTATCTATAAAATTTTCATAACATCATGCAGGAAAATATTTCATTTAAAAAAATTTACTCAATCATAAATAAATATACCTATTTGGTATTTTTATTTAATTGAAAAAATGACAGAAATTTCATATCTATGAAAATTTCATAACATCGTGTAAGAAAAAAATTCGTATAAAAAAATTTACTCAATCATAAATAAATATACCTTTTTTATTTGAGAGATAAGGCCTTGATGATCAAAATCCATAACTCAATTTGATAAAAAACAACCAATAAATTGATCTAATATCTGCTTTTTTGAATTGAAAGCAGGTTCTTTGAGCAGCAGTGTTTCGGGCGAAAATCAACCTACAAGATTTCGTTGTTTGAACAAATTTAAACACAGATTTGGTAAGTGCTCCTATTATCTATCAAACCCCCCTAATTTTATCAAGAACCATTCGGTATTGAAGAGATTAGTGAAAGAACTGCAGAAATTTTCAAAACCCGGGAAAATCTGCCATTTCAATCCAAATAAATTTTTTTTTTTTTTTGATGTTTCAATCCAAATTCCTTGTTTATAGACATTCAATAGTGATTTACATCAATAATGCACAAAAAAAAAAATCGTAGGAAACAAATAAAAAAATGGTAGAAAACGCGATTCACGGGTGCAGGCTACAAATAAATGCCACCATTGGAAAATAGCGCCTGTTATTTTCACATGATTGTTATTTTTCTAAAAATCGTTTGATATAAGAGCTAACTGGTCTGGTTAGCAAAAAACCGACCGATTAGATGAAAAAATGGCCGGTTTGTATGTATTACGATCGTTTTGGTCCGGATTTTTTGGGGTGTTTAGTATGCCTATTAGAAATCCAAAATCAAGCCTAACCAAAGTCGAGACGCTAGCGATTCCAATCTAACCGGTGGGTTCCACTTCTAACTGGACGGTTTTTCTAAGTTCTATTTCCACTGCGGTTAAAAGGATCCTTTATCATTGAACTAAGTGACACCCAAACTCCATGCATCCCAATATAATGTATTTGATTAGACATTTACAATCCTTACGACGGTATATATGATCATTTAGAATTGTGGACCTTAGATTACATTCTCATTAATTATTAGGATTGCATACTAATTACATGATTCTTATCATCATCATCATTAGAGCATTTTCCCAACTATTTGGAGGGGGGGGCTTTGTCATTCTATTTATCAAGGGTCATTCCCACAAAAAACCCATAAGTCCGCATATATTTTCTTACTATTTTCAACCATGTCCTTTTGGGCTTATCCCCTTGTCTTTTTTTATCGTTTCACTTGAACTAACTCGCAGCTCCTAAATGTGCGATACTAGGTATGCACTACAAATGGTCAGCCTACCTAAGTCTACTTTCTCACATCTTATCGTCTATTGGAGACACACCTAAGTTATTCCAAATATATTTATTTTGAATTATATCCCTTCTTGGCTTGCCACTCATCCATCGTAACATCCTCGCCTCAACGACACTCACTATGTGATATCACCCATATATAAATTATGGGATTGTATACAATGAGATCATTTATCTTTTATATGAGGTGGTTACAATTATGTACAACCATCTGATGTGAAATCTGATAGCTTGAGTGAGTCACAAAGTTTGAGAAAAATTTCTTTGAAGTTTGAGCTTGATGGAATAAATGCAACCATCTAATTTAACATCCAATGGTCAAGATTAATTGTGACCACCTTGTACTATAAATAAATAGTCTCATTGTATACTTTTTCATAAATTATTTGTGACTCTATTCTCAGCCATTCGATCTGAATGGATGGCAAGGATCGCCCGTATCCCAATGTCATGCCAAAATATTGTTTTACTTCTCATCTTTTTATATATTACAATAAAACGATCGTATCCTAAATACACTAATAGGAAATTTACCAAAATATCTATAAGAGATGAACTACTTCACATTTTACCCATGTTGTTTATATTTAATTTCAATATACCCATCAAGAGAAACAAGATCATAAGTTTGAAGAGTGAAAAACACGAAAAGTTTTAAATAGTATGTCTCATGAGTATTTTGGTAAGTTTCTTTTTATTAATTGTAGATAACACAGTTTAATCCAGATAAAATTAATTTCCATCCAAACACACCCCATAAGTATATCATGCAATATTATGTGTCTCATTGTAAAAAATTACCCATATCAATGACATTAACATGACACTGTCACACAAATTAGTAGTTGATATTGGATAACAATTTCAACATGTTAATCTTTCTTCTATCAAACTGTAATGTAGTCATCTCATCGGTTGTTGATGGCTTCATGAGAGTGCAATATAGCCATCTCAGGAGATCTTGATGGCTTGATGAGGGTGATCCTCTATGGATGATGAAGCCTGTAGGTGTCACATCCAGTATAAACACCTTGGCCACATGACAATGTATCATTGTCCAAATTGTTGTGTGTCTCTATTGTGTCAATAGAAATGGATGTACCACCTATGGACTGCTTTTTTCTGGCTATTTTCCCTCTCTTTCAAATTATATGTTCCCCTACAAGAAACCATATTTTCAGCTTTAATAAGCACAAAATCCATCACTTGTTGTGTATGATGTGAAAGAAAGACCTATATGATCTTTTACCGGAGAATACATTTTTGTTTTTTTTTTCTTCGCCCTTTTCTTTTGGCAAAAGATAACTTACAGGTGGTCTGTATTACAATAAAATAAATTTCAAAATAAAATCAACATAACAATAAAACCAAGATTTTAACAACTTGATGCTTTTGAAATAACTATGCACTATGCTTGAGAATAAAAGATAAGATTGTAAGAAATAAGAGGAAGAGTACCGGAGATTACCTCAACCGAGCTTATTACACCCCGCACCGAGTCACCACCATCCGATAGCGCGGGATCAATGATCAACTTTCAATTTCAATGGAGAAAAGCAAGTTTAGGCCAAGCTACACCAATAAAACATGAATCCATTTTATCACAAACTCAAACCCTAGGTGAATTCTCTTAGCAACCTAGTTTGAGAGAGATGAATTATCTTTTTGCTAAACCCTAAAACCCCTATCCATAAATCCATAGTTGAGAGATAAGAGAGAAAAGAACTTCATAACCTAAACCCTTAGGTTCTTTCACAATGTGGGAGAGAGAAATCAAAGATGAGAGAGTGGTGCGTGCCCCCTTTGGCTTTCATGAGAGAGAAAAGCTTTTCTTAAGAGAGAGAGAGAGAGAAATTCTAAGTGAGGCGTGTCCCTTTGTGGGATATGCGAGAGAAAGATGAGAATTAGGTATAAGAGATAAAGTGTAGAGATTTTGGGTAGAAGCAATCCCTTTTTATAAGTTTTGAATAAGATTATGGTTTCTTAGTGTTTTCTTTGACTTGCCTCTTCTTGTAAGATTGAATATGAATCATTGATCTTGGGTGACTTGTGGTGTGAGAGATTTGAGTCATCCATTCTATAAATGGGCCATCAACATTATGGAAAGTGCATAAACCATTATCTCCCTTTTCTAAACTATTTTCCCTTCAATAGGAATTAAATAAATTAAATCAAAATATTGTGCGTACCATAAAATAGCACACGTCTACTCAATCTTTCCACAAAATCTTTCAAAAATATATCAAGTCAATATCTTCCAACCATATGGCCACATACTATATCACCAAAAAATAGGAAAGAGAATAACGGTGGGGCGTGCCACCCAAGGGAGGCACTCGTGGGCCCCACCTTGTAGAAATATGGCAGGCCCATGTGCACAATTGGCCCCAATTATATTTTTATATATTTTAAATTAATAAAATGATTTTAGAATATTATTTGAATATTTAAACAATTGTAAAATCAATATCTTTAATTTTATAAATCTAAAAATTATAAATAAAATATCCAGGGGTTTATAAAATTTCAAATTATAATCCTAAAATAATTTCTATCATAAAACAAACACAATTAAATTAATTTGATGGGAAAATGATCCATATAGTTTAGGAATCAACAATCATTGGGCACTCCACCTTCAACTGTGAACTACATACTACACTTGCTTTATTAGACCAACCCGGTGTTTCCCATGACCCATAGTCCAAGTAGGGGCTCATTAGCGGGTCACCAAAGTCCGGCTGATGAGTCAATGAATCACAATCACATTCTGTAGATTTCAGGTCTTCCCTTAGAGACGAGTTAAGGCACCTAATGCAACTATAGCTCCTATGGTGCGTAGAGGTATCTTTCGCGATGCATACGCTTCACCCTAAAAGGTGAATTTCTAGTTTTTTTGAACGATCTATCGATATGCATACCGTGTGATGGCACATGGATGAGACTTTGGCCCCCCGTCGTTGTAGGCCACCATCACACACAAGGGTCACATAGTCCCTCGACTCACTCATCCAGGCATATTATCCGACATCATCAAGGAACCCTTATCGGTTTGTTCTTTATACCCAGGTAACATGGGTTTTTCCCAATCGACTAACTTAGATCGTCAGCACAGTCCGGTATCTGCAAACATCGTTTGCTTAGTATGGTCCACAAGGGACCACACTCCTACTGAGTTCATGTTCCATTATATCATTTCATTTTACAAGTACTTATAAGGCTTTTAAAGGCCACATAAACCCAATATGATGTAGAACACAAAAAAAAAATAGAAAAATAACAAAAAAATCATCATTATTTTCTTAACCTTTTTTCAACTATTTGGGATCAGCTACATGAAGCTAGATATGCCATTCTGCTCTCAATGGGGAAGCAAAATCCCCATATATTTTTTAACTACTTCCAACCATCTTCTCTTGAGGATACCACTTTCCCTTTTGAAGCCCATACAAAAAATTAAAAAATAAAGTGATGCAGCAAAAAAACAGAGATTATTTTTTGGTCTCGGTGGAGACAGATAGACAAAACAACCTAAACCTTTTGATTTTGGCCTTTGGATACAGATAGAAAGATTTAATGCTTTTAATAGCCACAGCGGGACCTGGGAACTTTTCAGCTCTGCTAAAGGGTACTTTTGGGATAAAAACCCAAAAAGTCGACAAGAGCAATTAAGAAACTTAGGGAATCCTCTTGCTAAACTTAAATTTAAGATGGCAGGTAGGAGTAGAGCATGGGAGAGCTTGGTTCTAGAGTCTAGACAAGGGCGTGGGTTGCATAAGGTTGCAACAAATAATCAAAGTAAGGTGCATCTTCAAATTTTGTTATAAACTGTAATTTTGATGTAAAAAATTCTTAGGATAGCTCGAGAATCTGTTTTTATCTCTAATTATAAAAATTTTGACTCCAAAAGTGGTTCAAATCAAGCAGATTTATAAACGAATTAAAATTTTGAAAATCAACGGTCTAGATAATATGTTTGAAGATGTACTATCTTTGAGACTTGAAATCTTTTTTCTTTTCATATCCACATATTTCGAGTTCAAGATGATCAATTAGATGGTTTTTAAATGTCAAAATCACCCTTTTCGAAGGTTTTTTAGGTGCACCTTAATTCTACATTTTAAGGTGTTAACATTATATGAATTTTTTCCTTTAGATAAATAAGTTAACCTTGACAAGTTTGTTCCATACTTTGCTTCCTTCAACTATTTTAGAATATGGGAAAATATGTTCTTTTTCTAAGTTATTATTAGATGGACCGGTTTTGGTGGGTCACCACCTATTCAAAAGCAACCTCTTTCAAAAATTCATATTAGCGGTTGATTTTTAACCTAAAATTGCTAAAGTCTATTGTTTCGACCGGCATGATCATGAATCTGGGAAAAAAAAAAAACTCAAAAAAAATTGTTTTGATGTTAGAAAAAATATATAATTGATCATCTCAACGTCAAGATGTATAGATATGGAGAAAAAAAAAGAGATTTCGAGTCGTAAAAATAATAATCTTGCAACATATTATCAGGACTGTCTATTTTCAATATTTTCATGAAGTTATAGAATTGCTTGATTTGAACTATTTTTGAAGTTTAAAATTTGATAGTTAAAGATAAAAATAGATTCTCGCACCACCCTCAGAATTTTCGACACTAAAAATGCATCTCATGACAAAGTCTGGAGGTGCACCTTAATTCTATTGTTTAAGGTTGCAACCTTATGCAAACAACACCCGTAAGTAAAACCTCATTTGTTTGTATTTGCAATCCGAAAGTTCATTTCTATAATATTTTTTTGGGTAGCACGGGCATTCCGTCATCTTTCCATGGGTGTGTTTGATAATGGGAGATTCAGGAAGTGGGAGTTGAATATCCTACTTCCACGTTTGATATTACAATGTGGAAGCTGCAGGGTGGAAGGGCGGCCTACCTCAAAGCATATTTTTAGCATCAAAATTGGTTCATTTTTTAAAGACCTCCCCTCCATAAAAAATGAAGGAAAGGGGTCTTGCAAAATTTCTGGGAGACTTCCTTCCACTCCCAAAAACTCCTCGTGTCAAACGCACCCTAAAAGATGATGATTTGTCACGTTGTTGATAGTTGTAAGCATCATGTATGACTATGCTGCTGTAGTAGTCATGGCACAAGTTGGGAAAACTAGCGACCATGGTGAAGTATTGCGTGTCTAAAGTCGTTCTACAAACCCTAGCTCCATTGAAGCCAAATATGAACTATTAAAGTGTTGAAAAGGAAAAATATTTTCTGGATTTAAAAAAGCTAAAACCCAAAACAAATAGGCAATGCATGGGAAACAAAAATGACAGAGAAATGGAAAAGGAAAAACATTTTCTGGATTTAAAAAAGCTAAAACCCAAAACAAATAGGCAATGCATGGGAAACAAAAATGACAGAGAAATGGAAAAGGAAAAACATTTTCTGGATTTAAAAAAGCTAAAACCCAAAACAAATAGGCAATGCATGGGAAACAAAAATGACAGAGAAATGAGACTCATTTGAAAATGCGAGATGGTCTGTACTTGCTACTAAGCTCGCTTTTAGGACTGCATTAGTTCAGGGAAATTTGTTGAAGTACACATAAGAGATCAAGTATTCAATTTTTGTCTGTATTTTTATTTAATTTTAAAGTACTAGTTAAAATACACATGACCATGAGCTAGAAATAGATGAGAAAAAATAAACTGTTAAATTATTAAAAGTTAAGTATTTTTTTGATAAATTTCCGGTTGGCTTACAAAGACCATGAAATCTAATTTCTCAGTACCTGGTTCCCGGCTACTTGGGGACAGGGACACGAGGGACACGATACAGTGTCGAAAGATCAATCAACAAAACTATTTATAAAAGGAATCCAGTTATGAGCATATGACAGTGGGTGTCAAACTTCTAAATGTGTCCAACTCCTTAGCGACAAGGATCATCTATGTACACATATTTCTTTTGATTATTTGTGAACATATATATATATCCTCAACCACTCAATCTAGGGTGTGGTTTGTAGGCCATAAACAATCAAAATAGGGCACACCTTTAAATAGTACCGAAACATGTTATTTCAGTATCCGTAATCTTAATGATGGCTGAATATTTATTTTCATCTCTAAGAATAAAATTTAAGGGTTAAAAAATAGTGTAGTTGGAGAAGATATATGTATACTTGAAACTGATGACCTAGATAATAAATTATAATATGCTCTATTTTCAAGACTTGAAATCGATTTTTTATCATGTCTATATATCTTAAGGTCAAGATGATTAAATTGAGGGTTTTTTATCATCGAAACAATTTCCTATAATGAATTTTTTAGGTGCACCTTAATTTGATTGTTTAGGGCCTTAACCTTATATAAAATTTTTCCCTCAATCCATGATGTGACAATAGTTATATTTTTGGGGTATGGTTTGTATATAGACGAGGCTCTAAACAATCAAAATAAAAGGCACCTTCAAATAGTGTCAAAAAATGTGGTTCCAATACTGGAAATTTTTGTGATAGCTTTAAAACATATTTTCATATTTAATTATAAAATTTTTCCTATTTTTTTCTTATACACTAGGGTTATCACATTTTGCCAACAATTCTTCCATTATGATGTATGAGAACATCAGTTTTTTAGAAAACGTTTTGTTCGGCCAAAATCAAAGATACTTAGCACTTTCCATCTCATTGCTTTCAGCAATGTAATGCATATGGGGTTTAATAGAGGGGAAAAGTTTAAATGAGATCAATTCATCGAATCATCCGTGGTCCCTTACAAAAAATTATTAGAGAGAGAGTTTTAAAGTGTAAAGCATATCTTAAGTCACTTTGGATAAATATCCGCTTTAGATCCATGATTATGCGGCTTCAAAAATAGTGCAGATCTGATGATTTGCAAATTGCGAATAAATAATATAAGAGAAAGGTGGGAAAGGTTCTTATGTTTTTTCTACAACATAGAAGATATATACTTCCCCTCCCATCTAGCCATTCAATTTAGATTAAGTGAGCAACTAACTGTTTGATCTTAGACCCGATATCTCATAGTATTTTATTTTTAGTTTTTTCTACAAATTGTATGAATATGAAATTTGGTATGCACCATCTTCTCAATGGGGTGCACATAAAAAAATATTAAAAATATGTTTTTGATAAAATATTATGACCAAAATACCCCTTGAATATTTTAAAGGTATTTTGGTCATTTTATTTTTTGAGAATATTGTTTCTGTATTTTTTAAAAGTGCAAGTTTAAGAGAGAAGTGGACATCCAAAATTTGGTGTCAAAATATTTTGTAGAAAAAAATAAAAATAAAATAGTGTAGAGACATGATATTGTGATTGAGACCATCTCAGCAGCCCATTCACAATGAACGGTTGGATAGGGAAAGTATATAAGTTTTATGCAAATAGGAGAAGTATAGAAACCTTGCCCAATAAGGGAAATGTTTCTAAACTGGCCATACAACATAGAAGATGATAAATGGCCCTAACAAAAAAGAACGTATTTTCAAAGTTGAACGTCTATTATTTTGAGAAAGTATAGAATGAGACCATTTACCTTTAGTACAAGGTGGTCACATTAATCTTGACCATTGGATATAAAATTGGGTGGCTGCAATTATTCCACTCACCAAACTCAAACTTCAAAAGAAATTTTCTCAAACTTTGAATCTTAGACCCGATATCTCATAGTATTTTATTTTTAGTTTTTTCTACAAATTGTATGAATATGAAATTTGGTATGCACCATCTTCTCAATGGGGTGCACCTAAAAAAATATTAAAAATATGTTTTTGATAAAATATTATGACCAAAATACCCCTTGAATATTTTAAAGGTATTTTGGTCATTTTATTTTTTGAGAATATTGTTTCTGTATTTTTTAAAAGTGCAAGTTTAAGAGAGAAGTGGACATCCAAAATTTGGTGTCAAAATATTTTGTAGAAAAAAATAAAAATAAAATAGTGTAGAGACATGATATTGTGATTGAGACCATCTCAGCAGCCCATTCACAATGAACGGTTGGATAGGGAAAGTATATAAGTTTTATGCAAATAGGAGAAGTATAGAAACCTTGCCCAATAAGGGAAATGTTTCTAAACTGGCCATACAGCATAGAAGATGATAAATGGCCCTAACAAAAAAGAACGTATTTTCAAAGTTGAACGTCTATTATTTAGAGAAAGTATAGAATGAGACCATTTACCTTTAGTACAAGGTGGTCACATTAATCTTGACCATTGGATATAAAATTGGGTGGCTGCAATTATTACACTCACCAAACTCAAACTTCAAAAGAAATTTTCTCAAACTTTGAATCTTAGACCCGATATCTCATAGTATTTTATTTT
The DNA here is from genome assembly GCF_054954075.1 of Amborella trichopoda. Taxonomy (NCBI): domain Eukaryota; kingdom Viridiplantae; phylum Streptophyta; class Magnoliopsida; order Amborellales; family Amborellaceae; genus Amborella; species Amborella trichopoda. Next base: position 10,253,832 of record NC_142344.1, on the reverse strand, counting down.
TAGTTTTTTCTACAAATTGTATGAATATGAAATTTGGTATGCATCATCTTCTCAATGGGGTGCACCTAAAAAAATATTAAAAATATGTTTTTGATAAAATATTATGACCAAAATACCCCTTGAATATTTTAAGGGTATTTTGGTCATTTTATTTTTTGAGAATATTGTTTCTGTATTTTTTAAAAGTGCAAGTTTAAGAGAGAAGTGGACATCCAAAATTTGGTGTCAAAATATTTTGTAGAAAAAAATAAAAATAAAATAGTGTAGAGACATGATATTGTGATTGAGACCATCTCAACAGCCCATTCACAATGAACGGTTGGATAGGGAAAGTATATAAGTTTTATGCAAATAGGAGAAGTATAGAAACCTTGCCCAATAAGGGAAATGTTTCTAAACTGGCCATACAACATAGAAGATGATAAATGGCCCTAACAAAAAAGAACGTATTTTCAAAGTTGAACGTCTATTATTTTGAGAAAGTATAGAATGAGACCATTTACCTTTAGTACAAGGTAGTCACATTAATCTTGACCATTGGATATAAAATTGGGTGGCTGCAATTATTCCACTCACCAAACTCAAACTTCAAAAGAAATTTTCTCAAACTTTGTGACACATCCAAGCTATCAAATTTCACATGGGATGATTGTAAGTAATTGTGACCATTTTATATTAAATGGTATCATTATATACAATACCATTTTAAATTCATAATTATAGTGAGTGAGATTATTGATTCATGAAATTTTAGGTACAAAGTTCATCTCCAAGATGGCATTTTGAAGGAGATTGCATTTGAATGGATGCAGCAGCTGACGCACCAAAACCCCAGCATTAAGAGACTTTTTGTCGAGTTTCTATTGTCAAGATATCATAACGAAGGTTCAAAGAAAGTCACGGTCATGCATATCCGACTAGGTCGTGTTAGTGTACACAATGGTGTCATCACATACGCTCGGATGTTAAATGGGGAAACAAAACAAGAAAGAAAAAATTTTAGACAGTCTAGGCTCTAATCAATCAAATCAGCCGTCCACCTCAAAAATTTCATTAAAAGAGGAAATCAGCGTCCAACTCAAAAATTTCACTAAAAGAGGTTATTTTGATGCTTAAATATCCTCATATTGATCATCTCGACGTCAAGATTCAAAAATTTCACTAAAAGAGGTTATTTTGATGCTTAAATATCCTCATATTGATCATCTCGACGTCAAGATCCATAAACAGGAGAAAAAAATATATTTCAAGTTTTGGAAATAGTGCATCTTGTAACGCATTTTTGGATCGTCAATTTTCAAGATTTTTAAGTTTTCATAGATCTACTCAATTTACATTATTTTTGAAGCTTTAAATTTTATAATTAAAAAAAAATATATTTTAAAGCTATCAAAAAAAAAATCAATACTGAAACCATATTTCTTGACACTATTTGAAGGTGTGCTTTACTTTGATTGTTAGAGCCTTGGCTCTACACAAACCGCATCCAAACAAGAATGGTATTAATTATTAGGCAAAATATCTCCATACCCCTTTTTTTTTAGTTTAATGTCTCAATAGAACCAATGTTTCAAAACATATATTGGGCCATAAAAATCATAAGTTTTATATCGTTTGACCCCCTAAACTAACATTATCCCTTTTAAACCTATTTTTTTGCATCAAACAAATATAAGAAAGGCATATCCTTTTTAAACACTATCATTTATCTCTCTTCACGTGATTTTCTCTTAAATCTCTCCCTCTCTACCTTTTTTCCCGCTCTCTCTCCCCCAGTTAGAGAGACACAGAGGGTGAATGTTAGAAAGAGAAATTTGGGGGGAATATATTACGTAAAGAGATCAAGGGTTTAGAATGAGCATGTCTTTTTTATATTTGATAGGGATAAAAAAATAGTTAAAAGTGGGTAAAGTTAGTCAGGAGATTAAGAGATACATTTTGAATATTGTGGTCTATTGAGATATGAAAACAAAAAATGAGGGGTACGAGGATATTTCCCTTAATTATTATCTATACATTCATGATATGTTCTAAAATTAGTATTCAATTTATAAGTTTTGAAACAATGGAGTAGCCGACTGAGATGGAGATATTGTGCGATATTTTAAGAAATAATCGATTTAACAGATTTAAACATACATAAATGGTTTTCACTTTTCAATTTGAAACCTGATATCTTGGTCATTGCAATGTCATGTATCATTCACTATATTCCAAAGGGAAATTGTTTCATGCCAACTGGACCACATTTCTACATATGCGGTCCAAAAAGTGCAAAGCATCCATCGTAAAGATGCGAAGCAAGTAGGTGTTCCATCTAAAAACAATGGAAACTAACAGTCTCAATGTTTCCTTACTAGAATTATTATTTGTAGTTTTTAAAATTTATTTATTTATTCATATTCATGAACTCTATATTAGAGATTAAATGTTTATAAAAATTAAGTCTTAAAATAATTAGATTTATTAAGAGGTCCGCATTTTTACATATGCGGGCTTGGCCGCATAGAAACGGGTCCTATTCCAAAATTGTATTGATCATATTTGACAATGTACTAAAATGTTATTTTTTATGCAATCCAAAATTAAGGCGCTACTCAAAATTTTATCATAACATGTAATTGGTATAAAAAATTCTTAGGATTATCTGAAAATCTATTTTTATATCTAATTATAAATTTTTAAACTCCAAAAATGGTTAAAATCAAATAGATAATGCTTTGCAAGACGTATTATTTTTGGGACTCAAATCCATTTTTCTTTTTTCAATATTCATACATCTCAATGTCGAGATGATCAATTAGAGTGTTAAAACGACCTTCTACAATAAATTTTTGAGGTGCGATTGTAATTTTACATTTTAAGTTGTAACTTTATATAAACTTTTTCCTTTAGAAAATTGATTCTATTTACACTAGACTCTAAAAAGCATAGAGATTTGAAATACTCAACCACTCAAGGAAGATTATGGAGATCAGGAGATATATTGAGATTTTTTAGGTAAATCATTCAATGGAAGATTATGGAGATATGATGAGATTGGGGGTTGGTGTTAGTAAACCTCTGTATATGGCTTTTGATGCTATAAAAGAGAACATTCAAATGACTAAAGAAACAGTTGTAAAGAACAAGTTTAAGAAGGAAAATAAGAACAAACCCAAATAGGTTGCGACAGGAAGGTCCTCTCCCATTTGATCTCGGTACAAGGGAGACAATAATAATGTTGTTAATAACACATTTATTAAGGTCTGTGAAATGGCTTCAGGGAGTGAGCTTGGAGTTATTTGGAATGTTTGTAAATGGTATAATAGAGTTCAAGATGCAGAGATTGACCAGTTGTCGTCCTTATTGCAAGAATTGAAGAATTGTTGTATTTCTTTTGAAGTGGAAGACAAAGTTATATGGGAGCATGATGTAGAATGATTTTTCACTTAAATCATTATATTTGTTTGATGTTTTGTGATAGGTTAAGATGTGTTAAACCTCACATGACAAAGGCATGGAATGGCCTACTCCTTATAAAATTCCGGCTTTTTTTTAGGTCATTAATATGGGAAAAGTGTTAATTGTAGATCAATTAGGGGCCGTTTGGATACCTGGAAATATATTGTCTGTGAAAGATATTACTGGCGTAATACATTATTGCATAATACATTACCTGCAAATCTATTTGGGTAGTATTTAGATGCAACCTGGGAAATACATTTTTACTGTTTGGCTATGTCCAGAAGAAATATGGGAAATGCATTACCAAATAAAGTTTTTTCTTTTTTGGCTTTATACCCAAAACACGGTTGAGCGTACAATCCCTACTAATATGTAGCTTAAACTTTATCCGTATTAGTATGTAGCTTAAGCTTTATAATTGCATCAGGGATAAGAATTAGCCACACCATTTGTATACCTTTGCGTCTTGACTTGGAATCACATGTTTTTAAGATGTTAACACTTTGGAATAATATACTTTTATTATGATAAGCCATCATATTTTTTATATTTTCTTTTCTTATGTTAAAGCCTTTCGATCATCTCTCTCCAAAAAACTTCCATAGGCAAATTTAAAAGAAAAAAAAAAAGTTTAGAGAAATTTGGCTAGTTACCTATAAGGATTTATGACTAAATGAAATCTATCGAAGGAGAAATTATGTTGGGGCATTGGAGGAGATTGAAGAGATAAATTAATTTTAAAAAGTTTTGAAAAAAAAAACAATTCAAGCACATTGATTTGACTATTATATGTGAGTGAACTTAAGTATTTCGAATTTATCAGTAAACAATAGCAGCAAAAAAGAAAAAATAAAGCCAAAAAAATAAACAGATTGATTATAGCAGAAAACCCAAATCCGTTTATTTTTTAGAATAATAGCTACAACTGTAGTTGCAGAATCTAAAAAATAAATATTGGATATCTAGAAATAAACAATAGTTACATGTTGCAGAAGATGGGGCTGCAGGGTTTTAGCTACTAATTGAAAAAGATGAGGCTGCCGAGTTTTAACTCCAAGTTGAAGAGGATGGGGCTGCTGTGTGATTTTTGAGATTTAAATATATATGCGATTTGGTTTACAAAAGATGGGGTTGCCGGGTTGGCTGCTAGTTGAAGAGGTTGGGGCTGTGTGATTTTTGAGGTTTAAATATATATGCCAATCTGTTTGCAAAGGGAGCTATGGTAGAAAATGGGGCTAACGCGTTTTAGCTGGTAGTTGAAGATTTTTTTTTTTCTTGTGGTTTATTAGGAGGTGAATCATCAGATTTGTTGATAGAGAGGCGCCCCTCTGATTACCCCGTCAAGGGTTTTTGGGTCTCTCAAAACCCAAGTTTACTAACATTCCTGAGGTGTGATAGACTATTCTTATACTATCTATATATATAACAATTTTAAAAGTTCTACTACTATATTCGCACTAAAACAGATTTTATCCATTTCTTTTAATCTGTACAAAGTCTACCCACAACCGATATTAACATAAGGGCTAGATATATACATCTTGATAGAACAAAAATTACAATGGTGCATTTGATCAAAAGTTACAAGGGGAATATCAATCATGCTTACAAATTTTTCAAAAATGGTCCTGCTGTATTCGAACTGAGGCTGCAATTACCCTGAAAAATATTTACCGTAGTTTGATGAGTTTGGCTACTCAGTAAGTGATCATCATGGTCCAAAAAAAAAATCATGGTTGGAAGATATAAACATTTTCTGAAGAATGTATGTTAAAAACCACCTGAGGAAGAATTGCGAGCAAAAGCATTTATAGATAACAATTGTACTTTCACAAATACACAGTTAAACATAATCCAAATGATTGAAATGCATATAAACATTTTAACAAAAAATGCATAATTCAAAGGATTTCACAAAATACCCTACTGGCATCCCAAGTAGGTCACCTATATACACCATCAGCGTCTTGATGGGTCTGAACAATCCGTGCAGGTCCAAACATACCTCACCGATGTACCGGATGACTCCAAATAGCCCCTACCGGATAGGTCTAAACAATCCCTGCCGGTCCAAACATACCTCACCTGCGTCCCGGATGAGTCCAAATAGTCTCTACATGCGTAATCGGATAGGTCCTAACAATCCTTGCAGGTCCGATCATACCTCACCGGCGTATCAGATGAGTCCAAATAGTCCCTACCGACATAACCAGATTGGTCCTAACGATCACTGCAGGTCCACTTATACTCAAATTATTTCTGAAAATCTTTAAACATCATAAAGCAGCAATATCATATATGTGAAGTATCATTGAAAACATTAACATGAATTCACTTGAAGCAATTTAATAACAATTACTTCCATTGAAATATCTGTAAGTAGCCAGTCAAACATTTTGGGCAATAATTCCAGAAAGGTTGAGACATTCTTGAAATATGACATGATAAATAATTTATTATTAATAGAAGAACTCTCATAAAAATCTATAGGTAAATACAAAATTCTCAACTGTTTAATATCCTTAACAATAAATAGACATTTCACAAATCATGTTACATAAACATGTAAAACTTATAACACAAAAGTCCAAATTTTTTAACGAACTGTTTTTTAGGAAAAGTAACGTCACTTGCACATAATACTTACAATATCAAAATTCATATTGATAAACAGAAATACGGAAACAATAGTTTTTAAATAACTTTTTTATAGGAAATTGTCATCTCTCACACATAAAACTTATAAAATAAAGATGATGGACGAAAATAACACAATTATATTAAAAAGCAAACTACTTTTTAGGAGAATGAGATCACTTACTTATGTGTCACTTTGAGAAGTGGAATTGCGGAGACCATTTTCATTTTTAGAGTCTTTGCTCCATTTCTGAAACCATAGGTAACAATTTGCGGCCCCTTGGCATTACAGGGACTAGGCACAGTGCATAACCAGGAAGAAGACAAGATGATAGATTTGCCATTAATGGAACCGCAAGAAACGATACCTTTATTCTTAATGCTACTCTGACTATCTAATAACAAATCTTCTTGAAATCTGGAAAAGAAAAGCAAAATTATTCTCATGGCTGAAATCCAATAGCAGCCATGAGTAGTATATTCAAAGGCTAGCTTCATTATTCTCTGTAACCCAACTATTTACAGGGTTTTCACTCCAAACTGAGAAGGCCATGAAGCTTAATGTTATGAAAGAGAAAAGGCAAGGCAGGGCATGGACTGAGAGAGAGAGAGAGCGTGAGGTGCCGCAGTGCAAGCAAGAGTGTGATGAGAGGTATAAGAGATAGACTTTCTAAAGTTAAAAAACCTTTTTAGAGGGAGAGAGATAGTATAGCATGAGACAGAGAGACAGCTTTTAAAATGTCAACACCTTTTATAAAAGGTATCTTAACTACATGAACGTGGTTTGTTGAGTTGCCACGTAAGGTGATAAACATCTCTTTTAAACTAAAACATAGTGCAAAGGAAGTGTAGACCATAAGGTCTACACTATAAAAGTAGACTAGCACCAATTTAAATAAAAATAATACCAATTGGTTGGAAATATTTTGTTAAAGCACAACATTACCAAAGCTTGTAATCTAGGCCAGCTAGTTGTAAGCATTTTATTTTATTTATTTATTTATCATTTATATCTATCAACACTATTAATATTATGTTTTAATTTCACAAATTTTAGGGTCGTCACATTCTCCATCCCTTAGAGAAATTTTGTCCTCCAAATTTTTGTCCCTATCGGTTATGGGCCCACCACGACTCCGCTGCACCATGGCTATGGCACATATACTCTTGTTCAGATGTCTTCCATATTCTCATGCCCAATTCTTTTAATAAGAAAACATTGCCACCTCGTATGCTTATTAGCAAACTTTTATTTTTCTACTGATGCTCAACTTTTCATATTCAACTTCCCTTTCTTGCCTCATTCTTGACCATTTGTGGATTAACCTGGTCAATTTAGTAAATTTGACTTCATATTGTGTTACCTTTATGTTCTTTGGACTAATTCCAGGAATTCTATTTCGTTTTGGTCTCGAATAAAATCTGGGAAGTACTTTTCATTAAATGTCTCTAGAAATACCTCCCAAGTCAAGGGTTTATTTTCTTGGACCAATACTCCTTTTGCCATTCGCCACCAATGTTGTGCTTCACCTTCTAACATAAAAACTGCCAAGGCCACCTTCTTATCATCGAGACATTCCATTACCTCGAATATTTTCTCCAATTTGCATAATCCATCCCTCGGCTTTTAGTGGGTCTACAACACCCTCAAAAGAAGGTGGGTTCAATTTCTTAAATTGTTCGATATTACACCCACCATTTCTCGTAGCTGACTGCCTGGGTAAATTGTTGTTCTCCATCTGATGTTGCATTAGGGCAACCATATTTTTCAAGGCTTTATGAATTCCTTCCATATTAGCTTCAGCCATTCAGGATCTTGACCTCGTACCGGTCTGTATATACAATAAATATGACTTAAAGTACATTCTTTTCAAATTTCCCTGGAATCTTAAACCTATTGCTCTGATACTATTTTGTCACACCCCAAGTTTACTAACTTTCCTGAGGTGCGACAGACTATTCTTATATTATCTATATATATAACAATTTTAAAATTTCTACTACTATATTCGCACTAAAACAGATTCTTTCCATTTCTTTTAATCTGTACAAAGTCTACCCACAACCGATATTAATATGAAGGGCTAGATATATACATCTCTTGATATATACAATGGTGCATTTGATCAAAAGTTACAAGGGGAACATCAATCATGCCATAAAATTCTTTAAAGATGGTCTTGCTATATTCAAACTATGAGACTTCAATTACCCTGAAAAATATTTACTATAGTTTGATGAGTTTGGCTACTCAGTAAGTGATCATCATGGTCCAAAAAAAAAATCATGGTTGGAAGATATAAACATTTTCTGAAGAATGTATGTTAAAAACCACCTGAGGAAGAATTGCGAGCAAAAGCATTTATAGATAACAATTGCACTTTCACAAATATACAGTTAAACATAATCCAAATGATTGAAATGCATATAAACATTTTAACAAAAAATGCATAATTCAAAGGATTTCACAAAATACCCTACTGGCATCCCAAGTAGGTCACCTATATACACCATCAGCGTCTTGATGGGTCTGAACAATCCGTGCAGGTCCAAACATACCTCACCGGTGTACCGGATGACTCCAAATAGCCCCTACCGGATAGGTCTAAACAATCCCTGCCGGTCCAAACATACCTCACCTGCGTCCCGGATGAGTCCAAATAGTCTCTACATGCGTAATCGGATAGGTCCTAACAATCCTTGCAGGTCCGATCATACCTCACCGGCGTATCAGATGAGTCCAAATAGTCCCTACCGACATAACCGGATAGGTCCTAACGATCACTGCAGGTCCACTTATACTCAAATTATCTCTGAAACTCTTTAAACATCATAAAGCAACAATATCATATATGTGAAGTATCATTGAAAACATTAACATGAATTCACTTGAAGCAATTTAATAACAATCACTTCCATTGAAACATCTGCAAGTAGCCAGTCAAACATCTTGAGCGATAATTCCAGAAAGGTTGAGACATTCTTGAAATGTAACATGATAAATAATTTATTATTAATAGAAGAACTCTCATAAAAATCCATAGGTAAATACAGAATTCTCAACTGTTTAATATCCTTAACAATAAACAGACATATCACAACTCATGTTACATAAACATGTAAAACTTATAACACAAAATTCCAAATTTTTTAACCAACTGTTTTTTAGGAAAATTAAGGCTACCTGCACATAATACTTACAATATCAAAATTAATACTGATAAACAGAAATACGGAAACAACAGTTTTTAAATAACTATTTTATAGGAAATTGTGATCGCTCACACATAAATCTTATAAAATAAAGTTGATGGACGAAAATAACACAATTGTATTAAAAGCAAACTACTTTTCAGGAGAATGAGATCATTTACTTATGTGTTACTTTGAGAAGAGGAATTGTGGAGACCATTTTCATTTTCAGAGCCTTTGCTCTATTTCTGAAACCATAGGTAACAGTTTGCGGCCCCTTGGCATTACAGGGACTAGGCATAGTGCATAACCAGGAAGAAGACAAGATGATAGATTTGCTATTAATGGAACCGCAAGAAACGATACCTTCACTCTTAAAGCTACTATGACTATCCAATAACAAATCTTCTTGAAATCTGAAAAAGAAGAACAAAATTATTCTCATGGATGAACAATGACAGCCATGAGTAGCATATTTAAAGGTTGGCTTCATTATTCTCTGTGACCCAACTATTTACAGGGTTTTCACTCCAAACCGGGAAGGCCATGAAGCTTAATGCTATGAAAGAGAAAAGGCAGGGCAGGGCAGGGATTGTGAGAGGTCTAGCGAGAGAGAGAGAGAGAGAGAGAGAGAGAGAGAGAGAGAGGTGCTGCAGTGCAAGCAAGAGTGTGATGAGAGGTATAAGAGAGAGACTTTCTAAAGTTAAAATACCTTTTTAGAGAGAGAGAGAGAGAGTATAGCATGAGAGAGAGAGCTTTTAAAATGTTAACACTTTTTATAAAAGGTGTCTTAACTACATGAACGTAGTTTGTTGGGTTGCCACGTAAGGTGGTAAACATCTCGTTTAAAATAAAACACAATGTAAAGGAAGTGTAGACCATAAGGTTTACACTATAAAAGTAGACTATCACCAATTTAAATAAAAATAATACTAATTGGTGGGAAATATTTTGTTAAAGCACAACATTACCAAAGCTTGTAATCTAGGCCAGCTAGTTGTAAGCATTTTATTTTATTTATTTATTTATTGTTTATATCTATCAACACTATTAATATTTTGTTTTAATTTCACAAATTTTAGGGTCGTCACAAGGTTACACCCGAAAGATTTCCCTCGATTACCCGTCAAACGCGTAATAGATTTTTCACCCTTCACCGTCGGTAATCTCGGTAATTTCCTGATTTTTGGGAAATCGTGAGTAATCTTTTTCCATTTCCTTACCAGTACCCAAACAATTGAACGTCATATTTCCCGAGTAATCTATTTTCATGTAATAAATTTTTAGGTTCCCAAATGGCCCCTTAAGGAAGAGAGGGAGAGTATTGTGTAAGGAAAGTATATATTGCTTATCAGGTTGAAGGTGTATATAGTAATCTGTATATTTGGAAAGGTGTGTAATGTAATCAATATATATATGGGAAGGGTAGGTATGATATCTTATATTTTATGGTAAGTTTGGGTAGAGTATAAGAATATGTGATATATTTATATTCTGATTATCTGTAATCTGTTTATAAAAAACAAGTCTATGTATTCATACAATTAATGGACACTGAGTCTCTTCAGAGAAATCTGATACTCTTCACATGGCATCAGAGACAAATTCATCTTAGTTGTGTTCACTCCTCATCTCTGAAGCATTATCATTGATTTTCAAGATTAGTATGTTGCTCACCCAGTTGGTACAACTTCTGTCGAGTAGTATTTCAACTCTTGGATCTGTCTCTCTGTCGAGTCGTGTTCCGACTCTCTGATCTGTCTCTCTGTCGAGTCGTGTTTTGACTCTTTGATTTGTTTGATCTCCTCCGCCTCTTTTTTTATCTCTCGTGAAGATTTTAAGTTTTTTGTTCATTGCTGAACTCTAGTATGCTGCTCTGTTCTTGCCTTCTGTTTCTAAGACTTGTTGATCCGATGCTGCTCTGCCGCTTATTTCTGTGCTTGTTGATCAAGCAATCTGAGTATACACCTGAAGATCCAAGTGCTCGTTTATGCAATTAGTGTTCAAACTCCAATTACTCTCAGTCATAGCATCTTGAGTTTGAGGGGGAGTGTGAAAGGAAAGTATATATTCCCTATCAGGTTTATATAGAAGGTGTATATGGTAATCTGTATATTTGGGAAGGTGTATATTGTAACTAGTATATATGGGAATGGTAAGTACAATATATTGTATTTGATGGTAAGTCTGGGTAGAGTATAGAAATATGTGATTTATTTCTATTCTGATTATCTGTAATCTGTTTGTAAAAGACAAGTCTATATATTCATACGATTAATGGACACAGAGTCTCTTAAGAGAAACCTGATACTCTCACAACTATTATTAGTTAACATATATTTGATTTGCAAGAGTGATGAATAAAATGCATATCATCTTTGTTTTTTAATCGTTGCTTTCTCAGTAGTTTTGGAGCTAGACTTTTAGTAAGATGGGGATTTCTATGTGTTTGCATGGTAAGTGTTCTAGTATCATAGATCATTTAAATGTGGATCATTTAAATGTATTTCTCCTTCCTAAAATTGACAAGATTATATGGAAAGCTTCTAGAGCATTGACTGCATGGTAATTTAGAAAAGAAAGGAACATAATAGTTTTTAAAGGAAGGATTTTGGGTGTGGATACCATCAAATGTAGGATCTTGGAGGATATGTTCAATTGGATAACAACTAATAAGGATTGTTTCGAAATTACTAAAGTGGATCTAGTTTTGAACATAGACAATGCCATTAAAATGGGCTTATCGAAAAGAAGAATTATATGTAGAAGGATACACCTTCCCAGGGAATGCTTAAACTAAACTTTGATTGTAGTTCTTTAGGTAATCGAGGTCGAGGAGGAGTTGGAGGTCCATTTAGAGACCATATGGGGAAAGTCTTTCCCTCATATTCAAGTCCAAGTGGTAATGTTACTGCCAATGAGGTTGAGGTAAGTGCTGTGTTGTAGCGTTTGAAGCTTCTTGACTAAGCTTAGAATTAGTAACATTTTATAAGTGGAAGGGGTCACAAAATAAATTTCAATGGTGTAATAGTGAGTAGAAAATTCCTTTGAAATTTAGATCACTATGGGTGCATATTTCAGACATACTAGACAAGTTTGCCATAATTTTTACTTATGTATAAAGAGAAGCTAATGTTGAGGCAGATCGGCTGGCCAAGCAAAGGTGATGCTTTCGGAGCTAGATGTTGTCTCGGTTCCCTATAATTATTGTGTACAACTTTTCACCTTGTAACCTCTTGATTTTAATGAAGTTCATAGTCATCTATTACATATTAAACGAGAGCAACACCCCTCATATTATCGCGCCACGTGTCTTTTTTTATTCAATTTTTATCTTTCTCCCTCCCATATTTTTACACATTCTCTCCCTCTCTCTCTCTTTTATTTCTTTTAATTTACTCTTCTTTCAATCTCTAAGACGTTTCTCCATGATCTCTCTCTCCATCCTATACACATGCATACATAAAAAATAGGTAACTCCTTTGGTTGTGTGATGGCATCTCTCCTTCTCTCCATCTCTCCTATATATATATATATACATGGGTGTGGTTTCCATAAGGTTGCAACCTTAAACAATCCATTTAAAGCGCACCTTCAAATTTTGTCATAACATATATTTTTGATGTAAAATATTCTTAAAATTATCTCAAAATTTATTTTCAAATCTAATATAAAATTTTAAACTCCAAAAATTATTAAAATCAAGTAGATCTATAAGCATATGAAAATCTTGAAAATGGACGGTTAAGATAATGCGTTGTAAGATGCACCATTTCTAGGACCCCAAATCCTTTTTTTCTTTCATAGTCATACATCTCGATGTCGAGATGATCAATTAGAGGATTTTTAACATTAAAACAACCTTTACCAATGGATTTTTGAGGTGCATCCGTAGTTCTACATTTTAAGGTTGCAACTTTATATAAACTTTTCCCTATATCTATATATATATATCACACATGCATAAAAATATATACAAAAATATATACAAATAGGTAACTCCTTTCGTTGTGTGATAGCACCTCATCTTCTCTTTCTGCCAATTAAAGGAAACTTAATTTACTCATCTTTTCATCTCTCCCACGTTCTGCATTTTCATTCTCATTATCCCTCTCTCTACATACATGCAAAGGCATACAAATAGGTGACTTCTTTTTTAGTATGATGACGCTTCATCTTCCAGTAACTCTTTTTTTAATATGGTAACACTTTATCTTCTCTCTCCCCAATTTAAGTAAATTCCTTTCTCTCTTCAATGTTTCTCCTTCCTACTTTTTCTCTCCTTCTCTCACAACTCTTCTATCCATATTCTCTCTCTCTTGCATGCATAACACAATTCTCTCTCCTCTCTTCCTCTCTCTTACATGCCACAACTCCCTCTCTCTTTTCGTTGATAATGCACTCATCTCTATCTCTCTCTCAAGTTTTAACATGTGCTTCACATATGACAAATACGACTATGCTAATTCTCTCTAAGGCAAGCATATTTTTTTCTCTACATAAGTATGTTGATTTCCATTTTCTTTTGATATTATATATTGTTTGGATTTATGTTTTTTCTTCTTTTTTTTTGGTTTTTTTTTTTTCCAGGAACTTATAGATGAAGCCGAGCTACACACCCTGGAAGAAGTAAGAAATATGTATATAGTAGCCTTGGCTACTTTGAGAGAGAGCCTAGATGAGGCTTCATTGGCTGCTCATTAAATATTAGGTTGTTCGGTATTACTTTTGTTTAGAAATGTGTATAGTATTTAATTTAAAAACTAAATATTTTAATTGTCTATCAGTTGTACTTCTATATGTGTAATAAAGTTAGGCTTATATAGATGATAAAATACACCCTAATAAAATATATTAGTGGTCATGCTCGGACCCATGCAAAATTCATGAAGATGAGTGAATGTTACATTGTCCTATTTGCATTAAGAGAATTTTCATTTTTTATATGATGTTTAATTGCAGATTTTTTTTTTTTTTTTAATATATGAATCATATAAGTATAGCGTAATTTAAGAAAATAATAATCATCTGGTAATAAATATATTTAATACTACAATTGTAACTGTTTAGTTATAAGCGGTAACAAAAATAAAATAGTTTTATTATAATTTTCAATAATAATTATTGAATTATTATACAATATAGTATAATATAATTATTGTTTAACTGTCATTATATACAATAATGATATTTTTGTATATGAGAACATTAATATTTAATGAATTGGAATCTACTTTTTTAATATGTATTGATTATTCAACTCTAATGGATAATTATTTGACTCTCTCACCATTATTTTCATCTCTCCTTTTATAACTCTCTCTATAATCAAATATATACCGATATAAAATTTATTTTAGTAATTGATATTTCTATATTAAGCAAGAGTAACACCTTCTCTATTTTTGTGCCATTGTCCCTATTTTCTCTTTCTTAATAAATCTTCTCCCCTCCCAGGTTTTTCTATTCTCTCTTGACCAATATTCTCATGTACCTCATTTCTCTCTCCTAATAAATCAACTTTCCTAACATTTATCTCCTATTTTTTCTCTTCTAATAAATCTCTCCCCCTCCCCCTCCCCCTCCCCCTCCCCCTCCCCCATGATTTTGTCTCTCTTCTCTCTTCTCACTAATATTCTTACATACATCTGCTCTCTCTTCCCTAATAAATAAACATTCCTAAAAATTTTCCACCTCTATCCCCATATTTCAAAACTTATCTCTTTCATGACTTCTATTTACACTTATTATACTTTATTTTCTTTTATGTCTCAATAAAAATTTTTTCTAATTAGTGAGAGCTTGAATGTATGATATAAAATGTACCTTTTTATCTATGTAAAATTTTTTTTCATATATTTGAAATCATTAATGTTATTTGTTTCAATTTTGAAGAACTTTTTTTATAGTTTGCGTAAAAATAATTCAATTTATGTTAATGGCTTATATTATTGTAAATGCAAAAAATAGAAAAAAAAACATAATTATAATTAACCATAAATACAAACTATAGGGGTACATAATTGAAAATATTTTTGGTAGAAATAACTACCTCAAAATACAAGTCATATCATTAAATAAAAAAAATTTAAAATTATAGTATCACTATAGTTAGTAATTGCAAAAAAATAAAAGAAAACTCTTTGATTTGCTTTATTCATTTATTTTTTCTTTTTATAGTCCTTTCATTTTTTTATCTGTACTTTTTTTATAATTTTCAAAATTCAAAATAAAATAAAAAAAAAGACAATTTTTAATACTATAAAAGGCAGAAAAATAAATAATACCAAGATTATGATTAGTTTTGATTTGCAATAGATACATGTTTATTATGATTTTATTATATGTATTATGTGACATATTTTTGTATTTTATTATTTATACTTTTGTAATGAAAAATAAAATTAATTATATAAAAAATAATATAACCGAAAATATAAAAAAAAGAAAAATAATTAATAAAAATACAAATTATATAAGTTAATAATATAGTAAAACTTATATTGCTAAATGAAAAAAAGAAAAAGATAATTTCTTTATTGTTTTTATCCTTTGTATTGTTAGTTTTGGTAATTTTTCAAAATAATTCTAACTTATAAATAAATAAGTAAAACATATTAATATAAGTAAAACTAATTTAGTGAATGAGATAAATTTTTTTTTTAAAAAAAACATAATAATGAAGTTTTTGGGCTTTGGTTTAGACACATAAATGAACAAAATGCATTAAATTAGAAGAAGAGAAAAATATTCATATTTTAGTATTCATTGTATTATTTTTATCAAATAAGACGGGCAAAGTAGGTCTATCTTCTCTCTCTATAATTTTTTGAAGATGGATTTATTAGAAGCTCTCTCTCTAATTGAATGTCCTTTTAAAATATTATTTCAAAATAAATTTTTTTTTATAACTAATAATTTATTTCACAACACGTGTGCATATCACTAGTTATATATTAAGCGAGAGCAACACCCTCCCTATTCGTGAGCCACGTGTTCCACTATATTAAAAATTCTCTTTACCCCATCTCTCTTTCCATGCATATATCTACTTCTCACCTTTCTCTTCCCCTACTATCTTTCTCTCTTCCACTATGAACATGCAATATCTCTTCTACATATATCGATAGGCAAAGTCTCTCTCTCCGACATATATGGATTGGCAAAATTTATCTCTCTCCTACATATATTGATAAACATAAACATACGCAACTGATTCTCTCCCCCTCTCTCTTTCTCTCCATAGAAAATTAATGGATTAGAAGGTAAAGAAGTAGCACAAAGGCATGTTGAATTTAACTTGGATGGTATTGTCTTCTAACAAATATATTATTCATTTTTGGATTAGTTTTAGAAAAAATAATGCATTGTTTTGCAGGCCTCTTATGTTTTTGCTTTACATTATTTTCTTATCTGGATTAATCTTTGGCTTTTAGTTGAGATGGTGCTGGTTCCTTGATCCAATATATTTTGGGGATTACCTAACGATTGTGGATGAGAAACTTCGAGATCGCCTTCTGGATTTTTCACAAATAATGAGATCAAATTATTGCGAGGATCATTGGACTTTTTTGGGCCCAATCCCGGCATATTGAGGTTCACCAAGCCAGTCCTCGAGGTGTCCAATGGAATATTTTCTATGATGAGCGAGAATTGGAGAGAATAAGAAACAGCTTTTCGAGACTAATTTGAGAATTTATTTCAATTTTTTTATGGCAGTTATTTAATTTATGTGATTGTCTTTATAGTTAAGTGAGATGAATATGCAATTGGAGAGGGTAAATCTCTCTCTCTCTCTCGCCTTGATGTGTATATAGGGCCATGCGTGCATTCTTAGCATGTTATTAGACTTGGATATCTTGAAATTCTTTCCATATTTTTGCAGGATGCACTTGTGGCTTTGCATAGTTCCTTGGGGCATTAGAAGATCTCTGAGATGCATGGTTGAGAAATATAGTAGACCACTAATATATGTGGCTTTACATAGTTCCTTGGGGCATTAGAAGATCTCTGAGATACGTGGCTAGGAAATAGAGTAGACCACTAATATATGTGACTGAAAATGGTGAGTCCCCATTTCATTCCTTTAGCTATTTTCTATAAATTGATTTTCTGGAGAGACGTGATTAGTATTATTTGTTTATGTTCATTATATATGGAGGATCCACATTGAAACCAATGGCTTCCATGTAATTTTTAATTAAAAGTTTGTTTTGTATTCAAGTTGCTTTCTAGAATAATTTTCATGTTTATATAAAAAACAAAAAACAAAAGATAATTCTTTCTCAGTTTTTCTTTTAATACTTACCATAAATAAATAATATATTTATTAATACAAATAAAAATATTTTTATTTATATCTTTCTATCTTATTAAAGGCTTTTTATTTTTTATTTTCTTTCTTAACATGATCTCTCTCTCTCTCTCATATGTTTCTTCCTATTTCCATGTCACCTCTATCTAACTTTCTATCTTAAATGCTTTCATATTTTTTAGAATTTTCTCACTATTTTTATGAAGTCTTACTCAATCTTTAGATGCTTTCTATTTTTTAGATTTTGGATTTTTCTCTTAATATGTTTTCCCATTGTACTCTCTTTATATATAGATACAAATAATTATTGATCATAAATGCAAGTTATAAATAGAATAATAATCATGTTTTATAGTGTATGAGACATGTTTTAGCATTTTTATTCTTCGTAATTTTTTACAATAATATTTATTTATAGTTATATAATATAGTACTGAGATAATTAAAAATAATTTCGAGTAGGTCAGAAAATAATAGAAATCAAATGCTTAAGAAAAAAGAAAAATTATTAAGAAAAAATGTGAATTATATAGGTCAATAAAATAATACTTATATAGGTTAAAACAATCAACAAAAGATGAGAATTATATAAGTCAATAATATTTTACTATAAAAAAGAAAGGTACAAATTTATACTTATATTGGTAAATGCAAAAAAAGAAAAAGATAATTCCTTCATTGTTTCTCTTATTTTTTCCTTTTTTCTTTTTTATGCCTTTATTTTTAAATTTTTATAATAATATTAAAAAAACGATAATTCCTTTATTGTTTTCTTTTTTTGCATCACTTATAAGTAAATAATAGATTTACTAATACAAGTAAAAATAGTTCAGTGAATGATATTAAAAATATGAAAGAGAAACGATTAGATAAATAAAGAAGTATTTTGGCTTTTGTTGAGACTCAAAACTCTCAATTATACAACAATAGAATGCCTCTAATCAGAAGACAGAGTGACATCTGCATATTTTTGTATATTCAATAACTATTTCACAATTGTTTCTATAAAGAAAGACCTACAAATTAGCTCTTATTCTCTCTTTGCATTATGTGAAGATAGATCTATTAAAATATCACTTTTTCTCTCTCAATAATCAAATGTTTTTTTTAGTTATTTATATAATTAACATTTAATTTCACGTACAACTTACGAAAAAGGGATACATTGGGTATTGCAATCCTTGTGGCTAAGAGCACTTTGTCCAAGATCACTAGCCAGTCAAAAGCTTGAATCATGTATGGCAAGGAATGGACCACATATGACTTAACATAGAATTTAACTTGTGTTTTCGATTCCCTATCAAGAGAGTATTCATCTAATGAATGATACCAGAACCCAATCTTGACCAAACACTTGTTTGATCACAACATAGTGAATTGGGCCCGAATATATCCAATATGGTTATGCCATTTGGAGCCTAGATTATAACCTTGGCAAGCAAAAAAGAGATAAAATAAAAGAGAGATGAAAACAACAACGTGTTCAATTATCATACTTATAAAAGAGACAGATGAAACAACAATGTGTTCAATTATCATACTTTTGAGTGTGTCTTGGATCATGATAGAAGTCCATATACACTTCTGATGATTGTCTTCAAATGATGCAAAGAGGGGAAATAGATGCCAAGGAGCCAAGGATGCCTGTACAAGGTCCAGCTGCTGCCCTTTACCGATCCATATGAAACTTGGATAGTGGATTAATGAACAAGCCTACAATCCAAGTAGGATTTGGCCCATTTTCTATCTATATTGGAGGTTAGGTCTATATAGATAGGTTGCCAAGCTTTGATCATTAGACATGACGCCAAATTTCTCCTAAAATATTGGATTTCTTCTGATGAAATTTGGAAGCAATATTCCTCAATGAAGGGTTTACAAATCCACGAGAAGTTTGTTCCTCATGGATTTGGATTTTTAAAATTTCGTGGGTACATTCATCGTGGAGTTCTCCTTTGAGGTCGACAAACCCCTTATTTGAAAGTGGGAGCAAATTGGGATTGTCTACGAAGAGATCATTTATCTTTCGTGATGGCCCTAAAATTTATTTTCATCTATGATTATAAAATTTAAATCTTAAAAAATTGTATAGATTGAGCAGATCTACGAACACTATATAATCTTGAGAATTGACGATCCAAAAAGTGCATTACAAGATGAACTATTTCTTATACTTGAAATCTTTTTTTTCTCATGTTCATATATCTTGAGCTCGAGATGATTGATTCGAGGAATTTTGGGCATCAAAGCAACCTCTTTTAGTGAATTTTTGAGGCGTGCCTTAATTTGATTGTCTAGGGCCTCACCCTTATATGAATTTTTTCTTTTTTATATGGTTGAGGTTTATTATATAAGGTTGTCTCCTTATACTGTACACTTCTAAATTTTGACTCGATATGTATTTTCAATGTCATAAATCTTATGATAGCTTCAAAATTTGTTCTTGACCTTAGTTACAAAATTTAAAATATAAAAAATGGTGTAGATCAGCCATATTTACAAATACTTAAAATTCTTGAAAAATAACGGTCTAGATTACTTATTACAAGATGCACTATTTTCTAGATTCGACATTCTTTTTCTTTCTTTGTATCCATACACCTCTACGTCCAGATCATCAATTAGAAGGTTTTTTTATTTGAAAAACTCTTCTCTATAGGATTTTCGAGATGCAGGTCACTTCGACATAACATATATGGTTGCAATCTTATATAAATTGTTTCTTTTTTATGTATTGTACTATAAATGGTACACAAATATTTCTCTATATTATGGCCTAAGCCTGCCCCAATGCCTTTTTGAGCCAGATCTAGCTCAGGCCACCATCTTGTAGATTCGGGCCAATCAGGGGCCCCATCCAAATATATGTTTTTGGGCCGTGCTCGATCCAAGCCTAACCAAACTAAATTTGGGCACGGGATGATGTCCACATGATGTGCTAGTTTGAAGGGTGCACATCTACCCTTCAATGGTTCAGATTAAACCTTGTATCATCCAATGGCCCAAAAAGGATTTTATACTTTTTATTTTTATTTAAAAGGGATATTTACTAGGAATTAGATGTATTCATTATTTTTATATGGCACATTAAAAAAAAATTGAATAAAAAAGTTGACAAAATACCTATGAAATAATTTAAGGCAAATGGTTTGATCGGGCTGAAGCCCTATCAAAATAAATAAAGCTCACATTATAACTCATCGAAAATTACAATTCCAGCATTGAAAAACCTTTAAATGGATCATCTCGACTTGAACATTACGGTTGAGGAAAATAATTAGGATTTTAAGCTCTTAAAATAGTGTATATTATAACAAATTAGCTAGACCATACATTTCTCCTTAAAAAAAATATTCACAGATCCACAAGATCTGTAATTTTATTTTATTTTCGATGTTGAAAATTGATTTTAGAGCCGTCATAGAGATTTTCATTATCGAACGTGCTTTCAAGACGAAGATTTGAGGCAATGCTTTATTTTGTTTTCATAAAGTCTAGCCCTTATAGAAACTTCATATTTTGGTTAGCTTTTTTTTAAAAAAATATTTATTATTATTTTTATTTACTGCACCATATAAAAATATATTAATACTTCTAATTTCAAATAAATGTTATTTTTAAATAAAAGTCAAAAATAAATACGCAACTCTTTTTTAAATGTAGCTATGTCTAATATGAATCACCAAGTGCACCCTTCCCCTGTCCACTTGATGAAGACAGGAAGTCTAAAGTCTAAACCAGCTGTGGGCCTTACCTTAGCCTTGGTCGGTGCAGCCCTGGCCACGACCCTGTCTAAAAATAACAACAATTGTTACGTAAACAATTCAAGAGGTGGGTCCAAATTTGAATTAAAGTTGATTAATTCAAAGTAAAAACACCAAAACCATTGAACTTTGCATAATGGGCTAATATTGACCTTAAGGGATTGATACCTCTAGTCCTACCCAAGATTCAGAGTATAAAGTATAAATATGAGCCTCGAATTTTCCAAGGGATGGGCGGATATTGTTTCCTATTTCTAATCCTAACTAACCTACCCAAAAAATATCCAAAAATTGTTGGTACAACTGCTGTATTTTTTTGTGGTCGCCTTAGACCATGTGGTTCATATGTCTAATTTTGGCCCAAATCTATCCAAAATGGCGGCTGAATTTATTAAATGATTTCATATTTGCTCAGGATTCTGGATCAAAATCTCTCGCATAATCATTATTGACATTATAAGACTAATATTTTAATTTTTATTTCACGGGGATATATTATTAATTAGTATTTTTAAGGAAGGAGGTCACAATCATTATTGTCATTTAAGTTTGAGGAGAATAAGACCATTTATTTTAATATAGAAATGTTATAATAACTTACAACCATTTGATGTGAAATCTGATAGCATTGGTGTGTCACAAAATTCGAATAAATTTCTTGAACTTTGAACTTGGTCAATGAAAGAAATACAGCTACCCACTTTTACATCCTATGGTTAAGGTTAATTGTGACCACTTTTTAACAAAAGTAAATGGTCCCATTATCAAATGAGTGGTTGTAAGAGTGTCATTAAATAGACACAACATTCCAAAAAAATTTCTGCCCTTCATGATTCATCCCAAACCATCCAATTTGACATCTAATAGGTAGGAATATTTGTGACTTCTTTGTAATAAAAGATTAATTGTTTCTTTGTAGACAATCTTTTTTAGAAATGGGAAAGCTTTCTAAGTTCCCCCAATAACATAAAAGTTCTATCCTCCCCCTACCATCCAGCCGTCTATTTTTTATCAAGAGAGCCACTCACCGTTTGATCTTAGATTCGACGTCTCAAAGTATTTTATTTTTTATTTTTTTAATAAAAATTTTCTGAATATGAAATTTGGTACGTGTCATCTTCTCATTGGGGCGCACCTATAAAAAATATTAACAATAATTTTTTGAGAAAAAATAATAACTAAAATACCCCTTAAATATTTTAAGGGTATTTTAGCCATTTTATTTTCTTGAAAATATTTTTTTTTTATTTTTCGTTAGTGCGATTTTCATAGAAGAATGGACATCCAAAATTTGGTGTCAAAATAATTTATAGAAAAAAATAAAAATAAAGCAATGTAGAGACGTGACATTGTGATTGAAGCAATCTTAATCCTCTATTAAAAAATAGACGGTTGGATAAGAGGGAAGATAAAACTTCTATGTTGTAGGGGGACATAGAAAGCTTTCTCTATAAAAATAACCAAGTTACACTTATTTAGAATTGGGAACCGTGAACATGCAAAGGTACTTCAACAATTTGATCACCCTGAACAACTATGGGTATTTCCATCATTTGATGGAGCTTAGTAGGTCGGTCAAATTATTAAATGCCCTTTATTTTTTACGTTTTCCAATTTAGAATAGTGGAAGTTTTACATTATTAAGCATAATTTTTAAGGAGTTACTTGTGTAAAGTGAAAAATTAAAAATTAAAATTAAAATCCCTAACATTAATCCAAATGTTTTGACGCCTTTAGGGTGTGTTTGGTTTCCATCACTGTAGACATATTTACGTTATTTGGAAGCTGCTTCTAAAACAAATGTCAAAATGATATTATTTGGGTAAGCTTCAACTTCCATGCCAACCCATGGAAGCCATTGCTTCCAAAGTACATGGAAATCTTCCATGAAACAAACCCCCATTTTTAATGATTTAAGGTGTTATAGCCTCTTAAATGATGTTGTCCCTCTTGTTGTTAAGAAAAAATTATCAACACTTTACCTATATCTTTTTATTTAATTTCAAAATAACCTTCAAAAAATAAATGGTCATTCGTTAGAATAGTTGCAATTAGGTAAAATGTTAAAATACTTCATTTCTCTTGCGTATTTTGATAAATTTCCTTTTTACTAATTTGATAGTTAAGAAAAGGCAGCCCTCTTCACCGGTAAATGACCAATCTCTGATATTTCGAAGGTTAATCAGTTCCAGGTTACTGGAACATAAGTGGCTTTAACAGAAAATGGGAATTGGATTGCGGTAAAATTATATTTTTGGCCAGAAAACTGGATCCTGGTCACCAAAAAATGACTGAGTTTATATTTGTTATCGGGAAAAGGGATCTTCTTGGCGTTCTCGCTGCAAAACTAGAGTTCCCACCGGAAAATGGAAGCAAAGTAGCCGGGAAACCGATGGCGTGGAGTTCTTTTATCGAAACATATGATCTTGTTGGCCAGAAGAAAGGAGTAACAAGAGGATTTCGAGGAGATAATTTCATTTTTTTTGTAGAAAAATAGGAGGAAGAGGTACAAAACTGGAAGAATATATTCGAATTTTCCCTTTAACAAACAGCTTTTGCACAAAATCATCGTCAAATAAAAATCATTATATAAAAAAAAACAACTGTTGCACAAAATTTGAACATTGTATATTCTCTCCTGTCTTGAGGTATTGACCCAAAATATCACCAAAAAACATAGACGAGGACAGCCCGTGACCGTGAGCTATAGAATCCGCACTTAGCGGGTTGGCAAGCTTGTATGGGAAGCTGTGACCCCACCCACATATAAAGTGCACGTGATCCCACTTTTTAGTAGTTCGATTTCAATCGACAACTAGGATTTGCTCAGTCACAAATCATGCCAATTACTGTCTGATTTTTTATTTTTTCTATAAAAATATTTTTGAGTGAATTTGGGCATACCATATTCTTATTGAGACGCACTTAGAAAACAAAAATTTATTATAAAAATAAAGGGAAATGACCTTGTGTGACCCTCCACATCCATGTGTGTAGGACCCCAATGGATCACCATTAAATTTGATTAAGGTCTCTAGAAAAATCAAGTCTCACACCTATGTGATAACGTTTTTAGAGATCTGTGTCAAATTTAATGATGTTCCTTTGAGGTCCTACACACATGGGTGTGGGAGGGTCTCATAAGATCATTACTCAAAAATAAATGATGAAAATGCCCCTGAAAGATTTAGAGGTATTTTTGTAATTATATATATATATATATATATATATATATATATTAACCATGTGTGCCCTTGTTAAATGTATGCATCTGCCGATTTTTGCTACAAAATGATTAGTAGAATATAAACAAAAAATGGTCTGAGTCATCAGATCATGATCTGACGCTCATGAGCCAACTTGTAACATTATGACTCTAGCCATCCCAACCATCTAATCAAATCTAATAGCTGAGGCTGAGAATAAGGCTTATATATTTTTGTTTTTGGGTAGAACAATGGGGATTACAGGCCCTTACCGATTTGTAATGGAGTTAATTTTTTTGAAACTGTCAATGAGAATGGAGGCTATGACCTTTTAAAAAGAGCTCATGACCTTATGTTCTATAAAGTAAGTAATGGAACATTTATGTCCTTACCAAAATGGAATTTCTACCCCAAGGTAGAGTCACATGCGTAGTGGGGTCACAAGCGTGCAATGCAGGTGCGGTGGGGTGGGGTGGGGTTGGGCAGGGCGTTTGCGTAAGGAAGTGGTCTCTCTATGTGGGCGTGTGATGGGCTTGGCCACCATGTGTGCAGTGCTTAGAGAGAGAAAAAGAGAGAGGTCAGCACGGAAGCTGTCCAAATTTCCATAACTATATTGTCCTGTAGTCATTATGAAAACATTTATACAGAGCCTAGGTTCTAAGCAATTAAATTAGAACCATCTAAAAAATTTCATTAGAAAATATAGAGCCTAGGTTCTAAACAATCAAATTAGAACCATCTAAAAAATTTCATTAGAAAAAGTTGTTTCGATGGTTAAATATCCTCAAATCGATCATCTCGTCATCAAGATGTATGGACATGGATTTTAAGTTTTGAAAATAGGGCATCTTCTTGTAATGCATTTTTGAACCGTCATCAATTTTCAAGATTTCAATTTTTCATAGATTGCAAGATCTATACTATTTTTTACGCTTTAATTTTTGTAATTAAAGATGAAAATATATTTTAAACTTATCATAAAAATTTTTATATTAAAAATACATTTCTCAATACTATTTAAAAGTACGCTTTAGTTTGATTGTTTAGATCCTTGGATCTATACAAACCTTACCTTAAAGCATGAAAACAATGTTATCATTCATGATAAACTACAAATTAGTTAACCCCGATAATACTCTCTCTCTAGGCATGCTACTGTACAAGGCATTTAATTACAATCTTCTATTCATCCGTTCTCTCTCTCATCGTAATTGTTAGATTCTCAATTTTTAACATTTTTTTTCTTTTTGTTAGCTTCTCAATGTTTAACAATGTTGTGAAGCCAAGGGGTTTGAGCCATGCCATGTTTGGAATGCGCTTATTGTGGCTTCAACGAGGTTTTGTGTTCAACTCCTATGTTCGGCAAGTAGGGCTGTAAATCGGTCAAGAGCCAGCCGGTCCAAGTTAATTGGAACCAAAATAAAATAATATAATTTTTTTTATATAATTTATGATGGAAAATTTTTATATAAGGTTGAAACTTTAAAAAGTAGAAATAAAGTGAACCTCAAAAATCAATCATAAAAAGAAAGTTGTTTTGATGTTCTTTCTAAATGATCATCTTAACATCGAGATGTATGAATCTGAAAAGAAAAAACATTTCGAGTCTCAAAAATAATTTATCTTGCCCATTTTCAAGATTTTCATGTATTTATATATCTACTTGATTTGAACTATTTTTAAAATTTCAAAATTTATAATTAAATATAAAAACATATCAATTAATAACATATCCATGAAAAATATTAAGTAGGCAGTGTGATGAAAAATGTTAATTAGATCTTTTTGATTTGTAAAAAATAAAATAAAAAATAAAACACTACAAGACAATTGTGACCGTGTGATGAACTTTGAACGGTGATGAAGTCAGGTGAAATTACTATTCATTTTCGCCTATAAAAGTTTTATAGTATCTTCCATCCATGTATATGTCAGACTTATACCGCAACAAGGACCAAATCCCCAATAGGAGTCCAAGATCAAGGTTAAGTAAGCCTATCCAGGCCAGGACTAGACTAGCCGGGAACAACGGGCGAAATCTTTCTGACTATGCAAAAGAAGGTTCATGGATAGTAATCCCACTAGACCAAAATGTACATTTGGCGTAACAGCCAGATAACTTAGTTAGCGGGATTTTAGGACGTGATATTTTTTAAATCTTATTTGCTTCACCTTGTAATGTAATTCAAAAGAAATGATGATAATTGGGAGGCATTTAAAGGTATGCGGGCCGGGCCCTACATTGTTATGGCCCAAGGCCCAAATCTAACACGAGAACCTAGCCCCAAACCAGGCTTGATTTATCGGGTTTGTGCCGTAGCCTCATAACCATGATTTGGGTTTGCGGCATGTTCGAGCCTCATAACCATGACTTTGGGTCAGGCCCAGGCCGAGCTTGAATCTAGATTTTTGGACCAGGGTGGCCCTAGACCAACCCATTTCGATCGATTCTGATTTCTCTGGCCTGGCTTAGGCCCAAACTCAACCCATTTCGATCGATTCTGATTTCTCTGGCCTGGCTTAGGCCCAAACTCAACCCATTAACAGGCCTCGAATATTAGTGGATATATGGAGATGAAAATGAGCACCAAATTGATTATTTTTAAAGCAAGGTTCTAAAAAACAAAATCGACTAGGGGTTCTTTCCAAATCTACTCAGGCGATTCTCGAGTCGAATGGTCACATCAAAATCCAATAAAAAATAAAAAGATTACAAAACCTAAGGGAATCAAGTAGTTTTGGGATTTCTCAAGCTGGAATCGCCTACCCATAAGTTCTAAGCTAACTACGACGATTCCAAGTTGACTTAGGGGTGTTTGGAAATTAAAAATTTGGTTACCAGACACCAAAATTTATTAAAAATTGTAGTATTTTCTAATTTAGCAACTGAAAAGTGCTGAAAGGAAGTCCAAGAAACGTGGACTATGTTCACCCTGAATGGAAAAGCAAATTGCTCAAAAAACAGGAAACACGGAGTTCTCAATTGTTTTGGACTGTTTGGTCATTATGAAAATGTGATACAAAACTTCTTATATTTTTTTTTTCCCTAAAATCATATGAAGATGAAATTTATTAGTTATGTACACCTAGTTTGGTATTTTTTTTAATTATATAAAATAAAATAGGAAAGATTTTGTATAGAACCCTAATTCCCTATCTTATTTCATGGTAGACCCTTTTTTTTATTGTTCTTTCAAAGCACATAAAATTTTTTTTAAAGATTTCACCGTACCTCTCATCTTTTATCTCCCTCATTTATTCACTTTTGAAGATAAAAATTAACCCCAATAAACTTTTTTATACCAATACAACACCGATTAAGAAGTATAAGTTGGCTCAAATAGAAATAGAGAGAAAAGATATGGGGATTTATGGTCTTATCGATGGTATGACCATTGACATAATAGAATGGAAGAATATGATTCTTGTTGGCAACCCAAAATAGTTGTGACAAGGCTCTGATGATGATGATGAGATCGTCCGTTTCGATAGAGCTTCCATGGATGAGCTATGGTTTCGAAATATCATTCATTTAACAAATATTATCATTCTATTAATGAAAACTTTAATCATTGGTAGAAATTGGCTAATTTCAGATTTCCTAATGTATAAAATTTCAACTTAAACCAAATATAATTTTTCAAAAATCCCCGTATCTTGACTGGGTAACTAAACACAATATTTTCTATCACCAGATACTCAAATTTCTACCTTCCAAATTTAAGAATTAGAAGTCTCCAACTATTATTCGAGCTTCCACAAGCCAAATGCCCTCTCAAAGAGTTAATTTGGAACCACAATTTTAATAAAACATCGACTGCTACTACCACCGCTATATATCTTTACATCGTCACGGGCTTTAGAATAAGCACGAATTATTTTTTGACAAATAAAAAATTGGACCATTTTTCGATTTGTTAGTGTCATCCTTGCGCAAAGGCCATGCTAATCTTATCTGTATCGTTCTAATTTTATAGGATGTCTCCAAAGAGACAAGCACGAATTATTACGGAGGCCTTTCTCAAACTCCTTAAACAATCTCATGAAACGGTCAATATCTAAATGCAACACTTTGAAAGGTAAGATGTTCTTATGGGATTGTCTACAAAAAAACTATTTATTTTTATTATATGGAGGTTGCAATCATTCCTACTCATTAAATGTCAAATTGGATGGTTTGGGATGAGTCACGAAGTTTAAATTTTTTTTAGAACTTTGTGTTTATTTAATGACACTCTTACAGCCACCTATTGAAAAAAACCGCAGTACCCTATTCTAATGTAACACTAGTATATAAAATATTTTTACACGTCTCAAGATTTTATATGTATGTGATTTTAACATTTAAAATCTTGCAGCATCTTGAATCCTATTTCCAACAGGATCTCTCTCCCTAAACCGACGATTATTTACACGATCGTTTATTTCTTTCCTACGTGTAACGCACGCTATCCAACTAGTAAACTAGAAAGCATGTATAATTTTGTTTAATGCATTTCTTCATAATATAGTAGATAAGGAAACGAACTGGTATCATTGAAAACCAATCTGGATCCGTGGATTCCATTCGGGTTAGGTATTTTTTTAAAATAATGGTTGCAACTTATAAGTCCTAGGCTCAAATTTTCCTTCATTAAACACTTGTTCCGGTTCTTTAACCATTGGAATGGCACACGACAAAACTAGGAAAATAAGAACGAAAATTATTAAACCTTTGTCTAGTAGTATATCATCGGCAATTAAATTTAACGAAAGTTTATTAAAAAGTCTCATTTTATTATCAAAATTTAAAAAACCGTTCCTTATATTTTATATTTTACGCTCAAGTCCCACTTTTTGCGAATGCAAATTGTATTTTCATTATACAAAGGTGAGAGAGAAGCCATTTGATAGATTGAAACACTATATACTTTTGGGAAAAAGTTTATATAAAGTCTAGGCTCTAAACCATCACATTAGAGCCTACCTCAAAAATTTCACTACAAAATGTTGTTTTGGTGCCCAAATATTCTCAAATTGATAATCTAGACATCAAGATGCATAGACATGAGAAAAAATGGATTTCAAGTTTTGGAAATAGTTCATCTTATAACACATTTTTGGACCGTCAATTTTCATGATTTTTAGTTTTGAAACCACATTTCTCGACGTTAATTGAATGAGCGTTTTACTTGATTGTTTAGAGCCTCGGCTCTATACAAACTGCATCCTTTTTTTTATTTATTGCTGTTGATATTTGAATGCGATAAAAACCCCATTAAAGTTTAAACTATCATTTTAATTATTACGATCCGAGACAAAAAAAAAAGTAGCCTGCAAAGGCAAAATTGTGTCTGTACCTTATGAATTATTTCTGACCAAATATTAAGCGTGCGTCCTGTATAAGGGCCCCGTGCATTACATGAAAGAACAAGATGTTTTTCAAATGCATAAGGGAGCATGTGATGTGTACACTACATGACACATGTTGTTGGTGCTTCGTATGGGGCCCAAAACAATCAAAGTAAGACGTGTCTTGAAATAGTATCGAAGATGTTCTAGCACCGACAATCTTTTGTGATGGATTGAAAATTTATTTTTATATCTAATTATGAACACTTGAAAACAATGGTTTAAAAACCGGATCGGTGACCCGGATCGGGCTTTTCAAAAACCGATCCGGATCGGCGAATCGGCGATCCGGATCGGCGAATCGGCGGTCCGGATCGGAATCGGGTGAATCGGTCAGAATAAAGCTTCAAAAAAATCCGAAAAAATTATTAAAATTCATTATAAATATTGTTTTTTAGGAATTCAATAAAAAATGAGGGTACTCCATTAAGAATTTTCATGTTTTTGGATGAATATGCGAATATTGATATGTCCTATGTTTGGCAATTTTTTTACCTTTGCTAGCATTAAGAATTGCCACCATCTGTTTTTTTACATTACTAGGGACACTAGTGCATGCAGAAACTTCTCCCTTAACCCCTGCCAAGTGTTGCTTGAACCTATGTACCCCACTACTTATCACTCTTTGACAGTAATTACAAACAATTTTGTCTTTCTTGTTGAGATCAAGTCTGACCCCATGTTGCCATGCAGGGTCTTCTATAGATCTTGACATGATTCAACTGTTTTAAGATGTAAAAAGTTTAAATTAACCTGACAGTTCAAAAAGAAAAATAATCACAATATGTAGTGATAATATGTTGCGGTAGTTCATGTAGTCATATTCGTTGTTATTTGTTATTGCAAAATACCTTTTTTGACAATAATATTTCGTACATATCAATTACAAACATTTAGAATAATACAAAATGCAAGCTCCAAACATGGCTACAACTCAATTATCAAGAACATACATTTTTTGCATTAAAAAATTAATAATAAAAACAATTCTTCAAAGAGCCGGCTAACATCAGTCATTCCAACTTAAAAATCCATGAACAACAAATAAAAAAAATACAGTTTTGTATTGAAAATATAATAACATGCATTTTTTTGCATAAATAATCCATCAACATACAATTTTTTCAACCAAAACTTTAACAATAAAAATTTAAAATATGGTTTAATACCTCATGATAATTAAAACCTTGTCACGATTTTCACATCTTTTCGGAAAATCATCAATTTTCAAAAAATTCGATCATGAAAAAAAAAAAAAAAAAAATTACAGCAAACTCAAACAATAAAAATTAAAAATTAGGTTTAAATGTTTAATACATCATGATAATCAAAACTTTATCACGATTTTCACATCTTTTCGAAAAATCATCATTTTTCAAAAAATTCGATCATGGATAAAAAGAAATTAAAAAAAAAAGTACAGCAAATTTTCAAAAAATTCGATCATGGATTAAAAAAAAAATTAACAAATTTTCAAAAAGTTCGATCATGGATTAAAAAAAAAAATTCATAAATTTTCTAAAAATTCGATCATGGATTACAAAAAATTCGATCATGGATTACATAAAATTCGATCATGGATTACATAAAATTCGATCATGGATTACAAAAAAAAAAAAAAACATAAAAAAACAAAAAATTCGATCGTGGATTACAAGAACAAAAAAAAACAATTCCATCATGGATTACAAAAAATTCAATCATGGGTTACAAAAAAAAAAAAAACACAAAAAATTCGATCAAGGATTACAAGTAAAAAAAACAAATTGATCATGGATTACAAAAAAGTTGATCATGGATTACAGAAAATTCGATCATGGATTACAAAAAATTCGATCATGGATTACATAAAATTCGATCATGGATTACAAAAAAGTCGATCATGGATTACAGAAAATTCTATCATGGATTACAAGAAATTCGTTCATGGATTACATAAAATTCGATCATGCATTACAAAAAAAAAAAACAAAAAAAAACAAAAAATTCGATCGTGGATTACTAAAAAAGAAAAAAACAATTACATCATGGATAACAAAAAATTCAATCATAGATTACAAAAAACTCTATCATGGGTTACATAAAAAACAAAAAACAAAAAATTCGATCATGGATTACAAAAACAAACAAACATTTCGATCATGGATTACAAAACATTCGATCATGGATTACAAAAAATTCTATCATGGGTTACAAAAATAAAAAATAAAAAATAAAATTCGATCATGGATTACAAGAAAAAAAAAACAAACATTTTGATCATGGATTACAAAAAATTCGATCATAGATTACAAAAAATTCTATCATGGGCTACAAAAAAAAAAAAAAAAAAAAAAAAAAAAAAAAAAAAAAAAAAAAAAAAAAAAAAAAAAAAAAAATTGTTCTTCACAGAGTCGTTTTACATAAGCGATTTTAACTCAAAAATTCACCTCCAAGTGAATAAATTACATCCAATTGACTATATTTTCTGATAAACAACAATATAAGGAATCAAAAACCTAAATTTTTAACACATTATTTCTAATATATCATGAAAACAAAATCAAAAGGCGGAAAAAAAAAAAAAAAAACAGCGGAATTTTTTTCCCCTGACATCTCACTGTTCATATCAAATTTCTTGCTGTAATTGACCAGATTACGTAAAATTAAAAATTTTAAATCATACTAGACACAATAAAGATTAAAAACCCTAATTATTGAACTCATTTTGTTCAAAATATACCATGAAATAAATCAAATGGCGGAAAAACAAAAAAACCCAAAGTTC
Organism: Amborella trichopoda; assembly: GCF_054954075.1. Classification (NCBI taxonomy): domain Eukaryota; kingdom Viridiplantae; phylum Streptophyta; class Magnoliopsida; order Amborellales; family Amborellaceae; genus Amborella; species Amborella trichopoda. The sequence goes on along the minus strand of NC_142344.1, from coordinate 10,221,114 downwards.
TTACCTGTTTTTGTGAACCGAAGCCTTCAATCTCCAAAAAAGTCTGTTTTTCTCAACGATTTTCACAAATTAGTAACAAAATCTTTTGATTCACAGCTTTAAGATCAATATGCCAACAAATTTTGAAAGATTCATGCCCTATTTGGCATGAAATTTCAAAAATGGCGGAAACCCTAAACCCCGAATTTTTCTTGATCCAAAAAAAACCAATTTTTCCACCATTAAATCGTTAAAAAAGCTGAATAAAGCTGTTTACAGCCTGAAAAACAGATCACGTGCCGAAAAAAACAAAAAAAATGATCAAAAAATGACAAATTTGAAAAAAATCCGTGAAGAACACTGTGCAACCCGTGTTCTTCACGGACTCGCCGATTCCGCACAGTGAATCGGCGAGTCACTGTGCGGAATCGTCCGGTTCTCTCTAGAACCGGACGATTCCCGATTTTTGAACCGATCCGGTCCCTTTTTCACGAATTCCGAGTCGAACCGGGCGAGTCCGGTTCGACTCGGCGATTTTTAAAACGCTGCTTGAAAATATTGAAAATTAAAGGTCTAAATAATGCATTACAAGATGCACTATTACCAAGACTTGAAGTCTCAAGGTTAAGATGATCGGATTTGAAGGATTTTAGCATTGAAACAACTTTTTCTATTGATTTTTTAGGTACACTTTAATTTGATTGTCTAAGGTCTCAACCTTATATAAACTTTTTCTTTTTTTTAATAATAACTTAAAAATGTGTCATTAACCTTTGTCAAAATATACAAGTATGTAGTTTTCTTCCCAAAATCATAATAGCACCATGAAGAGTGTTGGCGTGAAGCCGTGTTGGATATGGTATCCTTGATTTTAGGAACTCATCTATTTCATAGTAACCCTTTATTCCTGTATTAATGGGCACCCTTTTTTATGGTGTATGAATCTTTTGGAGTTTTGTATAGCATGTGATTTCTATTGGGAGAAGCAAAGTTTTTCCAAACCTAAAAAGTTCGAAAGAAGACCAATAGGAATAGGAAAAAAAAAGAGTGAGGCATCATGTGAATAGCCTCTTGGCTTTATAAAAGTAGTTTTTATAGAGAGAGAAAATAATAGATGCAAATATAGAGAAAAAAATTAGGTTTGTTTAGTGCTTAAGTAGATGTTCTAGAGCGGGAAAGATCTTAGGGCTTGAGAGAGAGCTTGTATCCATTGTATTCACCATACTTGCGAGGTATTTTTCTGATTAGTGGAAGTAAACTTTATTGTCCTGTGAATGTAGGTAGCTTGCCAAGCTACGTAAAATTTTGTAGTCTCTTCTTTTAATTTTCGACATTATTTTTGTTTTCCTTGTTTTCCCCAAACCTTGGTTTCTGCCCTCTACAATTGGTATCAGAGCTTTAAGGTTTAAGATCTTTGCTAGGCATAAGGTTTGTGACATATCACAGATCTTTGAAGATGGTTGGAGGAAGTTCAGCCAGATAAGAAATTTCAAAATTTAATGGTTCAGGTTTCTCAACCTAGAAATTAAAGATGCATGCCGTTAAAATGATTGTGTAGTAGCTTTAAAAGGCAGAGAAAATAAACTTGAAAAGATGAATGATGAAGAATATAATGAGATTGATGAATTGGCCAGAGCAGATATTTTCTTCATGTTTGATGAGTCTGTTTCATTTAATATGTCATCTAAAATTGTTGTGAAAGATTTATAGGACAAGCTGAAAAATACTTATGAAGGTAAATCTCTTCCTAATAAAATCTCTCTTTGTTGAAGACTTTACAATCTCAAGATGAGTGATAATGCATCTTTGTAAGGGCACTTGAATGAGTTTAATACCTTAATTAGTAAATTGATGTCACTAGATGTAAAAATTGATGAAAAAGATAAGGCAACTATATTACATTGTTCTATGTCGATATCGTGGGATGGATTTTATGAATCTCAGTAGAGCAAAATCTCTTGAAATCGATTATGTTGTTTCAACACTTCTAACAAAGGAGTTAAGGCAAAAGCCCGGTCAAGATTCCTCTGGGAATATGTTTGTAGCACGATGAAGACTAGTAGAGAGAACTACAATAAGAGATTAGTCAATATCCAAATCCAGAGGGAGTAGGAAAGTGAAGTGTTTGAACTGTGAAAAATTAGGCCATGTGAAAAAAGATTGTAAGACATGAAAAATGAGTGAGGAAACTCCTAATCTGGTTCTACTGAGAAGCCTAATTCAAATGATTATCAAAGAAATCTAATAGAATAAATTGAGTTTTCTGAAGAAGGAGAAGAGTTGTTTGTAAATAGGGGTGAAGTTTTTTAGTATTGGCTACTTGATTCAAGTACATCCTTTGGCATGACTCCACATAGGGATTGGTTATATAGGTACCAACCATGTGATGGATGTATTGTTTACATGATAAACAATTACTCCAGTAAAATAGTAGGAGTTGGAGATGTGAGAATCAAGATGTTCAATAGAGTCATATGCACAATTCCGGGTGTCAGATATATTCTAGGTCTCAGAATGAGTCTCTTATCTTTGGAAAAATTTGATGAGCAAAGCTTCAAATTTATAGGTGAAAAGAAATGTCTAAAAATTTCAAAGGGAGTACTAGTTGTTGCAAAAGGAGAGTTAGAACACAATTTATATAGATTGTTGGTATAACGATTTTGAGATATGCCGATATTGCAAAGGTGGACTCCGTCATGACATGACATACAAGTTTGGGTCGCATGAGAGAGCGTGGAGTCAAGGTACTTCTCGATAAAAACCTTCTCATTGGTTTAAAATATTTTAATGTAGATTTGTTCGAGTCATGCTTATTGGGAAAGCATAACAAATTGCATTTTTCTTTCTCCATCGTTAAAAGTATGAATTTGTTGAAATTGAATCATTTGGATTCATGAGAATTACATGTTAGTTCTATGGGGGGTGCTGCATATTTTGTCACTTTTATTGATGATTTTTAAGAAAAATGTAAGTTTATATGCTGAAAAAGAAATCATATGGCTTCAATTGTTTCAAAAAATTTAAGGCATTGTTAGAAAATCAGAAAAGTAAGAGCATCAAGTGTATAAGAATTGATAGTGCGAGAGAATTTTGTTCTGGTAAATTTAATAATTTTTGTAATGAGCATGGTATTGCTAGGAAGTTGATAGTTCTTGGAACACCTCGACAGAATGGTAGTATTGGGATGAATCTGACCATTATGGAGCGTGCCAAGTGTATGTTGAGCGCTATAGGGTCAGAGCAGTATTTCTAGGAATAAGCAGTTCGTACAACTTGTTTCCTAATTTTTAAGTCTCCCAATTCTGCTATTAACTACAAGACATTAAAAACGTGTAAACTTGTGATTATTTTTTCCTTGATGCATATACTTTGATTCCAAAGGAGGAGAGAACTAAGTTGGATGCAAAATCCAAAAAGTGTGTTTTCTTGACTATATTATGGTACATAGGGATATAGATTGTAGGATCCTATTGACCACAATATTCTAGTTAGACGAGATGTTGCTTTCAATGAAAATTCCATGTAAAAAAAGAACGATGAGGTAGATGCAAAAACTATTAAGATGGAATGCACCCATGGCAACCGGTGAGATAGTGGTCAGATCAAGAACTTGAAATTGCCCAAATGCTTGAAGAATATTTAGATAGTGTCGATTAAGAAGATCTAATAGCCCTAAAAAAGCTCATATGAAGCTTAACGACTATATCTTATCCACTGCTTGCTTAACAGATGAGGGTGAGCCGATTTCTTATCGTGCAGCGTATGAGGTCGAGGAAGCCGATCAATGGAGAGCATCTATGGAAGAAGAGATGGATGACTTACAAAAAAAGTAAAACATGAGACATCGTCGAATTATCAAAGGGGAAAAAGACAATTGATTGCAGGTGGGTCTTTAAAAAATAAGAAAGGCTCAGAAATCAAGTATTGATTTTGATGAGATTTTTTTTTATGCTGTGCATATGTCCATTATTAGAGTTTACTTAAGTTGACTTGGCTATGACTGCTGTTTTTGATATAGAGTTGGAAAAATTAGATGTGGAAACTGTATTTTTGCATAGTGACTTAAAACAGGTGCCGAAGCATCAGTACAAACGATTGACTCTTTATGTTAAACTTGAATGTTTGGAGATGTGAAACTGACCAACACTTTTATATCTTCTTTTATTAAACATTTGTTCTGGTTCTTTAAGCACTGGAATGGACACATGGAAAAACTAAGAAAATGTGAAAGAAATTTATTAAATAAATATCGAGTAGTAGTATATCATCGGCAATTAAATTTAACAAAAATTTATGAAAAAAATATGATTTTATGATCAAAATTAAAAAAATGTTCCTTTTATTTTATATTTGACGCTCAATTCCCACTTTTCATTTTACAAAGGTGACAGAGAAGCCATTTGAAAGATTGATACACTATATATTTTTAACGTTATTAAACCTATGTCGTCGGCAATTAAATTTAACAAAAAATTATAAAAACATCTGATACATGATCAAAATGTAAAAATTATTTTTATATTTTATATTTTACGCCTAAGTCCCACTTTTCAGGATCACAAATTGTATTTTCATTTTACAAAGGTGAGAGGGAGAAGCCATTTGACAGATTGAAACACTACATTGGTTTCTATAAGGTTGCTACATTAAACAATCCAATTAACGTGTACCTCCAACTTATATCATAACATGCAATTTTGCTGAAAAAAATTCTTAGGATTATCTCAAAATCTAATTTAATATCTAATTATAAATTTTAAACTCCAAAAATTATTAAAATCAAGTAAATCTATAAACATATGAAAATCTTGAAAATGGATTGGTCTAGATAATGTATTGTAAGACGCACTATTTTTAGGACTCAAACTCCTTTTTTTTTTTCATATCATACGTTTCGATGTCGAGATGATCACTTAGAGGTTTTTCAACATTAAAACCTTTCCAATAGATTTTTGAGGTGCATATGCAATTTTACATTTTAAGGTAACAACCTCATATAAACTTTTTTCATTTATTTATGTTTTATGTACACTTCACCTTAACTTAGGCCTGTTTGGGTGTATGGATTTGAAGGCATGGATTTTTAATATCTTGGATATTATCAAAATCCACTGTTTGGATAGGATACTTATAATCAGGAAAATCAAAATCGTGGAAATAAGGCCTACTTTGCCATGATTTCATTTTCACGCCACAACCTTTTTTTTTACATTTTCAAGGCCCATGGATTTCACTTATTGGCTCTCTCGACCCGAAACATAGGGAGCATTTGGTAGGTATGAAAATTTTAGAGAGAGAAAGTATCTAAATTTTTTAAAGAGAGAAACTATCTCAAAATTTTTAGAGAGAAAAACTATCTCAAAATTTTTAAAGAGAAAAACTATCTCAAATTTTAATTTTTAGAGAGAGAAAGTATGTTAAAGTTTTAGAGAGAAAAAGTACCAATTTTTTTAGAGAGATGATCTATCTCAAAATTTTAGAGAGAGAAACTATCTCAAGTTCTAACTTTTAGAGAGAGAAAGAATGTTAAAATTTTAAAAAGAGAAAGTACCAATTTTTTTTAGAGAGAAACTACCTCAAAATTTTAGAGAGATAAACTATCTCAAAATTTAAGTTTTAGAGATAAACTATCATATTTTAGAGAGAGAAAGTATATGCAAATATTTAGAGAGATAAACTATTTCAAAATTTTTAGAGGGAGAAAAATCTCATATTTTAATTTTTAGAGAGATAAACTACATCAAATTTTTTCAAAATTTAAGTTTTAGATAGAGAAAGTATCTCAAATTTTAAACTTTAGAGAGATAAAGTATATCAAGGTTTAGAGAGACACTATATCAAATTAATTTTAAAGCGAGAAACTATTTCAAAATTTTAAAAACTATCTCAAACAAGAAGTTTTAGAGAGAGAACTTTTTAAAATTTAAGAGTGTAACTATATCAAATTTTAGAGAGAGAGTGCATAAAAACTTTTAGAAAAAGAAACTATCGCAAAATTTTTAGAGATCTCAAATGTTAGCTTTTATAAAGAGAAAGTATCTCAAAATTTGAGAGAAAAACTACATCATATTTTAGAGAGAGAAACTACTTAAAAATGTTTATAGAGAGAAACTAAATCAAAATTATTGAAGAGAGGAAAGTTCTCAAGTTTTAAGTTTTAGAGAGAGAGTATCTTAAAATTTTAAAAAGAAAAACCATATTAAATTTTAGAGATAGTAAAGCACCTAAACATTTTAGAGAAGAAATTATCTCAAAATTTTTCGACAGACAATTTCAAATTTTAAATTTTCAATTTTGGATAGAAAGTATATTAAATTGTAGAGAGACCAACCATATCAAATTTTAGAGAGACAAACCATATCAAATTTTAGAGAGAGAAACTATTTCAAAAAACTTATAGATACAATATTCCAAAATTTGAGTTTTAGAGAGACAAAGTATATAAAAATTTTGGAGAGAGAAATTGTGTCAAGTTTTGTTACCAAACAATGGACATGGGAGTGATTGCAAGGAATCCATGAATTTTGTATAGTTTTTCTAACCAAGAGATTAGAGGAGGAATCCGTGACAAAAATTCTTGATATTGAAAATCCATAGATTTTCTTCGATTTCAAATATCTAAGATTCCTAATTTCCTCTTATTGAAACGGCCCCTAGAGTATTTTTGGCGTTGACTCTATGTGAAAATACCTACACTAGTGTCCTCCAAAGGGCTTTACAATCTCGGCTCTCTTCATATATATATATATATATGTATAAAGAGATATGATCTTATAGAATCATTCCCCACTTATGTGTGTAGGATCCTAAAGGATTACCATTAAATTTGATACGGATTTTTAAAAAAGTTATCACATAGGTGTAGGACTTGACTTTTTTAGAGATCCGTATCAAATTTAATGGTGATCCTTTAGGGTCCTACACAGATAGATGGGAGAGGGTCCTATAAGATCATTACCCATATATAAATATACAGAACCCAAAGATTATAATTTTGCTCATATTGTTTTAATTGCTGCTAATATTTGACGGCAATAAAAACCCCTTTAAACCATCATTTGAATTATTATGTGCCCAAACGAAAGATAGCCCGTGAAGGCCAAATTTTGTCTGTACCTTATGAATTATTTAGGACTATAAATATACCATACACAAAAAAACAAAAGGAACGAACAAAACGTTTTGCACATGCATGAGGGAGCATGTGATGTTTTATAGTTGGTGCTGCGTACATCGTTTGGATATTCGCAAGATATCGTTGAGAACCCAAACAAAACCATTTTTTGGAATCAAAAGCCTTTTTTTTTTTTTTTTTTTTTTTTTAAAGATTTTTATTATTTCCCTACTGTATAGAAATTCATTACCCATCCAGCAGTTGAATTTAGATCAAATAAGCCATTGACTGTATGATCTAGACCCGATGCTTTACAGTATTTTATTTTTAGTTTTCATACTACAAATTATATGAATATGAAATTGGGACTGTATATAATGAGACCATTTCCCTTTTATACAATGTGGTCGCAATTCTTTACAATCATTTGATGTGAAATTTTATAGCTTGGATGTGTCACAAAGTTTGAAAAAATTTATTTTGAAATTTGAGCTTAGTAATGGAATAATTGCAGCTACCTAATTTCACATCCAATGGTTAAGATTATTGTGACTATCTTGTATCAAAGATAAATGGTCTTATTCTATAATTTTTTTTTTAAATGATATGTGCCATCATCTCAATGGGGCACTAAAACTAATATTTTCAACAAAATGAAATGACCAAAATACCTATGAAATTGTTAGGGGTATTATGGTCATTTTATTTTATTGGAAATATTTTTTAATATTTTTTACAATCGCGAGTTTAAGAGAAGAGTGGATGTTCAAAATTTAGTGTCAATTTTTTTTAGATAAAATAATTAAAAATAAAACAGTATAGATGTGTGACATTGTAATTAGATCCATCTCAGTCGCTCATTCAGATCTGAAGGCCAGATAAGGGGAAGTACATAACTCATAGACATTAGGAAAAGTACAGCAAGCTTGCCCATTTTTTCAACGGTAACTTGGAAATGTTTAACTAATCTTTGTCGAAATTTAAAGTATGTAGTTTTTTTCTTCACAATTTCAAAATAGCACCATTAAGAGGGTGACCAAAAGGTTCTCATTTTCGTTTAAAAGTTCAAAGAAAAGGTTCTTATTTTACTTCTTTTCTTTGTATTTTGGGGGGAGATTAGCTTACCAATTTGAGAATTTTGCAGCCTATTTTATATTTTCATGTCTTTCTTCTTTCTCTTCTTTTGATTTTAATTTTCTTCTCTCTTTGATATTCTGTGTCATGTCACTTTCCGCTGTTCTAAGCATCCTCTCTCGTCCTTCATTATTCGTATTATGAAAACTACTGATTTGGTATGCGAATCATTGATCGGGATCAAAATCACAGTGACGGACCGATTTCCACCGGCTTCGAGAATCGGCCCTAATACCTTTATTTAACAATAAGACTATGTTCAACACTCACACACACATATAGGAGTGATTTCGTGTAACCATATTATTATATTATATTGAAACTACACTTCTAAAAAATCATGTTCGTGGCATTTGTATGATTTAAAAAATTGCACACAGACCGTTCTTCAACCCAATAATCAATCTAAGAAAAAGTAAAATTCAATTTTCATTTTAGATATACTAAAAATGAGTCCTCCTCCCCCAATGAATCTAGGCTGTCCATTTGACGAATTTTAAGATCTAGGCATTTACGAACTCATAATCAAAAATTTATTTTTTAATATCTAATAAAAATAAAACCATTTAAAAATTTTAGTAAGGGAAAAAAAATCTTTCTTAACCCAAGATCTAGACATCTCACAAAAATGGATGGCTTATGTTGATTGAATAATAAAACATTTTCTAAGGTATGTTTTTCATTATTATTTTTTTGTTTTTTATGGATTTTTTATTGGAATGAAAAAATATATTTTAAAATTGAGGTATGGTAGGTCGAGGCTTGAGTATCGTGGGTTGGATAGGCTCATGGTCGAATTTTGGTTGGACAAGGTTTGGCTTAGTGCCGACAGAGTCTGGCTATATAGTTTAGGATCTAGTCCTCAAAATGTGGGGATTCGACCACTACTTATAGACATTTTTCCTCCTTAATCACTGTCAAGAATCTGTGGTCAAATCTCGACCGTTCCTTACAAACAGCACTAATGGCCTCGTCAATGTTGTTATCAGTATTGTTTTGTTGAAAATACTGTTCATGATGCAGATTGGAGAGATCTTCAGAGGAAGATCCCACGGATCCGAACCACAAACTGATTTTTAAAAAAAAAAATGATAGAGAGTGGGGGTCAATCGAATTCTAATTTGATGTCAGATTTCTAAAAAATGAGCAGATCTGTGCTTAGATCAATGGCAGAACCATCGTTGATCCATAAGCATGAAAGATTGAATGAAAAGAAAAGAAAATCATAAATCTAATAAAAATAATTGAAAAATAAGAAGAAAAGATGATGAGAAAAATAACATCAAAAGCTTTGAGGCCTCACCTGTATCAGAACCACAGCTGTGTTTACACTGTGTGTCATCTGTTGTTCTCTTTTCAAACATGACCAAGCCTTGGCTTGGGTGAACTCGAATTTTACTGATCTAGGCTAAAAGTTGGTTTCAGGGGGCTAGGGCCTCAATGTTGCTTATCTAGATCTAGAGTTGCTCTCAGGTTTCTTAACTCACATGTTTTTTTATTTTCCTAGCTTTTTTTAGGTCCATAATGGTTGCCCAAATATCTTTTTAAAGATTGAAAAATATGTAAACGGATAAGTACCAAAAACTACCAAATCTGTTAGAATACTGGATCACAGGATAGGGACCATGGACTGTGGTAATCTATGGTTTAGAGGTCTACTGAAATAGTGTGATCCTAAGGGTTCAAGATAACTATAGAATTTACCAGTTTCAAAATAAGATGTCTATAGTTGCCCCTCTTTGGCACTCTCTGTCCTTTAAGGGACAGGTCGGTGGCAAAGAAGTAGACATTGCAGACATTTTTTTAGGAACATGATTTTTTTTTAGGATGAAAATGGCTGCAGTTATTCTTTTTTTAGAGTTTTGTTAGGCTACCCTTAAAATACTCAACATTTTTTAATACTAAAATAACCTTTAATTGTAATACAAATTTTTTCAAGTAGGGGCATTTTTGGTCATTTAGAAGGGTAAAAGGGAAATTTTTATAAAAAATAGTGGCATTTTATTAGTAGTTAAAAGCAATTAGTGCATCTTGTGGGTGATGTCATGGGTGATGTCATTATCTACTATTGTTAATAAATGCTTTTGTTTTTATTAAGAATTTCTAGTTTATCCTTGATTAATTACTTAAAATACTCCTAAACAAAAAGTTATTATACTATAGGATAAGAGTATCTAAATGTCTAAAAATGTTGAGCACTTTAAGCGTTTATACTATAAATGGTGTTGCCTAACAAAACCTTTTTTTTTAATAAAATTATTATTATTATTATAATTTTTTTTTTTTTTTTTTTTTTCTAAGATGCGTCCCTTTCTCTACAACTCACGGCCGACCATCTCTAACTTTAATCCTTTTACGAGGCCCTCAAAAATCTCACGGAACAAAATCGATTAGGGCTGCAAGAGAACAAGTGAACTAAACAAACATTATTGTATAGAGCCATGTGATACGATAATAGTCACAATAATAAAGGTGACTATGCTATTGTGATAACCTAAAACAAACAAGATAAGCCCATCTCCTACGTTGACCATCTAAAAGTTAAAGCAGTAAAGATAAACCTTTGAGAAAAGCCTTCTTTCCTAATCTTTTAGTAGCATAAGATAAACCAAAGCAAAATAATGATACATACATAAGATAAACCAAAAGGATAACCTTAGAGGCGAAAGATAAACCAAAACAATAAACTTGCTCTTTTTAGAAGGCAACCAAGTGATCTCTGTTTCTGTTTTTTGTGGCAAACAGTCAAACAATGCCAACAAGAATGATAAAGCAAAGCGATTTTTTTTTTTTTAATCTTTAATCCCTCAAATTTTTTTTTTTTTTTTTGTGCACGGATCTAGTTTGAAATGCCCCACGGTGGGCTCCAAACTATTGAAGATGCAGATCGAAGAGATCTTTAGAGAAAGATCCCTTGGATCCGAACCACAAAATGATTTTTTTAAAAAAATTGATAAAGAGTGGGGGTAATCGAATTCTAATATGAGGCCAGATCTACTCAGAAATGAGCATATATGCTCTCAGATCAGTAGCAGAGCCAGCGTTGATAAAAAAACACGAAAGTTTGAATGAAAAACAAATAAAACTATAAATCTAACAAAAATAACTGAAAAATAAGAGGAAAAGATATGGAAAATCCTTAGTTGGGCCAGTTGGCTCAGAGCACCCAAGGCTTCGAGGCCTCACCCGTATCAAAATCACGGCTATGTTTACACAGTGTGTCCTTCGTTGTTCTCTCTTCAAACTTGACCAAGTCTTGGCTTGGTTGAACTAGAGTTTTATTGATCTAGGCTAAAATTTGGTTTCAGGGAGCTAGGGCTTCAAGGTTGCTTCTCTAGATATAAGGTTGCTCTCTGTCTCTCTCTGGTGTCTTAACTCACACGTTCTTTGATTTTCTTAGCTTTTTGTCTCTGTCGCCCAAATATCCTTTTAAAGAATGAAAAGAGCGTGTAAACATATAAGTACCAAAAACCACCAAATGTGCTAGGATACTAGATCACATGATGGGGACCATGGACTATGGTGATTTATAGTTTAGGAGTTTACTAAAATAGTGTGATCATAAGGGTTCAAGAAAACCATAGAATTTACCAGTTTCAAAATGGGGTGTCTACAGTTGCCCCTCTTTGGCACTCCCTGTCCTTCAAGGGACAGCTAGGTGGAAAGGAAGTAGACACTGTAGACATTTTAAATTCCGCACACCAACTATCCATCAAAGATATTCTCTCCCCGCTCACTTACTTGGGACATTTTCATCGTAGAGTTTTCGGTGTGAGATGTTCCGGTGATTTACGCAAACTTGGGACTCAAGTTGGATATTCTAGCCATGCCACTTAACTTCAAGGGTTTGACAATTTCAAATATTTAAATGTAGCATTTTTTTATCTAGGCTAAAAGTTGGTTTCAGGGCGCTAGGGCTTCAAGGTTGCTTCTTTAGATCTAGGGTTGCTTTATGGCTCTATCTGGTTTCTTAACTCACACGTTCTCTGATTTTCCCTACTTTTTTTCTCTCCATAATGGTCGCCCAAATATTTTTTAAAAGATCGAAAAAAGTGTGTAAATGGATAAGTACCAAAAACCACAAAATCTGCTAGGATATTGGATCACATGATGGGGACCATGAACTATGGTGATCTATGGTTTAGGGGTCTATTGAAATAATGTGATCCTAAGAGTTAAAAAAAACTATAGAATGTACCAGTTTCAAAATGGGGTGTCTACAAATACAAATAGTGATGGTGTTGTTGATCTGTCATAATCATTTATTGCATAAGATGCAACCCCTCGATTTACGGTTGACATGATCATGGGCAGTGGCATATCGGATGGCTGACAACACTACTAGTAGCGTTGGAGTCACTACTAGCACCTGTTGGTTCAAATTTGGCTAGAATGCAAGTGTCCATAGATGATGTGGGTGATGATTTCGGCCAATCAGGGGCAATAATTGATTGTGCCCTCGTCAGACGATGGTGACTCCGCCATTGGTGAAATGATGGTTACTTTTCAGCTCAGTTGTGCAATCAAAAGTTGAGCTATTGGCAGCAATTTGAGCCAATCAATTATTGATTTTATTGATACTGGCATCAACATTGTTGATCCCTGTGTTGAAGACAATGATGGCTTTCTCAATCCACATTCTGAGGTGTTAGTTTGGTGACTTGGCCACCGCTCATTGAATGCTACTGTCACTGTCGTTGACACTAGTGTCACCAATGTCGTGCCGATATTCGTCAAGGCTAACCCTGGTGTTGCAGATACTGTTGTTGTCATTGATCACATATTGGTTTTCCTTTGATTTCAGGCGTTTTGTTTCAAAACTCCTCTTGTCTTGGGGCCATTGTCGGCTTATTAGGGATCTCACAGAGTTTTGGGTTCATGGCCAAGTCTTTGTGGTGGACCAAACATGGCGGTTTGGATGTGAGGGTACTAATTTTGAGATCCTAGGTGGTTCCAGGGCTCATGGTCGTTGTTCTAGTAGTTTTCGATTTCCTGCAATTTCTTCAGTCGGGATTGGGGTGTCTACAACTTGTTTGACCCTAATTTTTAAATACATTTTTTTTCCAGTGAACAATAAAATAAAGTAAAATTTGAAAACACGCCATAGAAAATGCTTTTTTATCGCAATTAACATAGGCCGCCCATTTGGTGGGATGCTTGGATCCATGCCTTAGAAATATTGTTTCCCTTTCCAAAATTATTAGATAGCTTGTTCATCTAATGAACTGGTAAAAGTCTAAATCTTGAAATTCACCAAATGGATGGTCTAGATTCATTATTAGAGGGGGACTCATTTGGACTACATCTAGCGTCCAAATTGAATTTAAATTTTTTTTGGTATTGATGATTGGGATGAAGAAAAGGTGTGTGCAAGTTTTACGATCATACATACACTACAAATATGGTTTTCTAGAAGTGTGGTTTCGTTATATTACAATGATATGGATTGTCTACAAAGAATCTATTTATCTTTTGTATATGGAAGTCACAATCATTTTCATTTATTAGATTCTCTTATTTTTAAAGAATATACGACTAAAATTTCAAGTGATTTAGGTTTATAAAAAAAAATTAAAATTAAAATACGAAATGAGGTTGTGACTGTCAGATCATCCCAGATTCAACCTAGGTCGTTGGGTTCATATGTAGCTGCGAGCTAGTGGGTTAACCTCAAACATTTCTTCTCTCTTTCTCTCTCGTGGTAAGAGGTAAGGTGCACCTTCAAATTTTAACATGGTATATAATTTTGATGTAAAAGGTTCTTAGGATTATCGCAAAATCTATTTTCATATTTAATTATAAAATTTTAAATTTCAAAAATGGTTAAACATATGAAAATCTTGAAAATGGACAGTGCAGATAATATGTTGTGAAATGTACTTTTTTTTATACTTAAAATCTTTTTATTTTTCATGGTCATACATCTCGATGTCGAGATGATCAATCAAATTTTCAACATTAAAACTACCTTTTCCAATGGATTTTTGAGGCATATCCGTAGTTCTACATTATAAGGTTGCATCTTCATATAAGATTTTTCCACATATATATATATATATATATATATATATATATATATATATATATATATATATATATATATATATATATATATATATATATATATATATATATATAAACTCTAGATAATCAAACAACCATATACGCAAAAGATTCGTGCACCTTTTTCTCTATTTCTTTATTTTAATTGGTTATTTTAACTTTTTTTTTTTGTTGGAAGTCAATTTCGATAAATCTATTGGAGAGCTTATCTAGTTGGAAATTCTGAGTTTATGATTATTAGGAAAAAGTTTATATAAAGTTGCAAGCTTAAAATGTAGAATTGCATATGCATCTCAAAAATCCATTGGAAAATGTTGTTTTAATGTTGAAAAAACTTCTAATTGGTCATCTCGACATTCAGATGTATGAATATGGCAAAAAAAAAAAAGAAAAGAAATTTGAATCTCAAAAATAGTACTTCTTGCAATACATTATCTAAACCGTCTATTTTCAAGATTTTCATATGTTTATAGATTTACTAGATTTCAACTATTTTTTTAATATAAGCTTTTATAATGAGGTATGAAAATAGATTTTGAGATAATCCCAATAATCATTTTCACCAAAATTACATGTTAGGATACAATTTGGAAGTGCGCCTTAATTGGATCATTTAAGGTTGCAACCTTATAGAAACCACACCCTTATTGTTGTTGTTGTTGTTTTTGGTGTTATGACCATCATTATCATCATTATTGAGTATGGATACCCCTTAGTCTAGCTGACAAATCCCTTAAATGACCTTTCGGATTTTTTTCCCCAAACATCTGACAACATATTTATTTATTAGGTAATTTGTAGAAAAATCCTCTAGTCCCACTTTTTGAAAACGTATAATGTATTTTAATTTTATCGTTTTTATACCTTATATTAAACTCAAATTGATATGTCATGATTCTTGACATCGCCCACTTATAAAAAATACTAACAATTACTATAATATAAATAAAATTATCATAATAGCTTTGAGCATTTTATGGTTATCATTGTCATTTATTATATTAAAATTATTTTTGATATTTTTATAGGTGTGTAATGGTGAGAAGTATAGAATAATATATTTAAATTAATGTAATATATATAAAAGTAATAAGATAAAAATACAGTTTATATTTTAAATCAGTGAGAGACAGGGATAAAAAGCTATGAAGTTTACATGACTATTTTTAAAGGGAGTGCGTTTTACAAGACCATTTATCTTTGTCACAAGAAGGTTACAGTTGCTCCTAATCATTAGATGTCGGATTGCATGGTATAAGATGTGTTATGAACTTCAAGAAATTTCTTGTTGAACTTTGAGTTGTTAATGACACTCTCATAACCACCCAATTTGAAAGCTTATGGATAAAAATATTGTAATCTTCTGGTATTAAAAATAAATTGTCTCTTTATATACTCTTCTATTTTTTAAATACCAAAAATAAATAAAACCTTTTCGTTATTTACTCTAATTTATCTCACACTAAGAAATTTTGCATTTTCTTGGAAAAGCAATGCCGTGACTTTAAGTCTCATTTGAAAGGAAAAGCTACGTTGTGGTTGATTTCGGTTTATGGGGGGAGTTTGGGAAAGTAAAATAAAATAATATAAGGGTGGCAATAGGGGTGAGTTTCAACCTATCCGGTCCACGTCATGGACCCGGCAAATTGGATCTGTATTCAAATGACGCCGACCTGACCTGAATCGGGTCGATGTTCAACACGGTGTAAAATATATCAGATACATAAAAATATATATTACACATTTTATGAAGGAATTTTATACTTTTGAACCTGTTGACTAGGATCCTGGTCAGGACCGGTCCACATGATTTGGATTCGACATGGAACCTTGTTCAGGTCCATATGAAACTTAAGTCCGGTAGGGATCGACCCGTGACCCAACCCGGATCCATCACCATCCCTCAAAAGTTGCAGCGTTTGCAATTGATAGAAATGAGTTTGGAGGACGTATCTCTCTCTCTTGAAATGATTTGGTCGGGCCATGGACATCAACCCTCTGTCTCTCCCTTTCCCTCTCGACGTTTATCTCTCTCTAAGAACTAACTCACAGAATCAGTCATTTCGTTGGCCCTCTCTCTCTCCTCATCTCTCTCTCTCACCTAACCGACAGCTTTCATAGACCTCCTCTTACACGCAACTGTAGATGTCTTAAATTGAATTTTGATAAGAGCATAGAGTCCAGGAAGTGCATGAATCGGAGGTGTGATAAGAAATTCGGATGGACGAGCGAACCCCATGACGATTTTTTATAATATGGGCAGAGACTGTGGATTTATGCAGAGAAATGGAGGCTTCTTTTAATCATGTTTATATATTTGCAAATGAAGCTTCAAACTCGTCAGCAAAGAGGGAGATTTTTTCAAGTGATGGGGTAGTGGTGGTAGTACCATGCCGCAGCTAAAGTTTAAACTTCCATTGTCACCCAACGTATTAAAAAAAACCACTAATGATTTATAAAAATGTACGGTTTGTATGGAGCCTAGGCTCTAAACCATCAAATTAGAGCTTACCTTCAATTAGTATTGAGAATTATGATTTTAATATTAGAAATCTTTTTGGTAGCCTTAAAATATATTTATATCTTTATTTATATAGTTTAAAGCTTCAAAAATAGTGTAGATTGATAAATCTATAAAAATTTGAAAATCTTGAAAATTGACAGTAAAAAAATGCGTTACAAAATACATTATTTTTAAAACGTAGAATTTATTTTTTTCTCATGTCAATAATCTTGATGTCGAGATAATCAGTTTGAGGATATTTGGGCATCAATACAACCTCTTCTAGTGAGATTTTTGAGGTGAACTCGAATTTGATTGTTTAAAGCCACGGCTCTATACAATCTTTTCTTTTTATAAAATGGATAGGGGCTTGTCAGCCATAATGAAGTACCAAAAAAAAAAAAAAAAAACAGAGACCAAAAGTAGGTTGAATACGAGAGAGGGAAACCGAAATAAAAATAGGAATGTGTAGAAAACAAAAAATGATAGTGCAAAAACATAAAGAAAACGAGACAGAAATAGAAATATGTAGAGACTGAGAAACGAGGAAAAAAGCCAAGGGGAAGTAGCGAAGCACTCGTAATGATGTGATTAGTATATAAGCATTTAGTGAAGTAAACGTCATATCACTAGAGAGAGAGTGCCTGAAGCAAAAGGTTATATTACGTGAGACTTTTAGATAGAGAGAGTAAGGTTATATTACTTGAGACTTTTAGATAGGGAGAGACAGGAGAGTAAATTGTACTTAACACGGAATATCATAAAGGACACGGTGACGTAGAACTGAGTCGGCCTTTAAATTTGTTTTTAGATGGACCACCTATATGCATGCAGTTTTATAATTTCGATCTCCATATTGTTGAAATTAAACAATTTTGTTCTTATAAATCTATCTATTTTATTCCTTTTATGTATATCCACTAGAAACAAATTTTCTGTTGTAAATCCACCTTTACTTTTTGGGCATTTTCCCTTCAATAATTTTGATACTCGGGCAATATTTTTTCTTACAACCAATTTCCAGTAAAAAAATGAATTGTTTTTATCAACATACCTTGAACTTTAACGCGTGTTTCAAAATGTCACGTCCAACATGTGTCGGCCCGACGAGCAAATGTATCAAACCAACTTGCGCGGGTCTGCTAGACGTAACTTGAGTATAACGCCAATCCGATACAAAAAAAATTATTGGATCAATTCTATATTCAAAGTGTGGAGAGAGAAAGAGAGGGCAAAGAAACGCTTGCAAGCAAACAAATCTGCAGGCTTTCCCTTTCAGCCATCGAACCTTTCTTCCTATAATTAAGGAGCTGATATTCATACCGGCTCACCCACCGCTACACTCATTCTTGTATCCATTCATATAAATATATACTACCTTTCTTAGTCACCCCAATTCAAAATTGCAATTATTTTTCATGCCTTAACACTCTCAATTCTGACATAAAAAAACCTCCTGAAACTGGGGGGAGGTAATTGCACATAGCTTTGGATCTCTTTCTCTCTCTAAGACTCTGAAAAGCAGTTCCATGGCTATTGCAAACCCTGCTGTTTCTCTCTCTTCTTTAACCAGGAAACCCATCTTCAAGCAGGGTTCCATAACCCCTTATTCGTCGAGCCTGTTGGGCCGGAATCCCCTTCTTTTCGGAAACCAAATCCTTCTCTCTAAGAAATCCAGAAGTAAAATATCCATTTTCCCTGTATGCTCTCTCTCTCTCCCTCTCTCTCGCTTTTATGTGGGTGCGTGTGAAAGACAGAGACATTAAGAGGATTGGTGTTGTATGGACTTTGGATAGCTCTTGTTCTATTATATGCCTGGTTTATATGTAAAAAGAGAGAGGTTGGTTAAGAGGTTTGGTGTTTGTTTTTTTAACTTTAACCATGATTAAGAAGTTTGGTGTTACATGGATTTGTTAGGTTGCAAGGATCTTTGGACCTGCTATATTTGAGGCATCAAAGCTGAAGGTGCTCTTCTTGGGAGTGGAGGAAGACAAGCATCCTGCAAAACTCCCAAGAACTTACACTCTCACCCATAGCGACATCACCGCGAAGCTCACCCTTGCCATCTCCCAAACCATCAACAGAGCTCAGGCATAAAACATTCTTAAATCAATTTCTCTCTCTCTATCTCTCTTTTTCTAAGGTTAACTTCTTGAAGGAGAGGAAGGAGTTTCTTGTTTCTTGGTTTTTTGGGTTTGATCTGTGGTTTTTGCTGTTTATTTTTTATTGCAGTTGCAGGGATGGTATAATAGATTACAGAGGGATGAGGTGGTAGCAGAGTGGAAGAAGGTGAAGGGGAAGATGTCACTGCATGTTCACTGTCACATAAGTGGTGGTCATTTCTTGCTTGACCTCATCGCCAAACTCAGATACTACATCTTCTGCAAGGAACTACCTGTGGTACTTCTCTCTCCTTTTACTTTTTCTTTTAACTTTTGACCTGGATCCATTGAATTGAATGATCTATCTCTCTGTTTCTTGTGACTTTTTGGTGCTCCTCCTCCCCTGTTTCCTTGTTACTTTTGGACTCTCTCACTCTTATTTTAAAGCTGATTTGTTGTGAATTGTAATGAATAGGTATTGAAGGCGGTGGTTCATGGCGATGGGAACCTATTTAGCAAGCACCCTGAGCTTGAAGATGCATTAGTTTGGGTTTATTTCCACTCTAATCTCCCTCAATTCAACCGGGTGGAGTGTTGGGGCCGTCTCAAAGATGACGATCAGGTCTTTATCTCTCCTCTTAACTCTAATTTCATCTTAGTCTAAGCCACCTCACAAAAATAATTGTTTAAGAAAAAATAAAAAACCCACCCACCAACAGAAATGTTTTTTTAAAAATTAAACAATGCCGTAAAAGACGAGCTAACTCGTTGTGCTTCTAGAATGAAGATGCGTCCCTAACTAAACCACCCAACCGGTTTGAAAAGCAATTTTGTTTTGGCCTAATTGTTTAAATCCTTCACCCACAAATATGAGTCAGCTGGTTCGATCGAACCAAATTGATGATAATAAAATTAAAAAATTAAAATAAAATAGGGATCTATAGAGATTTAAGGGAACTTGGCTTAAAAGAAAAAGAGAAAAATACAAGAGGGGACTTTTACAGGGAATTGGTTTGGTCACCGCATATTCCCATCCAAATCAACAATCCGGATCAGAACTTGCTGGGTTTTAAACTCTGTTTTGGGTACATACTTTTTTCCACACATGGGTGGATTACTGCAAGCAAGATGCGCGAGATTTTTCATTAGTAAATTATCCCAGTGAAGAATTTAAGCACGTAGACCGCATCCTTTGTAAAGACCTCTTTTTTTTTTTTGGGTAATTTTCAATGGGGAATACAAGCCGCTACCTCTTTTTTTTTTTTTTTTTGTGGTAATTTTCAATGGGGAATACAAGCCGCTACCCGTTTTTTTAATAGATTAGGGAGTTACATTTTGAAAGTGTTAATTAAAAGTGTCAACGGTAGGAATGGATACCACGTGCTAATCGGGTGCGTAGATGCTACCATCACGACCCCAACCCCTTTGTAAAGAGTTTAATACATCGAACTACGTAAACTAATGATATTTCATTTCTTCCATAATCACAGTTCGTGTCTATTTAGATATTCATTGTGCCTAGCCTACCCACATGGGGTTCGGACTTCTTTTATCCAAGCCGAGTGTCAATCTGGTTCCTAATGGGATTGGTTCCTTTGGGACCACCCGTTCCCATTTGGAACTAGATGAATCCAGTGTTTTAAAAATCGACAAGTCGAACGGGACTCGCCCGCTTCAACTCGAGAACCGGCACAGCCCGTACCAGTTCCATCACAAAATCGAAACCGCTCGGTTCTAGAGTAGAACCGCCGATTCCCATCCGGTTCAGCCGGTTCACGCACATGCTCTTGTACGTCCGTGCGCACTCACACGTGCGCACGTGCAAGGTTGCCCCCATATTTTTGCACATCGCCCGCTTCTAGAAGAGAATCGGCGATTCCGGCCGAATCACTGCATAGAATCGGATGGTGACATCATGTCTAGGCATGTATGACGTTTCCAAGGGTAATTGGGATATTTGTTTTAAAAATAAAGATAATTTTCGACATTGTTGGACGGCAGCACCACATTCACATGCAATCACGTGTTACCCCATGTACCGTTCGCCTGCATGCTGTTGAATGCTCATCCTCACATCTTTTATAAACTTGGAAGTTGCTTGATATTTCCGATGTGGGACAATTCCCACTTACCTTCAACAGCGTGCAAGCCATCGTCACACAAGCCATTACCTAATAAACGGCCATATAATTTTTCCAAGCCGTTAACTATTGCAAGCCATTGTCCATATTTGTAGCGTTTTAATTTAGCGTGTCAAATTAATAGCACTAATAAACGGCTATATAAAATTTTAAAAAAATTAATAGCACTCATTAATTTAGTGTGTCAAATTAAAAAATAGCCATATAAATTTTTTTGATGTTTACTAGTAAATAGTTTTTTCGATGAGTTTTATTGCAATATTTTATTTTTATTTTTATTTTTTTGTAGCTATTGTGCATATTGCCGATGGGATTTTTTTTTTTAATTTTGTCATCTTTATTTTTCATTTTTTTGGGTAAAGTTATTTTGAATTTTTTAATATAATTACATTAGAATTTATTGGTGGTTTCATTTTTAATTTTAGTCATATGATATGGAAGCCTCTTCTAATAATTTTTTAATCACTTTTCAATTAGATAATATTCTAAAATATTTTTAATTTGTTATTATTTGTTTAATAAAATAATTATAAAATATAAACTAATAATTATAATTTCAGTATATAATATTATAATTAGTTAGGTTGTAATAATTTTGGAGTATAGTTAGTTAGGCTGTAATAATTTGGGTTTTTTTAGCGAATTAGGGTTTTTCGCCAAAACGAGATTTTAATGGCCATTCTTTCATTGATTAGTCTACACTTTATAATAGTCCATGTATAATTATATATTTTATCCATGATAATTCTATGATTTTTTTTTTATGCGATGCAAATTTAATATTTAAGTTTATACAGGGAAAGAGCATCTCAATATATAAAAATTGATGAGAAAAACGAAAGTTAATAATGTAGTACCCTCATTTCTTATTGGATTCCTAAAAAAAAACATTTATAATGAATTTTAATCATTTTTTTGGATTTCTTTGAAGCTTTAATCAGACCGATTCAGCTGATTCTCGATCCGGATCGCTGATTCGCCGATCCGGATCGGTTTTGGAGGTACCCAATCCGGGTCACCATCCGCTTTTTAAACCATTGGATGAATCTATTAAGGAACTAGATAATCAAGACCACACAAAGCGCCTGGTTTCCCCACATTATATTATTATTTATTTTTTATTGGCTGATTCTCACATTAGAGAATTGATCCTAGTTGTCGATCCATATTGGCAATTCATTGATCCATACCAAATTGTCTTATGACCGGTTCGCTTGGCCAATCTAGTTTTCTAAACACTAATTTTACTCATTAATACAACTAAAATATCAACTATTTTTTAACTCATTATTATACTGCCTTTGAGGGTGAAATTAAATAAACAGAGATGGTTGACATGAGGGGGTCATATAAGTTAAGGCATGCGGGTGACATGTGGGGGTCATATAAGTTAAGGCATGTGGGTAACATTAGGGGGTCATATGTCCCTGGTCTATCTAACGTCCATCTCTAAGATGTATGTCAAAAAATAGAAATTATAACATCTTCATTTTCATTGTAAAGGGCTCTTTTTTCTTTTTTCTTTTTTCTTTTTCTCTCTCTCTCTTTTGCACTTTTAGCAGTTAATAGGTCGAAAATCTGTTCTTCCACGGCTCTTTCCAATACCAATTTGATAGAATTTTCAATGGTGATTCAAACTTCCACTCTTGACCACCTTTTAAACCCTATCCCCGTCTCCTGAGTAATCTAAATATTTTTAATGAAATTAATATAAAATTTTGCTATTCATTACAATATTTTTTATGGTGTACGTGATGATTCTTTTATTATTTAAAGGGTGTAGTTTGCATAATGTTGCAACTTTAAGCAATCCAATTAAGGTGTACCTTTATTTTTTATCATGAATATAATTTTGATATAAAAAATTTTTAGGGTGGTTTGAGAATGTATTTTCATCTATGATTATAAACTTTTAAACTCTAAAAATGGTTCAAACAATGTAGATCTAAACACACATGAAAATCTTGAAAATGGACGGTCCGGATAGTGTGTTGCAAGATACACTATTTTGTGGACTCAAAATTTTTTTTTTCTCTTCATATCCATACATCCCAATGTCGAGATGATCAATTAGAGGGTTTTCCAACATCCAAACAACATTTTATGATGGATTTTTTTGGTGCATCTTTGATTATACATTTTAAGGTTGCAACTTTATATAAACTTTTTTCTTATTTAAATAATTGAATTCTGAATAGAAGGCCGTATAATTGAAAACATTATGTATTTTTTGAGAGTTAGTATTAGATATAACCTTTTAAAAATGACAAAAACTTCTATACATTTCAAAAAGAGTATAGCGTATAAAATATTTTATCTATGTTTTCATCTTTTATCATTAGATTTTTTGTTGAAACCTGATATTTTCTTGCGGAAAAGCAAACATGTTTAATTACCCAAAAAAACGCAGCAAAATGTTTCTTACATGCACAATCAATCCAATCACTTTACTTTAACTTTAGGGTAAGCTTATTATGCTTCCTCTATAGCATAGAAGTTCTATTTTCTTCCTTATCTAACCGTCCATTCTGAATGGAGGGTTAAGATTGCCCCAATCACAATGTCACTTTTTTATACTATTTTATTTATTTTGAAACCAAATTTTGGACGTTCACTCATCTATTAAACTCGCACTAGTGAAAAATATAAAAAAATTCTTTTCAATAAAATAAAATGACTAAAATACCCCTAAAAGTTTCAATAGGTATTTTGGTCATTATATTTTATCAAAAAATTATTTTTAATATTTTTTGTAGGTGCGTCCCAATGAGAAAATGGCACGTACCAAATTTCATATTCATACAATTTGTATAAAATAAAATAAAAATAAAATACTTTGAGACATCAGATCAAAGATCAAACAGTGAGTAGTTCTTTTCATCAAAATTGGACGGCTGGATGGTAGGAGGATAGAACTTTTATGCTGGAGGAGAAGCATAGAAACCTTTCCCTTAACTTTATTGAGAAAAAGCAAACATGTTTCTCACACGCACAATCAATCCAACCTCGTTAACTTTCTCTTTATCACACACACCGTGGAAGCATTAGCACTTAAATGGGTCAACCCAAATTGGGTCCGAGTCCAGTGTGGACCCCTATGAGGTCGAGTTGGGTCCACGTCGGGGTTGACCTGACCCGATCCGGTTATGTAAAGTATATAAAATATGTACTAAATAATGTATAAAATAATTTATTTTTATTTTTTTAATTTCTAGACCTAAATCCAAGTCTAGGTGAAAGCTAGACGCGTAGGTTTAGGTCGAGGTCGATGTGGACCCGACCCGATCCGCTGTGACCCCTAACGGGAAGGTGCAAGGCAATTTTGGGTACATGGTGTACGCATGGCTACGCGTCCTTATAATTTGGGCTCCGTGTGTAAAGCAATGGTTTAAAAAACGGATTGGTGACCCGGATCGGGCTTCCAAAAAATCTATCCGGATCGGCGAATCGGCGATCCGGATCGGGAATCGGGTGAATCGATCAGGATAAAGCTTAAAAAAAATCCGAAAAAATTATTAAAATTCATTATAAATATTATTTTTTAGGAATTCAATAAGAAATGAGGGTACTCCATTAAGAATTTTCATGTTTTTGAATGAATATGCGAATATTGATATGTTCTTTCCCTGCATGAATCGCCATTCAGCATTTAATTTACATCACACAAAAGGATAAACATAGAATTATCATAGAATAAGTATATCAACATACATGGACTACAATAAAGCATAAAATTAGTAACATATGATCTAAAAATAAAATGATAGACCACGTTATTGTTCTTCTTGGTCACGCTGGTGCCATTGATTGAATTCGTTTAACAATTTATTGATTCGATCTAAAAACGAATCATCGATATTAGCAGGCGTCTGACTATTTCCAAATCCCTGAGTGTTAGTGTTTTGTTGTGCTCCCAATCTAAAATCCCCGAAGATTGTCCATCCTTCATGCTCACCTGCATTGTCGTACTCATCCCTACACTGTTGCTGTTGGGACTCGATATGTGAATAATATGGCTGGGATAGGGTGGCTTCAGAATCATCATCTCTCTCATTTTCTCTTTGAATAATATGGATTAAAAAAAAAAATAACAAATTTTCAAAAAAATCGATCATGGATTAAAAAAAAAAAATCACAAATTTTCAAAAAATTCTATCATGGATTACAAAAAAAAATTCGATCATGGATTAAAAAAAAAAAAATCACAAATTTTCCAAAAATTCTACCATGGATTACAAAAAAAAAATCGATCATGGATTAAAAAAAAAAAATCACAAATTTTCAAAAAATTCAATCATGGATTACAAAAAATTCGATCATGTAAAATTCGATCATGGATTACATAAAATTCGATCATGGATTACAAAAAAAACAAAAAATTCAATCGTGGATTACAAAAAAAGTAAAAAACAATTCGATCATGGATTACAAAAAATTCAATCATGGATTACAAAAAACTCTATCATGGGTTACAAAAAAAGCAAAAAACAAAAAATTCAATCATGGATTACAAAAAAAAAAACAAACAATTTGATCATGGATTACAAAAAAAAAACAAACATTTAGATCATGTATTACAAAACATTCGATCATGGATTACAAAAAATTCTATCATGGGTTACAAAAAAAAAAACAAAAAACAAAAAATTCGATCATAGATTACAAGAAAAAAAAACAAACATTTCGATCATGGATTACAAAAAATTCGATCATGGATTACAAAAAATTCTATCATGGGTTACAAAAAAACAAAAAATTCGATCATGGATTACAAAAAAACAAAAACAATTCAATCATGGATTACAAAAAAATCGATCAAGTATTACAAAAAAATCTATCATGGATTACATTTAAAAAAAAAAAAAAAAAAAATCCGTATGGGACTCACCGATTCACTGTTCGGACTCGCCGATTCCGTATGGTGAATCGGCAAGTCACTGTACAGAATCGTCCGGTTCTCTCTAGAACCGGACGATTTCCAATTTTTTAGCCGATACGATCCACTTTTTGTGATTTCCGATTCGACTCGGCGTTTTTTAAAACGCTGGTGTAAAGATTTCCCACCACTCCTAGCCTTTCTTTAATGGATATCATCGGGTATCGTATTATGTAATATGGAAAAAACATATCTATATGGGCCATTGTTGACCGAGGTTACTTTAGTCGTAGTTAAATCTTTAACTAAGGTTAGTAGCAGCTATCCTGATCAATCAACGGCTATCTGAATGAGTGCAATTTTAAACCTTTCATTTTCTCCTAAATAATTACTCTACAAGGACTAGAAAATGTTGAGTTCCAAGAGGAACATTTCGATAGGGGTGGCAACGGTTCGGGTTGGGCCCGGGCTTGGATCCAAATTTCCTGGACCTAAATCAATTGGATCCGATTCAAAAATTAAAATATTTATGTATTATAAATATATTTAATATATTAAGATCCAAAAAATATTACTAGACCCATATCTGAATAGTGTTCAGGTCCAAATTTCTAGACCCGCCCCCGGTGGATCTAATTTGTGGACCTTTACCTGTACCCAGATCGGGTCTATCCCTCGGGTCCTGGTCTATTGCTACGCCGACATTTAGATATGGGCTCGGGAAATTCCGTTAGTGAGAATGGAGATCAAGACATCCCTGCTGCTCATATTTAATCATTTGTTCCCTAAAGTTCCTAAAGAAAAATACTTGTCATAGGATCAAGTGCATTTCTAAAAAAAGAAATAGAAGAGAATTCTCTTTTCAAAGATAGCTATATTACGTGGATTCTTATGGAATAGAAAAAGAGAAGATAGCGATCCCACGTGTACTCTAATGGGACCACACGAAGATGCCTAGGGTCCCTATCTCATGAGACGCAAAAGGAAAAGGTCAAAAAGGATTGGAAAAAGTTTATATAGAGTCGAGGCTTTAAACAATCAAATTGGAGCCCATTACAAAAATTTCACTAGAAAACGTTATTATGATGCCCAAATATCTTCTAATTGATCATCTCGACATCAAGATGTATGAACAAGAGAAAAAAATAGATTTCAAGTTTTGAAAATAGTGTTTTTGTAATGCATTTTGGACTGTCAATTTTCAAGATTTTCAAATTTTCATAGATATGTAGATTTACACTATTTTTTAAGCTTTAAACTTCATAAATAAAGATTAAAATATATTTTAAAGCTATTACATAGATTTTCAGTATTGAAACCATATTTCTTGATACTATTTCAAGGTAGGCTTTAATGTGATTGTTTAGAGCCTAGGCTTTGTACAAATTGCACCCAAAAGGATTTCTCAATTATTTAACATGGTCGTCACTTTTAAGTTTCGGAACGGTTACCTGGATATGGGTATGAAAGCGGTTTAATCGGCCTAATCGGTAAATCGGTTGATTCAACCACTCTAATCGAACAAGCTTGGGGCGGTAAAAAAAGTGTTAAAAAATAAAATAAAAGTACAAAAAAATCTAATAAAATATAAAAAACATAGAAAGAATGATAAAACAAAACACATTTAAATGAAGTTAAAAATTAATGAAAAAATAGATTTTAACCCATTTTATATTTTTCAAGGGCTATTTTTAATTTTTTTTAAAAAAGATGGGAAAATATAAAAGTGAGTATTAATGACCAAAAGAATTTTTAATCTTTACCATAATGTAAAGAATATTTAAAAATGCATTACAAATCAAATTTCTTATTTTTGGGAATTTATATACTTTTTTTTAAAAAATACCAATTGATCTCCCTAACCGCTCAAAATCGAAACTGGCCAGATCTAACTGGGTGGTTAGCGGTTAGATCGGACGATTTGCGAACAACGCTTTTAAGTCTTTGTACTCGTAATCATGGGAGTTTTGATTGGTGCTTTGAGATTAAATCAAAAGATATGGATAAAAGGTTAAATATTTGATCTCTTACGTATTTTTTAATAAATTTATTGAAAGAAAAGATATAACAAGTAGGAATCGGGTTGAGTTCAAAGTAGTAGTAGCACCACCCGTCACTTAGCTGCCGGTTTCCATTCTTACTAATACTAAACCCTTTCCAAAAATACTAACATTTTCAAAAAGTTGCTTCACACTAATAACGGTTAACGTTAAAAAAAAGAAACCAAAAAGATATACGGTGACTATGGAGCATCAAGAAAAATGTAGTCCACTGGATAATCACTGCTCATCTATATGCTGGACAGTGATGGATAAATAGAGGGAGTTCCTTATAAACATAATATCGAGCTCAGTGGTGGGTCGCACCATCCATGATTTCAATGGATTGTGATGATCAAGTGGAGTAAGGTTTCTTCCATAGTCCTTCAGATTATAGAGTATATGATTACTTAGAAGAGATCTTTTTCCCTTGGTTATTGATCTTTTTGTGCTATCACAGGGGGCCCATAAGACAGTGGAAGCGAGTGGTGAGGGTTTAGCAGAATGGTCCACTGTGAAAGAAGAGGGCCCAAAGAGCCATTGGGGGAGACCAATGCCCTGCCAAACTGACTGTGACTGTTGCTTCCCTCCATCAAGCCTCATTCCATGGCCTCATGACTTTGAAGAAGACAACATTCAACAAAATATGCAACATGATACTCCACAATCATCTTCCCTTCATGTCAATTGACTCAGCCTAGATTTGAACTTTCAACATGAAGTTCATATCTTCATGAAAGGGGTTTTAATGTTTTATCTTCCCCCTATTGAAGGACAATTAACATGTATAATATGTACAGTTGTGTATTCAAATATTCAAGGTAAATAATTTCTTTCAAGATTGTTTCATTTTCAATGTGTGTTTAAAGTTTTAGTTGTAACAAATACTTTGGTCTTTGGAATTTCATTGACCTATTCAAGCTTATTTTAAGAAATAAGGGTATTTTAAGGCTCTTTCATATGAAGTACATTTAATATTCAAGTCTCAAATCTCTAGAGTTTCATGGATGCAAGCACCCTATATTTGAAATTTCCTCATCTCCTAGGGCTCATCAAAATTGAACATTACATTTCAGCTTCTTCATCTACCCATGTTCACCAGTCAGCTCTTCTCTATCGCACGTGTTCCCTGTTGTATTGCACTGGGCTCAAGAGAGGATATAGACCTCACCTCACGCTTTGCCCGACATCATGTTTTGGTGGGATCCTGTTTGAAAAACAGAAGTCAACTCAGAACCGTCCGAGTCGAACTAGAAAACAGTTGGTCAAATTTTATCCCCAACTCGAGAGTTTGCCAAATGTACCTAAAAATTAGATTAAAAAATACTGTTTATCATGTATTTATTGTTTTTATATGATTTAAAGTTTCCAAATTTTGTTTAAATTTTATAGATTTTGTTTACAATTTTTTTGCTTTTTTTTTTTTTTTTTTCTAAATTGGCTTAGGTGTTGTTGAGTCGGTCTGGTCGGCCCGAAACCGGTGGGTGCCGGATTCAACCTGCAGGTCTGATTAGTAAAACGCCGACAAGGGATGACCATTGGTGGCAGGGCAAGGATCACCGTTGAGAACCCTTTACAAATTGGCCACCTCGGCCAAGTCAGACCCTGCTAGCGGGGTTATTTGATTGAACGACAAGGTTTATACGACTCGGCCGACTCCATTATTCAAATGAGTCATCTCGTCCTCTTCCTAAGATCTATTTTAGATGTGGATTTTGGATTTAAAATTATTTTAGATTTGGATTTTGAATTTAAAATTTTAGGGAATGAAAATCTTAACCAAGTAGGAATACGAAAAAAATGTAAAATTTTAAAATAAAAAATAAAATCTCTTGATAAAATTTCAACACCATTAATTTCAAAATTTAGTGGGATTATTACTTTTTAAGATCCATCTTGTAAATGGATGTTTAATGTGTCATGGGATGCTATTGTACAAGTGCATCCCCTAACGCATCTTCTTTTAATCAATAAAAAATAAATGAAATAAATGAAAAATAAAAAAAAAATGAATTTTTAGCTCTTAAAAATTCATATTTGTTATTATTGGTTTCTGCTCATGTTCACTACTGAAATAGACAGTCATTTGGATTTTTTTAAATTATTTTTGACATTCATTTGTATTATTTACAGTACACAAAAACACCTCTTTCACTCTCTCAAATTGATCACTGAGATGAATAAAGATTAGATGAAAGTTTAAAGTAAGACTCCCAGGCTTGGCATTTTGCTCAGCGACTGAACAATTTGCTCCAACAGAGAAACAAATGTTCTAGCCTAAAGTGGATTGATGGGGTGGAGCGGCCCATCTCCCAGCGCGATTGACGCTAACTCTTATGGGTCGTTTTGATCCTAAAGTATGCAAACTCAAGTTATTTGACCGACTAGGAAAGGGGCTGGGTCGTGGTGATCGCACCCTATACTTAGTTGGTGATGGCACCCCATGCCTAATTACCACATTATGGTTTTCAATCCTCCTGATATCACCTATTGACACCTTCAAAAAAAACTAATTTCTTTATATATCTAAAAAAAATGGATAGGGGCATGTCTTCCCCACGACTTACCCCAAAAAACATTTATCTTAAAGCAAAAAAATTGCTTTATGAATAACATGACCATGGAGAAGTAAGCTTTGATTCACTTGGGAGAATATTGCCCACTAACCTTTCCACCTCTACTACTATTATTATTATTATTATTATTATCATTGTTATTGTTATTATTATTATATTTTTTGTATATGATCCTAATAAATAAATTATTTGATTAAAATATAATACTATACAATACAATATAATATAATATATACAAAATATTATATTAGTTAGTACTTATTTATGAATATATACCATGTATTTTATTCTATATAATACATAATAGCAATAATGAGAATGCCTTCCATCAAATAAATATATATTATAAATACACCAATCAATCGAACAAATAATAAAGGAATTTATTGTCAAAATTAATGTATTATATAACAGTGGTCTTGGTGAAAGATGACAAGGTCAACATAAGGCGAAGAAATTTTTTTTATTGAAAAATTATTAATAATAAACACTATGGGAGCATAGTATTAGGAGGAACCTTTGACAATAAGGTCAGATTCAAAAATTCATTTATAAGATTGAGATATTTGAAGTGAAAGAAGCTTTGAGAAAGATGAAAATAGAAAAGACTTTAGGACCAGATGATATCCCAATAGAAGTTTCAGAGTGCATGGTAGATAGTAATATATTATGTTTAACCAAGCCTTCCAACAAGATCGTGAGAACAAAGAAAGTGCATATGAATAGATGAAAAGCATTGGGACACTTGAGAATAAGGTTTGGGTCGTGGTGGTAGTACCATTTGTATTCCAGCTAAAGTCTAGGCTTCCATTCTCACCTAACTCATTCAAAAAATCACTAACAATTTCAAAAAAAGGGTAAGGGCTCATCATCCCTATTGAATTACCCTAAAGCAAAATTAAGATATAAAACATGTGTATCAAAGAATCAGTTTGGTTTTATGTCAAGGAGGTCAATAATTAAGGATATTTTCTCACTTAAAGCAATTGATTGAAAAGTTTAGGGAAAAGTGAAAAGATCTATGCATAGTATTTATTGATTTAGAGAAAGCATTAATAGGGCATCTAAAGAGTTATTTAGTACGTATTAGAAAAAAAAAAAAAAAAGAATCGCTAGAGGATATATTAACATAGTGAGAGATATACACAAGGGAGCGCTAACTAATTCGAGGACAAGTAATAGAGCGACAAGTGAGTTTTAAGTGATAGTAAGCATATATCAGGAGTTAGCATTAAGCCCATACTTCTTTGTTTTGGTTATGGATAAAATTTAACTCAACATCTATAGAATGACGTACCATGGTATATGTTGTTTGTGGATGACATAGTTTTGATTGATGAGACTAGAGATGAGATCAATGTAAAATTAGAATATTAGAAGTACACTCTAAAATCTAAAGGTTGTTAAAATTAGTTGGACTAAAACATAATATATAGAATGTATGTTTAGCAATAATAGGAATAGAAACGAAGAAGTAGCTTAATATTGATGATCAGGAAGTATCTAAAAGATATTATTTTCTACATTTGAGATCAATAATCTATAAAAATGGAGAGATTAAGCAAGATATCGCACATAGAATTAGAGATGGATGATTAAAATAGAAATGTGCTTCTAGAGTTTTATATGATTGTTGTATACCAATGAAATTGAATGTGAAACTGAAGGATAAGTTTTATAAGATGGTTGTAAGACCAACCATACTTTATGAGCTAAATATTGGGCAGTCAGGAGACAACATATCCATAGAAGGAGTGCAGTTGAGATGGATGAGTGGTACAACAAGAAACGATAGAATCCCAAATTAATACATATTAGGGAACTTATGAGTGGCTCTAATAGGTGATAAGATGAAGAAAAGTAGATTTAAGTGGATTGACCATGTATAGTGTTGACTTAAAACAACACCGGTTAGCGATTTATTTCAAGTAGAAGGCTTTAAAAGGGTAAAAAGAAGGCCTAAAAGAACATAGATAGAAGTAATGAGAAAAGATATGGTGACCTATGACTTGATTGAGGTGTGGTCCTTGATAGCGCAAAATGACAGAATAGAATTCGTGTAGCTGAACCCAAATAGTTAGGATAAGGCTCAGATGATGATGATTATATAATATATCAATAATATCATTAATATATAACATTATAAGAATAAAAAATGTAATTATTATTGTATTTGACTAGTATTAGTAATATAATATTATTATAAAAAATATAATATAATATATTAATGACAAAATCTTAATAGTAAAATAGTATGTATAATAATAATAATAATAATAATAATAATAATAATATATTATTACATATTATGAATAATAATAATAACAATAATAATAATATTATAATAATAAACATATCAAGCTATTTGAAGCAAAATTGGGCCCACATTACTATTCCCTCCCATCGTTAGTTTGGGAGTTGGGCCAGAGAGGCTTGCTGTCAAAAATTGATCAAACCTGAAGTTGCCTCGAGGTGTGTATGGACCATGGTAGTCTACGGTAGTCCTGTAGTGGTCCGTAACATAATTTTTACGGCTTTTGAAGTCTTTTTAAGAGTTGGAGAGGTGGTGAGTTCTCTGTGGTTGCTGGGGCACCTAGGGAGCCTAGGGTTAGATGTAGGTGGAACCTAGGGTTTTCAGAGCATAGGAGTAAAATAGTAAATTTGGTAGGATGGAGACCTTCCAGCCATTAAAAAGTTAACACCCCGACCAAACGGTGGCTCAATCTGAGCCGTCGATCTTTTACGAGCAATTCTAACTCGCACGGTTAGTCCTCGAACGTGGACGGCATGAACGGTTAAAGGCGAGTGTTTTTAGGCGTTTGGGGCAGTTTTGTGGTTTGCGAGCTAAGGTTACTTGGATGAGAAAAAGTCTTATTCGGAGATTACCGAAAAATCTAGGCAAAAAAAAAGCTCCACAAATGCCCTAAATTTTGCCGGCGCATTGACATAAGTCCCATACACATTGGGCTTTCTTACGTGTGAATAAACCTTGCGTACACAGTGACCAAAATAGAACTTCGGTAAACAAACTTGTTTTTTACTATAACTTTCAAACCATATATCGGATTTGAGAGATTTTTGAACTCTTAACCTCCTCTAAAATTTAAAATCCAACTGGAATCAATTTGACTAATTTTTTAACGGGGGGGGGGTTTGAGTGTCATATTGGTGTATGAATTAGTTTCTTATGTTTCTTAAGCTTATATATATATCTAGAATGAGTAATTTAAGGTATTCAGGTGTATCTAAGGTTTAGGTTTTAAGTTCAAGAATGTGACTAGGTCAAGGTCCCTACAGAGCCAGGGTTTTCGGTTTTGTGAAATTCCCTCAGCCATGAAGGAGTGTCACACATATAATATCATGAGAATAGTAACATGAATATTCATATAATAGAATTATAATAAAAATGTATCATTAATAAAAAAATGTTGCTAATATTATAATAAAAAAATAATTGCATATAATACTAAGAAATATGATCATAGTATAGTACTATGCATAATAGTAATATATAATAATAACAATGGTAGTAATAGTAGCATCAGCAGCAGCAGTAACAGTAACAGTAGTAGTGGTTGTGGTTGTTGTTGTTGTTATTGTTATTAAAATAATATGCGATAATTTATTCACACAATCATGGCATGGATTTGTATAACTTGGGGTCTATTCAGATGCTATCCAAAAGTTATATCCCAATAACCAAGTTTTAGCGGAGCCAGATAAAATTAGGTTATGGTTCAAAAGTTGGGTATTTTTACTCAATGAGCCTATAAAAGATCCTCTTAAGACACGTTTTGATGGGAGGAGTAACGTGTAATTTTAAAAACGACTATTCTTTTTTTTGGATTTTCTTGCATGGAATCATTTCCATTTCCATTGTAATCAAACATATATCCATGGATTTCCCAACATGCTGGTCAAAATCAACATGGTGTAAATAAATGGTGAAGTTGCTCATTAGGTAACCTGGGTCTTGCTGGTTTGGGAAGGGTTCTTCGAGATTGGATGGGTAATGTGATCTTCTACTATGCAGGGCCACTTGAGATGCGGACTGCGAATTATGCAGAGATCTTTGCTCTTCTCTTTGGCCTTTGTTCCCTCGTGAAGAAGAATTTGGAGACTTCTTACATTATTGAAGGGGATTCCCTCAATGTTGTAAAATAGTGCAAAGGGGATCAGAAACTTCCTTGGGAGTTAAAATCTTTGTTCTTTCAGATTTTGGATCTCGCCTCATCCTTTTCTGTCTCTTTTGTTTGTGTATAAGGAGGCTAATGTGCTAGCTGATTCCCTGGCCAAAGGAGGTTCCACCCTCTCTGAAGCCGTTATTTTGGATTATGTAGTATCGTTCTAGATTAATAATATCTTTGAACTTTCTCTCAAAAAAAAAAAAAAACAAATGGTGGAATTATGTACTACCTAGTATATTGGCAGAGTAGCACCGAAGCTGAATAACAAATCATTGCCAAAACAACAAGTCCCTCCTATTAAACTATGGGGTAAGCTTTCTATACTTCCTCTACTATATAAAACTTATATACTGCCTCCTATCCAACCGTTTATTCTGAATGGAGGCTAAGATGGCCCTAATCACAATGTCAATCTTCTACACTATTTTATTTTTAAATTTGATTCTACAAAATATTTTGACACCAAATTTTGAACATCCGCTCTTCACTTAAACTCGCCCCTCTAAAAAATATGAAAAGAAGCATTTCCAATAAAATAAAATGACAAAAATTTGCCTAAAATTTTCATTGGTATTGTGCATCTTATTGAAATGATAGCATATATCAAATTTTATATTCATATAATTTGTAAAAAAATAAAAATAAAATTTTCAAAGCATCAGATTAGATCAAATGGTTAGTGGCCCACTTGATCTAAATTGGACGACTAGATAAAATGAGTATCTATTTTTTATACCATACGGGAAGTATAAAAACTTTTCTCTTTATACATCCCTTAGATAACACAATACGAGAGAGATGAGAAGGAGATGTTCCGGTGATTTATGCAAACTTGAAACTCGAGTTGGATTTTTTGGCCATGTCAATTAACTTCAAAGGTTTTCACTTTTAAATTATTGAACCTGATATTTTCTTTGATTTCCTTAGGGTTTCCTAAGGTCTTCTTTAGGTTTTACTTGTTTAGAAAAATGTTTGTCTTGTCAATTCTAAAGAGAGAGATGAGGCGGCAATGTGGTAATCATCATATATAGATATCCACGCTTCTTTATTTTAAAATACATTTTAGAAATTTTGAAAATAGGGAGAGTTTTAAAAATAGAACCAAGAGCTTTGGACAATTTACGATTTTAACAAAAAAATTAAAGTTTTTGAAAACACACGACATATAGTGAATCATTTAAAAAAAAGACAGATATTTTGAAAAACAAATTTTTAGTTAGCAGTTTTAGCTCCTGCAACCATAGAGCCCTCTTAGCAATTTAACGTCATACAGCGATGGACGGATATACCCGACCCTTTATGTCATACGGGGCTAGACGAATACACCCGACCTTTTATGTTGTACAGGGTTAGATGGATACACCCGACCTTTTATGCCATACGGGGCTAGACATTTTCTGAATATACCCGATCTTTAACATCATACAGGGTTAGACGGATAAACCCGATCTTTTACGTCATATGGAGCTAAACGTTTTCTGAATACACCCGACCTTTAACGTCATATGAGGCTAGACGTTTTCTGAATACACTCGACCTTTAACGTCATACGGGGTTAAACAGATGTACCTGATTTTTTACATCATACGGGGTTAGACAGATGCACCCGACTTTTTACGTCATACGGGGCTAGACGTTTTCTGAATATCGACCTTTAATGTCATATGGGATTAGACGGATACACTCGAATTTTTATGTCGTATTGGGCTAGACATTTTGAACTGAAATGTAGTTGGCAGTTTAGACTCGTGCCACCGAGGAACAATTTTTTTTTTCTTTTGAACTTTTTTTTTTGAAATGAAAGATTTTTCTTTTGAAATTGATTGCCAGTTTACGCTCGTATCACCAAGGAGCATTTTTTAATAGAAAAGTTTTGAAATGAAAATTTTAATATATATATATATATATATATATATATTACAGTTTAACCATTTGTGACTACTTTGGTGGAACCTTATATGAGCTTGTCAGGTCATTGCTGGGATCTTCGGGACGAGGAATCATCGAATATTCCTTTATCTTCCAACCTCAGCTTTTGTATTTCAATTCAAAGGATAATTCTCTGGAGTTTTCGAGCAAAACAGTCTTGGAGAACACAGGATAATGACCCTAGGTGCTTGAAATATCTTTGAATTTCCAATTTCATACCTCCACCACCTATCTTTCGAAGTCTAGATGATCAAGGTCCTTAACCATGTTCTATCAGGCTAATGCTTTTTTTTTTTTTTTTTGTGTCTGGTTGTCTTTTTTCCAACGCTTGGGTTTTTTTTTTGGGTTTTCAGCCTAACGGATTTCTTTTTTATTTACTTTTCATCGCCCTGGGTTCCTTTTCGGGTGTTCAACCCAGATACTTTTTTTTCAATGCTTGGGGTTCCTTTCGGATTTTTAGCCTAGTAGATTTTTTTTTTTTTTTTTTTTAAGAAGAAGACGATGACGAAGGAAGAAGAGGATGAGGAAGAAGAAGAGTCAATGAAGGCCTTCTTTTTTTCTTTTTTGTGGCAATTCGCCTTAAGATCATGTAAGAATCGATCATTTTTCCCTTCTCTAAGTGGCAGGGAGGTTCTAATATCGATTATTTTCTTAATTCCCTTGTCTCAGGCTGGCATCCAATATCTCTTTAACAATAGTCGTTGAATTCCCATTGGACATGTCATTTGAATTTCCTTAACAGAAATTTGTTTTTCAGACTAAGAAGCACTCTTAGTTTCCTAATCCCTGAATTTTTTGCGTGGATGGATAAGCTCATCAGGTTCTCCCCATTAATGGGATAATTTATGTTATCCATTAGGTGTTAATGCATTTTGAAGTAAGGGGCACAAACGCCCCATTTGGTCATTGCATGGGGTGAGTGATCATCCAACTCTTTTTCAATTGTCTTTTTCATTCCAGGATTTGTATTTCTTTTCGAAGGTTAACTCCCTAGTAGGCTCATTCTCAATGCTTGAGCTTGGGTGAGACTCTCGCATAGAAGAGTGACTGAGTTAACAATTAGATGACCTTAAAGCACGTTGGGAGTTAACAAACAAGGGCTCAATCTCATTAACTGCCTATGTTGTGCCCTATTCATGAGAGGAGATAGTAATTTAATGGGGTTGCCCATGCAGGGCTTTCTGTTCCGTTAGGAACTTGTTCTTCACGAGATGAACTTTCTTGATATGGGGGTGCCCCGGTTATCGAAGTTGTGCTCGTATCATTAATGACTTTTAGAGAGCTTACCTCTTGAGGAGGTAACATGGTTGGATTTTCAATATCCAATTCTTCATTCCAGATTGATGGATTATTCAAAATATCTTGTGAAGGTGGTTCGGGAGGTCTCCTTAGAATTTTTAGAAGGTCATCTTTCCTTAGTGTTTCTGGTTCTCGAGGTGATAAGTTTTCTTCAAAATTTTGTTCTTTTCTTTCCTCTTGAATAACTATCATTAAACTAGTCTTGTCTCCATGACACAAGGAATCGCTAGTTATGGAGCCTTGACCAAGCATATGCTCGGGTTCATCTCGGATCCTTTGTGTGTTTAATTCACCATCCTACGGGTGTAGGTCACCTTTTATCACATTCACTTGGAAAGATGGGCTAAAAGGATCATCAATAAGAGTGAATTATATTGTCATGAAAGTCTGCATTCTCCATGTGGTAGAGTAAGTTTTAGTCTCTTCTCATGGATGATTTGTAGAAGGGATGCTTTTCTCGATCAAGTGCACATCTCCTTGTTGAGAAGGTTCCTTATAAATAGAGTCCTCATTCCCTTCTCCTTCTTCTGGAGGGTCAACTATCATTAGGCAATGAAGGACTATGGCTTCATCATCCTTGGCTCGCTCATGTTGCAATCCTCTTTCAAGCATAACATCAAATGAGTAAGGGATCATACCCTTACTGAAGAATGTGACATATTCAAGGGTCATGTTCTCTAATGTCATGTCTATCTTCGCAGATTCAGGGAGTGAAGTTTCAATGACTTGCATAGCGGCCTCTTTGAATATTGTTATAAAGTTAGAACGACTCTCCCGACTTTTGCTTGGTGGATGTTAACTCACCAAGGATGATAGGACTTGGTCTTCCCCCATGATAGAGGGAGAAAAATTGCCTAAACATTTCGTTAGGAATTGCTTGAGGGTTTTCCTTCATGAATTTTTGATGCCACATTAGGGTCTCCCCTGATAAGCTATGCGAGAACATGACCTTAAGTTGATTAGTAGGTCTCGCAGTGTATGGACAATTAACAGATAAGCATTAATGTGTGCCTCAGGATCTTCTTTTCCATAACATTTGTTTCTAAATTGTGGCATCACAAACCCTACTGGTAGATATTCTAAGAGTCCTAGAGTCTCTTGTACGTAGGCTTTAGGAGCTGAGAAATATTTTATTCCCATTCTCTCTAAAGAGTTTTGGAGACATTTCATGTGGTGAATTGGTTGTTGGTATAACGGTAACCTGGCTTGATTGCATAGTCTGTTGAACATGAGTTTGTGGTATATGGCTTGCATAGATTGGTTATTGGGCCCATGTAGTATGTTGCCCAAAGGATTGAGCCTGGAGTGTGTGTTGAACTTGGTGTGTCGATTATTAGCCTATAAATGCACCCGAGTTGAATTGAGCCAGAGCTGACCCGTCGCTCGGAGTTTGCACTACATGGCAACGTAAGGAGGCCTGCAAGATAGGATCACCATTTGATTTGGACGGACAACTAGAGCTGCTATGATGACTAGACCTCTAACCTTGAGTAGTGATGTCCGCCGATCCTTGACCTTGACTAGATGATCTAACCCTAAGGTTAGGATATTCTCTTGCCTCAGCACTTGACTAAAAGAGTGAAGGAAGGCCATAACTACTGCCAGATGTAGTTTGCCCTTGAGGTAATCCTAAACTCGAGTGATGACTTGAGTTAGACCCTTGGCCCTTAGTTGGTTGGATTGTCAGGCTAGCATCCCTAGGGTTATCCTGGTTTGAGCCGATATAACATGTCTAAATTTACTACGCTGGATAGTGTACCATCGATTCTGCAGGTCTTGAAAGAAAGCATGTACCTTAGGATTGTCTTGACATCGGGTTAGGTCAAAACCCTGCCCTTTACTGATGCTAGGTTGCTTGGATAGACTTTCCCTAGCTGTGTGTGAATCCACTTGCTCCCTAACTGGTTGATTACTAAGACTGGAATGCTAGGCTACTAATTGAACATCAAGGTTAACCTGGCTAGGATTGACTGACTCAGAGATCTAGGCCGGCCTTACTCTTGGTCTGCCGACTGGATTGGAGGCTAACCCCCACGTTTTGGAGGATTGCCCCTGACCTAACCCCTTGACTGTTCATGGTGTTAAGAACCCCACTAACTTGTTGGCTCGTGGCTTTTAAATCATGGCCCTGAGGGTTACCAATTGGGCAGCTCATACTGTTAGGTATGGTTCCATATGGGTTGAGACTCGGCTCACTAACACGAATATGGATTTGCGAGGGAGCACTATGGCGATGCCTCTCAGACTAACTAGGTTCCTTGGATCTAGACTGAGCTAGAGCCGTAAGGTTGGACCTTGTTATGCTTTGATCCTTGGTTATGACTCCTAGACTTGTGCTAGACTAGAAAGGTTGCACCTAGCTTAGAGATGGGCATAGGTTAGACTTTGACTTTAGCCTCAATGGGCCTGGTTGGACTAAGACTCGAACCTGGTTAGACCTAGATTAAATACAGGTTAAACTGAGGCCTAGATCAAGGGTGGGCCTTGTTTGGACTTATGCACAGACTTAAAGTCGAATCCTGGTTTGGACTTGATTCAAGAGTTGATCTTAACTGGGCATGAGCTTTGTCCTAGGCCTAAAAAGACCTGGGTCTTGACTCGATGAGGTTTGAAACCTAAACTAAGGTGAACCTAATCTTGGTCTAGGGACAACAATGAATCTAGAATTAAGCTCGGACCAGACTTGATGGATCTTGCTAGACTCGATTGGTTTCGATTTGAACCTTGAGCTAAGATGAAGCTAGTCTAGTTTTAGAAACAACTGTATACTTAGACCTAGGCTAGGACTTAAACTAAGATCTAGAGCAGATGAGTACGAGTCTTGGCTCGGACAAAGAGGGGGCCTAAGTTTGGGCCTGGGCGTGAACCTTGTTCGAACCTAAGCTAGGTTAGGCACAAGCCTAGGCTTGGACCTAGAAGAATTCGATATCAGACCGGGTGTTGGCCATGACTGGATCAAGGTTGGGTTAGGCACGAACCTTGGCTCGGACCAAAAGGGGGCCTAGGCTCGGACCTAGGTGTGAACCTGGTTCGAATCTTGGCTAGGCTGGGCACAAGCCTGGACTCAGACCTAGAAGATTTCAAATTTAGACCGGGTGTGGACCTGGACTGAGATCTTAGACTAATCAACCTAGATAAGCAAGCAATGCAGTGGAAAAGTTTGCCCTAAATTTATCGGTAGGCTAGGTCTGAGTAGACTCTTAACTATTGAAATACGGCTAGGCTAAGTACGTCTCCATGTAGGTCTTGATCACCTATTAAAGGAATCAACCTGATCCTATTGTATGCGGAGTTACTTTGAGGCTAAGGCTTATGAAGGGGCGCTCACAATTAAAGTTATGTGAATCCCAACCATCTCGGCTCTCAATGCTAAGTTCCCCTCAAGACGTTAATGTCGAATTTTGGGGGATTTCAAAAAAAATTTGTTGGTTTTTTCCGGACTTCCCCGGTACATTGTGTGCAGTAGTGTGTAAAGGAGAACGCAAGTGAAAAGAAAGTAGCAAACAATAAAACATACAAGAAAGAAATGCGAGCACTTAGGCACAAATTGTGAGAAGTGAGGTGTGCTTTGAGTCGGATTTTAACCGACCGAGAGCATAGTTCAAGTGTAGGGTAAGCAACCCCCAATAAGGTATGAAGTGAATAAATCTGGAACCAGACGCAGCCCGTGCCTAGTTGTGAGTGTGCCCCGAGTCGAGGGTGATTTGATTAGGGCACAATTAGAGAGAGAGAGAGAGAGAGAGAGAGAGAGAGAGAGAGAGAGAGAGTTCTGGTGACCATTTTTTTATTTTTCTCTTTTTTATTGCTTTTTCTTTAATAGAAAGAGAAAAAAGCGGTAAATGCCGAATTATAAGCAAAGAAATGAAAGAAATTTCTTTTTATAAAGTATTCATTTTTGTTTTTTGTTTTTTATTGTAAAGAGCAAGAAGACTTAAAGGTGTTTTTTTTTTTTTTTAAGGGAAGATTCCATGTCCTTTTTT
The DNA here is from genome assembly GCF_054954075.1 of Amborella trichopoda. NCBI lineage: Eukaryota > Viridiplantae > Streptophyta > Magnoliopsida > Amborellales > Amborellaceae > Amborella > Amborella trichopoda. The sequence continues at coordinate 10,179,192 of NC_142344.1, read as the reverse complement.
TTAGAAAATGAAGTGGCTTTAAAAGCATTAATTTCTTAAAATTCCCACCGTTTTTTTCAAAATAAAGTGGCTTAAAAGCTTTAAATGAAGATTCCCTCTCCTTTTTACGTTGTGATTTTGCGTGATTTGTTGATCGTCGGACCTAGCATGTCTATGACGGTACCGTCACGGACCTAGTATGTTTGTGACGGTATCGCCATGGACATGCTAGGTCCGTGGCGATAGAAAAACGTGCGCCGCCTGATTTTTTTGGATAGTGATGAGCCTAAAACACTGTTCATTTTCGCCCGTAGGCATTGCGTAGTATCTTATATATATATATATATATATATATATATATATATATATATATATATATATATATATATATAGAAAAAGTCTTCCCAATGCCTATAGGTAAAAATAAATAGTGATTTCACCTACCCTCATCACCTTCCAAATTTCATCGTGCGGTCATGATTGTTCGGTAGTGTTTTATTTTCATTTTTTTTTTACAAATCGAAATGACTTGAAATTTGAAAGGTATATACATCTTACGCGCAACTAATAATATATATATATATATATATATATATATATATATATATATATATATATATATATATATATATATATATATATATGAAAAATACTACGCAACGCCTATAGGCGAAATGAACAATGATTTCTCCTACCTCCATCACCGTCCAAAGTTCATCACGCAGTCACGATTGTCTGGTAGTATTTTATTTCTTATTATTTTTTTTAAACTCAAAATAATCTGATATTTGGAGCGTGTGTTCATCAAAAATATGAGAATCTATGAAAAATATCAAAAAAATATTTTATATAAGATAAATTGACCAAAATACCCTAAAAACGTTTCAGGGGTATTTTGATAAAAAAAAATTTGTGAATTATTTTCTTATATTTTTATTAGGTACACCTCACTAAGATGTACACACGCTCCAAATTTCAGATCATTCTGATTTGTAGAAAAAAAAAATGAAAAATAAAATACTACCGACCAATAGTGATCATGCGATGAAGTTGGACGGTGATGAGGGTAGACGAAATCACTACCTATAAGCGTTGAGAAGAATTTTCCATATATATATATATATATATATATATATATATATATATATATATATATATATATATATATATATATATATATATATATATATATGATTTCGTATGTATGATTTTGGGGACAAAACCCTATTTAAGGGGGAATGATGTAAGGTCCCAGACTCTTTTGCATGAAATTCCTAACCATCGTGAGTGTAATTCCTGCCAGACCGTCGCGAGCGTAATACATGATCTCTCTGTGTATGTAAATTCTTGACTATTGTGAGCATTGTGTATGCGTTTTCCTGGCGCTATGCGTGTTCTGTCCAGCCACCGTGCGTAACGTTTTACCGCAGTGTGCGGTTGAATAGGGGGGTCCAGGGGGGACTTCCTCTTCATTTTCTCCCCCTTCTTTTCCTCACCCATGTGATGCCACCTCACACACGTCACCTCACCCATGTGATGCCACCTCATTGCCACCTCAACTTTATGCTGCCACCTCACTCATGTGCTGCCACCTCATTGCCACCTTACGCCATGCATGTGGCCACCTTCTCTCTCTTTTTTTTTGGAATACAAGCCACTTGGCCTCGTATGCAGCCCTCTCTCTCTCTCTTCCCCCCCCCCCCCTTAATTTATAAAAAGTCCTCCCCCAGCCCTTTCACATTTGGCCCTCTCTCTCTCTTTCTCACCCACGTTTTCTCCTTTAGACTTTAGAACCTTAAGCACTGAAGCCACTCTAAAGATCTTGACAAGAGAAGGAGTTGGAATCTCACGGTGCATGTAAGTAGGATCTTCTCCATGCTTTCATGCCTGGTGTGATGGATGTTCAATCTATTGCGTAAGTATGAAATTGATTTATGTTTTTGTTTTAGTGATGCATGCTTGATTTGTTGGTAAGAACATGAAATTGAAGTGTGATTATGTATATGTTTGTGAAAATGAGGGTGGAGTTATGTTGTCTAAATTTGGTTAAGAATGCCTGCAATTTTCCAGAAATCTGCATTCTCTGTAAATTACACTTTTCATCAACTTTATATGTCCAAATGAGTCCAAATTTGATTCAAATGAAATATGGGTGAGTTCTCTTCAATTGTTCTTAAGGTTGCAGAGTGATATTTTTTATGAATTGGGAGATAGGCTATATTTTCCAAAAGAGTGTCACCTGAAATTTTGAGATTTTTCAGAAAACTACACTCTCTGTACATTGTACTTTTCACTAACTTTTATGTGTCCAAATGAGTTTAAATTTGATGAAATATGGGTGAGTTATCTTCAATTTTTCTTAAGATTGTAGAGTGCGATTCTAAATGAATTGGGATATAGGCTACAATTTCTAAAAGGGTATCACCTGAAATTATGAGATTTTCTAGAAAACTACACTCTCTGTGCATTGCACTTTTCAAAACTTTTATATGTCCAAATGAGTGCAAATTTGATTGAAATGAAATATGGGTGAGTTCTATTCAATTGTTCTTAAGGTTGCAGAGTGAGATTCTTTATGAATTATGAGATAGACTATATTTTCCAAAAGAGTGCCACCTGAAATTCTGAGATTTTCCAGAAAACTACACTCTCTGTGCATTACACTTTTCACCTACTTTTATATGTCCAAATGAATTCAAATTTGAGTCAAATGAAATACAGGTGAGTCGTCTTCAAGGTTGCTTTTGGTTGTAGAGTGAAATTCTTCATGGTTTGATATTTATGCCACTGATATAATATATTTAATGTTTTTGGGTCGTAGGAGCCTTGGACACTTTTGTTAAACCTTGGAGCTTTAATGATGGTTTGGAATTAATTGTCTGGATTTTTTCGGGTGGTTGTGTGTGTTTGGTGTTTTGCTTTCTTTCGTGGTTTGCACTGATTACTCCAACCTGAGTGGCGCTCGCAACCTCATGATCACTCCCGCACCCTGTTGCCCTCCGGCTATTAAAAAAAAGAGGGGCAGGAGGCGGGGTCACCCATCTTTTATTTGAATCAAATTTGAACTCATTTAGACATATAAAAGTTAGTGAAAAGTGTTATTATAGATAATACAGATTTCTGAAAATTTGCATGAATTCTTAACCAAATTTAGACAACATAGCTCCACCCCCATTTTCACAAGCATATGCATAATCACACTTCAATTTCATGTTCTTACCAATAAATCAAGCATGCATCACAAAAAAAAATACAAATCAATTTCATACTTTAGCAATAGATTAAACATGCATCAAACAAGGCATGAAAGTATGGAGAAGATCCTACGTACATGTACCATGGGATTCCAACTCCCTTCCCTTGTCAATCACCCTCTCAAGAGTTTATACACTCTCTCTCTTTCTCTCCCACATTTTTGCCCATCAGCCTTTAAGAGCCCCAAGTTTGAGACTCTCCATTGGAAGCTTGACCTTGGAGGAAGTTGTGTAGGGGACTTGGAACTTTGCTACAAGTAAGTAGATTTCACTTCCATGCTCTCATGATGCATGTTTTTTGTTGATTCATCCAAATATGAAATCATGTGTGTGTGATTGTAAGTATGAGCATGAATGTGCATTGCATGAGGCTTAAGTTTGGTTATGGATGAAATCTTACTATGCATGTGGTTGTATGTTGCAAAACTATGCTTGAAGAGGGCCCTGTTTTCCAGAAAAATTGGGCCTTCATTGTATGATGATTTGGAGTAATGAAATTCTTTTGTTGGTCATGAAAAGTTGTGAATCGAAAAAGATGTGAGTCTAATCTGAGATTAAAGAGGATTCATGTGGTTGTCTACCATGAATTGGGGGTTATTGATTGTTCTTTGAGGTATGCCATGAATAACACTGTGAATTTCTAGGAAGTTTTCATGCTTTTGTAATGAACCCTTGAGTATGTAAATGGTCCAAACGATTCCAAATTACCACCATTTGAAATATATAGGTGTCTACTATAATGTTCATGTTTAAAACTTGTTCAAATTCTTTATAAATGAGAAGCTATGCTTCAAATTATGCAAACATGTCACTGTTGGCAGTTTTCACTAAAATTCATATATGTTGCATCTGTTTCCATAAGTTTTGACTAAACAAATAGAGTCCAATTTCTCTCAAACCACTACTATTTGAAATATCTATGTGTATACTTAAAGTTGCATGTTGAAATTATTTTGAAATACTTTCTAGATTAAACGTTATGCTTTGATATGTGAGGATATGTCACTGTTACAAATATTCAGCAGGTTACAGAAAATATATCCCTATTGTATTGAGTTTTTAACTACCCAAATGAAATCTAACTACTTTCAAACCACCCTCATTGAAAAGATACGTGTGTCTAGTGTAAAATTAATCTTGGAAGCATGTCAAAATTTTCTATAGTTGGGATATATATATATATATATATATATATATATATATATATATATATATATATATATATATATATATATAAGAAAGGATGGGATTAGCTCACTAACTCATATGAACATATGAGCCCAACAGCCCAGATTGAATATGGGGCGATGTGACGATCATGGATGTTTGGTAGTACTTGAATTTTATTTATTTTTCTACATATTCAAATTACTTGAACTTTTAGGTGTGTGTTCTTCTCATCAAGGCGCACCTAATTAAATATAAAAAAAATTTATTCGTAAAAATAATGACCAAAATACCCCCCAAATCTTTTCGGGGGTATTTTGGTCAATTTATTTCACGTAAAATATTGTTTTGAAATTTTTTGAAGATTCATCTATTTTTTATGAAATCACGACTAAAATTTTAAGTGATTTGAATTTGTAAAAAAAAAACTAAAATTCAAACACTATCAGACATCCGTGATCGTAAAATCAGCCCACAATCTGGGACGTTGGGCCCATATGTTCATATGAGCTAGTGGGCTAATCCCATCTTTTCCCTATATATATATATATATATATATATATATATATAACATACATGGCAAACACATATAAGTACACCTACTTCTCATTTCTTGGATTATAACTTTTAAGGCAATTTTTAGCACACATGCTGCTGACCCATATCAAATATCTTTAATATATATATATATATATTGAATAAAAATATTTTAAAAATATGTATTGAATATAGTGAATCTGCTCCATTGTCAAGTGTCTTCTGTAATGCATGTTAGATGTTAGCTTAGATAAGTACATAATCATCTCGTTTTCTTTATAGGAATGGTTCTCTAGAGTTCTCTGGAGACAATTTTTTTTCAAAAATAATTTCTATCACATCACTAGAAACTTCAAGAGTCTTGACTCTTGAGAAAGAATATATGAACTTATTTTAGATTTGCATCGCAGTAGCAGAGCTAGTGGGATTGGCAGGAAAGCATAGTCATGGGTTGGGCTGTCCAACCTTTCATTTGGAGCACCAGTATGTTAAGGGATTACTTGCAACCAATGGTTTAAAAAACGGATCAGTGACTCAGATCGGGCTTCCAAAAAAACGATCCGGATCTGCGAATCGACGATTCGGATCGGGAATCGGGTGAATCGGTCAGAATAAAGCTTAAAAAAAATCCGAAAAAATTATTAAAATTCATTATAAATATTGTTTTTTAGGAATTCAATAAGAAATGAGGGTACTCCATTAAGAATTTTCATATTTTTGAATGAATATGCGAATATTGATATGTTCTTTCCCTGCATGAACCGCCATTCAGCATTTAATTTACATCACACAAAAGGATAAACATATAATTATCATGGAATAAGTATATCAACATACTTGGACTACAATAAAGCATAAAATTAGTAACATATGATCTAAAAATAAAATGATAGACGACGTTATTGTTCTTCTTGGTCACACTGGTGCCATTAATTGAATTCGTTTAACAATTCATTGATTCGATCTAAAAACGAATCATCGATATTAGCAGGCGTCTGACTATTCCCAAATCCCTGAGTCTTAGTGTTTTGTCGTGTTCCCAATCTAAAATCCCCGAAGATTGTCCATCCTTCATGCTCACCTGCACTGTCGTGCTCATCCCTACAATGTTGTTGTTGAGACTCGATATGTGAATAATATGGCTGGGATAGTGTGGCCTCAGAATCATCATCTCTCTCATTTTCTCTTTGAAAAATATGGATTAAAAAAAAAATAACAAATTTTCAAAAAAAATCGATCATGGATTAAAAAAAAAAAAAATCACAAAATTTCAAAAAATTCTATCATGGATTACAAAAAAAAATTCGATCATGGATTAAAAAAAAAAAATCACAAATTTTCAAAAAATTCTATCATGGATTACAAAAAAAAATTAGATCATGGATTAAAAAAAAAAAATCGCAAATTTTCAAAAAATTCAATCATGGATTACAAAAAATTCGATCATGGATTACATAAAATTCGATCATGGATTACAAAAAAAAACAAAAAATTCAATCGTGGATTACAAAAAAAGAAAAAAACAATTTGATCATGGATTACAAAAAATTCAATCATGGATTACAAAAACTCTATCATGGGTTACAAAAAAAAGCAAAAAACAAAAAATTCGATCATGGATTACAAAAAAAAAACAAACATTTCAATCATGGATTACAAAAAAAAAAACAAACATTTCGATCATGTATTACAAAACATTCGATCATGGATTACAAAAACTTCTATCATCGGTTGCAAAAAAAAAACAAAAAACAAAAAATTCGATCATGGATTACAAGAAAAACAAACAAACATTTCGATCATGGATTACAAAAAATTCGATCATGGATTAAAAAAATTCTATCATGGATTACAAAAAAAAAAAAAAAAAAACAAAAAATTCGATCATGGATTACAAAAAAAAAAAAACAATTCAATCATGGATTACAAAAAAATCGATCAAGTATTACAAAAAAATCTATCATGGATTACAACAACAACAACAAAAAAAAAAAATCCGTACGGGCCTCGCCGATTCACTGTATGGACTCGCCGATTCCGTACAGTGAATCGGAGAGTCACTGTACAGAATCGTCTCCGATTCGATCCGTCCATGGCAATTCCCGAGTCGAACCGGGCGAGTCCGGTTCGACTCGGCGTTTTTTTAAACACTGCTTGCAACCAATTGTAAAAGTTTTTCTTTAAAAGGTGTGCCCATCAAATTAACGCGCACCTCCCAATTTTATTATAAATGTAATTTTGGTATAAAAATATCTTAGGATGACCTAAGAATCCATTTTCATATTTAATTATAAACTTTTAAACTTAAAAAAATAGTTCAATAGATATATAAACATATGAAAGTTTTGAAGATAGAGGGTCCGGATAATGTGTTATAAGATACGCTCTTTTTGGAACTCAAAATAATTTTTCTTTTCATATTCTTACATCTTGATGTTGAGATTATCAATTAGAGGGTTTGCCAACATCAAAACAACCTCTCCATGATGGATTTTTTAGTTGCATCTTAATTCTACATTTTAAGATTGCAACCTTATATAAAGTTTATCCTTTATTTAATGCCCCAATTATGTAAGAGGAATCTCACGGTGGATTTTTCACAATCCAAGATTTGGGTCCTTCCATCGTTTGGCATTTTCATAATCTTAGGTCGTGAAATCTTGGTTTAGACCAAAAAAAAAAAAAGGATTTCAGTTGAAAAAAATCCTCATAACAATATCCATTTGAAAATATTTTTTTCCGTAAATCTATAGCGCATTTTTTTGTTTTTGCGACAATTTTTTTTATTGTGCACAGTATTTCTATCTATTTACTTTTGCTGTAAAAAGAATGTACTTTATTGCCAAGCTTATCGAATCAGATGTATTTCTTCTTCTTCTTTTTTCGATATGCATAATAAATATACCGTACGGACTAAAATCAACTTTTCTGTTTTTTGTATAGACATGCTTTTAAAATGGATGGTTCTTGAAATTAGGTTTTAACATGTTGAAATGAAATTGAAGAATAGGTCCGATAAGCTTTCCAAATGTATGAGCTTTCATGGTGTGAATATGGTGTGAAGATTATTACTGGAAAGGGCTACTTGCTAAGAAAATACCTAGGGTTTTTTTATCTTCCTTTTCTATTTCGATTTTTTATACTTAAATATGGCAAATCTGGGAGAACGTTTTGGAGGACCGAGAAGCAATTACAACCCAAACATGGCATCAAGATGAACGCCACAGATACTGAACCCAAACATTGCACAAAGAAATGGGTAGACCAAAATGTCGGTAATAAAGCGATTTTATTTCAAATATCGGAAGAAAAAATCGGGTAAAAAATAAATATAGCTAAAAAAATAAGGTAAGTTATAGAATCGTGAATATTTTGGATCTAGCACCAAAAACTGTAGTGAAAAAATCGGATATATAAAGATGACACAAATATAGGATTATCATTTGCAGGTATTTTACATAGGAAAAAGTTTATACAAGGATGCTCCAAAAAATTCCATTGGAAAAGGTAGTTTTAATGTTAAAAACCCTTTGATTGATCATCTCAACATCGAGATGTATGACTATGAAAAATAAAAAGATTTTAAGTTTCAAAAATAGTGCATTTTACAACATATTATCTATACCATCCATTTTCAAGATTTTCATATGTTTATAGATCTACTTGATTTTAACCATTTTTTAAATTTAAAATTTCATAATTAGATATAAAAATAGATTTTGAGATAATCCTAATAACATTTTACATCAAAATTATATACCATGATAAAATTTGAAGGGCACCGTACCTCTACACCTACGGAAGCGTTTGTATGCCAACCACACCCTTTTACATATATATTAAACCATTAAACAATAATTTTATAGCCTTACAAGTGTCATTAGAGTAATACTTGATAATTATTTATTGAAACTTTCAATAAATCCGACAACAATGCTTACTATGTTGTCACAACACAAAACATATTGTAGATTTACTGGGTGCATAAAATAAAATAACAACAACAATACTAAATACAAGAAATAATTAACAAATAACAAGAACTATGAAACAAGGTATAGGATTATTTTTAAAAGAAATAAACAAAAAACACTCTCAAAATATGATTGAAGTGAATTAAAATAAAATGCAAAGACCCAAATATGAAACATAGTGGTCCATCCAAAATGCTATTTTGTATATACCAATGACGTAAAAAATAAAAAATAAAAAATGAAATTAATCAAATTTTTTATGCATAAAAAAAGCAACAAAATGCTTAAGCAGATTTGAATCTTGTACTGAATTCCTAGCTACCTAAATCTTTAGTATCATTGAATCTCCAGCTTGCTTTTTATAAGGACGCTCTGGGTTTAAAGAAAAAAAAAAATTCCGTTGGTTACGCTTCTACTAATTCTACCTATTATTCTGACATATACAAAATAATATACAGGTTATCATATATTCGCAATTCCACTAAAACTTGAGATGATTTCATAGAAACCATGGAGAATTTGGAGAGAAACCGAGAGAATTGGAATTGCAATATATATTTTGGCAAAGAAGTATGCCTGCTGCTCAGAGGAAGCAATATATAGAAGAAACATTGCACCCACCCAAAATTCTTGCATACACAAGTTGCTCCATGCGTTCATAGAACTATGGATTCTTTGAGAAACCTCAAAACGACAATTCAACAAAAAAAATATAAAAAAAAATTGAAACTCAGGCTCACCATGGAGCAGCACCAGAGATGGCGAAGAACACCACTGAAACGCATTGCCATCATCTCTCGAGGCAAAGAGAACTATACATTATGCCACGTCACATATTTGAAAATTTTATTGCAGACGTACTCAAAAGTTTGTGAATTCTAGCCCCACGAGGAATGGGACCAATTTTTTTGGTAAAAAAAATTAAGAGGGAAATATTAGGAAGACAAAAATTTTCATAGTTAGGGTTTCTTATAAAAATGAGCCTTTCTTATTTTTTTTTGTAGGAAGAGGTGAGCCAAAGAAATTATATGAAGATGTTGAAGTCATTTGTTTCCCTCTCTAGGTTTTTGATGTGTAGAAAAATTACAAAGGATTTTTCTTCCAAAAAGGTTTCGGGTTTCAGACTTCCCATAATAATTGAAGCTGGTGTTCTCCTATTAATGTTGGAAACAAGTGATTCATTCAAGGAAGGGAAGGAAAATTAAATTGATCCCACAAAGATGGCCCCATGTTTATACCTTTTTCATGTTCCTAATTATTAAGTTGGAATTTGTTAACTTGGGAAGATCTATTGTAAAAATAATAATTTACATAGTAGATTTCGATTGTGGTGTCCCCATGGTATTTTTTTCTTCCTTGAAGGGTTTTCACATATGATGTTCAGATTGTTTTCTATTTCATGTAAATCTGCATATTTTTATGGGATTGTATACTAGGAGACTATTTATCTTTCTCACAAGAATGTCACAATTACTTCTTGCCATTTGATGTCGAATTGAATGGCTAAGGTTTATCATGAGGAGAAAAAAAAATTTAATTATGAGTCTAGTCAATGACATGCTTACAACCGCATGATTTGAATTCTAAAGGACAATAATGACTTGACATCCTTGGGCTAAATGTAAATGGCCTTTGTATACTTGGTTTTGTCTTGGGTATTGTTCTTTGATTCCATGTTCGTGGGAAGGTACAGGCACCCCAACAATTATGCGTTTGTTCCAGTTGTGGCATTTTTACATTCCAATCGAGGGTTTTCTATTCGCCAAAATGCTGGATGTAAATTGTAATAGCCTGCGAACTCTCATACTCTTGTTGGAGTTTTGACTGTGATTTCGTGGATATCTCTGGTTTTTTTTTTCTTCAGTCTCAAATTTTAAAAAAAACAATCCATTAAATCCACGATTACACGCATCAGACCCTCTCTCACGTGCCTCTAATACTATCAGTTTATAAATCCCGAGTAAATTACGTACGGAACATGTTGGGTCTATTACCATTTGGTGCAACTCTAAATAAGTTATAAGTTCTCCCCTATCCAGTCATCTGATTTAGATCAAGTGAGCCAGTGACGGTTTGATATAGATCGATTTCAATTTTAGTGTTTTTTCTATAAATCATATGAATATGAAAGTTTATACTTGACATCATCTCAATGGGATGCATCTTAAAACAATATAAAAAAATATTCTCGATAAAATAAAATTATCAAAATATCTATAAAATTTTCAAAGATATTTTGGTTATTTTATTTTATATGGAATATGTATTTTATATTTTTTTGCAAGTGAGAAGTTAAGAGAGGAGTGGATGCCAAAATTTGGTATCGAAATATTTTAAAAATAAATAAATTAAAAATAAAAGAGTGTAGAGGCCGTACATTGTGATTGGGTCCATCTCAGTCGTCCTTTCATATAGGACAAATGGATTGGGGGATGTATATAACTTATATATAATAGAAAAAGTACGAAAATTTTTTCCTTATTTTAATTTGACAGTTCAGTACGAATGAAACTTCAGACATTATGTTATGACACCCTACCACGCCGACCACTAACGCTCAAAAGCTAATCCTCTTATACATTTTTTTTTTTTTTGACAAGAATTCCTCTTATAAATTTTTATATAGAAAAAAAATTTATTTAAGGTTGCAACTTTACATTATAGAATCAGGGGCACCTCAAAAATCCAATTAAAAAATAGCATTCCAAAATTGAAAACCTTCCAATTGATCTTTTCGACCTGAAATTGTATGGATATAGAGAACAAAAAGGATTTTAAATCCTACAAATAGGGCATCTTGTAACAAGTTATTTGGACCGTCTATTTCCAAGATTATCAAGTGTTTATAAATCTACTTGATCTGCATTAGTTTTGCAATTTTAAATGTTAGAATATGGGTTCGACATGGATTTCAAGCCATTGTAAGGTCTCTGACATTGGAACTATATCTTCTAGGAAAATTCCAAGGTATGCCTTACTTGTATAGTATAGGTGGGCACCATACATGAACCTCACCCTTTTTATAGGGTTGGCATTGCGTGCACGTTGTGGACACTTAAAAGGGGCACAAGCACCTTTTAATGGTTAAGAGTGGACCAACCCTCATCTAAGGGCAAAAAATGAATTTTTTTTTTTATTTTTTATTTAAAAATAATATTAATTTCAAATTTAGGTTTTAGTATTTTTTACAAATAGAATTAATTCAAAATAAAAAAATATTTTGAATAAGAATAGGACACAGTTTCTATGTGGCCAAGCCTGCATATGTAGAAATGCAGCCTATTAAACACTAGAAATATTAATTCTAGTAAGAAAACATTTGGACCGTTAGTTTTCATTGTTTTTAAATAAAACGCCTACTTGTATCCATATTTAAGATGGGTGCTATACACTTTTTGGACCGCATACATAGTTATGCAGTCCAGCCCGCATGAAACAATTTTCCATAAAAAAATCTTAGAGTATTTTAATTGTGGGTGTGGTTTCTATAAAGTTACAACCTTAAACAATCCAAATAAGGTGCACCTCTAAATCTTATCATAATGTGTAATTTTAGTATAAAATTTTTTAAGGTTATCTGAAAATCTACTTTCATACTAATTATAAAATGTTAAACTCTAAAAATGGTTAAAATTAAGTAGATCTATAAACATATGACAATCTTGAAATTGGACAGTCTTGATAATGTGTTGCAAGATGCACTATTTTTGGGACCCAAAATCTTTATTTATATATATATATAACATTAAAACAACCTTTTTCCGATAGATTTTTGAGGTGAGCCTTTAATTCTACATTTTAAGGTTGCGACTTTATATAAATTTTTCTTTTAGTTATTTTTATTTAAAATAATTTTTGTTTAGTTATCTTTTGTAAAAATAAACTTATGCCCTAAGGTTCCGATAAATATTTTATTTAAATAAAAGTAAAAAATAAAAAAACAAAATTAATTTATTGCCATTATAATTGGCCTTTTAAAATCTCAAACCATTAAGGATGCTCACCGTCGGGAAGGCACTCTCATTGCCATAGGATGGAGATTTTAGGTTTTTTTTCCAGGGCAATGTTTTGAATCTCAGATTGGTGGGGCAAATTGTACATCCCACAAATCCATATCAGATTATTAGATCAACGATCTGAATCATTCGAATCGATAATCCAATAAAATAAATAAAAATAAAAAGTAGGGTTTATGGGATGGGGATTTAAGATAACATAAAAAATCATTAAATAAGCTTAAAAAGAGAATAAAAAATATATATATAAAAAGGGGAGTCTTAGGGTGGAACTAGGTCATGGGCCATACCATCCCAGAATTGATTTGGTCCCAACATCTGAAAGAAATCGCAAGAATTTAAAAGAGTGGACTCTTGTTCCCTTTCCTCAAACTCCAACAAGGGAAATTATTACCTTCACAACATCACAAAGATTGGTGGCCTCCTCTCAGAATTTCTATCAGGGGTTAAACATGTCACATAGAGATTATTGAGCAAAAGAGTCCAGAAAAGCATTCAAATTCGGAAGAGGGCCTTTAAATGCATACACCACTCAGAAAGCGATGCCACATTTGGAAGCATCCTCTTTCGAAACAAAAATCCTTCATGCCATTATTATCCTGTCATTTCATTTCCTTTTTAAGTAGAAAGAACAAAAATGTAAAAAAGATCCAAGTTAAATACAATCACGCTCTAAAACGGGCCGCTCTTCTCCGTTTCTTTTATATCAGCCGTTTTAGCCAATTCTAGACAATCCGTTATAACGTGCCCATTACATTTGAATTTCCCGCCAACGCTCCATTGGGTCACGATCCTTTTCTATGGAAAGCCCTATTCCTTAAAAACCTTTTGTTTTTATCCGAAAGATGCCCGTTCCGTACACCATGGAGACGTGACGTTTTGCCACGTCACATAATAGACACGTGGGCCATGTCCACGGTTCACGAGCCTCTGCCAGCGAATAGCATCTCGTCACGTGAAGCCACGTGAACCGGCCGGCCAGGTTACGACCGTTACGCCAATTTTTTCTCTCTCCATGCCGGAAACTTTCTCTCTCCTTGAAGGCAGTCGATTTCGCGCCCCCCCCCCTCTCTCTCTCCCTCCCCCTAAGGGGTCACCTCATGTCCGCAATTGTTTCTCTCACAAGGGAGTCGAGTATCTCGCGCTCGATATCGAACGCGAGCCTCTCTCTCTCCTCGACGGCGTTTGCCGCCGTGACCGCCTCCATATCTCCGGCGATGATTCCGTCGACGTCCTCCATCGACAGGCACGCGCTCGCAGGAAAACCACAAACTTCCGACCATACCTGCCGGAAGAGCTCTTTCCCGGTGACGGGTTTCCTGCATGGCGAGACCCACGGCCTCAAGTTGAAAAAAGGCCTCAGCCTTCGTTTCAAAATCTCGTCCAACAACTGAAAGACGAGCAACCGAACGCTCCTATTAACCGGACCCAGGCGCGAGTGGGCTCGAGCAGACTCGAGCCGGCTGAAGAGATCAGGGTCAAGTGGGTGCGAAGGCGAGAACCAAGATGTCAGAGAAATTGGTGAGTCAGGGCTCACGCCTGATGATTCGAGGATGGCTTTGATGTAGTCGTAGTGAGGGGGGTTAGGGTTTTGGTTTCGGGGTTTTAGGGTTAGGGTTTTGGGGTTGTGTTCCACATGTATGGTGTCGAGGTGGAGGGATTTGTCGAGAACAGAGACTGGGCTTAGTTGTTGATGATTATGGTGATAGGTATCGTACTGTTGTGATGATACAAAATGTAGGTGGGAGAGGGGTTCTTCGCCACTCGATGTTGGAGATTGCTGAAATCAAAACAAAAAAAGACCAACATGCATTTTGGCTTCAAATACGAAAATCTTATTTTGGGAACAAGGATTTGCAGTAAAGAGAAACACAGCAAGGTTAGGAATAATGTAGAATTAAAAGACAAGAAAAATGTACCAAACAATTGGAAGAGAGAGAGAGAGAGAGAGACTATTAAACTTACAGAAATAAAAAACCAAGGAAAAATTTGGGTTGCAGAACCCTTGAAAGCAACAGAAGAAAAAACCACTGGTAAAAATACGTTGGTTAACATTTCTCAATGGTTGGGCCATATAAAAAAACGATCACAGGGAAATAGCAGGTAAAAAATGAGAGAGAGAGAGAGAGAGAGAGAGAGAGAGAGGTGATGAAACTTCTTACCAGTTTGAAAAGTTACAGACAAAAGAATTGCAGGACCCGTGAAAAAAGATCACATACCGGTTGAAAGGGCTCAGAAGAGCACTGCTTTCTGATGTGTAGCTTCTTCTTTACTGGAACAACAGGGCGCACAGTGAGAAGCTTGTCTTCTAATCTTTTCTCTGAAGTCGCAGGCTTTTTTCCTCTCACAAAAGTTTCCTGTATAGGATGAAGCTTGTTTCTTCTTGGATTAAGCTTCTCAGGCTTGGGTTTCTTGTTCCTCATGGCTACTTTCGATCTGATTTTCTCACCCTTGGATGGTTCGGAGAGCTTAGGCGAAGTTGGGTTTTGGAATTCAGAGAGTGAAAGTCCTGTTTTGCCCCTGATTTCTGAGAGAGACCCACCTTGTTTGTTGGGTAATTCAGAGACAGAATGTCCATGTTTGCACTGAGATGAGGACCTAAGCCTAGGTGAATTAGAATGGGTAGAATGCTTGCTTTCAGAGCTGCTGCTTAAGCTTTCATCCATGGCTTTTGAATTCAGTGATAGGTTTTGCAATCTAGGGCTCGTTCTTCCCGAGTTGCTCCCAGAAATGGCGTTTTTCTTATTGTAATTCTCTGCAATTTCTTGCCCTGTTTTTGTACTGATGCTTTCCCTCACTTGTTTTACGATCTCCTTGGAGTAATTGCCTGGGCTTCTGCTTTCTCTCTCTAACGCCATCTTCCTCCCCAGCCGTTTTGGCGACTCCAGTGAAGAAGTAGAAGTATTGAGAGGTGCATTAAGAGAGTTGGGTACCTCTAAATTTAGGTGCAGAGGGAGAAAATCCGATCTTCGTGTTGTTTTCGAATTGTTTCGCAGGTAATTGAAATCCACGTTTTCTTTGGGGATTTGGAGGGAGAGTCTTGGATCTGCATCAGACCTTCTCGCCGATGAAATTCTCGGTGTTTCAGGCAAAGAGCGAGAATGACAGCACTCATTGTTGAGATTATAGTCCATTCTAGAGCGAGAAACACAGCATTCACTGCCCAAATTATGGGTATGATTTCCAGATAGACAAGCGGAATGCTCATTGCTCAAATTGGGATTCCTACTCTTCAAGGCCTGTCGAAACTGGCACTTGAACTCTTTGAGCTGGTTCTCTTGTGGATGGCGCTTTTGTGTTTTGCTAGAGAGAGAAACATGGCGATCATGGCTCGATGCAGGGTTTAATGAAGGTGAGCTTCCATGGCGATCCATTGATGGAGTTATGGGCTCATCCGGTAAGATATCTAAGCCCATGAGGCGAGCCACCACATTTGAGCCTCTGGGTTTTTGCATCAATGGCTCAGAGAAACTTTCACTGTAATGGCGATGACCTCTGGTGTCCTTTCTCGTGGTTTCAAACCCGGTTACCTTCGAACACCGTATGATACCCATCTGGAAAGTTAAGGAACCAAGAGCTCAGTTAGAGAGAGAAAGAAGATGAGAGAGAAAGGAACACAATTCTAATTACATGATGAAGTGTAAGACACTGTAAACAGTGGTGACTCAAGAAAGTGTATGGAACAGTAACAAAGCAATCATTAAAAAGAAAGGTTTGGCGCTGCTTCTTATCGTACTTGAATCCCTTCTTCTCCTCTTTCTCTCTCTACTTCTTTGCTCAACTCAAGACTGTTCCTCGGTGCTTGAAGCCCTGCACATTTCACAAAATAAACCTAATCCCTCTTCTCTCTCTATCATTATCACAATAATCAAAATTTACAGTCTATTCTCTCTCTCATTACAACAAACATAAGCTCAAAAATAGATTTTTGATCTCTGTAGAATATATATTGTCTCTCTAAAATTGTTTTTCTTTGTGTAAGATTTTGCTCAGAGGGCTGGAATGAGCAGCTGAAGCAAAACAGGATACAGAATTGCTTAGAACCCAAAAGAGAACAACTTTTATTACGAAAAGTTTCATGTGGTACCTTCACAGGAGGAGCCTTCCTCTTCTGGTTTTTTGAACCCATCCCTAACTCCACTGCCATCGCTGCTACTGCTGCTGCGATTTGTGGCGCGAAGACGATGGAAATCAAACAACTGGAGCACAGCACTTATGCACCCCGGCCTACCACCCTCTCTCTCTCTCTTCACTGACCAGCTCCTACCCATTTCACTCTCTCTCTCTCTAGAACAGAAGAAAACCAAGAAAAAGAGCTCAAAATTTGAGTCTAAGAAAAACACAGGCTTCAAATTCGAATTCTCTCTCTCTCTCTCTCTATCAAATCCACGAAAGTAAACCTAAGGCTCTCTCTCTTCTGAAGGGGGAGAAACCCGGGAGGAAGAAACCAGTGATGGAGACGGAGAAGCAGAAAGAGCTTGAAATTGAAGATATGGAAGAGAAACAAAACCAGAAGAAGAACCTCAAAAAAACAAAACCCTTTCAATTGAAGCGGGTCTTTCTCTCTCTACACTACAAAGTGAAGCAAGGAAAAGGAGACGAAAATGGTGGGTGGGTAAGAAGGGCAAAAGCTTCTAATTAGAGAGGGGCGGATTTATGGGAATGGCGTGGCGGAAGGTTTGAATATAGGCACGTAACGGGTCTGAGAATGCGAACAGATCGGCGGGCGGCCGGCCGGACGTCTACATGCGATACACACATTTTGAAATATGAAGAGGCCGCCTTTAACCGGCCTTCCCCTTTCCAAAACCCCCTCTCTGTCTTTCTCTCTCTAGATCATGCATGCCAAACTATTATTCTCTCTCTAGATCATGCATTCCAAACGATTACTCTTAGCAATCTTAAAAGTATTATTCTCTCTCTAAATGGATACCAAGTTCGGTTTTTCCCCTCTCTAAAATCTCACTTTAAAATGTCGTGTTTCTCTCTCCTCTTTCTTTATGCATATTAAGGTGGCAGTAAAAGCGAGAGATCCTCACTTTCTTAAAAAGGGTTTATGCCCCCTCACTCTCTCTCTTAAAAAAGCGTATATACGATTCTCTCTCTCTCTAAAAAGGTTTGCGGAGACCATTTTCTCTCTCATAGTCGAGAGGGCGCATCGGAACTTGAAACCGCAGCCGGCATTAGAGGACGTATATATCGCACGAGACCCTATGCGCCACTCCCACTTCTGCTCCATCACTCTGTCTTTTCCCTCTATATATCCTTCTCTTATCTAAAATATCCTAGAAGTCCCTAGCTTTAAGATAAAGGCGAGGACTTCTAAAGCTAACGACGTCTTCAAAAAGAATGAATTGTTTCATGCGGGCTGGACCTCATTTCTATAATATGCGGTCTATAGTATTGAAACATCTATTGTAAAAATCGATGCAAATAGATAGTCCATCTAAAAAACAATTATAATTAACCGTTTAAATATTTTTTTAATATAATTATTATTTTTAATTTTCAAACTTTTTTCATATTCATGATCTTTATGTTAAAAATTATATATTCTCTAAAAATTAGAATCAAATAATATTTAAAAAATATGTGCCAATCCCGCATTCCTACAATATGCAGGCTGGTCACATGCTAGCCGCATCCTTCTCAAAAACAAGGAAAATGGTTTGATGGGGCACCAGCCCCATCAAAATAATTAGAGCCTCACCTTATAACTCATTGTAAATTGCAATTCAAGCGTTGAAAACTTTTTAAATCGATCATCTCATATTCAATATATGATTATGAACAAAAATTAGGATTTCAAACTTTACAAATAGTATATATTGCAAGAAATTATCTAGACTGTTTATTTCAATCTAAAAATAAGTATTCACTAATCCATAAAATCTCTACTATTTTTTAGTTTCAAATTTTATTGTCCTTGTTGAAAATTGATTTTAGGGCATCATGGAAATTTCGAGTGCCAAAAGTGCTTTCCAAACCAGGGATGAGGCTTTATTTTATTCTCATAAAACCTAGGCCTTATAAAAACTTGATCATTCTGAAAGACTATTTTGGTATCGCTAAAAAGCCGCTCGTGGAAGTGTTTGAAATTTCGGTTACAACTTGCAACTAATGAATTTGGTCAACCATATAATATAAAAATTCAGCTAATAATTTGAATTTTGTGGTAATAAAGATAGGGAAAGTTCTCTAAGCACGTGTCAAGGAAGCCTATACGCTTTTATATTCTTTTTTAAAAAAAGTGGTTTGATAGGGCCACAGTTCTATCAAAATAAGTAAAGCCTCACTTCATAACTCATCAACCATAACAATTCAAACATTAGAAAATCATTACATCGATCGTCTTGGCTCAAACATTATAGTTGTTGAAAAAAATTAGCATTTCAAGCTCTCAAAATAGTATATATTATAACAAGGGAAATGATCTTCTATATTATAGATATACTCATTACTAACAAATTATCTAGAACGTCAAGTTTTCCCTAAAAATTAGGTTTATAGATCCGCAAGATCTTTATGATTTTTTTAGTTTCAAATTTTATTGTTGTATTGGAAATTGAATTTAAAGCCCTTATAGAGATTTTCATTGCAGAAAGTGTTTTCCAGACAAGAATTTGACGTGAAGCTTTATTTTATTTTATTTTCATAAAACCTAATCCTTGTAGCAACCTCGCCCTTTTTTACGTATGAAAGATTTGCCTTTTTACATTAGTTTTTGTCCACATTAATTCAGTATTCAATTATTCACCGACTCAAAAGAAGCATTGATTGTTGATAAGTTTGGGTGCAACTTGGTCTGAATTCATAAAGAAGAATAAAAGGGGCACATTTTATAATTACCTCATTCACCTTTTTTTTTTTTTTTTTTTTTTTTTTTTTTTTTTTTTTCTTTTTTACAAGGTGTAATAAATGGTAGAAACTAGAACCAATGGTACTAGTACAATTGGTAAAAATTCTGTATGAGGTGTAAACCTTATAATTCATGTAATATGCACTTTAAAAAAGCAAAAGCTAATCAGAAAAGGCTGTTATGATATTGCTAAACCTTCCAATGAATCATATATAGGAATACATAAAGAGAAAAAAGAATTCATGTTAAAAATTATATATTTTGTAACGTAGTACGAGTTTTCGGCACCAAAATTATATCTTTTTTAAAGATTTAGATGACAACACTTGCCATCAAAAGAAATTCTAGATATACATTTAACCGTGAGTGAAATGGAAATATCATATCAAAGGATGTGGTTTGTATAGAGCCGAGGCTCTAAACAATCAAAGTAAAGTTCATCTTCAAATAGTATCGAGAAATATGGATTCAACATTATAAATCTTTGTAATAATAGCCTTGAAATATATTTTCAACTTTAATTATAAAATTTAAAGCTTTAAAAAATAGTGTAGATCGAGTAGATCTATAAAAAAACTTAAAAACCTTAAAAAAATATTAGTTAAAAAATAAGTTGTAAGATAAAGTATTTCCAAAACTTAGAAATCTTTTTTTATTCGATATTTGAGCATCAAATCAATGAAATTTTTGTGGTGGGCACTATAGCCACTTCTAGTAAAAACCTGTCCTTTTTTAATGGTAGGGAGGGGTGTTTTAGTCATGATAGAAAGAAACAAGAACACGGACACACGTGTCAACAGGTTGGTATGACTGAACGGCGTTTCCTACTCGTACCATAACTGACTACGATATTATGGAGCAGGGAACATTTATATATACGGTCATGTGACTACACACACTTATTGTTTGGCTTGGTCTTCTTGGGATAAGTTTGAACGCCACCATTGGTTCATATCCGTACGCGAATACGTAAGAGAGAGAAGGAAAAGTACTTTATGAGTCGGAGGACTCATAACCACATTTGTGTCCGCGTGCATCTCGGAGGACTCGTAACCACACTGGTGTCCGCGTGCATCACACACACATCCATCCGTAGAATCCTGGTGTGCATAAAAAAAAAAAGTAAAAAAATCAACTGGTTTGAAGATCTTTTTTCAAAAATTATTTTAAAATTTTTAAAATTTATTATATTATATATTCGTGATCTGGATTACATGTACCTAAAAAATTAGATTCAAAATCCATTTTAAAAACGGATTAAAAAAAAGGGGACGCATATCTAGTCCTATTGACTCATAAAACAATATCCATGAGAGTCATTTATAAGGCCCATAGATCCTCAGCTTTAAAGTCTACATGATATTTATGTGCTAAGAGAGTTACAAGAACACGTAAGGGTCATGTTATTTGCTCCCACCAAAGCATAAAATTTGTAAGGAAGATAAATAATCGTTTTGGTCGGTAGATCATCACATCTAAAGGTTAAATAGTGTCACCTCATTATTTCAAAACCCTAGATAGTTGGAGTGGATTACCTTTGTTTGTGTAAAATCAATCTAGATAGCTCCAAATTTACCATCTACGAAATATTTTTAAAAAAATTGAAATAGAGGTTTATAAGGAAATCTAAAAAAAAATATCAGATAAACTTAACAGAAAAAAATAAAAAAAAGTACTAATCGTGATGAGCGATACGGGTGCTACTGGAAGGAGTTAAAAACAATATTGGAAAGCTGATAGAATTAAAAGACAAAAATGAACCCTAATCTCCTAGTGGTGAATGGGAAAGAGTACATGGGACTAGGGTTGTTGCCTAAAGGACCGGCACGCGATTAATACTCGTTTCGTCATCATGTACAATTTGAGGGCACGCGCGCGATTTATACGGTCCAGGGACAATTTAGTCATTTTCGGAAAAGGGGTGTTTATGTAATTTCGATATTGTGGTATACGGACGTTTGAGGAGCGTCTGACGGCGTCAGACATAACGGCTTTTGATTGGGCGCGTTGTCTTCGAAAAGGGAATGATAAGAATGCGTGGGACAAGACGCCGGTTGGTGACGTATGCTGACGCCGTTAAACTGGCACTCAAACGTGGCCCGTAATAAAAGAGGGTCAAGGTTTTGCAATTGAATTTCCAATTACTACCCCGGAAAGGTCGGGGAGAGAGAATACGGCCAATCATTTGCGGGCTTGTTTAATCTCTCTCTACTTTCTCTCTCTTATTCTTCTTGTCTTTTCCTCTCTCTCCCCTGCATTTTGGCTTGCGCCCTTTTTTTGTAGTCTTTCCTTATTATTGTACGAAGCCATTGAATGTCCATGTTGAATCGATGGACGACCGACCATTCATGAGCATCGTATGGTGGGGGCTAGAATTTCAGGGAGGGGACTCTGTGTGCTCAAAAAGAGGACACACAGGTATGGCCCTTGGCCCCTTGCCCTACGGCTTGCACCATGGGCCCTTGCTCAGGGCTTCCACCAGAGTATGTCCCTTTTAGGGCTTAGAATGGGTCGGATCCGATTCGGATCTTAAAAGTCTACATAGGATCTAGATCCAGAGTGGGTTTCGATAGGAGATTTGGATCCAAATTCAAAAGTATACATGGATTTAAACCTGATTGGATTTAAAAATATTTTATATATTTTTTTACTTCCATAAAATACTATATAACAAAAAAATACTATACAACATATATGCCTATCTATAAAAGAATATATAATATTTTTAACAACTGGGTCATATTTGAATTGATTCCACCTATGCTCAGATACAATCTGAATTACCATTCAGATCCAAATTTTGGATAAGGATCCTACCTGTTGGATCCAAATTCTGAATCCATACCCGGATCTATATAGGGTCCAAAATTGGGGTTTCGGATTCAAACTAGGTAAATTCGGAGCGCTTGTCCCCTTCCCTAAAGGAACTTCAATTTAGGTTTCAGGCTTTGAGCCATTATGATTTGGGCTAGATTTACATAAGATTGCCTTCTTTAAACTGTAGAAGTAAGGCATGCTTCTAAATTTTGTTTGGAGATGTAGTTTGAGTGTTAGAAACAATATGTTGACTTGAGAATTTGTATTCGATCGTATTTTATAAAATTGAAAAGTTTAAAAATTGTACAGATCAAGCATATCTATAAACACTTGAAAATTTTGAAAATAGAAGGTTCATATGACTTGCTATAGATGCACTATTTTTTAGAATTGAAAATTTTTTTTTTCTTTATATTCATACATCCCGACATATAGATGAACTATTAGAAGGTTTTCCAACTTCGAAACACTCTTTTCTACAAGATTTTTGAGGTGCACCTTACTTGCATCCTTATATAAAATGTTTCCTTATAATTTTCCCTAGAGATAATTCAACTTAGTTACTTTAATTGGTTATATCCCCCTAGAAATTGATACTTGGGTCTGAGGCCTTAAGAAGTTGGCTAGGTTGGGGTCATTGTGTTAAGGGCCTAAGTCTAAAGATCATCCATGTGGATTTAAGAAAAACTTATTTGCCTGGTTTTTTTGGGACAAGCTCCAAGGGTTCGATCATTGACTACCCTCACTGAAAAGAATATTTCTGTGTACCTCTATGCCGAAGCGCAAGGCAAATCGTAATGGATGTCTGGACATGAATGATGACATTCATAATTCAATTGCCTTCAATTGTGGTTAACATTAATTATTACACTGTAAATAGAATCACCTCTTCTAGTCTCCTTCTCAAAGACAAATAAATCACCTCTTTAGTCTCCTTCTCAAAGACACGTACATGGTTTGTAGCAATCGATTCAAGGCTGGCATCAAGAAGGTTTTCACAGGCATGGGACCGATATAGTTCCTTGATGCAGAGAGGGAACTTCAATTTTGAATTTTTCAGAAGAAGGGTAAAGGTTGACAACAGTGTTATGGTGTCCTCGCACGCGTACAAGCACAAAGGATCGAGATAGATCTTATACTGATCATAGGCGACAAACGTGCTCGTGTGCAATGAACATATGCACGCCGGATTTCTTATTTAGTAACGAAGCCACCTACTGAGCTTATCTGTCTAACAAGCCTTCTTATTTAGGGGTCTTCTTAGCAGTAATGGCGATGCCTGTCTAGCTTCATTGTCCTCATTCTATGTATTACTTGGAGTGAGTCTAAAATATGCACCCTCCAGCTTAGAGTAGGTGAGGCATGACAATGTACTTTATTGAGGACTCTTGGGCATTCAAAAATCTGGTTGAGAAATTGCCTAAAACATAGATCATTTGGTTATTTGAAGAATTAAGGTACTCTTTTGAGTATCCTTATGCTGGCATGCTTATAGAATTTCATACAGCTTCAATTGGTTCACTTAATTTGTTTGATAAAAATATAACACAAAAAATTGTGATTTTTGTTCTTTTACAGAATTCTAATCATGCACATCTGGATCTGGCAACAATATCCATTCTAGGGATCTAAGTTAGAGGGACCCATTCTAAATTTCAGTGGTCCTTTCCGCATTTATAAAATTCATGTAGCTTATTTGGTTCAAACTCCTTCAGCATATAGATTAAAACTTATATTTGAAATCGCTCAAGCTCATATCACTGTAAAAGTGATGATACATATATCATTTGAGTGTAAAAGAGAACATCAATGAACAATTTAACAGGTTGGTATGCTAGATTTTACTCTGCTACTGAAACCAAAAAATGTAGGGAAGCAGTAAAGGAATATGCAGTGACAGGGGTTAAATCCATAACAGGAAGGCAAAGATTGTTGGAACTTTGTGGTTGTATGATTGAACCTTAGTTAATAATAAAGTAAAGGACTATTTCATGATAGAGAGTTCCTTGCTAAAGGACAAATGCTCAAAATTGCTTGAATATATAGTAAATCATAATTTGACAAAAAAAAAAATAGAAACCAAAAAGAAAAAAGGAAATTTCCCAAGGTTACCAAAGGATGTTATTCAAGTTATTATATGAGAATAAAAACAACTAGCTAGATCTCAGAGCATCCTAAGTGGGATATTCAGGGATAGGTGTAAGCATCCTTAGCGACTTGACACATTTATCTATAATCAAGTTTTGACACACTGACTGTAACAAAAAATATTTATTTTTCATTGGGTACACAGGAGATACAGTGAAGTTTTAAATTCCTCAAAATAGAGAATATTGTAAAAGGAGTCACGAAGAGAATTTTCCCTTCTTCTCATAGAAGAGAATTTTTAAAGGGGTTTGTTAAAATTGAGAGAATGGTTCTACAAAATAGCCATTCCTTTTTTTGGGTACTTTAGTGGGGATGGGCTCCCCTAGCTGTGGGAGAAATAGAACTCAATATGTGATGTTGTGGTGACCTACCACCCTGATCACCTAGCCTTGAGCCCTCTGTACAATATTGCCATTCCTTCTAGATGAGGCAATGGGTCGGCCCAGACAGCTGGACTCTGAAAAAGTAGGGCCTGGGCCACAAATTGTGGCCTAAGGGCTGGGCTAGGGCCAGTGACAGCTCGGTCATGACCTATTTGTTTTCTTGTTTTTTCTTTTATTTTTTTTCATTTGCTTTTGGCCTGGCTTGGCCTTAATAGGGCTTGGGCCGGCCCTAGGGAGACAAAATGGAAGTTTATAGTTCATACTAGTATATACAAGAATTTATAGGTACAAATAATAGTTTCTAGCTTCTTCCTATATTTCAATGCATCCTTATTACTAAATGTAAGTGCTAGAACTGAATTGGACTCTTATATCATCATTTGATTGTTTCAACAGATAGGAAAAAGTGAATGTAATTCAAATGTAATTTTATTTTGAATTTTAAAAGCTAATTAAAATGCATTGAAATAAATCGCATCAAAACTCATGGTGCCAGGGCCATGCCCCTGAAGCAATACTATCCTCTTCAAAACTAGGAAACACAAAACCAGTGAAATATGTGGTTGTTAGTGATTCATGAATCTAAATTTAGGGAAGGTTTTCTATTCTTCCCTTACTATATGGAAGATATATATTTCCCCTATCCGGCCATCTAATTTTGATTAAGTGAGCCACTGACCATTTCATCTTGATCCGACATTTTAGAGTTTTTTTGAAAAAAAATTATTTACAAATTATATGAATATGAAATTTGGTACTATCATCTCAATAGGGTGCACCTAAAATAAATATTAAAACAATATTTTTAGGTAAAATAAAATAACCAAAATATGCACAAATTTTAGAGCTTTTTTGAAAAAAAATTATTTACAAATTATATGAATATGAAATTTGGTACTATCATCTCAATAGGGTGCACCTCAAATAAAATAACCAAAATATGCACAAATATTGTAGGGGTATTTTGGTCAATTTATTTTATTAAGAATATTTGTTTTATATTTTTTTTGATAGGTGTGAATCTAATAGAGGATTGGAGACCCAAAAGTTGGTGCCAAAATGTTTGATAAAAAAAAATTAAAAATAAAATAGTGTAGAGGTGTGACATTGTGATTTGGGCCATCTCCTGCCATCCATTCAAAATGGACCGTTGGATAGGGGGATATATAAGTTTTATATATTAGTGAAATTATAGAAAGCTTGCCCCTAAATTTAAGTAGTGATGTAAAACCATATTTTAGGATACTTTGGCGTTCTTTGAGAAAAAAAAATGGTTATTTGACCCAAGACTTGCCATGGCATAGTTCTTGCTTTCCATTCTTAAAGATATATGTCAAATGACCCAAGGTCATTCTTGCATTAGCTAAAAGAAATAGATTTTGTATGACCATGATTCCATGGAACATGGTTTTTCATATAAAACTAACAAATGACCCTAGCTAGCCTTAGCTATTGTTAGAGTTTGGTTCCGTCATATAGTGCTTTATTGTAAACCATGTATTTTGCTATTTCACTCCTACTATCTTTTATTTTTCTCAGTCAACCATTGCTATTATTCTACCATCCATTGTCACCATGTTCTTCCTCCTATTTAGGGCTGGCAACGGGGCCAACCCTGACTCTAGTCCCAAGAGGGCCAGCCAAGGCACGGCCCGGCCCTGTCTGGGCTGGGCCAAATAAAATTGAAAAAAAAAAAAAAAAAACAAAGAAAAAGAGGGTCGGGCTGGGCTGAACCGTTCGATCATGGCCAAGGCCCAGCTCGGCCCTAACCTCGGGTCGTGGTTGTCCGGCCCTGGCCTGGCCCTCAGGCCATATTTTTTTGGCCCTTGTCCTAAGCTTTTAGGGCAGGGCTAACTAGGCTGGGCCAGGGCTGGCCTATAGAAGGCTACTATATTGGGTACCTTCCATTTCTATATCATGAATGCATGGGGTTCACTAATATAACAAGGATCACCCAAATGTAAAAGGAAAAGTGTACCATACACCAAAGGAATATTGTACATTGTACACCCTAGGGGCATCTACCATTCAATCCTTATAACTGTTCCCAGGATTGTGGGCATTAAACGTACCCATACCAATGTTGAGTCCAAAAAGTCATGAGAATTCTCCGTTGTCCATGATCACGAACATGTTGTTGATGCACCATAGTGCAGCATAACCGTGAACAATGGTGCATGATATGCGATATACTTTCGTTCGTAAAATGCGAAAATTTGACCCACGATTTGATCCATTCGGATTTACCAACGTGTCAAGGGAGCATGTGAAATGCATGTTTTTATTGTTGTGATTAAAATCTCAAAATTTTAAAATAAATAATTTTCGAAAAATAAAATACCCTAAATTGGGGGATCGGCATCCTCAAAATAGGAACTGATCTCTCTTTATCTTCATTTGGATCTAAAATATTTACTCCTAAGTTTGGACAAAGATAAAGTATTTATTTGAGAGAGAGTTTCATTTGCTAATCACATTTCCCATCTTATATTTCTAAATAAAATGCTAACAACCATATTTATTCCATGAAGAGATAGATATATAATTGGATTTGGTGCTAAGTTACCCAAAACTTCAACTTTGTGAGGTCCCTTCTAGTGGAACCCCACTCAAAAGTCATATTCTCTAGAAGTGAAGGGTGTCATGAAGCCCGTTCATCAAGCCCATATGTTTAATAATAAATATTGCATTAATGGAGGAAAAAACCTACAGTCCTCTAAGTACAGGAGAATACTAAGAATAGAAATCTGTAATCAACGTATGACAATACCAGATCAAAACATATCAACATATGACAATACCAGATCACTGTTGTTATTACTATAAGATGGATGTTAGGCAGTCAAGAAACAATATATCGATAGAAAGAGCATGGTTGAGATGGATGAGTGGTAAGAAAATAAATGATAGAATTCAGACTTTAATGTATCTAAGAGAACTTAAGGATAGCTCCAATAAGAATTAAGATGAGGAAAAGTAGACTTAAGCGGTAGAACATGTGTAACATCAACCTAATACAACACTAACTAGGAGGGGTCTGTCATTCAAGTGAAAGGCTCTAAAAAGGCGAGAGGAAATGTGAAGACATATGACGACCATTGATCTAACTGAGAGTATGGCCTTGAAAGAGCGAAATGGCAAAACATGTTGATTATATAGCATAAAATGTTGATGATGATGATTATCATTACTATTATCATTATCATCATTATTGTTGTTGCTCTATTATTATTATTATAACCTAAATAGAACCCTCCTAGATAAATGACGCCTAGTTTACATGAGCAAGGTCTAATTGCTCTTTCTTTCATTACTTTCCACTCTCTAAACATATGTTTTATTATTTTAGGATGATAAGATTTTTGCATGGGAAATGTATCAAAATGAACGAGATTAACTATATAACATATTATATTTAATTTCAAAAATCCAATACACATGATTATGAGTTAGAATAGTTGAAAATAATTTAAATGTACTTTGATAACTTCCCCATTCTTTTATTATTAGCATAGTTGAAAATGATTAAAATGTTAAATAGCTAGTTAAGTCAAAGTTTAATTTGATAAATTTCCTTTCTTTCGTTAGTGTTAAATTCCAAATATTTTTACTTTATTACCATGTCTAATTTCGTCCTTTTTATTTTTTATTTTTTGGAAAGTGACATATTTCATGGTCATATGCCTGCTGGTTTCTTTTGGCACGAGACCTTTTCCTTTTCTAAGAAAAGTTCCTATTCCCAAAAACACAGATCTGTGTAAAGCCATCTCTCAGTTGAGAAAACACCATGGGGAATTTCGAACTTTGTCCATTAAAAGCATCTTGTTTATGAGGTTTGTAGCTTCTTCTAAATGGAAATATGAGGCTTTTTGTTGCAAAAATAGCTTTTACTAAGAGGACAGATAAAATACCTTGCTGACACCAAGGCTTAGAGGGGGATCTTTGAAGTTTCAATCTCTTTCTCTCTCTCTCATACAAATTGTATAATTGAAATTGGATATAATATGGAAAGAGAAGAGGTATGGAAGATCTCGAGAAACAATAGAATAGCTTTATGGAGCCTCATATAAAAGCCTGCCACCCATGTTTGTGATTGCTAACATTGTGACCATGGATTAGCCGACATGCAACTGAACCATGTGGCAGGACCAAAAGATAATAACAACACTGAATGGCCTCGAAAAATTCTTCTCTCAAGGTCCGAAATCAGAGGAGAGAGAGAGGGGCTTCAAAATGGGCTATAATAAGGGATTAAGAGACATAATTATAGTGTAATCACATCTCAAATCCCAAAATACCTAGAGAGAGATTAGAGAGATGTGAGGTTTATCGGACATATGGGTCATGAATATTAAGATCAAAAGTATAATATTAATTAATAATCACATCTCAAATCCCAAAACAACCCTATAATAGAGAGAGAGAGAGAGAGAGAGAGGCAGGGGCCTATAGGATTTTGGGGAAACATTACATAAATTATAAGATTAAGAGATAAAATTATAGAGTAATCGCATCTCTAATCCCAAAAGACCTCCCTCATGCATTAGAAAACCTAGAGAGAGATTCTGAGGCCAAACCCATTCTTTTGAACTACGGGAATCTGTGGTGGGTTCATCTTGCTTTTGGGAGTGGGTTAGAATCGTAGATAAAGTTAAAAAAAAACAAACAATAAGTTACATTCATTCACTAAATTCCTGAATGCAGTGGTTTTTCTTGGTAAAAAAAAAGCGGCCAAAAAAGTTATAAAGAAATGTAAAATTCTCATGTCAAGGTACATTCAAATATTCATAAATTTGGGGAAATGCGGTACCCCATTGGAAATTTAAATAGTTAGCACGTAGTTCATATTTATGGTTGCCTTTTAATATAGAATATGTATGGGGGTGGTTACACGTAAGGGAAAAGATACTTTTTAGTCACTTAACATGAGGACCACCTTTGTTCTCAGATACGGCCTGCGTCGTTCAGAAGATGCTTAGGATTATGCCGTGGGATTATTAATGTTTGGGTTGGGTAGACCCTATGCATCAGCATTGCTACTATTGGTAGTAGAACCACAGTTTGAAATTCTAGAGAGAGAGAGATGTGTTTATGTGAGAGAGAATGAGAGCCATTGTGTGTGGGAGTCAGAAGAGAGAGAGAGGAGATTTGCTACTACTGGTACTTGAGCTACGGTTTGAAATTGTATCACGTATGTATGTGTGTGAGAGAGAGAGAGCAGAATTGCTACTATTTGTACTAAAACCACACCTTGAAATTGGATGGAGAGAGGGGTGTATGTGTGTGTGAGAGAGCAGAAATGCTGCTATTTGTATTAAAACTACATCTTGAAATTGGAGGGAGAGAGGGGTGTATGTGTGCGTGAGAGCAGAAATGCTGCTATTTGTACTAAAACTACAGTTTGAAATTGGATCAAGAGAGACGGGGGTGTGTGTGTGTTAGAGAGAGAGATGTGGGTGTGAGAGATTAGAGAAGTATGTGTATGTGTGGGTAGGAGAGAGAAATGTGTGTCCATGTGTATGAGAGAGAGCAATGTGTGCGTGTAAGAAAGACGAAGGTAGAGAGAGATAGGAGGGTAGAGAGAGAGTGAAAGTGATAGTGCAGGTGGGTTGATGGTACCAGTGCAAACAAACTCCCACGCAAGGGCAAAAGCCCCAATCGCTCTCTACGAGGGGATGATTCTCTTTTCAAATTTTTCTTTATATTAAGTGTATGTGTGTGTGTTATCCCCCTTGAATCCCGTGCCCAAACGGTCACTAGGAATGCCCACATAAAGTTCCATTTTATATAATATCCACCCATTGATTTTCTTCTCCTTTTGTTTAATTGTTCTTTATTATCTTACTGACCCAACCAATTGATTATTCAGTCCTTTTGTTTAACTGTTCTTTATTATCTTACCGACCAACCAATTGATTATTCACTTTGCCTTCTCAGTTAAGAGCTGAGCCACACTGTAACTTTATTCTTTCTTTTTTATATAGGTATAAAGGATCAAACAAAAAAGCAAAATTAAATAACCCAAAAATGCCAGTTTCCTTTATCTTTTACTGCAATATTTGTTAGGAAACCCAAGGTGGCTTTTGGGCTACCTGAAATATTTTGGGGTTTTAAGCCTAAAACCACCCTTTGCCCTAAGCAAACTAACTTCAGTTGCATTTGTGCTTGAGGTCATTTCCCTTGTCTTTTAGTAGAGTTCTTTATTTTTTCCTAAACCACATGATTATGCCAACTAATATAATATTGGAAATAAGCTGAGTCCCACGAATCTTTACAGGTGTCAAAATCTGAGTTGAAGTCATTTTTTAGATCTAGAGCTACAATGTCATTTTGGATATGTATGAAAAAAAAACTGGCAAGTTGAATGATAGTTCTAGTTACTTGGGAGTTAAGAAATTAAAAAGCTTGTTAATGTTGGCAAAAGAAGTGAAAAATTTGGAAAAGGTTAACAGAAACTCTGGCAAAAAAACGAGTCAGTATATATACCAAAGGGATCACTAGAAATAAAATAAGAAGAGTAATTTCAGGTTAGAAATGAGAGAGAGTGAGAGCTCTCGTACGACGGAAGGATGGAGGTGAATCTACAAAGGATACAAATTCCAAAAGAGACACATGGGACTCATCAAGAAACTATTTCACCAGAATAGCAGAGCTTTCGCAAGAACATAAGTCATACATCATCAAAGAAATCATTATAGAAACATCCGAGCAAAAGAAATGCACAGATGCAATGAATGACAAATACATTCCTCAAGCAAAAATCTTCTGAATACATACCCAAATAGTGGAACTAAATTTTGGGTACTTTCTTTTGGTCTTGGGCTACAAGCAAAAGACACCCATTATATCATCTCATGTCATGCCCTTCCATCCACATCAAATCCAGCACCAGTCCATCCAGGACCAGAAGGGCCCCTTCCTTTCTGCAAAATCAAGTTGCCCTTACCTCTTCCCAAATTCACATTCCGCATCTTTTTCCCTCTAACTTCTCCCTCAGCGGTTTGGGATTGATGCAGATTATTAGGACCAGATGCATCACCATCCTTACCATCAGCATCCACAGTATCAGGGCCTCGAGCCAGTGATTCAGTTGTTTTCTGATTTGGAGCTGCATTTGAAGCAACGATGTTGCTCTGAGCTTGTATTAACTTTGCATCCTAACCACATCAAGAGTCCATAAGAAAAATTATAAAAAATAAGAAAAAAAAAAACAAAAACCAATTCAAACAAGAGCATGTAATAAAATTCAAAACTCCATATCTAGTAATTTTCTATTTTGTAAACCTACATATTCACAAGAGAACGGGGAAAAAAATGTGTCCATAGAGAAGAAAGAGAAGATGATGATGATTTAATAAAAGAGTCTCACTAACAGATAGATCACATTGAGAAACTCTGCTTGGGTTTAATGCCTCTAGTCGTCTTTTCAGCTCCTCTAGCCTTGTGAATTGGGAGGATGTGCTCTCTTGAACCTTCAAGAGCCATAAGAAAATTCAGATATATTCTTAAGTAGCTCCACATTGATCATAAATTAAATTCAAGCAGGCATGTACCAGATGGTTAAGGTCATCACATAGCTTCTGCTTGTTTGCTTCCTCGTCCTTTAATGCCTTCAAAGCAGCTTCCCACTCCTGAAATGCATTAGTTCGTCATCAACAATCTATAGACGCCTGAGGAAATTCTTGCAAAGTAAGCATATTATTGATGTAGAAGTAGTTAACGCATGAAATGCATTTAGTTCGTCTTCAACACTCATACAGACAACAGGATGAAGGGCCATACCATCAGTAAGACCAAAAGTCACCACATCTAAAATTTATGATCTCTAAATACAGAATGAACCAGTGGCAGAAGTACCATGTAATTTATAATTTCAAAATTGTGTGTTTTTCCCATTTGACACTTTTCCAGTCTCCCACCAAGAGTGTCACACTACAAATATTTCTAACCCCCAACACCCAAGTTCAGCACATTCCCAACCAACCAGCATATCCATCTCAAACCTTAGCATCTTAAACATAATTCGTCACTGCAATCTCCCTCTATTATCACATCACAAGCTGCCAAATATATTCAAAGATGCGAATATGACATCCCAAACAGGTCCAAAAGGATTGAGAACCCCCTTTCCACTAACTAGATATGTCCTCTTCATACACACCAACTACACTGCACCACCCCACAAAAAAATGACAAAATATAACCCCCACCTTAAAGAGATTTTAACAGAGAGCATGGAAAATTTAAGTTCAAGCCCATGAGTTCATTCCCAGTTCAAAATGAGTTTCTTTGCTCCTTTGAACTGTCTTGGTAGCTGATTAATAATCTCATCAGCTTAAGGTGGTCATCTTATTGCATTAATTCTAATTCGGGATGAAAATGTTTACAAATTTCCAGCCCTTTAGAAGCTGATAGGCATATGTCAACCCACACAAGTTCATGGACCTTGTGGTCCCAAAATATAGGTGAAACCTTGCAAAATTTTCTAAACTGTAATATGTAAAAAGGGTAGATAAAATTTAGGGTTTTCAAACATCAGGCTTGGATTTTTTGGGATTTTTGAGACAAGACAGTTGTGTCCCCCTCACATTGCCTTTTGTCATTTCTTATTTTCTATTTATTAACAACTAAAAATGGTTTGTCATTTCTTATTTTCTATTTATTAACAACTAAAAATGGCACATGTAATGCAAAAATGCTCCTGCTGAGAGATTTGATGAAAAATTAATTTCTAAATATTTAATTAAAGGGATAATATATTATAAGACCATTTAAATCTGACATTTTGGGTGCACCACAAAGTTCAAAAAAAATTTATTTTAACTTCGAGCCTAGTTTAAGAAATAAACCCAAGCCACCAAATTTCAAATCCAACAGCTGAAACTGAATTTTCGTTTTAACTTTGAGCTTGGTTTAAGAAATACCCCAAGCCACCAAATTTCAAATCCAACAGCTGAAATTGATTCTGACTTCCTTGTAACAAAACCAATATTGAAGAACTTGGCTGGTTCCACCCAAATCCGGCCAAGTTGCCTACTCGGGCACATGGGAAAGCGTTAAAAAACAAAGGCGGCAGATTTTTGCCCCCTTTTTCCATCTCTCTCTCTCTCTCTCTCTTTCTCGCTCTCTCTCTTTCTCTCGATCTCTCGATCAGTTCATCTCTCTCTCGTTTGGCAATGCCTTGTCTCTTCCCCAATATATTTCCCCATATTGCTATTTCTCTAATGTTTTAGGATTTTTGTTTTGGGAAAGGTTTCTATGCTTCCCCTACAGCATAGAAGTTCTATCCTCCCCTTACCATTCAGCCGTCCAATTTTGATCAAGAGAGTCACTCACCGTTTGATCTTAGATCCAACGTCTCAAAGTATTTTATTTTTAGTTGTTTTTATAAAAATTGCAAGAATATGAAATTTCGTACGTGCCATCTTCTCATTGGGGCGCACCCATAAAAAATATTTGAAATAAGTTTTTGATAAAATATAATGACCAAAATACCCCTTGAAATTTTCAAGGGTGTTTTGGTCATTTTATTTTATTGAAAATGTTTTTTTCATATTTTTCGCTAGTGAGAGTTTAATAGAGGAATGGACATCCAAAATTTGGTGTCAAAATAGTTTATAGAAAAAAAAATTAAAAATAAAATAGTGTAGAGATGTGACATTGTGATTGGGGCAATCTTAGCCCTCCATTCAGAATGGAGGGTTGGTAAGGGAGAGGATAGAACTTCTATGTTGTAGAGGAAGCATAGAAAGCTTGCCCTTTTGTTTTTTATTTTTTTAGGCATTTGCATGCCAGTACAGAACTCGCACAAGTGGACTCACCCAAGTTACTCAGCTTGGACAACGGCAAGTCCTAAGCCCGTGCCAGGTATTCAAACCTTAACCAAGAGTAAACAGTCCTTAAATTGCAAAGCAATTATTTTTATTTCATTTGTTTTTCAATTTATAAGATATTATTTTAATATTTAATTTTCTATTTAACCTTAGTTAGATTCTTTTTTTCTTTTTTGATAAGTTAAATACAATTGTAGAAATTCTTATTTTTATGATTCTTATTTTTTAATAAGAATAATTAGAGCATGTAAAGGTCCTTTCTAAATATTTAGGTAAATTTTTGCTTTATGCTTGCTTCAATTGCTTCTCAATAGGAGATTAATCTTTTAAATCAAGATTAGGCTAAAACTCAAAAGAAATTTCTAACGAGAGACAAATATGCGTTTTTTTTGGGCATAGTTATCATTGGATTTATATTAAAATCAAAGAGATTTTCCAGCAAAGCAGTTTCAGGGATGAGAGTTTAGAGAGAGAAAAAAAGCAGACAGCTTTTAGGAAATTGGAAGGGACAAATAAGAGTGTTCATAAATTTAAGAGAGCCCCATAGTTATATATATATATATATATATAACCTCTAGAAGAAATCATTTCTTTCATCCTCTTTTTTTTTTCTTTTTTTTGTTATAGGTAAGAATGCATAATAACAAGTTCAATTAAGAGGAAACTGAGTCATTAATAGACTCTTAGACATGTCCATGAGGTAGATGAACTTAGAGTTTCATAGTCAAGATCTACTTCCTAGTAGAATGTTAAAAATCTGGAATATATACTCAAAAAGTAAACTAACTAGACAAACCTTTCTTGCTTGATCTTCTTTCTGCTTAGCGACATGTATTCTCTCTGCTGATAGCTCTATCTTTTTCCTCAAGTGCTCAAGAGCTACAGATTCGTCAAACAAACAATTAGCAAACCATTGCCAAGTCTACTTAACCAGATCAGAAATCAAACTTTTTTCTGGAGGAAATTGCAAAAATCCAAGTACCCAAAAGCTATACCTGCCTTTTTAGGTCCAGCTGTGAGCTTCAACTCCAGTGTGAGATTTGCTAGCTCCCGTTCCACATCACGAATCTTAGAATAGTTCTCTTCAATGTACCTGAGAAACTTATGATTATTTCCTTCAGAAATATGCTAGTATGGGCTATCCATGTTTCTCTAAAGAGCAGTAAGAAGCATTTAGAACCATAAATTAAACTGAATGAAAAGACTCATAACTATGTTAAATATATCTCTTGCATGTTCATGGATCAAATTAACCACACAAGCTACTTAGCAAAGTAAAACAATCACATCAATATCCAATCATGCACGTCAACCCAGCGAAACAATTGCTTAAGCCATTTCATCATCATCAGATCATCCCAGTTTGTCATCCCCCCTCTCAAAGTATTAAGTATTCCAGTTAATATCCCCTAGGGTCAGTCCAGGCAATCATACATAGTTATTATATTATACTTCCTAGTTCCTTCATCACGGTCTCCCTCTAGCTTGCATGCCATTTTGACGTCTAATAATCGACTTTATGTTCACTATGGGGTGGATAAATAACTTGTTTTTCCTGTTGCAAAGAATCCCACGCATCCCTTATTAAAGAAAAAAATTCACATATTTGTGCATTAATGATCAGTAGTCAAAATCAATTTGTGAATTTCAAAACTGCTACGGTCACCAACTTGCAGGAACTAGTTATTTTTTGATCTAGGTGTTATTTATGCCTGAGAGGCAGAGCATCACATTAGATAAAGAACAGCCTTCTGCCATTGCATTGGACATAGATCAGTTCTGATTCCTTGAAAGAAGCACATTATTATAGGCATGGGTTATCTTCGTCCTCCCTAAGTCTTAATTGCACAAGGTGTCAAACAGATACCTGATGGGAAATTAATAAGTCCACGTGTCTGTGTTAAGCAACTATATCGAATTATGTGATTAAGAACAGTCAAATTAATAGTTCTGACTCCTGACTGGCTTTGTAAACTGAATCACCATTAGGAATCTGCATCTGAAATATTTGACCAAGTGATAATCAGATTTAAAGTCCTCCAACCAGGCATAGTTCAATGATTCAATCAAGGATGCAAATAATCTTCTAATGAGGGCTGAACACTATGCCCTAAATGAGTATTCACTACCTTAGTGACGCACAAGATATGAGTTCATGAATATGGTTCCAGCAGGAAACTATCATAGGCCTATCTGAGTGAGTAAACTCCCACATTATCTAGGAAATACACCTCTAGAAA
This sequence comes from Amborella trichopoda, assembly GCF_054954075.1. Lineage (NCBI taxonomy): Eukaryota > Viridiplantae > Streptophyta > Magnoliopsida > Amborellales > Amborellaceae > Amborella > Amborella trichopoda. Next base: position 10,141,985 of record NC_142344.1, on the reverse strand, counting down.
ACAAACAAGTATGGCAATCAACTGCAATCCGGTCCCCTATGTGCCACAAATGCAGTGATAAATCAATCAACCACTGCCAGATCCTGTGAAAGCTATCTCTCAAGCAAATCCCTAAGGGTAGTTTGTCCATGTACTACTTTTTCAGTTAGCAAAATAAAGAAGGGTACTTCAGATAGTGAAGCTACACAAATGCCTCCTCATGTAAATCACCCTTATGAAAAGCACTCTTAATGTCCGCTTGTGATAGAGCTAACCCTCGAAAGAGAAGTAATAGTAAAATTATCTCAAGCTTAGCAACTGGAACAAATGTCACCTCAAAGACCATGAAATAGGCCTAAGTATGTAGAAGTATGAGAATAGGGTGCCAGTTACCAAAGTTCTCACCTTATTCATCCACTTACAGAGAGGGGGTTTACCAACTACAAGTGAAATAACATCCTAGTTCCAATTTTGTTTGACTGCTATAACTCCCTTTTTATTTGGCTTTTCACCCTAATCACATCATGTGACTTATTTGTAAGAAGATCACTCGTGACAGAAGAAAAGCCAGAAGAGCATAATGACAAGCAAATAAGACCAAAGCTCAAATAAGGAGCAGCCAAACACCGTACAGGTAATGGAGAAAACTAAAATAGAAAACAAAAAGACTATTAACTGATGAGGTTTAGAAACTTCATATTCAGTTTCTTATGCAGTAGACAATGACTTAACAAATCTTTCAACAATGACCTGTTGAGCAAAGATCTATTTAAGAACTTGAACATTCTACTCAACCAATTACGGTGTTTTGCTGGTATTGTCAGAAAATGAAGGAAATGAAAGTTTCACTAATAATAGGTGATTATTCAGTAAGTGAAGTGTGAAGGAATAGCTTTAAGAAGACTAACAAGAAAGTAGTGAACAACATTTACTTCTAATATCTCAACAATGATTTCCCTGTTAATTAGCATATACCAGAAGAACACATATTTAGAGTAATGCAGACAACTACAAGCACTCACAAGAACAGATTGGCGGAACACAATCAGAACTCCAAAGACATTTGGAATTATAGATGCATTTGTAAGATATCAGTTAGAGTAACACTAGAGATACAGGTAACAAGGTTGTAGTCATCAAAAGACTCTAAGTACAACTAGCTTTAGCAGAATTTAAATAGGAAAGAAGACAAAAAGGCAGAGCTTCTAGATTCCATGGAGCTTGTAGATTCCATGACATCTCTGTTTTCCCACTTGGAAATGGCATTTAGTTTAATCTTGAGCCATGTTCTTTAGTCAAGCATGCCGTGAGATTCAAATGTTCGCCACCCAAATAAAATTACAGATTTTTAATGGGTTCTTTTTTTAATCACATTATGAAATCAAGAATATTGGCAAACTTTGAAAATAATTTCATCAGATATAGCCAAGCGAGCATATAAAATTCATCCTCAAAAGTATATAAGCATATAATGATCTAACTTTTGTTCGTACCAGGTATGAACCCAAACAATCAAAGTGCACAGTATTAAACAAGAGTTACAATATATAATTTTATTATCAGAAGAATGCAAAGACAATGTTGAGAATTTAAAATTTGACAAACAAAGCCGTTGCAAGAATTTGGATGATAAAGAAAGTCACCAACTCCATCTGATAATTTTGGAATTTGGAGTTATTTCAGCAAAGGTGATGTGTTGAAGGCTCCCGCGAGTTATCTTAATGAAAAAATAACCAACTTTACAGCCTCCACTAATTAAAATTCTTGTTAAGAGAAACTAAATAAAGCATTCAATACAAAGGAAGGAATATTAAAAGGGAAAGGTTTCTATACTTCCCCTACAGCATAGAAAAGATATACTTCCCCCCCATCCAGCCATCCAATATAAATCAAGTGAGCCACTAATTGTTTGATCTAGATACGATGCTTTAGAGTATTTTATTTTTAGTTTTTTTCTAAAAATTGTATGAATATGAAATTTGGTACATGTCTTCTCAATGGGGCGCACCTAAAAAAAATATTAAAAATAAGTTTCAAGAGGTATTTTGGTCATTATATTTTATTGGGAATATTTGTTTTATATTTTTTACAAGTGCGAGTTTAAGAGAGGAGCCCAAAATTTGGTGTCAAAATATTTTGTAAAAAAAAATTAAACTCAAATAGTGTAAAGACATGACTTGTGAATGGGGCCATCTCAGCTGTCCATTCAGAATGGACGGTTGGATAAGGGGAAGCATATAAGTTTTATGTAGTAGGGGAAGCATAGAAAGCTTGCCTATATTAAAAATGTGTTCAACAACATGTCCGCTAATGAAAATATTACCTCGATATGTCGAAATAAACAATCAAAAAAGAAAAGCAATGAATCTCAGGACAAATAGATCCAAAGAATCTAAAGATAAATAGATCCAATTGATTCATAAACAAGCGAGATACAATCACCCAAAACAAATATGAATCCCCTAAACCAGGACAAGAACAAGACAGAAGATGAGAATTGCCCAATGTAATTGGAAGCACCAAAATTTAATAGCCAAAGTATTATAAAAAAATGGCGAGTAAAATCTACCGCAGAACTGCACAAGAAAGGAACTTGATGCATCCATTTCAGTAGACAACATAAGAAGCCACCTTATCATGGTAAATAAAGGAATATCATATGGCAGATCCACAAGTTTTCAGAACATCATTTAAGATACTGGACAATGGACATAGACACGAGAGTTTGCGTACAACTTGTACACTTTGTACATGGATTGCTCCAAAAAAATAGGTGACATGCACGCGCCCACAAACACAGAGTGATTAAATACGAATAAATTCATAAAAGTTAGATATGCGTGTTTAATGTATGGATGCATTTTCCAGCCACTAGAGGAAATCCATATCATGGATAGATGTGTCTAAATCATGGATATACAATTTAGGCATGTGTCCAGATCTGAAAACATATCAATTCTTGACACATTGAGCTTAAGTGTATGACATGAAAAAATTCAAGACACACCAGATGACACTTCCCAGAAAGTGTAGACTGGCATGTCTGAGGTTTCACCATGTGCTAGTGTATGTTTCAGTGTGCAACATGCCGAAAATGGCCCATACATATTATTATTACACAATTAACAATCCAATCCTGAGCAACAACTGTTAAAGGTATGTATCTGCTAATTTAATAGAGCAAATCAACTTTCTGCTTCATTACATCGAACTGCACATATATGCTGCTAAGTCTCTTGCACTTAATTACTCCTATTTTATGACCCTAAAAGTGTTGGGCTCTAACATGAGTGCAATGCATCACAGCTTGAACAATGTTTTGGTTAAGTTGTTACTGTCAGACAAATGAGGCCAATATTGTCTACTTAGAAATCAAATCAGCAATGCTGTCCTTCAAAACTGGGAAAGTAGCATGGTTGAAGATAGAAGCCTTGATATCCTCATAATCAAGGAAGAATTCACAAGAATAGATACCAAATACCCTATGTTGCAAGATTAGATATAAACTCTTGCATCAATAGTAGAAGTCAAATTCATTAACAGTGTTATCTATTGTTAGCCACATCCATGAGTGTTAAATGAGGAGTGGAGTATATGCCATTAAGGGTCCTTACATCTTGAAAATCTAGCTGTAGAAAATGAATTTGGCATTGCTTGTTTGACGATAAACAGTGCAGATGATTCCAAGCCAACTCCCACCCTCCACCCCACACCCCCCACCACGAGTGTTAATGAGGAGTGGAGTATGTGCCATTAAGGGTCCTTACATCTTGAAAATCTAGCTTTAGAAAATGAATTTGGCATTGCTTGTTTGACGATAAACAGTGAAGATGATTCCAAGCCAACTCCCACCCCACACCCCGCACCTCCCTCTCTCTCTCTCTCTCTCTCTCTCTCTCTCTCTCTCTCTCTCTCTCCCTCCCTCCCTCCCTCCCTCCCTCCCTCCCTCCCTCCCTCCCTCTCAAGACGTACAATGTTTATGGGATTGGGTAAGTAATGATCCCCTACCCCCTTTCTTGTAGTAAACAATGTTAAACAAATCTTGGAATTCAACTAAACAATATTGGATATGCTGCTGGTGCACCAAATTATCAACTTAATATTTGGTAGTTTTAAGTTCAGAATTGACCAGTTCAACTCCAGTAAAATCAATACCCTAATTATGATAGTTTTTCAAAAGTGAAATTTTGGCAATACATGTGAAGGTTTGGTATTATGGTTTTTTCATCTATAGATTTTTTTCCCCTTCTGTGTTTGTAGAAAATTTTTGGTGAAAACACATGTTTTCTCTTTCACTTTTATACTAAGTCACATATGAGCGTATCTTTAATTGAAATGCCTTTGAAAACTCATTTTTCCAAGGCACTAATGCCAAACATGCATCTCAGGGAAATGTGATCTCCCAATCGAAGTAGGGGGCAATAGTTATTCATAAGTTGGTCCAGGAGTTGTCAAGAGACTATGGGAGGTCCCCTTAAGCAGGATGTCAAACTATCAGCACACAGAATAGAACCACAAGAACCTACCACTTACTGTAAACTGGTTGAGCGACTCCTATCCTAAAATTAATTTCCCATACACGGAAAAAGTTTCCCAGCAATACCAATCTGTCTGTTTTTAGTACACAATTCCACATTCCCATCATTTACTTCTATCATAATTCATACAAAAAAAAAAGAAAAACACAGACTTGTAACTTAAGGGTATGTTTGGGTGTAGTGTACAACTCGGCATGCTAAACTGCTCTGCTCCACATAAGGGTAAAACATATTTTCTGTAGTTTTGCCTTTATACCTAAAAGTAGTGACTACCATATAAGCAGGGCCAATATGTTCTAGATATCTGCGCAAAACCAGAAATCCAAATGTGTGGGCCTATCATATAAAGCCCCATTTTCGCGAGTTATACACAATCCAAACATGTCTTAACCATCACTACCAATAATTCGTAAGACCTATTCCATCTATGCATACAAAGTTAATTTGCACATAACGAACTTTTATTTTTTAAAAGTAATATACTATTCATTTATTTTTTCTTTTTTTAAATGTCTGCTGTTGAATTATAAAATGTACCACTACCCCAAGGAACTTTGACTTGCGATAATTTGAAAATGATCAAATAAATTTATCGTGATATTAATAACTTAAATTATAGCTAATATCAAGAATGGTCTCAATATGTTGCAGTGTAAGACGTGTAAGGCATGGGCACCATGACAAAACAAATAGTCAAAAGTCACAACAGCACCAATATTAGTGACATACAGATTTGTTCATGTAGTTGATTTGTCTTCTATAAATGGATTTACCTTTGCCATTTGTAGACATATTAAAAAACACAAAACTAGCCTGACTAAATGCTGCACCAAGACCGCAACATTAATTCTTCTAAACCCTTTTTTTTATAAATCACCGCAATGCAGAAACCAGATTACCAAGGACCTCAAACTTCACAGTTTACACAAACTGACAAACCTTAACAATTCTCAAATGGACCTCTCTAAGAATGCTTGGGCTGAGGCACACTCCAGACATGCATGTGTGAGAGCCCTAATTTGGAAACAGACAATTGAGAAAGACAATTTGCAGTTTGATACTCACTTTAGGGGGTACTAAAATAAACGCACAAAACCCACTAAGAGTGTTTGAGCAAATTGGCACTTGCTAGGTTTGAGATTTTGTCTACAAGCATTATATTGCATCTTGATTGTAAGGAGATGAGAAGAAAAGCAGCTAAAATACCCTGTAGTAGTTGCAATACCATATATAGAATGTAAGGATAAAATATGGAGAAACAGTTGAAATTGATGTTCGCAACTTTGCATTGAACTAGAGCCTAAACCCAAATTCAGTATATATACATGAGCAAAATATGTACTGAATGAAACATGACTCTAGAGTCTAGATCGAATGCTTTTACCTAAAGTAACAAAATATAGCAATAGGCTGACTATTAACAAAACTACATATGTTTTTACTTACAAAGACAAAGGTAAACATAGAAATCAGAATAAAATAATGTGAAGGTGGCTCAAATTTTGCGTGTGCCTATCACAAATATTGTTTTCTACAAAGATTAATCTCCTTGGTACTTACACTTATGAACAAACACAAAAAAGGTCAATAACAAGCCTCCAAATTCATCAATGCTAGTAATAAAGAAATTGCCCTCATAGAACAGTGAGTTGGATCCGCACGTACTCTAATCATTCTTGGTTTCATATATAGGTTACATTACTGTGACGTTCTAGTGTAAACGTTGATAAATTACACATTTCAGAGCTGTCACATGTGAAATTAACACAAATGAAATCTAAACAAACAAAACAAAATTTGAACTTCATGCATAAATCACTGCAAAACCGGACAAGAATACAGAGAAAACAATCCATTACGGAACTAAGAAGCAAATTCCAGACTCAGAACGTGATACATTTGCATAATTTATCATACATACTTTCTCAATTGAAGTTGCTCCTCTGCAATAATCTGTAATCACACAAAAACACAGAAAGAGGGAGAATGTTGATTCACGAGCATCTGAGGAAGAAGAAATTAAAACAAGAAACTGAGAGATAGAAAGGGTGGGTGGACATACCTTTTCAGTGTAAGCGATAACAGGAGCCTCTCTTGCAAGACCATCAGGGCCGATCTCTGGAACTAGAGAAGGATGTGTCGCCATTGCTATGAATCCTTAAGAGACCTGATTATGCAATGCCATGGGAGAGAGAGACATTAAGAGGAGAGAGTATAAAAGAGAGGGAATAGGGAGATCCATGGCCCTCTATTTACAGGTTTTCGAGCCGTCACGTTGGGATCCTGGCCTGCAGCGTTTCCCACCGCTAAAATATGATTTCGACAGTCAAAAGACCTCAAAAATATGGCTGTGGTGGTTAGATAAATCAAATTATCAATAAATTCTTACTTTAGAAACTCCCATTTCGTCGAGTAGCTCCTTTGAGGGATGGTGAGTCTAGTTTTTAGTTTTATTTCATGTGGGCACCTCCTCAAATATTCCTAATTAAAGTAACCGCATTTTGGACGAATAAGGTATTTTAATAATTTTATTTACCCTTGATAAATAAAATACCCTTGTCTTTTGGCCAGGGAAACTTTGGTAGGTCAAGTTACTAAAATGGGCTATGCTTGATGAAGATTCTTAATTTGTTCTTGATGAAGAGTCTTAATTTTGAACAAAGACAATTTAACTATGTAAAAATAAGTAATAGAGGCATTTTTAATATATTTTTGAGAGAGTGCCCCAGTAAAATAAACATTAAAACGTAAATATTTTAATTTGTAAAAAGTGTTTTTTAAAGTATCAAACTTTTATTATTGAAAAAGCACATCACAAAAACCTATTGGAAAAGGTTGTTGTGAAGCTAAAAAAATCTTTAAATTGATCATCTCAACCTTAAGATGTATAGATATGGAAAAAATTAAATAAATATATAATAGAGGTTTTTATGTCCTGAAAATATTAGCATTTTGTAACATATTATCTAAACTTATCCAGTTTTTTAAAAAAATCATCGTATATAGATCTGCTCGATATGCATCATTTTTTTAGCTTTAAATTTTATTATTAGAAATGACAATAGATTTTCGTGCCATTGCAAGTTTTTCTAGTACAAAAACTGCATCTTTCAATATAATTTTGAGATGTTCGTGTAATGAATAATATAAAGTTGACCCCTTATACAAACCTTACCCATCTAATATGAATTGAGATGTCTTGAATTGTGACCCTTTAATGCTGTTTTTTAATTAATTATATATCTATAAAATCCCAAAATACCATGGTTCTCAGTATGAAAATTGAGCAAATAGGTATGTTGGAAATTTTGACCCGAATTGAATGGCCCAAAGTACATAACATAAATACCATAAATGCCCCTTCTTGTTTCAAGCTATAAATTCGGAATGTGCCTTTGTTAATGAAAATATGGTTTGAAACTCAAAATCAATAGCGGGCATTATTGTAATTTTCTTAACTTGTATCATAGGTCAAAGTTTATCTGCTTCTCATGATTTGAAACCTAGAATTAAAACAACCATTTTGATAAATTAGTTGATTTAACTACCTCAATGTATCCTTAAGCAGTTTCACCATTTTAATGATATTTCACCTTTTTTATTTGGGTAATTATCGCTAATATACCTATATTTTAATAAAATCGAAAAAAAAACCTCCAACTTTTCAAAACCTCGCCTACACGTTTTTTCTCAATTATTGATTTTTTTTGGACGAAAATATCCTTTACGGTAGTGTTTTTACTATAAAGAACATTACGGTAATTTAAATATTGTAATGTACATTACGGTAATCTAAATACCGTAATGTACATTATGGTAATTTAAATACCGTAATGTGTAGAAAAGTCCATACGATAATTTATATACTGTAATATTTCACTCACCTAGATAGAAAAACACATAGGCCTCATCCATGAAAATTACAATAGGAAGACTCGCTTCATCTTCAAAACCGGGGGCTTCGCAATCTCTCTCTCCCTCCTCCATAAATCTAACAAAACGCATCTCTTCAAATCACAGTCTCTCTCTAAACATCTGTCTCCCTCTTGCCCCCCTTTCTCTTATCTCAATTACTCATCAGTTGCAGATAATCCATCTTTCTCTCACTAGTTGCATACAAAAAATATTTATCTTACAACTGATTCAAAATGCCCAACGCAATCATCGCACTCTCCTCTGCTCCTCCCTTCTCTCTCTCCCAACCAATGCTCCACTCTCTTCCCCCTCACACCTCTGTAACTCAACAAAACCCTGCGATTGACCATTTTCAGAATGCCACCCAAAAATGGCAAATTCAATATGTTTATTAGAGAGAGAGAGAGAGAGAGAGCGATCTCATATTAAAATCCCTTGGATTTCACATGGAGAAAAACCTCTGTGGAGGGGAAATCTCATCATCTAAAAAAATCATTGAGAAACCAGTTACAGTGCTTAGCGCATGAGGAGATGGGTAGGCTTGATATTAGCTTCGGTTTGAAGCTTTTCAACCAATTACGGTAATAAGAATGGTGTGAAGAGTGTATTTATATATTACGGTGTATCCTAATGTCCTTTACGGTATTTAAATTATCGTATTAAATATCCTAAGAATTACGGCATATAAATTACCGTATAAACTTTTTTATATATTACGGTATTTAAATTATTGTAATATACATTACGGTATTTAAATTACCGTAATGTTATTTACGGTAAAAAGACTACCGTGAAGGGTATATTCATCAAAAAAAAAAAAAAAAATTAAGAAAAAGGGTGTAAGCGAGGTTTGGAAAAGTTGGGTATTTTTTTTCTAATTTTATTAAAACATAGGTATATTAACGATAATTACCTTTTTATTTCCATTGATTCAATTATTTTTTGGAAATCTAGCTTGAGAATATTCACCCTATATTTTCTATAAATGTTGAAATATGCCACCCTATATTTTTTTTAAAATGTTGAAATAGGTCATGAAACCTATTTTAAATTAAGTACATTATACACAAGTGGTGTATGGCATATGGTACAACATACACTCTCATTCTTAATGTTAATTATTGAGTTTAATGTATCGGATAAATATCCCATTTAAGAATTGTGAGAAGAAGATCTCCTCAATTTTTTTTGTATTAGGTGCATATACCTTTTGTCCATCTTTCTCTTTTTTTTTCCAATTTTACCCTCATTTTGGAGATTGGAAATCCAAAGTTACTAGTCATCTTTTTTAAAAAAAAGGTATTTCTCGAATTCTTTTACTGAAAATCCAAAGTCACTCTTGACTTCAGATTTTGAATATCCGAAGTTGTATTGTAATTTAGTGACTTCAAATTTTGAATATCCGAAGTTGAATGAAACTCTCAATTGCAAAGCAACTTCGGATATTAAAAATCTGAAGTCAAGAGTGACCTAAGATTTCAATTTCGAAAGTGATTTCGGCCTTTTCCTAAAAATGTCTTAAAGAAAAAAAGACAACAGATATCAAAATCCAAAATTATTCGTGACTTCGTGTTTACAACCAAAATCTGGGAGAATTTCGAATGCAACTCTTTCTGATTCATGCTTTCAACTAAGCTACTAAATTTTAGTAGAACTATTATGGTTTAAAAACAAATCCAATTTAGAAAACCAGCTTTATTGAAGAATGGTCGGCAATGCCAGCTTGAAATAGCGCAAAATCAAAATAAAGAAACTAAAAAATAGGAAGGAAAGTGAATAATGTAAAGGATTAAGAATTAACAAAAAGTTAAACTATAAGATAAAAGGAAAAGAAACTTACATGAAATACTCGGAGTTGGGGCCTGTATCAAGAGTACGGGTAGCTTTACGCATCATCATTTTCTATTTTTCCTCAAAAAATTGGCTTGAATTGGTACTAGGTAATGTTTTCCTAGGTTTTTGAATTTAGGTTTTAAAACATACGAAGAATTTGGTTTATAGGGAATTAGGGTTTCAAAACCTATTTTTTGTCTAGCCTAAGGAGATTTATTGTAATATCCGAGGATTTTCTTAGGATTTTTTATGTTTTTGTTGTCTAATTCCTAGGGATTTGCCTAAGATTTTTTAGGGATTTTCTATGATTTTAGGATACGAAGTATGGGAGACTAGCGTATTGGGTACTACCCTAATTGAGATTAGGATTCCTATATTTAAATTTAGAATCCGAAGTCCAATAGATTAGGCCTCTAATGCTTTTGATTGGGTCAAATCCATAGTCAAAATTGCTTCCATAAAGTTATAGAAAGCCAACAGAATGCCCCAAACCATGTCTTAAAATTTCTAGAAAGTTTTGGACACCCGAAGCTCTTAGTGATGTGTATCATGTTGTTGAGCCCACTGGGCCTAGTGAGGCACCCCGCATCACTGAGCTCGGCTCATCTCTAGATGAAATTAGAGACTGTCTAGTTCAATCCGGTGGCAATCTGATTCAATTCTGAGGAAATTTAAGTCATGTGATCTACAGTTTTCTGAGATTTCTGTGTTGTTTTAGATAAGACCAAACATTTTCTTGATCAAATTTAGATGATAGGCTTGAATTTGTAGATTATGGACTTTGAGTATGATGCAATATGTTTCACTAGGCTAGTGTGGTCCTCAAGGTTCAGGGTTATAGGTTTATAGGAATTCCCTTAGCCAAAATTTCAGGGTCTTGTCTACACTTCGAACATTCAATGTCAAAGTCAAGGTTAAAATTATACATGACCTTCTGAGAATAGAAGAAATTCATTAGAGACAGAGATCATGAGAAATGGTTGAAAGAGGGTGATCGGAATATAATATTCTTTCATATTATAGCCAATGATAGGAAGAGATCCAATTCTATTCAAAGTCTTAAATTTAAAGGGGTTGACTTTAATGATATGAATGAGGTAGAAAAGGCTATTATTGAACATTTTTCTTCAGCTTTCAATGCTGAAAACTTGTTCAATCTCCCCTTTGACTCGGTGCCTTTTGCCAAGTTAGTAGAGGAGTCTGCTATATAGTTGGAAAGAAGATTTGAGATGAAGGAAATAAAGGATGTTGTCTTCGGTCTGGGTAGAGATAAAGGATAGTTATCCTTTGGTATTATTTCAAACCTTATCTTCTAAAGGATGATTTGATTGCACTATTGGAGGAATTTCATGATAGAGGAAAGATCAAAGTGGCAATGAGTTCTACCTTTATTGCTCTCATTCCCAAAGAAATAATGATTGAACAAGTTAAAGATATTAGGGCCATTAGTCTGTCGAGTAGTTTGTATAAAATTATAGCAAAAGTGTTAGCAAACAGGCTACGATAGGTGTTCCACATAGTTATAGAAAGCCCTCAATCAGCATTCATCAAATATAAGCAAATTATGGATAGTATCCTTCAGGAGTCTAGATCCAAAGAACACAGACTAGGTCTCATTTGTAAGCTGGATTTCGAGAATGCCTATGATAAAGTCAATTGGCAGGTGTTATATAAGATAATGGGCAGAATAGGTTTTCGGTCAAGATGGAGACTATAGATGTTAGGTTGTCTTTCTACCATGCATTTTTAGATTTTATTTAATGGGAAAGCATGTGGTTTTTTTAATACCTCAAGAGGATTAAAGCAAGAAGACCCGTTGTTGCCTTTTATTTACATTATTATAGCTAAAAGCTTCAGTGTTAAGCTCATGTGTGTGGTGGATTGGCGACCTATATCTAGATTTCAGATTAGTACCAATGACTTATCGGTATCTCATTTGCAATACATTGATGATACATTTATCTTTGGATTTTTTTGAAATGCATGGAGCTGGCGACAAACCTTACGGTTAATCCATCAAAGACCTTTCTTATTGGAGTAGGGTGTGAGTATTAGGTGGTGGTGTGGAGAGTTTGTCTTGTAAATATTTGGGAATTCATTTAATAGATGGCCATCCTCCTCGTTCCATCTAGGAACCTATGGTTGAAAGATTCAATATGAAATAAGACTTATGGAAGTCTAAATGCCTTTCTCTAGTTGGGAGAGAGCAATGCTAATTAAATCCACCTTCTCCAATTTACTTGTTTAATATATGTCTTTGCTTCAAATGTATGGAAAGGTAGTTATATATGTCTTTGCTTCGAATGACTGGAAAGGTTGGAAAGCATCATGAGAGCATTCTTGTGGGGGAGCTTTGACAATTCCAGGAAGCTACATCTTGTTAAATGGGGTCAATGTTGTGCAACTATTACAGAAGGAGGCTTAGGTATTAGGAAACTTAAAATTACGAATGTCATGTTTTCTCACAAAATGGTGGTGGAGAGATGTCATGAAAATAACCAGTCTTTATGGTGTGTTGTCCTCAAAGAAAAATATGGTGTTAATGAGATGAATGGCCTAATCAAAAGCATAAGGAATAAATCATCTTTATCTTTTGCTTGGAAAGGGATTGATTATTGCATGTCTATTGATCTTCAACAACATCGTAAGGTAGTGGGGAATGGGGAAAATACGTTATTTTGGTACGGTAAATGGCTGAGGGGTTTTTCTTTGCGCTACCTCTTCCCTGAGGTCTTCTCAAAGGTTTGTAATCCCCTAGGCACAGTCAAAGAGAAAAAAGGGGAGAATGATTCTCATGGTGCATGGTATATTCTTTGTAGATATAGAAGGATGAACGACAAGTTTATTGATGAATTCCAAAATCTCATGTTAATGCAAAACCAATTACATTATTCTCTTTCTATGGAAGATCACAATATTTGGGATTTAACCACGTCAGGTGATTTTACTATGAAGTTTGTTGGTAGTTCCTTTGGAGGTTAACGTCAATCTTCATGGAGATTAGAGAATCTATAGTGTCTCAATCAGTTGTGTTGCACCACACTTTCAGGGAGTCCAGTATTGAGGCAGATTCTCTTGCTAAAAATAGTGTTCACCATGATTCGTTGGTGATCACTAACTTTACCTAATTGACATGTATCTCTTGGTTTTCTTCTTAGAAGTTAGTAAAATGTTAATATAAAAAAAAAAAACAAAAAAGATAGAGAGAGAGTAAAAGGTAAAATTAGAATTAAAAAAAATGACAGACAAAGTAGACATGCATATATACATACAAAAATTAAGGAAGTTTTTATAAATATAATTTTTAAATAGATATACAGACGAATTTCTCTTGTTACAAAGAACTATGATTAATTTCCAAGAATATTATACAAATATGATATTAGGGTATTCTTACTAGCATACACATCATGCTAGTATTTAGTTATGGGAAAATATCTCCATACCCCCTAGTTTTAGGTTTTATTTCATAATAGATCGAATGTTTTAAAATATATCTTAAGGCAAAAAAATTGTAGATTTTATTTCTTCTAACTCCCTGAGCTAATTTAAACATGTTTTTTTAAGCCAAACAAATCTAAAAAGACATGCCTTTTCTAAAAGCTATCCTCCCAAACTTCTATCTTTCTCTTTCTCCCCGCACCCTTTTCTCTCTCCGTCTTTCCCATCTCTCTCCCCTCTCTCCTTCCGTTCTCTCTCTCCCCTCACTCTTGCTCCTCGCTTCTCTCTCTCCATATTTCTTATCTCTCTTCTCGTTCTCTTTCCATTTCTCTCTCCATGTTTTTCATCTCTCTCCTCCCGTTCTCGCTCTTTATGTTTCCCATCTCTCTTTCCTTCCAAATATACAGTATACAGAGAGACACTCCAGTCTTTTCTACTCTCTCTCCTCCCGTTCTCTCTCTGCATGTTTCCCATCTCTCCCCTCCCCACATCCCTTTTCTCTGTCTTTCCCGTTTTTCTCCCCTCACTCTCTCTCCTTCTGTTCCCCTTTCTCTCTCTCCTCTTATTCTCTCTCCATGTTTCCCATCTCTCTCTTTCCCCTTCTCTCTCTCCTCTCATTCTCTCTCTATGTTTCCCATCTCTCTCCCCTTTTCTCTCTCCTCCTCTCAAATGCAATACACAGTATACATACAGATGCCCTAGTCTTTCTCTTTCGCTCAATGTTTCCCGTCTCTCCCCCCTCTCACTCTCCTCTCAAATACACAATATACAGAGAGACGCCCCAGTCGTTCTCTTTGGTGCAAAGAAAACCCAATTCCCACAATTCCTAGATTTGCCAACACCTCTCTCTCTCTAACCCAGTTCTCATTTGCCAATAGAGAGGGAGACTTGTGGAAAAAAACCCAATTATCATCTGAATTAAGAGAGAAAGATTTCAACACCTCTCTCCCTCTCTCTCTCTGGTGGTAATTGGTAAATATTTCACTTATCTTAAGGTATATAAGTGAAGAGATAGAAAGGATTGGGTTGGATTTCATAGAGGTGAGAAGTTATCAGGAGGAGAGAGAGAGGTGTTTTGAGAAACACGAGAGGAGATAGATAGTGAAACACAGAAAGAGAGAGAAATAGATAAGTTTCGGGTATATAAGTGAAGAGAGAGAAATGATTGAGTTTAAAAAGAGCATGTCTTTCTCATATTTATTTACGTTTAAAAATAGGTTTAAAGTAGTCATGGATTTGTAAGATATCTTTTGAAACCTTGGATTTATCAAAAAACGAAACTTAAAAGTAGGGAATATGGAGATATTTTTCCTTTAGTTATTCTTACTAACATTCATTGTCCGTGTCATAGTTTTATGGGCCATGGGGTTAAGAGTTTTTTTTTTTTTTTAGGGGGGGGGGGGGGGGGGGGTGGGGGGAATATTAAGAGTTGATAACAAAAAAACGAAAAGAAAAAACTATAAAGTGGTCAGACAAGTTATCAACCATTGTCTTTGGATAGATAGAGAATGATGTTGGGTTTGAGCATCCTATTCCTTACTCATGCCAAATACAGTCCCTACTTTATATGCTCAGTCGTTAGGATCTGACAATGTAATACCTCGTATGTATCTATACTATCTAATTAAGCCGAAGTTAAAAGGTGGACCTATGTCACAAAAATAAAAAGGATCCTATCTTTAGAGAGGATGTAGGGCATGTCACCTTCAAAATAGAGAAGTGTAGGGCATGATGTAGGGTATCTTTTGATTATTATTTTTTAAATCCTATCTTTCTTATATGGAAAACGTTTATATAGAGCCTAGGCTCTAAACAATCAAATTTGATCCTGCCAAAAATTTCACTAGAAGATTTGTTTTGATGTCCAAATATCCCCAAATTGATCATCTCAATATCAATATTCATGGACATGAGAAAAAATGGATTTCAAGTTTAGGAAATCGTGCATCTTGTAACGCATTTTTTTACAGTCAATTTTCAAGATTTTCAAGTTTTTATAGATATGCATGATTTACACTGTTTTTGAAGTTTCAAATTTTATAATTAAAGATGAAAATATATCTTAAGGCTATGACAAAGATTTTCAGTATTGAAACCACTTTTCTCAGTGCTATTTGAAAGTGAGCTTTAGTTTGATTGTTTAGAACCTCGGCTCTATACAAACCGCACCCTTTTTATATTGAGAGATATTTTAGAATAAGTTCGACAAAATCTAATCTCTAAAAACAAAAAAAAAAAGAAAAAAATTGAGAAAATATACGTACTTCTAGAGATTTTGGGAAAGAATATATTAGGTGCGGAATACATATTATTAAAAATATAGAAAAGTAAAGTAAAATATATTCTAATGCATATTAACCCATTTTTATTAAATATGCAATTTTTAAATGAAAATATTAAGTTACGACTAACATATGACCAACGGAATATATTCCACTTATAATATTATTAATACAATAAATAATAACGTGTAATATTATATTAATAATACTATATGATCTTATTATAGTATAATATTATTATATTATATTATATTATGGTATTATAATATATAATTACTAATATAAATGATGATAATGATGATGTATTTCATAATAAACATCTATTTAAATAAATATTTAAATAGTCATATTTCATTATAAATATTTCAAACATAAATAATAATAATAATAACAACAACAATAATAAATGTTAAATATGAATATTATAACTATGTAATAATATCATTATTGTAATAATTGTAGAATATTGTAATATCATAACATCAATTTTAATACAATATTACAAAAAAAGCATTTCATATACCAAGTTTTTTTCTTTTCGTTTTCTAAAAGATAATAATAAAAGAAAATGAAACTAGATAAAACGTACATCTGTTATCAATAAATTACTAGATCTTAGGGGAGAGCGAAACATTACGTGTATACTTTAATTTAACTGTTAAATATTACTAATAAAATAAAATTATTCTGATTAATATTGTAATTATATAATTATAGTTATAGTGTGAATTGCATTACCGTAGTTAAATTTAGTTATACTGTAGTTAAATTTAGTTATAATAATTATTTATAACTAATTATTGTTGTTATAAAGTATTTTTATAATGATGTAATAAACATAATATATATAATGAAATAAGAATTCCAATAATATACTATTAAGAAATTGTAATAAAATAGTAAATTATAATCATAATTGTATTAGTTTGCTATGAATATACAATCATAGCATAACTTTCAAAAACTTTCAAAACTTTCAAAACTTTCGTCATATATAATTATGTATTATAACTTACATATTAATTTAAGGGAATTACATATTAATTTAAGGGAAGAGTTTGTATAGAGCGGAGGCTCTAAACAATCAAAATAGAGCTTACTACAAAAATTTCACTAGAAGAGGTTGTTTTGATGCCCAAATATCTTCAAATTGATCATCTCGACATCAAGATACATGGACATGAGAAAAAAAATAGATTTCAAGTTTTGAAAATAGTGCATTTTGTAACATATTTTTTTACTGTCAATTTTCAAGATTTTCAAGTTTTCATAGATCTATCGATCTACACGATCTTTTAAGCTTTAAACTTTATAAATAAATATGAAAATATATTTTAAGGCTATCACAATAATTTTGAGTATTAAAACCATATTTCTCAACACTATTTGAAGTTAGGCTCTAATTTGATTGTTTAGAGCCTCAGCTCTATACAAACCACACCCTTAATTTAATATTTATATATGAAAATATTAATACCTGGGCCTTACCTTCTTTAATACTCTTAATATTGCACTATAATAATGTCATTCTCTAATTTTCATTAAAGAAACATATCACCTTGTTGAAAATTTAGATATGCGTCCCCACATTGTGTGATCCATTTTTCAGAGGGTGTGGTTTGTATAAAGCTAAGGCTAGTAGATCGCACCTTCAAACAACATCGAGAAATGTCGTTTCAATACTGAAAATCTTTGTGATAACCTTAAAATATATTTTCATTTCTAATTAAAAATTTAAAGCTTAAAAAATAGTGTAGAACGAGCAAATCTAAGAAATTTTGAAAATTTTGAAAATCTTGAAAATTGATGGTCAAAAAATGCATTACAAGATGCACTATTTTGAAAACTTGAAATCCATTTTTTTCTCATGTCCATGCATCTTGATGTCGAGATGATCAATTTGAGGATATTTGAGCATCAAAAGAACCTCTTCTAGTGAAATTTTTGAGGTGCCTTCTAATTTGATTGTTAAGAGCCTCGGCTCTATACAAACTTTTTTCCTTTTTAGATGGATTTTGGACCTAACTTTTTAGGTATATGTAATCTCTAACATAGAGGATGTGAATATGGAATAAATTTAAAAAATTTAAAAAAATTGAAAAAAGTCTAAACCATCAATTTTGTTTGTTTTTAAGAGACCACAATACTATATGCATCTCGAAGATGGACTTGGGATGGCCCAGGGACCCAAATGTAGTTTTACATCCCCAAACACAGAAACCACTTAACCTTTTCAAAATGGCATATGATATACATATTGTACGTTTACTGTGGCCTTAATAAAGCTCTGGACCTCTTTCTTCTTCTTCCCCTCTTCTTTTTTTTTTTTTTTTGATAAGTTAGTAGGATCTCTTTCTTCTTCTTCCCCTCATTCTTTTTTTTTTTATAATTTAGTAGGGAAGTCAGCCCCTACCCATTTGTTCAAGGGAAAGCTTTCTATGTTCTCCTTACAATATAGAAGTTCTATCCTTCCCTTATCCAACCGTCTATTTTTTAATGAAAGGTTAAGATTGCTCCAATCACAATGTCACATCTCTACACTATTTTATTTTTAATTTTTTTCTATAAACTGTTTTAACACCAAATTTTGGACGACCATTCCTTTATTAAACTCGCACTAACGAAAAATATAATTTTTTTTCAATAAAATAAAATGACCAAAATACCCCTGAAAGTTTTAAGGGATATTTTGGTCATTATTTTTTGTCGAAATATTATTGTTAATATTTTTTATAGTTGCACCCCAATGGTTTAAAAAACGGATCGGTGACCGGGATCGAGATTCCAAAAAACCGATCCGGATCGACGAATCGGCGATCCAGATCGGGAATCTGGTGAATCGGTCATAATAAAGCTTAAAAAAAATCCGAAAAAATTATTAAAATTCATTATAAATATTGTTTTTTAGGAATTCAATAAGAAATGAGGGTACTCCATTAAGAATTTTCATGTTTTTGAATGAATATGTGAATATTGATATGTTCTTTCCCTGCATGAACCGCCATTCAGCATTTAATTTACATCACACAAAAGGATACACATATAATTATCATGGAATAAGTATATCGGCATACATGGACTACAATAAAGCATAAAATTAGTAACATATGATCTAAAAATAAAATGATAGACGACGTTATTGTTCTTCTTGGTCACGCTGGTGCCATTGATTGAATTCGTTTAACAATTCATTGATTCGATCTAAAAACGAATCATCGATATTAGCAGGCGTCTGACTATTCCCAAATCCCTGAGTGTTAGTGTTTTGTTGTGTTCCCAATCTAAAATCCCCGAAGATTGTCCATCCTTCATGCTCACTTGCACTGTCATGCTCATCCCTACACTGTTGCTGTTGGGACTCGATATGTGAATAATATGGCTGGGATAGGGTGGCCTCAGAATCATCATCTCTTTCATTTTCTCTTTGAATAATATGGATTAAGAAAAAAAAATAACAAATTTTCAAAAAAATCGATCGTGGATTAAAAAAAAAAATCTCAAATTTTCAAAAAATTCTATCATGGATTACAAAAAAAATTCGATCATGGATTAAAAAAAAAAAATCACAAATTTTCCAAAAATTCTATCATGGATTACAAAAAAAAATTCGATCATGGATTAAAACAAAAAAATCACAAATTTTCCAAAAATTCTATCATGGATTACAAAAAAAAATTCGATCATGGATTAAAAAAAAAAAATCACAAATTTTCAAAAAATTCAATCATGGATTACAAAAAATTCGATCATGGATTACATAAAATTCGATCATGGATTACATAAAATTCGATCATGGATTACATAAAATTCGATCATGGATTACAAAAAAAAACAAACAAAAAAAAACAAAAAATTTAACCGTGGATTACAAAAAAAGAAAAAAACAATTCGATCATAGATTACAAAAAATTCAATCATGGATTACAAAAAACTCTATCATGGGTTACAAAAAAAGCAAAAAACAAAAAATTCAATCATGGATTACAAAAAAAAAAAAAAAAACATTTCGATCATGGATTACAAAAAAAAAACAAACATTTCGATCATGTATTACAAAACATTCGATCATGGATTACAAAAAATTCTATCATGGGTTACAAAAAAAAAAAAAAAACAAAAAATTCGATCATGGATTACAAGAAAAAAAAATAAACATTTCGATCATGGATTACAAAAAATTCGATCATGGATTACAAAAAAACAAAAACAATTCGATCATGGATTACAAAAAAATCGATCAAGTATTACAAAAAAATCTATCATGGATTACAAAAAAAACAAAAAAAAAAAAAAATTTCCATTCTGGACTCGCCTATTCCGTACAGTGAATCGGCGAGTCACTGTACAGAATCGTCCGATTCTCTCTAGAACCGGACGATTTCCGATTTTTCAGCCGATACGATCCACTTTTTACGATTTCCTAGTCGAACCGGGCGAGTCCGGTTCAACTCGGCGTTTTTTAAAACACTGGTTGAAATAGTTTAGGAGTTAGTTTTTTTTAAGGTGTTAGTGGGGAAGTATAGGTATGAATGAATACCACAATGTAGTGACTAGGGCATAGAGGTGCTTTTACCGCGACCCAAGCCCTTGCCCCTTTCTCAAAGCTATCGGCTTAGTGAGAGATGACTTGTCATTTCAATAAATGAACAAAGTTTATAGAAAGGTGAATCCCTAAATAATAGGAAAATATAAAATGAGACAATGTACCTTTGATACAAAGTGGTCAAATTAATCTTGACCATTGGATGTACAATTGGTGGCTGCAATTATTCTATTGATGAAGTTCACACTTTAAAAAAAAATTTATCGAACTTTGTGACACATCCAAGCTATTTAAGGAATTGTGATCGCCTTGTATCAAAGGTAAATGGTCTTATTGTATACAATCTCCTAAATAATTAAATTAATACACACCTCAAAAATTTACTAGAAGAGGTTCTTTTGATGTTTAAAATTCTTCAAATCGATCACCTCCACCTCAAGATCTATAGACACGAGAAAAAAGGATTTCAAATCTTGGATATAGTGCATTTTGTAATACATATTCTGGACGGTCAATTTTCAAAATTTTCAATTCTTTATACTCCATGTGCACTAATTTTTAAGCTTTAATTTTTATAATTAGAGATAAAAATAAATATGGGTGCGGTTTCTATAAGGTTGCAACCTTAAACAATCTAATTAAGGTGCACCTTGAAATTTAATCATAACATGTAATTTTGTTGTAAAATATTCTTAGTATTATTTTAAAATCTATTTTTATATCTAATTAGAAAATTTTAAATTCTAAATATGGTTAAAATCAAGTAAATTTATAAATATATAAAAATCTTGAAAATGGACGATCTAGATAATGTGTTGTAAGATGTACTATTTTCGAGATTCAAAATTTTTTTTTTTTGGTATTGATAGATTTTGATGTCGAGATGATTGATTAGAGGCTTTCTTAACATTAAAACAATATTTCCCACAGATTTTTAAAGTGCATATGTGATTCTACATTTTAAGGTTGCAACCTCATGTAAACTTTTCCCAATAAATATTCAGGCCATTGCCAAGATTTTTCAGTTCAACGCTTCTTTGGATACTATTTGAATACAAACTCTCCTCGATAAATTGGAGAGCATTTCAAGAAATTGCAGAGAGGGAGAAAGAGAGTTATGGTGAGAGAGATGGCCGCAGTTGCAGAGGCACAACAGAGCAGGCAGGGTGGGCGACCTCTTCCACCTCCTCCTCAACCACGCATGGGAGGACCCCCTCCTCCACCCTCTCGCCCTCGTTCGGAGCCTGTTGATAGAGAGAAGGTACACGGCATGATTCTTCTCTCCTCCAACAAATTTCCAGGGATTTCTCATAGGCCTGGCTTTGATTTTTCTTATTCTTATTTCTAGTCCTGCTCTTTAAACTTCTTAGTACACAAGGTCAGGAAACTGAAATCGCAAGTTAAAAGTGGCATTTAACAGGAGGGCCGTGATTTCCAGAGCCTCTATATTCATGTTTTATTTTGATTCTTTCATATCAATTCGATATGTGGCTTCTGTATAGTGATTGAGGTTTAGGGTTGGGGTTTAGTGCTCATGAATGGTTGTGGTGGAACACTATGAATTTTTTTTTTTTTTTTTTAAAAGGACTATTTTCTTTGTAATTCGTGGGCTTGCAGGCTCCTCTGGTCATACGTTCATAATAACCTTGATAGATATGGAACTGACCCTTAGATAGACCTAAGGAAAACAAACCCACTTTTTTGTTTTATCTTTTAGTTTTATTTATTTTATTTTATTTACAAGTATTTATTATCCTTTTCATTTTCTATTTTCCATTTATTGTCATAAATAAAATTGCGACTTACATTGTCCAATGGCCCCATCTATCATGATAAACTATGCTCTCCAATCGGCTCATGATAAATTATGCTCTTCAATTGGCATGTTAGAAAACTGGCGCTGCTTGATTAGTTCCTTGTTTGTTGCTAATTTAGGTTACATGTGAGTTTGCAAAAAGAATAGCCTTTTGATGATGTATTTTCAGCAAATGGAATTGATATTTGTATGGTAAATTTGCAAGGACAGTACAAAGTATAAGAATCGATATATTATGAATTGATATGAGTAAATATTTAGCTCAGTGTTATCAAGATCGGACCGGTTGCCAAACCGGTGACCAGTTGGTCTTGTCAAAACCGGTCCAACGACCGGTCGAACAGGTTAGCATGGATTTCAGATAAAAGGAAAAAAAACAGATATATTAGTTTAAAAGCATATAATATATATTTTTTTTTTTCCTAATTACATTTAGATGGTCGAACCGTTCAAAACCGGCTGGTCCTACCAGTCAAAGATTGGTTTTGACTGGTTTTCGACCTAATCTAATTTTTACCTTGGACCAAACTTGCCAAGGCACCGGTCAATTGTCCGAATAGTTGAACCACCGGTCGGCCCAGTCTTCATAACTATGATTTAGCTTATCTCTTAAGAATAATTCACTAGGTTGGGATTGAAGTTTGGGAAATTGCTATCTTGCTCTTGAGCAAAAAATTATGTAGTACCTATTAAAATTAGATGCCACTCTTTAGGTGGAATAATGAGCTTCTAAGAGGCACTAAGAAAGATGTGCTTCTAAGAAGCCACATGTCGAGTGAAATGTGAACCTAGTATGTGTTGGGATTGTGATGCAATTATCCCCTTTGATGCTTTTGATAATCCATATTAAGGTATCATCATGCAATAATAGAAGATAATGTGCTGATTAACAAGATAAGAAAATCACCATTATGAAAAATTTGGTAGCTGGTGTACATTTCCAATATAAATGGGATCACACTTGGCTTGAGATGGAGGTGCGAAAATATTCATGGATTGCCTCTCTTATGATGTGTTGCACCTTTGCTAGTACATAGTTGTTGGAGGCGGGAGTGGGATTGGTTCGGGATCCACCGAACTGCCCTATAGTGGAAGCTCCCTAGAGTTAGGATCAGTGTTTGTACAATGAACAAGACATGGAAGATCCTTAGGTTATGGGAGCGAGATCCGATGTCAATGGCTTTGATGTTTTGACCAGCATGAATCTAAGCTCCACTATACAAAAAAATGAGGTTGTCAAGTAGAGCTAGTATGAGTTCCCTTGGTTAAGGAATTGATGTTTAGTATGTCATATAATGGGGTTACTCTTGTTTTAATATCGAGATTCTTAAAGTATAGGAATCAAGGTCCTCAGCTGATTGGCTTCGAGGTTCGCAAGTGCCATTTACTAGGGATCCCTTATCAAGTGCCCCCCCCCCCCCCCCTTAATTGTGGTGGGGTTCCTGAATTGTATTCACTAGCTGTTAAGGTGTTGTCTCAGAGTGTCAACTCGTCATGTGTTGAGAAGTGTTGGAGGTTATATTCACAGTGTTAAGCGGGACATGTTAAATGGTCAACTCTCCAAGACATTGGTTTGTGTTCGCTACAATGACAGGTTGATAAGTAGACTGCGATCAGACTATGCAGAGATGTACAAAGGATGGGACTTTCATCCTAATGATGGCCGCCTCAAGGGTGATCTTGGGGCATTAGAAGCATTAGGCGATCGCCTTGATGTTGATGATGAGGCTCGTCAGAGTGCTCCATTACCAAGACCTGTCCCTCCCACTACATCTTCAAATTGTGACACAAGTTTGGCATGCACCATTTCCTTTGAGTCCCCAACAACCCAAAATCCTACCACTCAAGGGTCATCTTCTTCGAATGTAGTCTCCTTTGCTTCCATTGTTTTTGAAAGACTGACTCTCTGAAGGGGCAAGAGGACAAGATGAACTACTTTCTCTCTCTTTGATGTAAAATAACTTAAGAAGCTTTTTAAAGCTGGAAATGAAAGCATATATTCTCATCTCACCACTAGGGGTAATCATCATTGTGATTTAAGACTCTAAAGCAATAGGACATCATAAATATGAGATTTAAATAAAATATATGCTCTCACAACTAAGAGGGATTGCTTACACAGTAGGACTTAAATAAAACAATGGGTCACTCTAGACTATGCCTAGTTCAAATTAAGAATCTAAAATAATAGAACTTTGTGCTATGCAAAAAAGGAACTAGAATTTTTATTTTTTTTGAGTATGTTAACTATTATAAATATGGGTAAAAAGTCATAGAGTACAATGATATCGAAAAGAGAGAGAAAAGGGGGAGAGTGGCTATCCGCGCACTTGGATAGCTTGAGTACAAGGAGCCTTTATAGAAAAAAAAAAAGGGGGGGGGGGGGGAGGAGAGAACAAAATCCAAATACCTTCTTTTTAAAGATTACAATGAAAAATTAGAGCAACCAAGAAAAAGAAACTGATCCAAAAGTCGATTCTACAATCCATCATGGGCTGCTGCCTCCTTGGCCAGAGTGTCGGCTGCTTGGTTGGACTCCCTCCAGATATACTTCCATGAGACGCTCGGACCCCTGTAGAGGTGATAAATCTCATAAAAAATGTGAGCTAGAACCCAAGGAGGGGGGAAGAGTTGTTGGCCCAAGCAATCACGTTCTTACAGTGGAGATGAATGAGTTTGAGTCCCTCGAGGAGTGCCATGGCCTCTACCTCCATAGAGTCAATTAGGGCAGGCAATAGTAGTTCTCGAGTGATCCTTAAGGATCACTCCTACCCCTGCATGCCTTGGGTTTCCCAAGGAACACCCGTTGAAGTTCAACTTATGTTGACCCAAGTCATGTGGTCTCCAATTTGCCGCCCGAGGAAGGCGCCTCGTGCGGTACTACAAAGTGGTTACCCAGTCCTTGTGGAAGGCTGATGGAGGGACCCCTTTGAAGCTTTTGTGGTTCGTAGCCCAAAGTACAAGCTTAGATTTAAGTTTAGCGAAGATCTCGTGGGCAGGGGAATATTCCCCTCAAAAAATCCTTTTGTTGTGCTCCAACCATAGTGACCAAAGCGTTTCGGCTACGGCGGATTTCCAAAGAAGAATTCCAGCCTTAGGCCAAGGGAAAGGTTTGATAGCACTAGGGATCAGGGGAACTGCATTTGGGAGAACCCACTAGACTTGAAAGAGCCTGAGTAACTTCCCCCACAACTGGTAAGGATAGGGGAATGACATGAACAAGTGGGGGTTTGACTCCTCAATGTTAAGGCAAAGAACACATCGATTGGGCAGAGAAATGCCTCGCCTTTGTACCGTGAGAACCTTTTGTGAAAAGGCAATCTACAAGAAGACCTAGATCCTAGGAGGGGCGAAGGATGACCAAGCCTTGGCCACCAAAGAAAGGGGGTTATGTGGAAAGGTAGGTGGTTGGGTGAGATTGAGGTAGGAGGAGACCGAGAATGTCCCTTAAGCGTTAGGGGTCCAGATGATGCTGTCTTGACCCTGATGGGCAAGAAAGCAAGAGTGAAGGATGCCCGCCATCTCGAAAAAAAGGGGGATCTCGGAGTCAACAAGCGCAGGTCTAAACACCGGGTTTTAGGCTCTAGAGGAGCCAACCAAAGGCATTTCCTCTGCCACCGTTGCTCCTTGTAAACTTGCAACCGAGTAGATTTCAAGGAATCTCTCCTCGAGGGAGTCTTTGACCTAGCGAAAGGTCAATGCCAGAAGAGGACCCTGTTTCCCTCTTCGGGATGGAACTGGATGCAACTTTTGAAAGACTGTTAGGTGGAGCATCTAGAGTTTCAAATTCCAGAGGATCTATAGTAGGTTTTGCTAGCAGGTAACCATGGGGATTGGGGTATCCGATATTTACGCATCGAAATGTCTATCCATAAATGTCCCCTAAGAGTAAGTAGGCGCCGCCACCACTTACCAAGAAGAGCGACATTCTGCATTCTAAGGTTTTTGATCCCAAGGCCTCCCAACCTCTTGGGGAGGCAAAGTTTTTCCCATTGGATTAGGTGGTGCTTGTGGTTACCAGCGTCTCCCACTCAAAAGAATATGCGGATTAGCTGCTCGATCCTATTGCTGACTGCCACAGGCATCCGATATAAGGACATTTGGTAAACTAGGATGTTTGTCATTTGGTAAACTGGGCCACTCTAGACCACCACTTACCAAGAAAAAGGGACTAGATTTTAACATCATAGAACTTATGATTCCTAAATAATAGGAACTTCGGACAATGGCAATATCTAACTTGGTATCATATGCTAATGAAAGTATAATCCACAGACATGGAACCCAATATTTTAATGTACCAAAACCTTGGACAATGGTTGATGGGAGGGGGGATGTATTTCAAAATGGAATTGGATTCCACTGATGGATGGAACATGGTCCCCTTTTTTGGAGCGAGATCCCAAAATAAAAAAACGTGGGTCCCCACAAGATCCCTTTGCAAGAACTGTGGGATCGAGGTTTTGGAGCGGGATCGTCACCCTACCCACACCTTAACTATGTGCTAGTATACCAGTTACGGTCAGTGGCAGCAGTGAGAGACATGACAACAATGACCTGTTGATGATGCTCAGGAGTATGGGAATAGTTTGATTGATTTTATCAATTCTAGGTGGAACTATTAGGCTTATAGTAGACTCAATAGATAATAAGTATCATTAAAGTACAGAGGGGCAAAGTGAGAGTATATCTCTAAAGCGAAAGTATGATTAGGGTACAACAATAGGGATTCAAGCACCTTACTTAATGGTTATGGTATTAATAACTGTACTTGATGGTGATGGTAATGGTATTAATAACTGTACTTGATGGTTATGGTGTTAATAACCGCTTCACAATATCCAAGTTGGGAATCCCGCCACCGAACTACTCCCCTTCCCTCCCACCCACCACCCCCCCACCCACCCATGGAGCGGAAAAGGGCATGAAGAGGGAAAAGAGACAGAATAAGGTTTGAATTTGTAGCTTTTTGGAGCCACAATTTGAGATGTAGGAGGTCATAGATGCTAAATTTGGTCTTGTTCGAGGTAATGCTCCTCGTTTTGATGTTTTTCTATGGCTTTCTTCCATGATTTATGGCAGTGTGATGAAGGTGTTTGTGGAATTCTTTCATAAGGGAGGCTGAACCCCTTAAGGATTGAAGGGGCATAAGGCCTTAAAGATCAGCGATCCATGAGTTTGGTGAGTAGCATATCTCATATTTTCTAATGTGTGCATGTGCATGCCTGGGAGTAAATTTGTTTGGCAATTACCACGAATTCACTTAAGGTTGGAGAAATGGTCAATTTGCAAAGGGAAATAAATGCTCTACATGTAATTGCATTTTCAGGAACCAACGGCTAGAAACAGTGATGATATCTCCATGCACCTTAAGGAAATTGATCGTATTCTTCAAAAGAGTCCATGGCTATAAATATCTAATATTGGAAATGACAAAAAAAAGAAAAGAAAAAGTAGGTTGGAAAAGAGCCTTGTTCTATTCTAATTTGGTTGGACAAGTCAGTCTAGTCCTCTGTTTATAAAGTTAAGCGGTGAATTGAGAGACTGATAGAAGTGAAATCTTATGGTTGTTTACCTTAAGTAGTTTCTTTTTAATGCAAATGCGCCAACCTTTGTAGTTTTGATGCTTTTTGATCGGTTAGGGCAAAATATTCAAAAAGCAGTGAAAGCCGGACTGTGAATGCTGGATAGGTCAACTTAGTATGGTCTGGTGGGCTCAATAAAAAGGAGGTAGAAAAGAGAGAAGAAAGAAATTTATTGGAGAGAATTACTGGAAACTTAATAAGAGACCTATACTCACAGTTTCTTAGAGAAATGATTGAAAGGTATTAAATGTGCTACCTTTCTTGGGAACTTGATAAAATTATAGCTTTCTTACCAACAATAGATAGCACATGACCCAAGGATAATAAAAGTAAAAATGACAATGTTTCATCCTTTTCGCCTTCTTATTTTTCTAATTTGTAAAATTTACCTGCCATCTGTTTCCTCTAGGGCATTTAAACTGTAATCTTGTTATGTGGCTCCATAGGCTGGTGCGGAGTATAGTCATTGTGTTTTTAGCAGTACTTAAATTCATGTTCAATGACTTCGATCAATGTGCTTTTAGCAGCACTTTGTACTTATATTCATGTTATGTAAAAGGAAACCATAAGAAAATCTATTGCATTTTTTTGCTTGCAAAGGAACAATCATATTCTGGTTATAGATTGCTTAGTATCATATTTTTGAAGCTCTGAGCAATCTTTTAATGTGTTATGCAAACCTTGTTTTAATAACTTGACAAATATTTAGTTCTTTTGTACATGCAGACCTGCCCTTTGCTACTTCGAGTTTTCACTAAGGTATGCTTGCTCTTACATTTATTGGGAAAAGGCTATGATGATAATGATGCATGCTATTACATTTATTCTTGTACCTTTATTTATAAGAATTGTTCAAAGAGTCTTAAATCACATCGTTTCGCATGGATCATTTACTCTCACTATGGATGGATTTTATGTTTTTGTTTTTAAGAATGGTTAACTTTGTAAAGGAGATAATTTTATGTTAAATATATAAAGTCAGTACTCATCAGACTATGAGTACTATACGACAATGCAGTACATATAAATGTTTCTTTATATCATCAGATTGTTGTGGATTACTGAAAGCAATGTATTGTCCTTTTATGAAGTTTTTATATCTTTTAGAAATCCAAATTTTGGTTGTTGAATGAATACTATGGCAATGATTATTGTTACTATTTTATTTAAATCACTGTGATAAATCACAGTGCTAGTTATAGTAGCATAGTGTGATTTAGACCGGATAAACGGATCCAGAAGAGCTTAGATCACATCCAATCTGCATTCCATGCAACAAGTCCTGCCTAAAGATAAGAAGATAAGAAGATAATGAGGCCTAGGAATTATCTAATTTTTCCACAACATCACTGGCTGCCTGACAAATATAGCCAACAAACTTGATACTTATCAATTGTAGCAAGTCCTGTATCTACTTGAAGACATGTTACAGCTGCGAAGGTTATGTTAGAGAAGCCACCAACATAAACATTTGGTCATGATATGGAACTTGTAACTCAAGAACCACTGAATCCTCCATCTCTAGTGATATTGAATTGCAGTGCAGGGCCCTTCCTTTGGTATCCTTGAGAACTCCTTCAGAAACTTGGTTTCTCCCTATGTGAGCAGAGAAGTTTTCAAAATTCAGTTTGAGGCCACCCACAACAGAGGAACCTAAGGTTGTGGTTGCATTGCTGTCTAAATCGTACCTCTACTATTTCTTCACCCTCTTGTGTGAGAACCACAGCAATTTAATTATCATCTTTACTTTCTGAAGTCTGAACCCCGGTTGTGTAGAAAATGCTGGGTAGTGCCTATTTGATAATGGCTGGAGGAAAAATAACCTATTATCCCCTTATTCTATGACTTTATAGGAATTGCAGCCACACAGTGGCCATCCAAACGTGCCCTAAATTTGTTGTACTTGGTTTCTGCAAAAACCTTGTTCAGGCTACTTTTTTATTTTTTGGTGGGGGCGTGGGAGTGGGGAATGCTTCTTAGAGCCCCCATTTGATTACATTTAGATTCCTTATCTAGGAATCTTCTAGCAAGGAGACAGGCAATGTGTTTAGTGTAATTAGACATCTCAAATTACTATGCAATAACTTCACAAAGGCTTCCCATAAGGATGATTTTTTCTTCCCCCCCCCCCTCTGTGTGTGTCAAAACTAAGCTTCAGACTTCTCATAGGAAGCACCCACAATAATCTTCGTATCTCGCATCAGCTCTTCATCTGTCACCCCTTTGAAACCCTGTCTGACAAGTTCTTTTGTAAGGTGATTTTTTCTAGACGCCCTTTGCTGCTAACATCCACTTTATGACCTCTTTAAAGTTCCCATTGTCGGCACTTTCTGAAATACCTCAAAAGCTTACCAAAAAAAGAAAAAGAGGAAAACACCTTAAGAGTTTGCTAATGGATAGCCCCATAACTCAAAGAAGAGGTTTGCAAAACCAGGAGTCAGCCACTGGATGAAGCCCAGGGTGCCACAGAGATCCCACAGATCTAGATAAAACCTAGCAAATTCCAATTGGATACAGGGATGAGGTGCTTCACAGTCTTCATTATCTGTTTGTGCGTGACATAGATATTGGTGAATTGATAGGCCTGTCCTATGTTTTGTATCCCATTAGGATGTTATCTCTAAAATCGGTCAATTCAGACAGAAGCTCCTATTTTCAGATATGGTTTACTGCGCTTCCGACCTTCCAAAGAGCTCAGGTGGAACCGACCAGCCCTACTAATCTCTCTGGTTGTCACTTAGAATATTGTTCTGAGTTATTTGAAATCCAGATTCAACAAAATCTCATTTTCAAGTATATAAAATCAAAAAATAATTCAAGTATATATATTAAAAACACATTTTCATTTTCAAGCATATAGAAGATAATGTTTGTATGTTTTGTAAACACAAATGCAGATTGCCTAGTCGACTAGTGGAACTTTTTATTTTTTAAAGTTCGTTATTAGTTAATATATGATCAGTGTCAAAAATCTCTTGGGTTCCTGCAAACTGTGCTTAACATTATTCCTAAAGTTTGTGGACCCAAGATAAATATTTTGGTTTTTTAAATTTCACTATTTACTAGTGGGTTTACATGCGTTGCACCTAGAAAGTAAATAGGCGATGGCGTAAATATTATGGTATATTTGCCATAGTTAGAGTACATGCAATGTAATAGTATTTTGATATGCGATAGGTCTTCTCACAACTAAGCACATCTTCTTGAAATAGGAGATTTCATAGATGTGCAATGAGAATAGAAGAATAACAAATATTTTAAGTAGCTATAGTAAGCAATAAAAGTTGTTGACATTATAAAGAAAGTAAGAGAAGTTTAAGTATATTGTAACAAATTAAAGAAAATACATGAATTCCGAAGTTCAACTTTGTGCTTTAGCGTTTTTTTGCCTTCTGGCCTTCAGGAATATCTGATATGCTTGTACCACATATTTCATTGATGTTTGGTTGCGAAAAGTGTTGCATGCATTTCAAAAAATTTCTCCGTTTTCCGAATTTTTTGTATGGCATGTTGCATAACATCAACGATATTGCGCTGTAGGAATATACGAATATTAGATAGGATCTATTATAGAGTAACTATTTTTTCTTGAAATTTAAAATTTGAAATTAATATATTCACTTTTTCTCTTCAATGATATTTCTCTCCAACCATATGATACCGTTAGGCTTTCAATCAGAGAGTGTGAGAGGAAGAGTGAGCAGAATATTCTGGTGTGATTCTGGCTTGATTATGCATTTTTTTTTATTTTTCTTATTTTTTTACAATTTTAGTTAGATAAATAGAATAAAGGATAAACATCAAATGCATAACTATAACAAAACAAAACAAAAAAAAAATAAACGGTATAAAAGAATTTCCTTTTTGAATATTGGGTTTTTACTTATTTGCATTTTTTGGTTTTATCAAACATTTAATGTATGAAAATATTTTTTCTGGAAATGCAAAAATGTAAAACAAAAAGATCATTGGAATTATTTTTTGTTTGAAATTATTCTAATTTTTAGTATTTATATTGTTTGGATTTTCCAAGGAATCAAAGTAAAATATCACAATAGAAAATAGAAAAGAAAAAACAGAAGTAAATTTGGGAAATTTACCTTTTAAACTTTGTTTCAATTTTATTTTCAGAAAAATGACAAAAAAAAAAAGAAGAGGTAATGATTTAATTTTTTGGGGAGATTCAATTGTGATTTTGCCATGATTATGCATTTCTTTTTTTAATTTCTTTTTTTAAATTTTTTTTTTAATTTTTGTTTAGTAAATCCAAAAAAGAAATAACTGAAAAGATTCTAAAAACATATAAGAAATCGAAATTCAATTTCCAAAAAAAATAATTCTTTTTTTGGAATCACATGCTTTTAGTATTGCATGCCTTGGAATAACA
The DNA here is from genome assembly GCF_054954075.1 of Amborella trichopoda. Taxonomy (NCBI): domain Eukaryota; kingdom Viridiplantae; phylum Streptophyta; class Magnoliopsida; order Amborellales; family Amborellaceae; genus Amborella; species Amborella trichopoda. The sequence goes on along the minus strand of NC_142344.1, from coordinate 10,109,666 downwards.
TACTTTAGTTGTGATAATATTTTTTTCCATTTTATTTCTATAAGCCTTTCAAGCATTTTTCTATATAACTTCCACCTAAATTGTGATGCTAACGTTCAAAAACTAAAAGTTGAAGATAAGTTTATTTAGCAAACAAATTTTATGATTAGAATGGAGGACAAAATATATTACGACATTGGAAGAGATTAAAGAGGTATATTGCTTTTAAGTGAATTTTTTTTTTAATTTTATTCAATATTAGTTGATATTATAATATTTTAAATTTGAGTGATTCATTAATAATTGAAAATCTAAAAAAACCAATATCATATTCTCAATCTATTCTCAATTTAAAAGTAGCCACATCAAATAATTTTAATTTAGAAAATAGCACAATACTTAAAAATTAAAAAGGTTCGAGTTAAATTTTTTTATTTTAATTTTGATAATTACACAATACTTAAAAATTAAAAAAGTTTGAATTAATTTTTTTTTAAAATTTTATTTATTTATAATTTTGATCAATATTTCAACAAAATTAAAATTTTAATATAAAAAAGTATTCTAAGAAAAACGCTAACGGTTCAATTATAGCCATAACGATAATATAAGGAGAAGTGATCGACTTAATTTTTTATGATATTTTTTTATTGGTGGCTTATTTATAATCCATTCTTATTTGGTATCTCTAAATGTTAGAGGTAGGATTATGCCTTTTTTTTAAAAAAAACGATATGGTCTCTAGGCTTTCAGTCCTCTTCAACAATATGTTCTAGAGGCTTCAAGTCAGAGAGTCAGAGAGAGAACGATATGATATTGTTCGGCTTTCAGTTTGAGAATGTGAGTTTGATGAAAAATTGTAATTAGTAGAGAAAGAGAGAGAATGAGGAAAGATAACATCGTTATATGATAGACACGCATGTTGGTAGTTACAAGAGATTTAAATTTTATAAATAACAAGCACTTTTTCATTTTTTTTGGCAATTTGAATTTAGAAAGCTCACATCTTTTCACTAGCTCTCACGTATCTCTCTATATTTTAATATCTCTCAACGGTCAGAGTAGTTACCCCCCTTCGCCTTTGGTGAAGAGATTCTTTGGAACTCTAGTTTTCATAGGCATTATTGTTTTTTGTGGCTTCTGGGAATTGTGTGATGCTTTATTTGTCCAATCCAATTTTATAGTTTATATTTATTCAGTATTTGGCAAACATGTGGTCATCATGGAAATAAGATGACAAATATATTCTTTAAATTTTGGTTTCAATGTCTCTCATGACTTTTGCAGATATTGCTGACAAAAATTTCAGAATATTGGAAAAGATTATTTCTATATTTTCCCACAAAATTGGTTTCAATAACTGCATATGTGTGGTTCTTTAGTTGCTTGAATTTTGATGGAATTCCAATGACGAAGACACCCATTATATGGTAGAGATTGATTTTGAAAAAATATATATTATTCCACCTGAAAACTATGGTAAACCACCCAAATGCTCATGATTTATCTGAATCTAAAAAATTGTAGCCTGAAAGCCACTCTCTAGGTTTGTAAACCAACCATGCTCATGTTTATCATTTGAAGTTACAATTTCGTGAAAACCCATTTTTTACTCAGCCCAAAAATTTGGGCTTCCAATAACCCTATTTGAAAAATTATAAAATTACAAAAAAATAATTTTTTTTTAAAAATAAGAAATACGTAATCTTAGCTCTAAAAATTATTACACATACCAAGTAAGAATAGATTATGACCACCAATAAAAAATATCCTAAAAAATTGCAACAATCACTTTCTCTTATATTATCATTATGGCTATAATTGACCCATTGATCTTTTTCTTAGAATAATTTTTCATATTAAAATTTTAATTTTGTTGAAATCTTACTCAAAATTATAATAAATAATTTTTTAAAAAAATTTAATTCAAACCTTTTTAAATTTTTAAGTATTGTGTAATTATTTGAATTAAAACAAAAAAATTAATTCAAACCTTTTAAATTTTTTAAGTATTGTGTTATTATCTAAATTTAAATTATTAGATGTGGCTACTTTTAAATTGAGAATAGATTGAAAATATGATATTTGTTTTTCTTAATTTTCAAATAGTAATGAATCTCTCAAATTTAAAATATTATAATATTAACTAATACCGTATAAAATAAAATAAAAACCATTTAAAAAGAATATACCTTTTTAGTCTCTTCCAATGTTCTAATATATTTTGTCCTCTATTCTAATCATAAGCTATGTTTGGTAAATAAATTTATCTTCAATTTTTAGTTTTTGAAAATCGCAATTTAGGTGGAAGTTATATAGAAAATTTTAGTTTTTGAATGTTATCATCACAATTTAGGTGGAAGTTATATAGAAAAATGCTTGAAAGGTTTATAGAAAAACAATTGAAAAAAAAATTTATCACAACAAAAGTATGTTATTCCTAAGCATGTGATTCCAAATAAAGAATTATTTTTTTTTGGAACTTGAATTTTGATTTCTTATATGTTTTTAGAATCGTTTTGGTCATTTCTTTTTTGGATTTATCAAACAAAAATTATAAAAAAAAGAAGTGCATGATCAAACCAAAATCACAATTGAATCTTGCCAAAAAAGTAAATCATTACCTCTTTCTATTTTATTTCTTGTCATTTGCTAAATATAAAATTTGCCAAATTTAATTCTGGTTTTTCTTTTGTATTTTCGATTGTGATATTTTACTTTGATTCCTTGGAAAATCCAAAAAATATAAATAATTAAAAATAGAATAATTTCAAACAAAAAATAATTCCAATGATATTTTTTTTTTACATTTTTGCATTTCCAGAAAAATGTGTTCATACACTGAATGTTTGATAAAACAAAAAATGAATATAATTAAATACCCAATATTCAAAAAGGAAATTCTTTTTATAACGTTTATTTTTACTTTTATAACATTTATTTTTATTTTTTTTGTTTTGTTTAGTTATTCATTTTCTGTTTATCCTTTATTCCATTTACCTAACTAAATTTGTAAAAAAATAAAAAAATGCATAATCCGGCTGGAATCACACTTGAATATCATACTCACTCTTCCTCTCACGGTCTCTGACTGAAAGCCTAATGGTACCATATGGTTGGAGAGAAATATCGTTGAAGAGAAAAAGTGAATATATTATTTTCAAATTTTAAATTTCAAGAAAAAATAGTTACTTTATAATATATCCTATCTAACATTGATATATTCCTGCAAGGGAATATCGTTGATGTTGTGCAACATGCCAAACAAAAAATTCTGAACTCAAAGAAATTTTTTGAAGTGCATGCAACACTTTTCGGAACCAAACATCAATGAAATATGTGGTACAAGCATATCTGATATTCCATAAGACCAGAAGGCAAAAAAGCGCTAAAGCACAGAGTTGAACTTCGAAATTCATTTATTTTCTTTAATTTGTTACAATATACTTAAATTTCTGTTACTTTCTTTATAATGTCAACAACTTTTATTGCTTACTTTTGCTATTTAAAATCTTTGTTATTCTTCTATTCTCATTGCACATCTATGCAATCTCCTATTGCAAACATTGCATGTACTCAAACTATGGCAAATATGCAATAATATTTATGCCATTGCCTATTTAATTTCTAAGAGAAACACATGTAAACCCACTAGTGATATTTACAAAGAGAATGAGGAAAGAGAAAATCATTATATAATAGACATGCACGTTGGTAGTTATGGGAGGTTTAAATTTTGTAAGTTAGTTTTAGACATGTAACTTTTCATTGTTTTTGACAGATTGAATTTAAAAAACTCACACCTTTTCACTCTCTCTCACTTATCTCTCTAAATCATAATATCTCTCAACGGTCATAGTAGTTACCCTGTTGTTTTTTGGTGAAGAGATTTACATAGTAGTTATCATTTTTTTTTTCCTTTCTGTGATAGTAGTTAATCTTGAGCCTTACATTATCTCTAGGGCATACTGTCCTTTTCTAATTTTTTGACACTTGTGAACCCCTTAACCTTCGCTTAATAATGTAGTAGTAGATAGATAAATCAAGTATTTTTTCTTTTTTTATTTAACCTAGAAGCTCGGTAAACCTTAAATGTACTTTTAAGGGCACACGACATTGATTCCAGTATCTGTACAAAATTGTGAAAAAGGCCACTTGAAACATCTATTTCAATAACAGGGGAACCCTTGTTCCGGTCTTTAGGACCGTCGAGGACCTTGATTTCCTTGCTAAACTTACTCAATACAACCATTCCAATATTAAGGAATTTTTGGTTAAGGATACTCTAGAACCTCAAACCTTTTGCCCTATGAAATTGGTTTCTTAATGATTTCTGATGTGGTTCCAAATGGTTGGGTGAGCGATTCTAAAAATGTAGGAATCTCAATTCCAACTGGGTTGGAGCACAGTCCCCAAAGAGTAGGAGTCTCTACTCCTACAATATGCATTGTATGGACCACGCTTCGTACCATAGGAAGCTTCTGACCACTCGCAATTTGTTGCTTCCAATTCCTAAAACACTTTGGAATCTCTCATTGTTCTAACTACTATGGTCAAAAGCTTTTCACACCCCAAACATTCTATCGGAATGTCTACCCCCGAAAGTCTGTTTATGATGTGCGTGCTATCATCATCATCATGTTCGAGTCGGCATCTCGAATCATGTTTTGCCATTCTGCTTTATCAAAGGCCATATCCTCAATAAGACCATAAATCACCATATCTTTTTTCACTACTTCCATCCATGTCCTTTTGGGCTTTCCCCTTGCCCTTTTAGAGCCTTTCACTCGAACCAAATTGCATCTCCTGACTGGTGTTATATTAATCTTACGCTGCATATGGCCAACCTATCTAAGTCTACTCTCTCTCATCTTATTGTCATTTAAGCCACACCTAAATTCCCACGAATACATTCATTCTGAATTCTATCTTTTCTTGTCTTGCGACTCATTCATCTCAACATTTTCATCTCAGCTAAACTCATCCTATGGGTATGTTATTTCTTGACTGCCCAACATTCCGTCCCATAAAGCACTCCCTCATCTTATGGCGATTGACGCCACACCTAAATTCCCTCAAATATTTTTATTCTCAATTTTTTCCTTTCTTATCTTGCCACTCATCCATCTCAACATTCTCATCTCAGCTAAACTCATCCTATGGGTATGTTGTTTTTTGATTGCCCAACATTTCATCCCATAAAGCATGGCTGGTCTTACAGTTGTCCTACAGAACTTTCCCTTCAGTTTAATGGGTATTGCAGCGATTGCATAAAACTCCGGATGCACATGTCTACTTTGCCCACCTAGCTCTAATTCTATGCACAACATCTTTCTCAATCTCTCCATTCTCTTGTATTATTGACCTAAGATATCGAAATTATGATGTGCATGCTATCTGTTGTGATATATTAGAAGGGAATTGTTGTTTCACAGATTGGAGGACATCACACCAAGGAAGACTTTGTGGTGAGGGGAAAAGAGCCCAAAGATGAGGTCCAGATTTATACATGGAAGGATGCTACCCTTCGGGAGTTGACTGATCTGGTTGGTGAAATAAATGCTTTTCTTATCCTTTTCTCTAAATACCCATGCTTGTTTGCTACATCATGTGTTTACAAGTTGATCTTAATTTTCAGGTCAAAGAGGTTGCACCGGCTGCAAGGAGAAGGGATGCTAAGCTATCGTTTGCATTTGTGTATCCTGACAAAAATGGCCGCTTTGTGGTGAAACCTGTAAGAGATGCCTTACATATGAGAAATGAAAGAATGAACCCATTTGATACAAACAAAATAAAAATAGAAATAAAGTAAAAAATAAAGGAAATAGTTTATATAGAGCCTACCTCAAAAATTTTACAAGAAGAGGTTGTTTTGATGCCCAAATATCCTCAAATTGATCATCTTGACATCAAGATGCATGGACATGAGAAAAAAAAAAGGATTTCAAGTTTTGGAAATAGTGCATTTCAAATTGTAATGAATTTTCAAGTTTTCATAGATCTGCGCGATCCACACTATTTTTTAAGCTTTAAATTTTATAATTAAAGATAAAAATATATTTTAAGGCTATCACAAAGATTTCCAGCATTGAAACCACATTTCTCGACACTAGTTGAAGGTGCGCTTTACTTTGATTGTTTAGAGCCTCGGCTCTATACAAACCGCACCAAAAAATGAATGAATGAACCCATTTGAAATGTAAAATTATCTTTTCTGAGTCAAATAATTTGTCAAATTTGAAGGTGGGGATGACTCATGCTTATGGGAATGTGAGGCGACTAGATGATGCGAAGGCGTTAGCTGATCTCAGTTTTCAGGTAAAAATACATGCATGCACATGTTTTCTAATATAGGATGCACTATGCATGTAGTCAGATCTGTTCATTATATAGTATATACTATATCTACATGTGCTGATTTACTCGTTTTGAACGTTCTGGCCAGATTGGGGATTACTTGGATGTGGCCATCTTATAGAGGCAGCTATACCTGGTTAGCAGTGTTAAGGTGAAATTCAGCTGATGCTTATTGTTTCTTTTCATGTAACAAGTTGTTGTGATTGTGACATGTAGTCGCATTCATCCCATTTTTCCATTCAGATACAAGGAGCAGCTATAGTCAGCTACCATGCATATTGTCATTCCATGTCCAGCTAATAATGGATAACATATGGTTATAGGTATGATGTTCTTCTTTAGGAAAAGGTTTTGTTGAAATGAGGCTTGTGGTGGATATTCATGGTATAAACAATTGTGTGAGACTGATATGTGAAAAGATGGTTATATTTCTTGGTGGTGGTTTACATGGTTGTTGCTTTTGGTAGCTCTTTTATTTACAAAGCATTTCTTTTTTGCATGCTGGGTTGAATTTTGTCATCTCTGTACTTATAATTTTTTGAAGCATTTCTTTTTTTGTATGCTGGGTTGAATTCTGTCATTTCTCTGTACTTGTAATTTTTGGAGAGAGAAATTTTATAAAGTAGAATAACTCATTTGTTGTGAGTGGCAGCTGGTTGATAATTATTCATAGCCTTGTGTTAAATGGTTTTTTTGTATATTATTCCTCGAGGAAAACCTGCCGTACTAGTGAGAAATATCCCTGTGAATTATGCTTATCGAGTCACGTATATTCATTAATGAGTTAAGGGCTTGGGAGCGAGAGAGTATTTTTGTGATGAGCTTCTTGTTAAGATTTTGATATGGCAATGGTGTCCACCCTTTCAGCTCGTAAGGGGTTAGGTGCAGGAATATTATCACATTAATTAGCTGTCAATTGCTATGAAAAAATGCATTGGGTCAAATTGCTGTGAAAATACTCTCATATGTGAAAATATTTTTTCATAAATTTTTGAAGGAATTTTTTTATGTGAAAATATTTTTCATAAATTATTTTCACATGAACCAAATGTGTTAAACTTTTCAACTTTCCAAAGATGAAATTTTTGGGGTTCCATATATTTTGGTGTTCTGAAACAAGAGCTACTTAAAATGATGGTGGGTGCAAAGAAAATCTGACCATACAAATGGGATCTTCGTCTGGTGCATGTAGTTACGAACGCTAAGAAGTATAGGTGTAATTGCTGTTGAAATAAATAATGATTTTGAACCACAAGCCTTGGATGGTTCTACTATGAGACGATTGCCATGCAATTTGCTTTATTTTTGAGAAATCTGATTGCCAACTCAAATTTGGTGAGACAATGGTGGGCCTTCGAGTACATAGCAATGCTATTGTAAAAATAAAGCGTTCTATATATCTCCACATAAATTTATATAATAAAATTATTATCTGAGCACTACAATTTTTTGGAGTGAGTTTCATCCTGTTTAAAAAATGAATGGTGTGTTGTGGCCGTCGATGTGTGTGTTCCGTGCCCATCCAATTTCGGCCGAGCGAGTAGCTCCTAGTACTTACTGAACAAAGGTAAATGAAAACCCATGGGTCACGTATTGTAAGGTCTGGTAAACACAAACCCATAATAAGGCATAAGGTTTTAGATGGATCTCGACCCAAACTTGAACCGGGTTGGGTCTAGGTTAAATGGACCCTGAGCCAACCTTATGGGTCCAATTTTTTGGTTCCGGCTACCAAGGTCGGGTGAAACTGTGGGTCACTCCTCTAGCCACCTGATTTTGCATCTCATGGCTAGGGTGATCGTGACACTGTCACAAAGGTAGTCAGTTTTATAATAGACAGCCCCAATGGTTAATAACTTAATACTATATCACTATTGATATACTGATCCATGCAACGATTGATAGGTGAACACATTCTTCAATTGTCAAAGTAAGAAGTTTTTCAGGGAAGGATATCAAGCCTTGTCATTCGAGGTGTGAATGTGATACATTTATGCATTTAGAGAGTGAGTTTTAACCAGAATTTTCTTCCTCGTTCAAAATTTGGACTCGATCCGGATTGCCGATCCAATGATCTGACAGAGATTTGTAGGTGAACAATCCACCCCACTAATCTGAGTTTTACGCAAGATTACCTTTTAGGGAGCAAGAAAGTCCACATGCATTGATCCTTTCTCTACATTCAAGAGAAGAAGCCCTCGGGTTAGGCCTGTTTAGGGATTTTGGTTGGGGTGAGGACCCTAATATTATTGTCCAATATAAACTTCCATTATATTATTATTATTATTATTACTACAAGAATAAATTACAGTGCTTAATATACACTGTACTTAGGTATGGACCTCACAGAGACCCTGAAATGGTTGGTAGGTAGGCCCAAATTCTCACCAAATGAATGGGAATGAATGAGTTGGTGTTGTAAACACCAAAATCAAATTGAGTTAGAACCTCTGTTTTGCTCTTTGTTCCCTTTGCCTCATTTTATCTGGTCACCACTAATGTAATAAGTAGGAGGCCAAGCAGCATCATCTCCTGAGCTTGGAAGGCTCTCCAACCAGTCATCCAACCCAAACTCAAAGAAGGGCTGGGGCTGGGTTGGAGGCTGAGGTTGAGTTGGAAGAGATGAAGCCCAGCTTGGTTGGTGCAGATTCACTACGGGTTCGTCCACGAGTGGAGGAAGCCGAAACCGAGCCTCATCAGGCATTGGCTTCATCGATGGCCCACTCATTTGGGTTACTGTCGCCCCATTACTACTTTTGTTGTATATTCTGCAGAGCGCCCAATCATCCACCTATGCCACAAGAAACCCAAAAAATGAGAAAAATGCTATAGTTTCATATTTTTAGCAAATTTTTATGAAGGAAAAAATTCATAGAAGGTATCAACTTTGCACTGTAGAAGTAAGGTGTACCCCAAAAATTCACCAGCAAGGTTGTTCGGTTGTAAAATACTAATTTGATCATCTCAACCTCGAGATTTGTGGATTTTTTTTTTTTTTTTAAAAAAGATTTCGAGTTTAGTTTTAAAATGGTGTATATAGTAATACTTTATTAAGATTGTCTATTTTCAAAATTTCAGACTGTTTATAGACACGCTCGATCTACACTATTTTGGACTTCTAAATTTTATAATTTAGGGATGAAAGTAAATTTTTTGGTCATAAGAACGTTTACTGACACTGCATCTTTTAGCAAGATTTAAATTTGTTTTAAGGTTGACACCTTATAGAAATAAATGTGAGTATTAGTCTTTGTTTAGGAAATGGCCTCCAGGCCTTGGTGATTATAGTGGCAGGGTATGGTACGTCTGGAGTTCCTTTCTAGTGAGGTCCCAAGTTAACATTAAATTCCAATCGAGGTCCCAAGTTAACACTTCAAAAAAAAAACGTTGATCTTTTAATAGGAGCACAAAAAGTATTGATTTTTTAACTAAAAAGAAAAAGGGAATCTACACCGTTTAATTTTTATTAAACAAAGAAGGTTATCTTTGCTATGGCTAATCCAATTGTTGGGGGCGGTGATGCAGATATGATTTCCTTTCTTAAATGGAATATAGAAGTATCTTGTATTGAAGAAATGGTACTTAATCTAGTAGGTTGCCATTAGACCCAAAACCTCCGAGTCCCTAGTATTATCACCATGACTTGATATATTTCAAGAACATAACTCAATGAACATGACTTTTATTCTTTTTAAAAAAAGCTATTTTTAGACAAATGCATTACTATCTTTTACAAGTTTTACTAAGTTCTTACTGTGGTAAACATGAATATAAAAGTATTTTCACGTGTAAAAACTCCCTCGTATGATTTGGTCTGAAAGTTTATTCACACCAATTAGTCCTAATGCATTTTTTCACACTAATTGGCAATGTGAAAAAACTCATATAGCTAATCACAAGAAGGAGTTTTTTTACTTGAAAATACTTTTAAGCTGCTATTTTCATGCATACCAAACCTGCTCTTAAGAATACTTAATTTTCTAAAAGTTCTCCAAAAAAAAAGAGAAAATCTTATTTTTCTAAATAATACATCAAAGATATGATCTCTGTGAGTAATGCCCAAAAAAGGAATTTATCCACATTTAAGAACAAACTAAAAAAACTTGTGTGTACGTACATGCAAAGAAAGAAAGAGTAAACAAAAAAAAAAACTTGTGTGTGTGTGTACATGCAAAGAAAGAAAGAGTAGCATTGAGAAGGAAAAGTAGAGAGACCTTGTGAGTGGTACGCTTAGGAAGAATAGAATTGGCGAGCCTATATTCGTGCATGATCCAATCTGTTTTGGTCCCATTGGGTGCTTTTCCCCTGTAAAACACAAGTGACTTCTTCAATCCTATTTTTATTTGTTGTTCCTTTCCTGCCATGATCGACTTATCAGTGCCTGTTGCCTTCCAATAACCAGAGACCGCAGCTCTATTTGGCCTCGTCCCATTTGGGTACTTCCTCTCTCTTGGGCTGAAGAAGTACCATTCTCTCTCTCCAAAAACTGCCTTCTCTGTACCAAACCATTGCCAAAACATCCATTAGCATCTAAGGCGCACACATTTTTGTTTTTTGTTTTTTTTTTAAGAAAAAGGAGAGACCATATAAAATAAACCGTGATTTAACTACAGATCTTAAAAAAAATTTTAAAATACAAAATACTCTATTTATAGGTGGACCTGTCCTTTTTCTTCTTTTTTTTTTTTCAAATTGCCCCTTGGTCTTAGGACAGACCGAATTTTAATTCTTTTTTTTGTTTTTTTGTTAGTAGAGCACTGCCTGAACACTCGGGTCATTGCTCTACAAACGAAAAAACTAAAAAAAAAAAAAAATTTAAATTCGGGCTAAGGATTCCATCAAGGGCTGCAATTTTGGATTAAATAAAAAAAATATGAGTTGACCAACGATTATAATTTCTGCATTTCGTATTTTAGAAAAAAAATTAAAAGGCAGTAAGTAAATCACTCTAAGATAAACACAATTAAGAAAAAAAAAAAAAAAAAAAAGAATGGGAAAGAGAATACGAGGTTGGGGGGAGAGAGTACAAAGTTGGGTACCTGGGAGTTCCCATGGATCAAACTTGTAGAGTTCAATCTCAGTGATCAATGGAAAATGGAAGGCATCAGACATGGCCTTTTGGGAGAGGTAATGGACCACTAGCTCTTCATCTGTTGGATAAAACCTAAAACCAGGTGGAAGAGAATCCAACATAACCATCCTCTCTCTCTCTCTAAACCTCCCTTCTCTCTCCCTCTCTTAAATGAATGAATCCCTCTCTTCCTTCCTCTTAAATTATGATATCTGTTACCTTAGCTTGCCTTGCAAAGATCATCACACCTCAAATGAGCGCACACACACACACACACACCTTTTATATATACACACGAGAGTGATGGATAGGAGAAGCGTCGTATTCTAAGCAATGAGACTTGGACCGTCGGATCAGGAATCGGATAAAGAAAACGTGAGGGAATTACGACCTATAAGTTCGTGACACGTATCGAGTGAGGGCAAGGGGCATAATGCGTCTCCGTATACGTCACATGCTTATGAACACCGCAAATGCCCTTCTTGACGTTGGCAGCCACGGGCCGTTCTGTTGTGGACAACTTGCACGTGTGACTTTCCACTTCAAGATTCAACCAAACAAAAACGTTAAATCGCTTTTACCATTACCGTTACATAATTCTGATGGTGGCGCGACTCCGTTATGAAGTCAAATGGTGGGAAGATGGTGGACCGGAGAAAAGGGGAAATATTATTCTGGCTTTGTTTTAAGGGGATTATGAAACCATTTAGCTCCTGTGCAAGAAGGTCGGAGTAGTCAGACGTGGAATCTAAAGGTTATGGTTGTGCTGCAAAGTTTGAGAAAAGTCTTTTTGAATTTTGAGCTTAGTAAATGGCTCACCCCAACATCTTGAAAATGGTGGCCTAAGTGACTTGTTATAAGATATATTTTTTTAAATATTTATTTATTTTTCTCTTTATATCCATACGATGATCAATTTGAAGGTTTTTTTAACTTTGAAATACTCTTTTCTACTCGATTTTTTACATGCACCTTACTTCTATAGTATAATGGTGCAACATTACACGAATTATTTCCTATATTAAAATTTGAAATACCTTAGTACTTTCTTGACTTTTGTTAGAAAAGAGTAATGATCCTATGAGACCCTCCCACATTTATATGTGTAAGACTCCAAAAAATCACCATTAAATTTGATACGGATCTCTAAAAAAGTTATCACATAATGGGTCTGGGACTCGACTTTTTTAAAGATCCATACCAAATTTAATGGTGATCATTCGAGGTCCTACACATATGGGTGTATGAAGGTCTCATAGGGCCATTACTCTTTTAAAAAGAACTTAAAAAAAGCCATTAATTTTCTAAAAATTATGAATTTTTACGCCATGCCCCGTTATCATCGAATCACGTGAACAATAAATGTGTACCGTTGTAACAGGTGATCTCTTCTTATAACGTCCATGAGTTTGGATTAGGGATTTAGAGCCAAAGGTCCGGGCTAATCAAACTTGCTATTTGGATCTTGCTCGGGTCAGGAATTGTCACACGTGGGACATGGGACTTGGCTTGTGTCACTGAAAGAATAGAAATAATTGTGATAAGGACTCGAAGACTTTCTTGTTTTTCTTTGAAAGCGGATGATTTGTGTTCAAGTAATCCGCACCGTCCATCAAAAACGTAGTTGGCTTTTGTCGTATAAAATGGCTTTCGGCACGGATATCTGGGCCGTCCATCAAGAGTATTTGGATTTTTATAGTTTGTGATGTCACGTGACTTGTTCAAAAAGCTCGTCCTAAACAAGGAAAAGGACACGAGCGAGCATTCGCAGGACAAGGGCCGTCAATGAATGAATGACATGACAAAAGACACTGTCGACATCGACGGTCCAATCTTCGCTTTGTTAAGATATTATGCACCCGCAGGAGTATGCTATCTATTTACTCCTTCAGATAATATCATATCTAAGACTAGTTTTATAGACTCTAAATTTTAGGGATATAACCTTAGATTAACATGAAGGGAAAAATTCCTAAATGCGCCATCCATGCACTGGAAAAATATGATGCCTCAAGATTGAATTGAGACCGTCCAATTCACCCAAATATAGAAACTATCCAATTTAATTTTTAGAGGGTGATATCTAAGTGTTAGAAATTCAATTTCAATTTTTTCTTTCACAATTATAATCTAGACATTCTTAGGGGCCCAAAATTTTAGATTGAATCTCCCAAATAGGTCTTCTGACAGAGGGAGTATGCTATGCTCGTGCATGCATTTGAGTCTTGGAGAGAGACGAATAATGTATTGCTAGATGAAGATCATTCCTTTCCAACTCTATGAGGTAATGCTACTTAGTTTTGATGCCCTTTATAAAATTGGAGGTTATGCTCCATGGATCTTATTATTATAGTATATTAGCCCATACTAGAGAGAGAGAGTATCAAGTAACCAGTAAACGGATAGGCCTCATTTATTGATTCTAATGGATATACATGAACATATTCAGCTGGTCAAAGGAGATAGAGATCAATAGATGTCATCCATACTTACCTAAACCTGGCACCCCACCTAACTGTAAATGGGGAAAGAATATCATTGAATTATCAGAGGCTAATTATGGATATTTTGCTTAAATATGAACACGACAATTTACTCAATTGTATAAAAACCTACTAATAACAAGGACTTTTACATCCAGAAAAAGGAATATAAGAGGAGAAACAAAACGCAAGTTAAACATTGGGTACACAAAACAGATAAAATGCCTTCTCTTTTTTGGATGACATGAAGAAAAGAAAAAAGAAAAAATATTGATATATATTTTTTTTAGGATAAGGAAGCCAAACCCAAATGATTAATTGGTATTTTCAGCTTAAGTGTACTAGTTACTTTTTATAGTATAAGGGAATGAATGGGGTGTGAAAAATGGATTTCTTGTTAAATAAAAAGTCGGGGAATCCAGAGGGGGTTAGAGGGATAGTCTTAAATTCTGATAGTTTGGTTCTTTATTCTTTTTTAGGCAGGCTTATGTGGGAGGCTACTGCTAATAAAGTTGAAATTTTGGCTTTGTTGTATGACTTGAAAATTTTGAAAAAAAAATATGTTAATTTATTTTGGGTGGTGGAAGGGAATTCTTTGAATGTCATCATCTCTGATGCAATCTTATTGGGAGACCGGCCTAGAATTTATGGGAATCTTTTATAGAAATTGTTGAACTTTATCATGCCCATGTTATATCATTCCAACATATCTACCATGAGCCAAATGATAAGCGGATTTATTGGCAAAAGCTAGAGTCCATTTACAATCTGTGGCCATTTCTTCTTCTCTGGATGTGTAAACCTTTTGTAATTATTTCCTAGCAATGAAATTTATGTGCTCTTGTCAAAAAAAACAAAGGAATCTTAGGCATCGTAAGGACTACGAATGGGCTGGTCCGTTCTATGCTGAAGCGACCCTGCCCAGGCCTTGCTCTCATACCGTGTTGCCCAACCCAGGCCCAGCCCTTGGACCATATTTTGTGATACATACCTTCGTATTTCAGTGCTCGGTCTCTACTTATTGCATTAATGTCGCATAACTTTACAGTTAATGAGGATCAAAGGATAATAGTTAGGCCTGCCAATGGTCAGGGCCGAGTTTGGGATTTTTGGGCCATGCCTGGTTTAGGCCCATTTTAGAAGTATTCTCAGATTTCAGACTGGGCCGAGCTTAAAAGTAATCGATGTAGTCTACGGCTGGGCCTCCGAGCCCGTAGCCGGCCCGAAATGCCAAACGATACTCTCTCCGTCTATCTCAACTTTACATAAATCATTCATCAAAAAAAAAAGAACTTTACCTAAGCCTCTCCTCCCCCCCCTCTCTCTCTCTTCTATCTCACCTCGCTCTCTCTCTCTAGTCTCTCTCACAAAGCCCTCTCTCTCTCGCCTCTCTCACAAAGCCTTCTCTCTCTCTCTAGTCCATCTCACAAAGCCCTCTCTCTCTCTCGCCTCTCTCATAAAGCCCTCTCCCTCTCTCTCTTTGTGGCCTCTCTCATAAAGCCCTCTCTCTCTGGCCTCTCTCCCTCTCTCTCTCTAGAAGCATAGTGACACCTCTTTCTTTATGTAAAATCATATTGACCAATAAAAGGAACCGATCGACCGCCTCTTTCTGTGTAAAATCAGATTATAAACAAAACGTACACAGATTTGAACATTAAAATGATGATATTTTAACATTCAAAAAAGAAAAAGAAAAGCATCACAAGTAAATTATAGTTTTGATGATTAGCTGTTTTGGTAAGAAGAAATTAAAAAATTACTGGGACATGGGACTAATCCACCGTAAGTGGGGGCTCCTGTTTTTATTGGATCATTTCCTTTTCTCTAAAAGAAAATGAAAGCATGGGAAGGAAAGAATGAGTGGATAAGTATTTAGAATGAGTGTTCGTCTCCACGTGCTTTTAGCCGCCTTTCCTCTTCGATTTGAGTCAGGCGCGATGAAGACATGACGTTGATTGAGTTAGGCGGGATGAAACCATGCAATTGATGATGCATTTGGTACAATCTAAAATAAGCTAAATCCTAGAGTTGATATATTTTTAGGGGAAATGGCAATGTAAAATCCGTTTAAATTTAAGTGTGTAAGACCCCAAAAAATCACTATTAAATTTGGTAAAGATTTCTAAAAAAGTCAAGTCCCTCGCTTATGTGATAACTTTTTTAGAGCTTTGTATCAAATTTAATGGTGATCTTTTAGAGTCCTACATATATGGGTGTGGGAGAGTCTCATAGGATCATTACTCTATTTTTTTATATAGGATTGAGATTAATAGTGATAAATTTTTTAAAGATAAAATTAGTTTCTCGTTACTCTCATGTCTGTCTCTACCTGCTGTCGTCGGTAATAGTTGACAGAAGTAAAAAGAATAGAAGAAGTACAGAGAACATAATTAAAGAGAATAGAAGTAAAGATGATAATTAGTTTCTCGTTGCTCTCATGTCTCTATCTGGTGTCGTCGGTAATAGTTGACAGAAGTAAAGAGAGCATAAGTAAAGAGAACGAAGGGAGAGTGGTTTAAAAGGGTTTGCTCGACTTGAGTTTTTGTCGAGGTTTAGAGAGGTAACTCTTTATTCTAAAATCTTTTATGTAATTTTCATTGGTACAGTGGATTACAGTTTGATGTGCCCGTGGATGTAGCCCTCTTGGGTAAACCACGTAAATATTTATGTTCTTCACCCAATGTTTTGTACCCGTGGATGTAGCCCTCTTGGGTGAGCGTAAATGTTTATGTTCTTCACCTAATGTTCTTCTCTTGGGTGTAGCCCTCTTGGGTGAAACACGTAAATCTTTATATTCTTGTGGTGTGTATTTAATATTTTATTTATGTTCTTCAACCAATATTCTTCTCTTGGGTGTAGCCCTCTTGGGTGAAACACGTAAATCTTTATGTTCTTATGGTGTGTGTTTAATATTTTATTTACGTTATTCACCCAATGTTCTTCTCTTGGGTGTAGCCCTTTTGGGTGAAACACGTAAATCTTTATGTTCTTGTGGTGTATATTTAATGTTTTATTTCTCGTATTTTATTTGCCCAAAATCAACCTATTGGGTTTAGAGCTTCCATGCACAACAATAAGTGTTATCTGAGCCTGTTGTCGGTATGACAATAAAGGTTTCGAATGCAAAGCTCGAGGTGGAGCAATTTGATGAAAAACGCTATTTTTCAGCAAAATGATGGAGGAATTTATTTGGCAAAAGATAAAGAATTTATGAAGCTATCCAATGGATTTTGGCATGGTGAGCAAGTGATTTTGATATTGTTGGATTTGGTGCTATTCAAAATCAAGGAAATTTCATATTTTGTGGTATTGAGATATTTGAAATGGAGATATTCTCATAGGGATTGATATTGATATTGATAAGTTTCTTAAAATAAATAGAAATAAAAAAAGACTAAGACTCTTCGATATATCTTTTGGTTTTGAGATACATGTAAGATTTATAGGAAGTTTCCTATGTAGTATGAATTCTAATCTTATATATAGGTGATAAAAATACAGAGAATTTGTATGTCCTATTGGGTCACCATATGGAAATATTGGTTCTTCTTATATATATGTGGGATTCCTCTTATATATATATATATATATATATATATATATATGGGATGAAGGTGGAGAGAATTTGTGTGTCTTATTTGGGTCACCAATGGAAATATTGGTTCCCTGAGTGAGAGAGAGAAAGAGGAGGAGGGGGGGGGGGGGGGCAAGGCCCATGTGCATAAAATGCAATTTCCTTTTAGAGAAAGAAAATTCCTATGGACAGAACAAAAAAGCTTCCTATGGAGAGAAACATTGTGATAGTGCTTCTTTTATTTGTTTCTTGTAGAGAAACAGTTGTCATATAAATTTTAGGTTATTTCCTCATTTAATTAGAGAGAGTCAATTTTTTGTTGCTCTCGTGTGTCTCTCTGATGTTGTTGGTAATGGTTGCCAGAAGTAAAGATAAGGAACGGATAGTAGTTTAAAAGGATTTGCTCGACTTGAGTTTTTGTCTAAGTTTAGAGAGGTAACTCTATGTTCCAAAATTGTATTGGTATAATGGATTTTAGTTTGCCATGGTAGTGGATGTAGCCCTTTTGGTTGACCCTCATAAATCTTTGTGTTCTTGTGGTGTGAATTTCATGTTTTATTTTTCGCACTGTATTTCATATTTTATTTTTCGCACTGTATTTTATGTTTTATTTTTTGTACTTTATTTGCCAAAAATCAACCTTTTAGGTTTAGAGCTTCTGTGCACAACAATTGAGATATTGATTTACTAGGAGCCAAGCCAAGGAATTAGGGTTGCCTAGTTTTGAATCGTAGCGTCATTAGCCAAACCTTAGTTATGTTAAAACCTTCTTATTGAAACAAGGCTGTTCGGATGACTTTGAATGGTAACCAAATTATGCAACATGTATCGATCATTTTTTTTTAATAACCTGGATTTGCTCTTATGATTTAATATTTATTATTTATAATAATATGTGATTAATAGCATACTCATTATAAGCTACTAATACTTTGATATATTATTATTATTATTATTATTATTATTATTATTATTATTATTATTATTAGAGTAATGACACCATGATATATTATTATTATTATTATTATTATTATTATTAGAGTAATGACACCATGATATATTATTATTATTATTATTATTATTATTATTATTATTATTATTATTAGAGTAATGACACCATGAGACCCTCTCACACCTATGTAAGTAAGACCCCAAGGGATCACTATTAAATTTTGACACAGATCTCTAGAAAAGTTATGACATGGGTACAGATCTCTAAAAAAGTTATGACATGGGTGTGGGACTTGAGTGAATAGGTTTTCTAGAGATCTATGTCCAAATTTACCGATGATCCTTTGAGATCTTACTCACATGGGTGTGGGAGGGTCTCATAGTATCATTACTCTTATTATTATTATTATTATTATTATTATTATTATTATTATTATTAAAATCAATTATAATGTATTACTATGATGCATATTATTATATTATTATGGTTTCGGAGGATAAATCGGATTTGGACAATTCCAATAAAATTTCATTCTTGAACAGAAATCCATTTAGTGATTTATTTCACCTATTAAACGGTCGAAACAAATGTGGATACTCATTACACTACGATTTTGAATTAGAAGAGAGATTAGCACGATCTGATGCATCATAAGGGATTTAATATCCCAGGTGCATAAGATGCAATTTCTTCTTAGAGAAGAAAACTTCCTATGGACAGAACCAAAAAGCTTCATATGGAGAGAAACATTGTGATAGTGCTTCTTTTATTTATTTCTTGTAGAGAAACGATTTTCATATAGATTTTAGGTTATTTCTTCATTTTATTAGAGATGAAGTCAATTTTTCGTTGCTCTCGTGTCTCTATCTGGTATTGTTGGTAATGGTTGCCAAAAGTAAAGATAAGGAAGATATAGTAGTTTAAAAGGATTTGCTCGGCTTGAGTTTTTGTTTAGAGAGGTAACTCTATGTTCTAAAATTTTATTGGTTTATTGGTATAATGGATTTTAGTTTGCCGTGGCAATGGATGTAGCTCTCTTGGTTGAACCACATAAATATTTGTGTTCTTGTGGTGTGTATTTCATGTTTTATTTTTCGTACTTTATTTGCCAACAATCACTCTATTAGGTTTAGAGCTTTTGTGCACAACAGTTGGGGTTGCCTGGTTTTGAATCGTAGCGTTATTATCCAAACCTTAGTTATGTTGAAACCTTCTTATTGAAACTTGTTTGGACGACTTTGAATGGAACCCAAATTATGCAATATGTTTGGATCACTGCATTTTAATAACCTGGATTTGCTATTATGATTTAATATTTATAATTTATAATAATATGTGATTAATATGATACTCATTATAAGCTACTAATACTTTGATATATTATTATTATTATTATTATTATTATTATTATTATTATTATTATTATTATTATTATTATTATTATTATTAGAGTAATAACACCATGATATATTATTATTATTATTATTATTATTATTATTATTAGAGTAATGACACCATGACACCCTCCCACACCTATGTGTGTAGGACCTCAAGGGATCACTATTAAATTTTGACACATATCTCTAGAAAAGTTATGACATGGGTGTGGGACTTGAGTGAATGGGTTTTCTAGAGATATGTGTCCAAATTTAATTATAATCTTTTGGGATCCTACTCACATGAGTGTGGGAGGGTCTCATAGTATTATTATTATTATTATTATTAAAATCAATTATAATGTATTACTATGATGCATATTATTATATTATTATGGTTTCGGAGGATGAACCGGATACAGACAATTCCAATAAAATTTCATTCTTGAACAAAAATCAATTTTGTGATTTATTCTATCTATTAAATGGCCGGAATAAAGGTAGATACCCATTACACTACGATTTTGAATTAGAAGAGAGATTAGCTCGTTTTGATGCATCATAAGGGATAAGTCTTTTCCAGTGTTTAAAAAAACGTCGAGATGAACCGGACTCGCCCGGTTCGACTCGAGAATCGCCATGGATGGATCGAATCGGCGAAAAAAACGGGAATCGTCCGGGTCTAGAGAGAACCGGACGATTCCGCACGTACGGAAATTTTTTTTTTTTTTTTTTTTTTTTTTTTTTTTTTTTTTGTAATCCATGATAGATTTTTTTGTAATACTTGATCCAATTTTTTGTAATCTATGATCGAATTGTTTTTTTTTTTTTTTTTGTAGTCCATGATCGAATTTTTTGTTTTTTTTTGTTTTTGTAACCCATGATAGAATTTTTTGTAATCCATGATCGAATTTTTTGTAATCCATGATCGAAATGTTTGTTTTTTTTCTTGTAATCCATGATCGAATTTTTTGCTTTTTTTTTTTTTTTTGTAACCCATGATAGAATTTTTTGTCATCCATGATCGAATGTTTTGTAATCCATGATCGAAATGTTTGTTTTTTTTTTTGTAATCCATGATCAAAATGTTTGTTTTTTTTTTGTAATCCATAATCGAATTTTTTGTTTTTTGTTTTTTTTGTAACCCATGATAGAGTTTTTTGTAATCCATGATTGAATTTTTTGTAATCCATGATCGAATTGTTTTTTTCTTTTTTTGTAATCCACGATCGAATTTTTTGTTTTTTTTTTGTTTGTTTTTTTTTGTAATCCATGATCGAATTTTATGTAATCCATGATCGATTTTTATGTAATCCATGATCGAATTTTTTGTAATCCATGATCGAATTTTTTGTAATCCATGATCGAATTTTTTGTAATCCATGATTGAATTTTTTGAAAATTTGTGATTTTTTTTTTTTAATCCATGATCGAATTTTTTTTTGTAATCCATGATAGAATTTTTTGAAAATTTGTGATTGTTTTTTTTTAATCCATGATCAATTTTTTTGAAAATTTGTTAATTTTTTTTTTTAATCCATATTATTCAAAGAGAAAATGAGAGAGATGATGATTCTGAGGCCACCCTATCCCAGCCATATTATTCACATATCGAGTCCTAACAGCAACAATGTAGGGATGAGCACGACAGTGCAGGTGAGCATAAAAGATGGACAAGCTTCGGGGATTTTAGATTGGAAACACAACAAAACACTAACACTCAGGGATTTGGGAATAGTCAGACGCCTGCTAATATCGATGATTCGTTTTTAGATCGAATCAATGAATTGTTAAACGAATTCAATCAATGGCACCAGCGTGACCAAGAAGAACAATAACGTGGTCTATCATTTTATTTTTAGATCATATGTTACTAATTTTATGCTTTATTGTAGTCCATGTATGTTGATATACTTATTCCATGATAATTCTATGTTTATCCTTTTGTGTGATGTAAATTAAATGCTGAATGACGGTTCATGCAGGGAAAGAACATATCAATATTCGCATATTCATTCAAAAACATGAAAATTCTTAATGGAGTACCCTCATTTTTTATTGAATTCCTTAAAAACAATATTTATAATAAATTTTAATAATTTTTTCGGATTTTTTTTAAGTTTTATTCTGACCGATTCACCCGATTCCCGATCCGAATCGCCGATTCGTCAATCCGGATCGATTTTTTAGGTATCCGATCTGGGTCACCGATCCGTTTTTTAAACCATTGGTCTTTGGACTCTTTTCTATTGATTCCTACGGTTACGCTTTAAACATCGCACCAAAAGATATACAAATTCGCGTAGCTGCTGCTTGGATTGTACACATAACATTAAGCGTTGTTCCTTCTGTTTCACTCAATCTCAATTACAGGCCAGGCAAAAAAAAAAAAAAAGGTGGGGGAGAAGCAAACCAAACCTCTGAGCGACCTGGACTCATAAAGGATTATTGGCTGTTTAGATTTCGTTATGCAAGTAACTCAATGAGTGCTTTCTAAAAAGGCCTTGAAAAAAGAAAAACAAGAAATAAAAGTTGTTTCATTAGTTATTATTATTATAACATATCAATAATATTAATATTTTCTATTTCTTATAATATAATAAATTACTTCAATATTTAGAAAATTATTATTTGACTATTAATATATTACTATTATTATTCATAATATACACTATCATCATCATTATTGTTATTATTATTATTATTTGTCATTATTACTCTATAATAATATTGTTAAAACTTTGTTTTTAATAATATTATATTAATATTGTTATTATATAAATAAGATTGATATTTGCTATTCTAGTATTAATAATATTATAATGTCATTATTAGTATATGTTATTATTAAAAAAATTAATACTTTGTTAATAATATCATATTACTAATATCATTATAATTTTATAATATTAATATTTTCAATTCTTATAATATTGTAAATTATTTCCATTATTATTAATATCTTGTTATTAATGTATTATATTACTAATATAATATATAATTATTGTACAATATTTGTTATTACTTTAATATACAATAATATAATACTATTGTACATATTATTATGTTATGATGTACTCATAATTATGTGCTATTATTATTTTTATAATAATATTGTTAATAGCTTTTATTAATAATATTATATTACTAATATTATTATAATATAATAGTATTAATATGTACCATTCTTATATTATAAACTATTTTAACATGAATAATGTCATTGTATTAGCATGAGTTGTACTATATCATATTATCTCTCATGCTAATAAAAAGTCACGTTTCGGATAAGACAATTTTTTTTTTTTTTAGTTTGTGTATCTATGCTCTCTTTTTTGTTTACACAAAATAGGTCCAAAAAATTGCGGAACTGTACGAAATACCCTGGGTATACAAAACATGATTTTCCATACCCTGAAATTCAAACTATCCATTATAAAAAAGATGATTTGGCATACCCTGAGATCCAAACAATCCATTATAAAAAAGAAAACCAATTGACTGTAAAGGAAAGCCTATTATCATTTTGGCGCACCTATTATAGCTCTTGAAGGCTATTGTCATCATTATAAGTCGTATGTTATTGCTCTTGAAGGATCCAACTACTTATTAAGAAGTGAATAAAGAAAGTTAAAATATAGTTTAACTGTAGAAGAGTCAAATAACTTCTTTAAAAGTTTTTTTTAAAAAAGCAACAAATAAAAAAAAACAAACACAAAAACAAAAGTAAAACACAGTTCGAAGGTTCAAACTACATATTTAAACAGTAAGAAAAGTGTAAGTTAATTTATTCGAGAAAAAAAATAGTGAAAAAAGTGTAGAGATAGTTTGACCATGAAGGATTAAACTCCTTTTAAACAAAACGGTTAAATATAATTAGACCCTTGAAGCTCGGACTACTTACGAAGTCAACAAAACAAAAGGTGAAGTAAATGTAGTTTAACCGTTGCAATTTACTTACCCAATAAAAACCCTTGCAATTTTGGTAATAAAAAAATGAAAAAAAAACGTTTGCAAACTTAGAGCATTTTTGGACCACTTTTTAATTTCAAAAAATAAATGGATATGTGCAATAATCTCTATAATAATAATAGGGGAAATTTTCAAAACACGTATGAGAGATGAGCTATTTAATGTTTTACCCGTATAGATTGATTTAATTTTTAACACGCATCAAAATACACAAGATCATGAGTTAAACTAGTGACATATGTGTAAAATATGATGTATGTAAAACGAGCAAGCTTTGTATACTTCTAGTACTTTATAAAACTTATATGCTTCCCCCTATCCAACCGTCCATGAATGGACGGCTGAGATGACCCCCATCACAATGTCAAGCCTCTCTCCAATTTTGTTTTTAATATTTGTTTTACAAAAGGCGTCCACTCTTCTTTTTAACTCTCGGCTTTAAAAAATATAAAAACTATATTTTAATTTCATGGATATTTTGGTCATTGTATTTTATTCAAAATATATTTAATATTGTTTCTTTGATTAGATGAATGCTGAAACAATATGAGATTACAATGTTGGTAGAATATTTTTATTTTATTTTTTTTAGGTGCGCTTCATTAAAATGATGGCATGTACCAAATTTCATATTCATATAACATGGAGAAAAAATAAAATACTTTGAGACATCAAATCTAGATCAAACGGTCAGTGGCTCACTTGACGGCTAGATGGGAGAAGTATATATCTTATATACAATGGGGGAAGTATCGAAACAATTCTACTAAGGGAATAAGTTTTATAACTCTTTTGTATTAGTATAAGAACAACAAAATCAGATCAAGATAGACTTGTAAAACGGGAGATCTTAAAGGGCCGTTTGGCTACCTGGAAATATATTGTCTGGCTATGTCTACTATTTGTCTATGTCTGGAAGAAATATGGTGTTTGCCTATGTCTAGAAGAAATATAGGAAATGCATTACCAACATTTTACTAGTACTTGCCTATAAATTATTTCTTTCTGTTTCGTCACAAAATTCCACTGAAATGTGGAATTAAAGTCATCATCACACCACTTCAAAAAGATTTTTTAATAATATTATCATCACCATTCCAAAAATGTTTTTTAATAATAACTTTACCATTCTAAAGTCATCATCACACTGTTTCCTACTTATTTTGCATGCCTTTGGCACTTATATGGAATCACATGTCTTCTTACATGATTAGATTTTGGTTTCAATGTGATAGATCATTAGAATAATATGATTAGAATAAAATATTGTTATTGTGATAAGCCTTATTTTTATTTATTTTTTTATAGAAGTCTTTCAAATGTCTCTATATAATTTCAAATAAATAATAAATTTATAATACAAAATTCAAAATCTTTATGTTACAACTTAAAAAATGAGAAGAATTTTGATTAATAAACTAGAAGGTTTAGTAATTACAGTAGAAAAACCATTGGCAATAACTAAAGAGATAGGGCTTATCTTACCAAAATTAACTAGTTAAAGAGAGAGGAAACCCATTATACAAAACAGATATTAAGACACAAGAGTGAAGGGGCTGGCTAAGAGAAGGATGAGCACTTTCTGCATTAAGGCTCATGAGAGGGGACGGGTTTAGAGAGAGGGGCAAAATTAACTAGTTAAAGAGAGAGGAAACCCATTATACAAAACAGATATTAAGACACAAGAGTGAAGGGGCTGGCTAAGAGAAGGATGAGCACTTTATGCATTAAGGCTCATGAGAGGGGACGGGTTTAGAGAGAGAGGCAGCTATGCAAACCAGTTATTATCGCTCAATAAAAGAAAGAAAATGGATTACTACTGACGTGATAAGTATTTCCTTATACGAGTTTAACATAGAGAAAATGGCAGGTAGGCATGGATAATAAAGAGAGGCGCGCATAAAGTTTTCAAAAAGATTACCCGTGACGCTCGGTTTCATAATTTTTGGGTAAATCTATGTAATCTTGAATATTCTCCTCCCATTTTCTTGTTATTAAAATGTACCCAAACAGTAAAAATACCATATTTCCTTCTCATCTATGAAAATGTCATATTTATATTTTTTTATAATCAATTGTCTTGTAATAAATTTTCAGATACCCAAAAAACCCCTAAAAATTAAAACAAGATGTCCCAAAAATTAAATGTTAAAAATGGAAAAGAGCATATCTTTAGAGGTTTTGTAAAGTAAGGAACATGCACTATATTATTCAGTTTACAAAATGTATCAGAAGGTGCGATCGTCAATCATCCCTTACATCTCGAGGAGAGAGGGACAGTTGCAAAAGATCCATCCATTTTGACAACGGCTGGTTTATGGTACGCCTCAAATAAAACCCATATGGTGCAGGTACCGTGACCCATTTTCTAGGGCTGTGATTTCTATAAAGCGTCAACCTTCAACAATCAAGTAAGGCGTACCTCTAAATCTTGCTAAAAGGCATAATCTGGTGGTGAAACCTTTATAAGGGCCCTAAAATTTATAGGAAAATTATTCCATGCTCTTAATTTTTAAACCCAGGAGACTCAACGTTTTAAAACCTTTTTTTAGGTTCCAAACTTTTGTATCCAACCCAAATAACCTCTTGATCATATATATTATTGACCCAAACTAATCATAAAATAACAGTCTTTTTCATCTTAACATCTCTCTTCATAAAATAACAGTCTTTTTCATCTTAACATCTCTCTTTCTCTATGACCCCTGTCTCTCTCTCTCTCTCTCTCGCGAATCGTAGCCTCTCTCTCTCTCTCTCTCTCTAAGATCATAACCTTCGACCTCCGCCACCGCCAACCACCACCCAAGTGTGGATGGTAACGTCCAACCTCCGTCACCACCAACAAACTCCGTACTTGTATTCAATTTTCCAGCCACCCCACTACTGAGATCAGTCCAAATTACGTCGTTTTGCCCACTGGTTCTCTATCATAAACCAGCATTTTTGCTATTTTTCCAGCCACCCAATATGAGTCTCTCCCTCTTTGGTTCTCTATATTTCTCTCTCCAACAATAAATTGTTGCTCTTTTTTTGCTCGCCACATTCTCTATATTTAACTATAAACCACCAGTTTTTGCTATTTTCCGGTCACCTCATTGCTCGCTTTTTTTCTCTCTCTGGAAGTCTCATCCCCCACCCAACTGGATTTTAATGGATATTTCAGGCTTCTCTGGTTCATAATCCATAGTGTTTTCCACTAAAACTAACTCTATCGTGTCACCAATTGACCTTTTCTCCCCCTGTCGGAATCTGGCTCCAGAAATCTCCTGTTTTCTGGCAATGGAGACCTCTCCCGTTGTTTGTATAGTCTTGCTCGGTGGGCAATCTTCTGAAGATGCATACACAGCGGCACCAGATAATTTGAGAAAGTGCGAGAAAGTTCTCTGAACCAAATCGAAATGGACTCAAAAGGAAGAAGAGACCTTCAAACCATCAGCTTAATCGGATAAAAACAAACCATCAGTTCAGAACCAGGATCGGGGGTTTCATTTGTGACC
Source organism: Amborella trichopoda (assembly GCF_054954075.1). NCBI lineage: Eukaryota > Viridiplantae > Streptophyta > Magnoliopsida > Amborellales > Amborellaceae > Amborella > Amborella trichopoda. The sequence continues at coordinate 10,082,405 of NC_142344.1, read as the reverse complement.
AACAACCTATAACTTAAATGAAAATCTTATAAAAAACACAAAACAATGGAAGGAGGAGGGATAAATCTGTTTTTTATTCCCCAAAGATTAACATAAACTCAAAATGAGAGAGAAAATAAAACAAGAAAATGAGAGAGAAACCATACGCAAACAATTTCCTGCAGGGTTTAGACTAAAACCATGGGCTCAAAACCAGATGTAATAGAGAAAAGTCCAAAAACAAAAGAAAACCACTGCAACAATCCCTTATTTCTCCTCACTCACCTGCTCCGCTGAATTTAATCATCCATTACCATTTACCAATTTGGTTATACCTCAAATCCCTTATTTCTCCTCACTCACCTGCTCCGCCGAATTTAATTATCCATTACCATTTACCAATTTGGTTATACCTCAAATGGTAGTTAGTGCTTGACGCAGAGACCAATTCACGGTAGAGACAGAAGATGGAGAAGAAGCCTTTAGAGACGATGAAGATGGGGGAAGATCGATGAGCAGAGGCAAAGCAGAGAAGAGGCAAAACACAGCTCACCCATGCCAAAGTCGCCGGATTTTAGTCCGGCATCGTTTCTCCTAAATAGACCGTGAAAATTGTACCGGACCGGATTTTACTCCTGCATCCTGTCTCCCAAATATGCCCTGAAAATTGTACGTGAATTAGTTGTTAATGTATTGAGTGTGAGAAAAAAAAGGGGTGTCATTTTATGATATGCTTGGGTCATCTAGTCAAAGGTTTATTTGGGTAAGGAAGGAAGTTAGAATATACAAAAGTTTGCAACCCTGTGATCAGTGCTAAAAAATATGATAGATTAAGCAAACATATATAAGAAATTCAAGCTCAAAAAATATGGTAGATTAAGCAAACATATATAATAATAAAAATAAAAAAAAAGGCTCAAAAAATATGGTAGGTTAAGCAAACACATATACTAATAATAAATAAATAAATAAAAGATGTTTAGATTTGAGCCCTACTCTTCGGTGCGAATGGAATAGGAGACTTCATCATATGACTTATTAGTACTACCATCAAAACCCCAGCCCATTCTCAATGTAAACATATAAACATTTAAGATTTTTTAAAATAAACAATTTAGATAATTGTCTTTCACTTTCTTATTTTCTTTTGAATATTACCTACGATTTTCATTCCCTCAAAGACAATTACCCTGGGAGATTACAGGAGAGATGAAATCACCAATGATGGTCGGTGAACTCCCCTTTTGGCAGGAGCATGAGCCTCGGAGTTTCCTTCTATATAATGAGCGAAAAAATTCCAAAAAGATTAGAGAGAATTCACGTTGGACGTGAAACCCTCCTAAATTTTTTGTTTATTTTTCGAACCTTTTTTAATATTCTTTTAGGTCCCACCCAAATCTCCTATTCCCCATCCCCTATTTCCCCATCCCCTATAAACGTTTATTTTTTTTGGGGATAGTTGTAACCCTTTAAAATGGACTTTTTAGGCGCTTTAACGCCACCCAATTTTTTCTAGCCAATATCCCAATACATAAGTTATTTTTTTTTAGACGAAAATACTCTTTTCTCATTAGAGGGCAATCCGATATTTTGAACAGGTAGTCCGGTGAATATTTTTGTTGAAATGACCCGTCCGACGTTTCATAGGAGCGGTCCAGCAGGGATGTCCAGCTATTATTTTTTGCAGTCCGATGATTTGATATAGATATCCGGCATTTTGAAGGGACAATCCAGCATTTTGAAGGGACAGTCGAGCATTTTCGTATGGAGATTCAGCATTTTGAAGGGGTAGTCTAGTATTTTGAAATGGTATTTTCATTTTAATGGGATCCGAAAATGATTTGTTACATAAGAGAAAGGTATTTTCATCAAAAAAAAAAAAAAACTATTTGTATAGAGGTATTTATTAAGAAACATGATCGCCATTGTACAAGTGTTGCCCAGCGTTTAATTTTATTGGGATCCAAAAATGATCCCTTCATAAGTGAAAGGTATTTTCATAAATAAATAAATAAATAAAAAACTTTTTGTATTGGGGTATTTGCTAAGAAACATGATCTTTTATGGGAAGTTGTTAGGAAAAGTTGGGTCTTTTGTGAGAGTTGCTATGAAAAGTTGGGTAGTGGTGAATTACATTGCTGAACGTTTCATTTTATTGGGATCCGAAAATAATTTGTTACATGAGAGAAGGATATTTTCGTCAAAAATAATAATAACTTTCTGTATAGAGGTATTTGCTAAGAAAGATGATCTTTTGTGGGAAGTTGTTAAGAAAAGTTGGGTGGTGGTGAAGCATTTTGAAGGGGTTTTTTACAATTTTTCCTTATTTTTTTCTATATCGCTAGTCTGGATCGAACTAAATCAACAATGAGAAGATCCCACACACATCTATGGGTGCATGATCCTCTCCATAATCAAAGTTTTGAAACAATGGATAAAGGCATAGAATAGGACCATCATAATCGGTTGAAGGATTGAACCGGTTTGCCGCCCAGTCGGCCTGATGAACTACTCGGTGGACTGGCTGGTCCAGTCCGGTCTTCTATCTCTGTTCCAAATGCAATATTGCTGAAGATGTCCATCAAGCCTCACGCTCTCTCGCAATCTCTCTATAAACCGACAACTACTCAAAAGTGGTTTAAAACTTCGCATATGATCTTGGTTAAACTTCAGAATGACGCTCCTAAAATTTTCTGTTAAATACTATGAAATTTTGCGGCATGATAGAATAGCTAATTTTTAAACTATAACCAACAGTGGTACAGAATTGTTCGCCCTACGGGATGAATTTTAAGTTAAATTTCGAATGAATAGATTAATTGTACTTTGCAACAACACCACACTTATCCAAAATTAGATTCTATGAGAATCCCCTATTGGAGTTTTTGTTTATCAGAAGGAAATGATGGAAGTATCAATGGGCGACAGACTCAGCCTTCACTATCTTTTTGGGTTGGGTTGGGTTGGGTTCAAGCTGTACAAATCATGAGCATGGGCCGCCTAACATTATTTATGGGAAGCCTCTAAATGGGCTCAAGCTGTACAAATTATCATGTGTTATCCTATAAGAAGTCGGCACACCCAATTTTTATGTCAAAATTATTTGTAATTTTTTTTTTTTAAATAAAATATTTTGAGCCATCCAATGAACAAAAGCTCAAATGCTAATTTGTAATATTATAACTACAGTTATCCCAATCATCTATTCAGATTTAATGGTTGAGAATAGCAGTCACGTGTTTTATGTGGATGGCGCCACATGTAAAAGCTTTCCTTTTTTGTGAGGACTGGACATGAGTCAAGTAAGCCCATGCAACACCAACTAATGGCACAACCAACTGGGACTAGCTTTACTAGGCTGAGACCCCATATCTTCCCATTCAGCAACCTTCAACAAGGATGGTTAGACATTAGAACCACAGAAACAATTAAGTTACCAAGTTCGAAGCATTTCCCACTATAGTTTTCAAGGTTCAAGTCCTCATTAAGAGAGACATGGTCTCTAATTTTAAGAAGAAAAACATTATTCACCTAATTTTCACATAACCACCTTGCTAGAGGTGAAGGGTTACAGTAGATGTATAGGATGGGATCAATAGAAACAACAGGTCCATTTGGGTATGTAGTACCATTATAGATATTTTAAATGTACGCCATGCTCTATGCACCAGTTTGCCCTAGGATGCATTATTTATCAACCTTTCTCATGGGTGGCAGATATTTATATAAGAGTGATAGAGCTGCATTTGAAACTACTTACATATGAACATATTTTAAAAGCTACATGTATCTAAATGCTATACAAACTTCTCAATTGAAGCAATATATTACAGACACGAGATTTGTTAATACATATACATGGAGGATACAAAATATTGGATAAACCTCTTGTCAACCTGAGAAGATAATTTCACACCCAGGCTAAGAGCAACTTGCCTTTCCCAAGTAATAATTTACTAGCACTTGGAGCTGATCTTCTCATTCTGTGAGAATAGAGGTACATGAAAAGTAGAAATTAATGCGTAATACCTCCATGCATGGGGAAATAAGAAGAAAGCACTTCATATCCAAAGATAAACAAATTTACATAGAAATCGAAGTACTAGTTGTAAGACAGTTCATTGCATGAAAAGTGCATAGGGTGTGAAGCATAACTAAATATTATGTTCGTCAACATTTTAATTTGAGCAGGTATGAATGTTATGATATGCGTTGTAACCTACACTTTAGCTGAAAGGCATGAGCTGCCGGTTGTGCTGGTGATGCAATAAGTAATCTGTTAAATTGAATAGTTAGACCCTTCTATGAGTAGAATATGTGGTAGTTTCATTTTTTACATTTAAACATTTCCTGAAGGTATTTCTTGAGCTGACATAAGCGTTGAGATGATGGTTGATGTCAACCGACACTGTTAGCAGTGCCTTGCTTTGATTTTGCTGAGAGGTGGTTTCAATAGTTGCTTAAACTGACTGGTTTAACACGCCACTAAGTTGTGCAGTAGTTTCTTTCACATTATCTGAGGCAGAGCAAAACTCTGTTTCGTGCTTTGCCAAAAGAAGAAACTCTATTTCCTTGATTGATTTTTGTGAACCTTCTCTAAAAGTGTGCTGTACGAAGATTGATTAAGCACATTGTGCCCAGTAGACCACTTCTGGACAAACACATTGTGATGAACAAACTGTCAAACACACAAAGAGGTTGAGGAAAAATCACTTTTATTGACTATTATCAACATGTATATATAATACAGCCAGTAGTAACTTGCACAACAAGATAAGTTACAATAAGTAACTTGTTATACATGATATATATAAAATAAATACAAGATCTTCAAGTATCTATACACTCCCCCTCAAACTGAGATTGGTTGAACAACATCAATTTGTCAATGAGATAGTCGTGACAAGCACGAGTCATTGCCTTGGTAATGCACAGCAAGATAAGTTACAATAAGTAACTTGCTATACATGATATATATAAAATAAATACTAGATCTTCAACTATCTCTACACAAACCTCATCGGCATGGCCTGAAGAGCCTTATGATTCTATATGGCAAAGATCAATCTGGATGTCCCAATTGGTTTAGAGCCAGCTACTCAACACTAATCTAATGTCCATTAAGTACTGAGAAAATCAGAAAATTTTAACAAGCACCAAGGAATTCACTTTTTTAATAATCCACCCAGAACTATTGATCATCAAACCCTCCTCTAATCAGCTTTTCTGCCAATGTTTTCGGTGGCAGAATCAAAAGCAGTGGATAAATGATTAAAAAAGTTGGTGGCCAAATGTGATGCAATATAAGACTCTGGCTACTTTTTCCTTATCAAGAAGACTAGTTTAATACCATGCTATTAATTGTACATGTAGATGGTGTTATGGTTACATGCAATGATTCAAAGGTCATTAATGAGTTACAGAAGAACTTGCATGACAAGTTTGACATGAAGGACATGGAAGCCATCTTATCAAATTCGCTTTGGGGAGCTCTTCGTATTGTCTGGGAAAAAGAAGCACTTCAAGTCTTTGGCTAATTCAAAAGGAAATCTTTGGGTGTATTTCTAAAAGGAAAAATTATGTATGGACCAGATTTTCCACCCAATATCATGGTCTGATCCATATTTTGCCTAAATTTACGTGAAAGACCCCAAATGACACCCCCCATTCCCCTACCCTCCCTACCCCCTCAAAAAAAAAAAAAATTCCTCAGTGGGCGTCGGCCCTTTTTTTGACAATTTTGTCCTCCTATCAGACATTTATAACTTAGGACAAGTAGGAAATTCACCCCACTGTCCAAGATTTACAACATAGGACAGATGAAAATTTACAATATAGGACAGGTGGGAAATTCAGACCTCCTCCCCCAAACATCTCCTCCCCTAAATTTACGTGACAGACCCCAAACAACACCTCCTCCCCTAAATTTACGTGAAGGACCCCAAACAAACACCCCCATTCCCCCCCTCCTCCTCAGCCCCCAATGGGCAGCGGCTCTTTTTTTGCCAATTTTGCAGCCTAAATTTACACGAAGGACCCCAAACCACCACCCCCTCCCCCCATATAAAAAGCCCCAAGTGGGCGGCGGCCCTTTTTTTTCCTATTTTGCCCGCTGTCAAACATTTCCAAAATAGGACACACCCCACTGTCCAAGATTTCCAACATAGAACAAGTGGGAAATCCACAATTTTTTTTATTTTCTATTGAGTTTAAAAAATTCTATTTTCTATTAATTTTTTAAAAATCCTCTATTTGAAATGATGCCAACATGTTCAAAAATAAAAAGATAATTTTTATTTTTATTTTTCAAAACTAAATTCTCTATTTATTTTTGGACACGGTGTCTGTGCGGCCAGCCTGCATATTATAGAAATGAGACCTTGACAATAAATATGTTTTTTAAATATAATTTGATCTTAATTTTTAAAGAATATATAACATTAACATGGAGATCATGAATATGAAAAAAAAAAAAAGTGAAAACTAGAAATAATAGTTATATTAAGAAAACATTTGGACCGTTAGTTACAATTGTTTTTAGATGAACCACCTATTGCATCAATCTTTAAGATGGATGCTTTATACCTTTGGATCGCATATTATAGAAATACGGTCTAGCCCACATGAAACAATTTTCTTTTATTTTTTAATATGTTGGCATCATTCAAAAATAAATAGAGGATTTTAAAAAGGAAATAGAAAAACAGAATTTTTAAACTCAATAGAAAATAAAAAATGGTTAATCTCCCACCTTCCCTATGTTGGCAACGTCGGATGGGGGGGGGAACCCGGTAAAAATAAACTGCCAACAAGGCTGGGGGAGCGTCTCCACGTAAAGATAGGAAAAATATGGATCCGACTGTAACATTTGGGGGGGGGGGGGGGATCTGGTCCCTTTGTGATTTTGCCTCTCTAAATTTAAAAAAAAATCAAAAATAAAAAAAGATACATACAAGCAGGCATTTGTTTAAATTTTTAATGTATTGGTGGGATTTTCTGAAATATACTAGGTACGTATTTTAAATTTTGAATAACTGGTTGATGTTCTTAAAATATTATGGCCATATTCAATATATCAATATTTGATTTGATTTACTTTGGTTTAGGGAATGAAGCTAAAGACTTAATCCAATGTAGCAAAGCAAAGTGAAGCTGACAACATCGGAGGGAACATTTACTATGTAGTAATAGATGCGGCAACTAAATAACAAGACTTCTCCTTTTCTTTTCTTTTGTCTTTATGGGTAGTCCAGCAATAGAAATATGAAGAAGATGCTCTCACAACATGTTAAGTGACACCATATGATATTTCATCAACTTAAAATTATCAGTAGCATAATTACTTCAACGATAGTCAAGGTTACAAGTGTGTATTGTGGGCTGGTTGTGACCACATATATCTAACATTTAGCAATTGGGCTACCTATGCAATAAGCATTACAAACTAATTCATGGAAGATCTTATAATACAATATTTTGATGTTTACAGCATATTACAGGACACAAAATCTTAATAGCAGCAGTTAGCTCATTCCAGGCCATAGATGACATAAGAGTCATAGTATTTTGCCATAAATACAATGATCAGTAGCCAGTTTGCCAATCCAACTCAATGTTGGCAATCTATTTCAAGGTAACTAACGGAGTCATGAGAACTTCTTGCATCATGTGTCTTAAGTTAACATTGTTATATAAATCTTCACAAATACAACAGTCAAGAAGGCATCCTTAGTTTTAACAGTCAGAATGCAACTGTTGTACCTCCCCAGCAAGCGGAAGAGCATACTCACCTTGCTTTTCTAGTAGTAATTTGGTGGAGTATAGGTTGTTTTCTTCTTTTTTTTCTTTGTTTTCCTCTCCTTTTTTCTTGTTTGATCAGTAATAGACTATCTAGGGAGTACTCTGGTCATCTGATAATGATTTTCATTTATATGCAAATGTGTCGAAGAAAAATTTAGTCTTTTATATGGGTTTCATCGCACACTTAACTCACCTAAGGATGCGTATAAGCACCATTAACTTATAACAGCATAGCAAACATAACATTCAGCACAAGATAAAAGATCATTTTAAAAAATTGTTGCATCTACACAGGATAGAAGGATGCAAGACACAGAAGTGTACCATAGATCTACCCCTTTTAGTCCTCAAAGACGGTTATCAGACGTGCTCCAGAGTCATATATTAATGGAGTTGCACAACTGTTAAAAAACACATAAAGGAATCCAACAGTAAGGAAACTAAATGCAAGAAACTCGCTAATTTGCATAAATAAACAAAGATATGAGTGCTTGATCAAATATTCATTTATTAACAATCAAAATCAAATGATGTAATCTTCAAATATCAAAGCTTACTTTGAGCATTTAACATTATTTGTGGAGCCACCACTAGATACCGTCAGTATTGTCCCAAAGAAGGAGACATTCTCTGTTGCACAATTTGGACAGGGTCCCTAAAATGGAAATTTATCATTTTACTTTTTATCTTTAAAATAATGATAAACGAATCATTTCAGTGAAACACACCAGGCACAAAAGGAGAATCAACCTCATACCTTCAGGATTAGAAAATCTTTTAGAATGACATTAGTGATTGACTGCGCTCCCCAGAATATTAGTGGCAAAGCAGCAAACCATGTGAAAATGAAGCTGAATGGTTCTGGCAGCTGGAAGATGAAAGATATTCAAATAATTAAATTTATTATTAATCCCAGCAAATGAAAACCAAAAGAACCCCCGATGTGATTCAAGGCTCTGAAAAATTCAAGGATTCTAAGAAAAGCATCTGTGTCCTATGTTGCACGCACTAAAATCTTGTGTCCAACATAAGACAATATGGTGGTGACCGCTGACCGTATGCTGGACAGTTGCTGCTAGGTGTAGCAATTTAGTCCTAAGAAAGTGATGAATCTTTCTCAGGGAAGATATAGTTTTGTAAATAATAGAGAAGTTAATAAATATCTGTTTAACAATATCAAGGAAAGAACACAATTATACAACAATTTAACTGAATTTAGAGGATAATTTATGATCGTCCCTTTACATTATTACAGGTGCAGTTGTCCTTACTGCTCTCTCGCAATGCTAAATTCAATATATAACTAAGCGCATTCCAGATTATTGTACGTATCATTATAGTGTCAATAAGGATGATAAAAAATTAATATTCATGTTAGTTGTCTATTTGCAATGGAACAATTTACTAGTTGAAGATGCAGGTTTTCACAAGAAGACTCTTGATAAGTTAAAAAGAATATTCCAATAATAGAGTCTAGGACAATTAGCATGATATGTTCGCAAGGATACAATTTCATAGATTATGTTCACCTTTTTGAAATTCAAGCAGTTGTTAAACAACCCAAATTTAGTTATGAATGGAAAATTAAATGTTAAAGATAAATTTTATGACGAAGCAAAATTTAAAAATAAGACTATGTTATAGAATTGATATAATTTCAATAAGAAGGTGTTAATCATAAAGAAAATTAGACATTAATCTTTAAAGAAAATTATTTTACATGTGCAATGCCATAAGCAACAAACATGCACATCTCAAAAGGGATGTTAAGCACATATTCACCTCCATAATATATGTTATCTCAAATCCTGTCAAATCATCTAGAAAGAAGAACCTGTACACAACCAAGAAAGAGAAAACAATCATCTCTTTATAATATTTTTAACAATTTTATGCTAACCAATCAACACTCAAATACCTGCTATTACGCAAAAAGAGATAACTAAAAAAAAAAAGAATGAGATCATTTACATCCAATGCTCTAGTTTAAGCACAAAAAACCATACATTTGAGTACATATATTAATGCTTAATCTCACCACATGAAAATGGGATGACAAAGTATTTCACCTATTTATAGCTCCAACAAACATAAGGTTCTACAATTTGTAGTAGAGCATTGAATGACTGAATCTCTAATGAAGTCGAGGGTAGAATGTTATAAAAAGTCCCAAGTAAAAGAGCAACCCAACTCTCTGTAGGAAAAATCGGGCAGTTCAAATCCTAACCGCCCAGTTAGACTCGGTTAGATTGGAATTGACCACTGTCCGGTTCCAATTTTGGCTGGTTTTGGTGAACTGGCTGGGTATTTTAAAAAAATATTCAAAAATATTATATAAAATCCCAAAAAATAAGCGATTTTATTTGCAATACATTTTTTAATGTTTACATCATTTTGGAAAAATTGGAAATTGTTTTGGCCGTTAATATTTATTTTTATATTTTTCTTTTTGAAAAATTTCAAAAATACCCCTGGGCACAAATCAATTCTTTAAAATCCATTTTTTTATTAATTTTAAACTTAATTTGGATGTGCTTTATTTAATCATTCTTTAAATATACACTGACCCAACTTTATAAGCATTCCAAAACAACTTCCCAATGAATAAATATAAACAGTTGTTTCCCATTATTCAAACTACAACCTGTCTTGATTCACCATCAACTATGTTGCATGCTCTGAATTCTACATCGTGTGAAGGATTTCAAGGCAATGTTAGGGGTTGCTGAAGTGGGTTCCAGTCGCCATCCACAGATTGACAGAACACAGCCACTAACTTCCTTAAGTGGTACTCTTGAGAAACACTGAATGCCTTCACCATCATTGTTTGCTTCCATGCGTCAGATTTATGGAAGAAAGAGTACTCACCATTATCAATTCAATGAAACCTTATCAATATCATACATCAATATTGATATGGATAAAATGTCAATAAAATGTATTTCATGATACATGTATTGCCATGGCAACAAATCAATGGGAGCACTAGGCTCTAATCACATTAAAATGTTTGCTCACACTAAAACATTTACTCCCTATCCATGGTAACTACTATTATCATTGGCAATAGGTCAGCTTGCCAAGTAGATAGAATACTTGTCTTTGCTAGAGTGTGATAGCTTCTAAATCGGAATATTTTTCAAGTGCAGGTGATTCCAAAAGTTGGTTATCTATTTCCCCAATTATTATTTATGTTTGGCACTTATTGGACTCATATTGTCATTGTGAAGGACATGATTACCAAGAAAGTAATAGCTAAAGGGCGACTATGGACTTTTCTGATAGATTTGTCATAGATAATGTCTTTCAATAGCAATGTAGGGAGTCCAACAAGAGTGCTTTTGCAATGGTTTCAAATCCCATCTTCGATGCCCTAGCAAAGCATGTTGAAGTTCACTATCCCCAAGAGAAGGTGGCGGTGACGAATTCTATGTACATTATTATGTTACATGTCTTCTCCAATAAGCGGCAATTATATTCACCAAAGTCTATTTCAAGAGACAAGCGTAGCATGTTATCTTCTTAGATACTAATGCACAGTTCGACATCTTATCTTTTGAGGGACAATTAGAGATAGGTCTTTATTTAACTAGTATTTGTTATAATTTATGGGTTGTCAAGGGTAGTTGTCTCCCTTTGTATTTTTAAAATGGGAACTCTATGTATGAGTTGAGAGAAATGATATTTTAGTCATATCATACCTCTCATATTCTATCTTCACTTTCACATTGTACCACAGTACATACAATACATGCATATACATATATACATACATCAAGTCTGGTGATAATATGTGAGGTAATATAACAGTTGAATTTCATATCATAGAGATGAAGAGAAAAGAAAAGGAAGAATAGGAGAGATAAAACTTGAAGAGAAGGGATAGAAAGAGGTTAAAAACTATATCCAACCTCTCTCTAGTTTATTTCAGTCATTCAATTTTATTTTATTTTTGTTGACTTGAGAGAGAGAGAGAGAGAGAGAGAGAGAGAGATGATGATTGGAAGCAGTAGAGAGAAAATATTTGATTCATCATCAAGCCTTATCCCAATTATTTGGGGTCAGCTAGATAAAAGATTTGATTGAGTATAGAAATGAGAGAAAGAGATCTAGTAGATTGAGTAAAAAGAAAAGACAAGTGGGTGGGATAAGATATAAAAAGTGTGAAAGAGATGAAAGAGGACGTTTGAGGGAGAGGGAATGGCCAAAATAAAAGAGAGGAAGTGGGTGGAGAGACGAAAGTAAGAGAGAGAATGAGTTGTGAGAGGAAAGACACGGATAAATTGTGACAAAGATTGAGGGTGATGCTTTTGGAGCATCTCCTCCGCCCCCAAGGAGGAAAACCCATGTGTATCTCATTGCTTTAAAACTATGAAAGTAGAGAGAGATCATAACCTGAATGGAGGATACAAAAGAATTAAGCCACAATTCTACTCACACAGTTGTGTACAACATAGTAAGGCTAACAACTACAGATCTATAAAACCACCTGGCACCCATAACGAACAATAGATTACAATAAAGAACAATGAACAGAGGTATATCTCTGATGCGGAACATCAAAGCCAATAAAAGGTATCATAGATGTGTTTTTGTCTCCCATTCTAAAATGCCTCAAATTTCAGGAAAGACCTCAATAACCCTTAATGTTGACAATAATTAGAAGGTGTTTAGTATGTTCAATCTTCATAAACATGTGTAGTCCTATTACCTGATATTAGTGAATGATATATTAGACAGCCATGTCAAACCCATGCAAATATGTTTACTTCCCTACCTACGAAGTATAAATGGCAACCACACAATTTAAAGATGATGCACATTTTCCCCAAAAAATAAATTCAAGCTTGGATCAAAAAACAAATAGAGATTTATCACAATACTCACAAGAGATACATTATTCAGCATTTTACACATTTGCAACTATTCCAACTCATGATCATGTGTATTTTGATGGGTATTTTGAAATTAAATCAAACACTTTGGGTAAAATGTTGAATCGTCAATCTCTCATGGGCATTCTGATAAATCGCCCAAAAATAAGTGATATTATATCAATTTTAAGCACAATGCACTCTCAATCTAACAACTAGTCAATAACCAAGAAGATCAACAAAAGCCCTAGAGTGAGACCCAAAACACCTGATATTTATCCAATGGATTAAACGATTGCATCATCAAATATTTAACTAACTGAATTAACAAGTATCTAAAGATCTTGTTAACCATCTAATATCACTTTGAAGTCTTATTTTCTTTATCAAAGAAAACGAATACAAGAAATTGAAGAGATCATTAACAGACTTCATCAGATCCCATTCACAAAACGAATTCAAGAATTTGAGGAGATCATTGACAGATAAACAATATCTTCATCAGATCCCATTCACAAAACCTAGATCTTGCAGAATTATTCATGGAAATTGCAGATGTTAAAAAGCTTTTAGCCGAATGAAATAATGTGATCAACCACAGAGGTATGTCATAAAGTTATAAATAAAAATAATACAAGAGGATGATTCAAAGAATAACTAGAATTCCACAATGTGTAGATTATACTCACACAACCACCATATAAGATAGCATCATATTTCTAATGGTAGTAAGATAACTCTTGAGTTGCGGTAATCTAACTATATGAATAACGATGTTCTCATAAGATATTATTAACGCGACGACAGAAAAATAAAATTAGGCTCAACGCCTTTACTGTCAAAATATCTAGTGATATGGTTTAGGTAATCAATAAGTAATGGCATATTTAACATGGAGACTACTTGAAAGAGGACATACAGACCAACCATTTCTTTGAACTCCTAAGAATATTAGATAACTCACAAAGTCAATGAGACAATTGCAGCCGGCACATTCAATAGGAACATCTTGAAGTAGTCAACAGTCAAGTCGCTGTAGACCTATTTCGTGGAAAATTGGGCATCACATTATGCACTTCAGTACGCTGATGCATAGGCTCACATGAAAAATATTTCAAATTACATGGATTACGATATGGCAAAGCTAAACAGTAGATGGATGCAAGCGTGCTGTTATCCTAAGGATTACATATTGAAAGGAAGTCTGAAAAGCTTTTATGATGATGTCTAACAACTGTAAAATATCCAATATTTCTTTCAAACATGCACTATGTTCCAAAACCTTCACTACATCAATGAAAAGAAGAATTAGATGTAAGCACCACAGATATACACTTTACCAATAGTTCCCTATTTAGTATGATTTCTCAAACAATGTCACAGAAGTTCCCAAACGAAAGTTTTCATGCTTGAGCATTATTCTGTCAACTAGAGAACATTATAGTATGAGGCGATAAACAGTCCAGGGAACCAATTGGTAATGAGAGATTCCATTGACTTAAGCATTATCAAATCAACCACGAAACAACCAAGAACAAAGCTCCCAATGATGTCATTTACGAAGGATACAAACACAATTTACAAATTCATGCTTTCTACGTCCACTCGTACATTGTGAACATAATAAGAAGGAGTGCCCAATGCATGAACTGATCCACAGTAAAAAATCCTTGTATGAGCATGCTACTAACCCAAATGCAAGACCCTTGACAGAGAAGAGACTCACAAATATTGAGTTATCTTATTTACAGCAAGGAAACTGTGCATCTCCCGAGTCGATGTTCGTATTAAGCAGAGTTATTATCCAATTTCTGACTTAAGCGAGCGCACTCTTTGACAATAACTATTCTTAATATCACAAGACCAAGGCAAAGCATGTTTCTGCATGTTCAAACAGATTCCGAATGGGTGACCAGATAGTTCGCATGTAATTGTTTCATCACATAATCCATGACACTCACAATGCTCTAGGTTAGAGACTTCAATTTCAATTTTCAAGTGATCTCTCTATTATAACTTCGATCAGTTCAAATCAGAAAGCAATTCATGTGAGCAATGCTCAACCACTGACTTCTATATCTTTGTCGATCCTCCCTTACCTCCTAAAAGAGCTAGAAACACAAATGACTTCTTGTCACAAATTATTTGGCTCTAATAATTCTTTTTAGTTGCACAAAAGTCTTTTTGTGGTTTAGAAATTTCAACTCTTTTTTGGCTTTAGTAATTCTTATTCTATTTTGGCTTTTACCTCATTTTTGGCTTCAGAAATACTTATTCACTCAGATGCTTTGTGATAATAAAGAGGTTTCGTACACATCCCACTTTAATGTAATTTGGTCCCATTTTGGCTATTCATGATTAGGCAAGTCAAATAGAAAGAAGTTAACTTTCACTTTGTTCAACCAACATAAAAATGTATCTACCTTATGGTTCTTCACACAGTTTTTATCAAAACTATGTGATCGTACAAGCAAACAATCTTATAAAATGCTCTCATATTTCACATGGGTAAAAATTTTAGGCTTTTACAACACTAGTTCGACAGTTGACTTAGTGATAAGTGTGTAATTGAATATTTTACCACTATGCAGATTTTTCTTTGAATATACTTCATATTAGAAATTAAAGGCCATACCCCAGTGAGGTCAAAAGTCCCCATATCTTTTCGGACTCCTTCCAACCATGTCCTTTTGGGCCTACCCCTTGCTCTTTTCAATTCTTCCACTTGAACTAACTCACACCTCCTAACATATGTTGTACTGGGTTGGTGCCATACATAGCCAACGCATCTAAGTTTGCTCTCTCTCATCTTATTACCTATTGGTGCCACATCTAAATTTTTCTAAATAGATTAATTTTGAATTCTATCCCTTCTTTTTGCCACTCATCCATCTCAACATCCTCATCTCCGCTACACTCATTCTACGGGTATATTGTTTTTCGTTCGCTCAATATTCCGTCATAGAGAAAAATTGGTCTCACAGCTGTCCTATAGAACTTGAACTTCAGCTTCATTGATATGCGGCGATCACATAAAATTCTATTTGCAAATCTCCACTTCACCCACCCAGCTCCAATTCTGTGTGCAAGGTTCAAAAAAGGCATATTCGAGCGCCTAGGTGTTTTGGGTGTTTGGCGGCCAAGCGCCCTCCTAGGAACAGGGTACCCCCACAATCCTCAAAAAAATTGAAACCCCTCCCCCCCTCCCCTTGACATGAGTTTTAAATGAACATATAAGATTTAAGATGTTACTATGTTAGTTTTACTATAAGACTTTACGCATTAAGATATCATATAATTGAGAATTTAATAATTAAGATATATGACATGATATCATTAAGAAGTTAGTTTCAAAACAATATCACTTAATATTACTTTACAATAAGACTTAAATGAATATGTAAGATCTTAGTTCACTTTAAGAATTAAGACTTAATTCATTAAGATATCACATAAATACATAATCAATTATTTATCAAATAAAAAAACAAAAATAATAGAATAATGAAACATGACACATTGTACAAAAACATAATCAACTATTCATAAAAGAATACAATATATGCTCAATTTCATCGTCTAAATGAGAAAAAAATTAATTAATCACAAAAAATCAATCTTTTTTACCTACAAACATGTAAATATATAGTAAGAGGAAAAAAAAGTAAGAGAAAATATACATTATTCACAACATAATATATTGTAGCAAAATAAAATCCAAACCCTCTTTCAAATATGATAATACTTTAAAGATAAAAAAATCAATTCGATGTCAATGCAAACTTCATCTATTGGGTCACCAAAAGTTCTCAAAATCAACTACTAGAAGCTCTAAATCATCCCACGAACTATTGTCTTTGTTTTGTGAAGAAATCGAAAAAATATAAAAAAATTATCGATCTTTCGTTAAATCACAAAAACGTGGTTTTTGGGGGATTTTCTCACCTTAAAAGCCACGGTATTTGTTTTAGGGGTTTAAACCCCCCCCCCCCCCCCCCCTCAAAAATTCTTTTCCCCCCTAAAAAGTTAAAAAAATTTACCCTCACCAAGGTTTTTTTTTCGCCCGTCCGCAACGTGCCACAGGGCGGTGCCTAGGAGGGCACCCAAACAGTAGTGCCTTGCCCGACTAGGCGGCCTCCTAGAGACAAAGCACATAATGACCCCACCCAGAGATCGAGCGGCCGAATTTTCAAACACTATCTGTGTGCGACATCTTCCTCGATCTCTCCATTTTTCTGAATTATCAACCCACGATATTGAAAGTGTGGTCTTTTTTGTACTTCCTCACCGTCAATCTTAACTACTTTCTCGTCTCTACTCCTATTATTATTAAACTTGCATTCCATATATTTTGTCTCAGTCCGGCTAATTTTAAAACCTTTAGATTCTACAGCATCCCCCTAATGAATTTGTTGATGATACTTTATATTTTTTAAGCTCTTGCAAATAAAATAAGTCAGATCTTCCCATGAAGAGGATGAATTTAAGATGCACTTCACAACCAAACTGAAGCAGATCCCAAAGCAGGCTTCAGAAAATTGACTTAAACATAACAAATCTTCACAGACAACTATCCAGCTCTACTAATACACTGGCTTAAGCAGCATTTGTATTCACTGAAGGTTAAATCCATGCCAAAGTTTATCTAAAACGCCAATGCATAGGATAGAAACACCAGGACATCCATTCCTAGTGACTGCCATATAGAAAATTACTCTAGACAAGCAAAGGCCCCTCGACAAGCAAAGGCTGCTCTTTACAAGCTATGACTCAAAGTTTTGCATAACGTCATGGTTGAAGTACAACTATATCTTATTTTATGACAGAACAGTGCAATCACAGATCATTTTTTAACTTGTTCTTGTTTTTATTAGAATGCTATCAGTTTAATCTGTCCAATTTTTCCAATATTCAGAACTTCTCTCTCTAGCTAGAGATACTACTGCAAACATGAATAAATGAATGAGTTGTGAAGCCTGAGATGTTTTAAAGATTTTTCACCATTTATGATTTATATATCCTCTACCCCATATGATAGGATGAAATCAGATGTATAATTTGTATACTTTGACACTAACAGGTAACAGCGAGAGGCAATCCATTTTATGAAACATGGCATTCCACGTCATTCGCAATGTCCATTCAATAGAACATACAACAATCCATGGATTTGAGACAATTCAAATTTTAATGAAATTCGGATCTGAATTATATTCCCTAATGCATCATACTACATTCTAGTGAAAGGAAACGTTTGCGGTAACTCAAGGATATGGCTGGTGAACCCAACTGAATATTACTAGTAAACATTACATAGAAGAGGCAGGCAAGAAATAATCCAAACCTTTCTACTTCTGAGACTGCAACGGGGTCCCTCTTGCACAATTTTGCTTCCTTCTTGCTGTAGAAGATGAAATGTAAATGAATAAAATCCAACTAAACAAATCACTTAAGAAATGATAAGGCCACTATCCTGAAGTAACAATGACTTCAGCTAATAATTACTTCTAGCAATGGACCATTACAGCATTGCCTTTTACAGTAAAATTTCAAGTCACACTAGGTCCATTTGATCATGCATGCTATCCAATTAGTAGAGGCAGTGACGTAGCATCCCCAACTTACATTGTAAAATTCTTATAAGACTACAGGACATAATAAAAGCTGCCAAAATCATTCTGCTCCAAAACTAACCATTGTATTTTGTTGGAAGTATTGATACATAAATGGGTTGATGAAAACCTCAATCTAGATACATCAACAGGAAGACTATAATATGCACCTTATAGTATTCCGACAAAAAAATGAGTTTTTGACAAATCTGAATAGCTCCTTTAGGAATGAAAATATAACCTTGGAACATTTGTATCATTATAATATAATGTTTTAGTCCTTAAATTTAAATAATAAAGACAGCATGACCCACATGCATCCCCTGAAAGCATGGATATATGCATACATTTGTATATTAATGTGTTCATATATGTATGTTTATATGCACATATTCATATGTATGTTTGTGTGTGTGTGTGTGCGTGTGTTATCTTTACGCCTAGATCCACCACCCATCAAATGGATGGCCAGTGTTCACTAGAAATGGGGGGACTCATTTTGGCCCCCTTTTTGTGCACGAGTTTTTTTTTTTTTTGTTGATCCCCTAGGTGAGATGAGATGAGCATGTATGCAACATCTGGAGTCTAACACATCCCTCTAGCCCCAACAGGCTTATGCTACAGTATAAGATCCTTGGTTTAGGATCTTTTCCCTATATGTATATGTGAGCATGTTTGAAGGACAAAGATTTGGTCTCCTCTAGAGCAGACTGTACAATGTCCACTCTACATCATTTTTGAGAGCTTTGGAGACATTTGTTTAGACTTTTATTTGGCACACACTCTCTTGCATCCGAAAAACCAAGATTATGAAAAGTTGACAGAAACAAAACCATAGAAAATGGTTTTTTGAGGAGAGAGAAACAGTATATAAAAGCCATGCAGTTCAGGTGTTCTAAAATAGTGTTAGATTGAAGCCTTATAGGTTTTTTGAACCCCAAATTTTGTAGACTGCCTCATCATCACCAAATTAATAATTTAGAAAGAAGAAAAAACTGAATTTGAGTTCTCTAAAATGTAGTTTTGACCATCCAAAAAATGGACATTGTGTGCTCGCTGCTGCTGCAGGTAATTTTGGCACTAATGGAGTTTTTTTTTCTCTTTCTTTTTTTAAAAAAAAAAAATATTGTGGCGTGGCCTCTAGGGCAAGTAGGGATTATCTCCCAAAATTTGAGGTCCAGAGGATCCCATTAGCAGAGGCTTTGAGCTAGGTGGAGCAAATATTTGTGTGTGTCTGCACGCATGTGTATGTACATAAGTGTCTATGCATGTATATGGATGCAAATAGAGCTACAAACACATCCATGGACAGACTTTGTACATATATAAATAAAGGCATTCAAAGAATACAACTGCACATGCCAATGCTTACTGTACAATTATCTAACATGCCAGCCATTCAAAATTCAAGTGTGCACACGATTTTTTGGAATGTATATGCACCTTCTCACACATACATATGTGTGTGTATCATTCATCCATATGTATACAATTGTAGAGAAACAGAGAAATCCATACGTAATATACATCCTGGGTGTCTAAAATGTCTACATAAAGATCCACGCCAACATTCATGTCCTCTCAGTTCTTGAAATCTTGGACATACAGAGAGCTATATTGACAGAAAATTAAACAAACAAACCAAAAAAAATCAAATGATACAGTATACTACAATTTAAAATGGACCAAATATTCAAGAAATTACAATCAAATCATACATCAAACAAAATTTATATAAGCCTAATGTTCTTCACAATTACATACTTTCAGTCGTAATTTTAGCTGATCAAATTCAGCATCACTCAAGATTGGCTTTCCAGCAACATAAGCCATTGAAGCTTCCAGAAGCTTCTGCTCATCTGAACCTGGGAAGCGTGCAAAACTTCCAAGGTTAATTAAGACCCAAAAAGAATAATAATGAAGTAATGCTGAAATAGTTTCACAAACTTGCTGGAAGAACAATATAATCTTAACAAATTTTACACAAACATGCGGAAGTTGTACACATACTGAGCATGACAACACTGCTTCCTTCCCACATCAATTCTTCTTTGAGGTTGTCGAATTCCTCATTTGTCATGATTGCCTTTTTATCATAATAGAATGACTGGATTCAAGGGAGTAATGGAGTTATACTTGCTTTCAAAATCCCATGGTCCAACACAATAATAACAAGAATACAAATTTATTACTTGATATGCGTTCAAATATAATATCAAACATTAGTTAAGTATCTTTTACTTGCAGTGCTTGAAGAAATTCGGTTTCAAGTTCCCAAATATAATATCAAACATTAGTTGAGTATCTTTTACTTGCAGTGCTTGAAGAAATTCGCTTTCAAGCTCCCCCAATGTCTTCTTTCTTTTGTTGTCTATGCTGCAATACGGTAAAATATTGTCATCAGAAGCTTCACCTTCTTTGACCTGGCCTGCAAAAAGAACTTAAACCCACCATAAGACATTTATTCATATCATGACCATGTCTAAGTTTCGTAAGGGCAGGCCAATAAGAAAAGCATGCAACTGAAGCTCAAAAGCCAAATATATCTATCAATTATTCTTGTCTAAAGATGTACACACATGAAAAGGCACAGTGCAATACAAGCTAGGTCAAACCAAGGAAGAATTTAAACAAGCAACAGAAGGGATAAAACAATAAAACCCTCTATGCTATGGAATCAACTTCTGAGTCTTAAGTGTTTACAAGGAATGATGGACTCTAACAGTTAAAGCAAAAGTATCAGATGTCATAACTCTTTATTCTCACCGTTATTTCATGTTCTTTTGTATCCTTTGGTTGGTGCCATCCTCTTGTTTTTTTCTTAAATTGTGAGGGCATTTCGATCAAAGTGAAGTTTATACATGGGAGATATTATATTCCGTAGTTTACGGTATTGAGAATGTTTTGAAGATACATATTCTTTGTTCATGCATTCCATGGCTTCTTAATCATTAGCATTGTGACAGAGCATGTTTTGCTCAAAGACTTTGATAATCATATCTGTATACCAATAACACTTTTTAGTGACTGTACCAAATTCTTCGGTAGTACCAATGGAAAAATATTTTACAATTATGAATTCTAAATTGCACCAGGTGTTGTGTTTTCAAATATTTTGTTTTTAAATGTTTGTTTTACCCTATAAGTTTTACCTAGAGTGATATTTAATTTGGATAAGAGTTTTCATTATTATGAATATGAAGTTTTTCCTAATTCCTATAAATCCTGGGGTTTTAGAAGTGTATCAAAAGATGTGCATCTTTGACCAGCTAGGAATCCAGTTATAAAAATAAGCAAGTTAAACATATATAGGTGATTCCGCAAGGAAGACAATTTGCACGAGGTTTCAATGTTCCCCAAGCTATGATGGAACCTGTCATCCAGGGTGACAAGCAATATTCAGGATTCATGTCATGTACTTCATTTTTCTTTCCATCTGAGCTCATGACCAAGTTCCTAAATCATTGAATTGGAGGAATAAACCCTATGACAGGTATCTCAACTAAATTCATCTGTCTCAATCAGGATTTAATTGGAGAAGCTGTTGTTTTGGAGGATGGCTCTTCAAACCATGTTCACAGAAAGAAGACTTTAGGATTTAGACATTTCCAGATATCAGGAAAAAAAAAAAGACGTCCTCATAAGAAAATGATGAGTAAATTTTTTCTGGACGCACATAATTGGAGTTGGTTAGGAACCTCTCTTTTTCTCCCTCTCTGTATCTCTCTGGGCCACAATGCATATAACAAATTCTGGAATTCATGGAAGAACAAAGTACAATGCACAATCCTTCACGAACCTGTTAACACTAACTCATGCAATTAAACTAGAAAATACATGCACAATCATTCACGAACCTGTTAACACTGAATCATGCAATTAAACTAGAAAGTACAGAGTTCACAACGTGCAATCCATGATGATCTACCTTTAGAGATATGAACAGAACACCTCAATTACCAAACCAAGTAACAATCATAGAACCTAAAACACACAATATTTTATTTTTAGCTGCCTACAGTCCGTAACTATTTCGTAGAACTGTAGAAGTGAACATAACACCTCAATTACCTAACTTCCATTCCAGCAAATAAAGGATCAGAAAAAACCATGACAATCAAAGTACTGACCTTCTTTCTGATCAGTGGCTCGTGCAATTATTGATCCTCTCAAGGAGAAGGAAGCAGGATCGCTTCCAATAAATCGAGAAGAGAATCGAAGACGTTCAGGTGAGCGCAAGAAGAGACAGAGGGGAGAGAGGAGATAAGACGATGAAGATGAAGGGAAGGGCCTGCAGAGCGGGGAGCCAGATAGACGAGAGGAAGTAGAACTGGATGCTCGAGACGAAGCCGACGAAGATGAGTGAGGAACAGGGAGAGGAGAAGTGCGAGACAAAAACCCTAATTCCGCCATGGCTGCCATGACTGGGGTTGCAGAGTTGCTGTCCAGTGGGGGGCAAGAGAGAGAGGAAGATAAGACGCGGATAACGTGTGGCGGGAAACTCGTAGTGTGAAATTGAGGCTTACGAATTTGAGGGCGAGATATTTGGCCCGTGTTAGTTTTGCCAACGGTCGACATACGTGACAATAGAGGGCACATTTTGAAACTGTTCATTGTGATACATGTAGCATATCTACATTGTGATACATGTCATCTTCACTGTCATTGCTAGAGATGGAGGGTACAGATAAACATTTTGTTTTGTACAAATTTGGTATTAGTACTGCTGTTGAGGACGAGGCCCCGTCTCAAACCGGATAACAAAGATGAGAATTATGTACCATGAAATTGGTATCATACATTTGTCTATAGAGTACAACTAACTTTTGTTTTTTATTCTTAAACGTTGACACCTGGCTTAGCTCATCTTCTAGATATTTACGGGCTTTCGTTTTGTTCTTTCTTTTTCGACTTTTTTTTTTTTTTTTAACGTGGGCTTCGTACTCTACAAAAATTTTGAAAATTTATGAAAACATGGGTTTAAACAAAGTTGAATTACTTCAGCAAAATAAGTTTCTTAAATTTATTAGTCACCCAAAAATACTTTACTCAATTTTTGCAATTATGATGTCATTTACAATGTTGGTAAGTTTGTACATTAATATTGTAAAGATTTTGTTGATCATTAAAATTTCATGTTTTTATGGTTTTTTAAAAAAAAAAACATGGATTGAGGATTCCTGAAATAACTTGTAAAAGTAAATCATATAATGGCTAGATAAAAAAGGTAGATCGACCATTTAAAAGTGGGTTGCATAAAAGTGGATTACATATAAAAGTGGGTTGCATAAAAGCCAAAGAAACTTAATCCTAATTAAGAAGGTAGATCGACGATCATGTAAATACAATAAGATTATCCCGAGAGTTTGACTATACAACATAGGCTTGTGGTTATGAATGTTTGTATAAAGCGAAAGAAGATAATGGGTGAAATTAATAGGTATCCAATAACTAAGTGGTGTGTGATTTAAAAAATGAGAAAATAGATTTAGGGATAAATTAGTTAAATAAATAAAATAAAACTCTGAACACAATATCAATGTTATTATGTGGAATGAGAAAGTGGAAAAAGAAGTTTTAAGATAAACTAGAGGGGAAAGATATTTCGATAAATAAACTTGGTGGTAGAGTGATGAGGTTCAAAAGGCCCCAAACTAAGAGAACCGCTAAACAAACAACAAATACGGCTAAACTTAAAGCATATGCTAATCAATATAGTAAACTAGGGACCAGAAACATGTATTTAAATTAGTAAAATTGAGAGAGAAAAAGTGTGAGGATCTAGACCATATTAAATGCATTAAGTGTAAGGGTCAAATGATCTTGGTGAAGGGTGAAGATGCCAATGAAAGATGGAGAGTTTATTTTCAAATTTTATTAAATGACGAACTTAATGGGAACCCAATAGTAGAATGAACCGTTGACATAAATAAGGGCAGAAGTCATAGATACAATCATAGTATTAGGATATTAGAAGTGAAAGAAGCTGTGAAGAGCATGAAGATAAAAAATGATTTTGGACCAAATGGTATCCCGATAGATGTTTAGAGTACTTAGGGAAGATTGACATTGAGTACTTGATTAAGATGTTAAACAAGGTGTTGACAACAAAGAAAATACAAGAGAAATAGAGAAAAAGTAATATGCTACCTATTTATAATAAGAAATGACACATACATAATTGTATGAACTATCGAGGGATCAAATTTATTAGCCACAATATGAAGTTGTGGGGAGAGTGATTAAGTAACGACTAAGGCATGAAACGAGTGCATCAGAAGACCAATATTGTGTTATGTCGGGGAGGTCAACAATTATGGCTATTTTCCTACTTAGGCAACTGATTGATAAGTTTAGAGCGAAGGGAAAAGACATCCACATAATCTTTATTAATTTAGAAAAAGATTATAATTGAGTATCGCAATATTTAATTTGGTGGGTAATAAAAAAGAAATGAGTCTCCAATACTATATGAACTTAGTGAGATATATATACAAGGAAGCTAACTAGTGTGCAACTAATGGAGAGACGAGTGGGTTTTCAATGACAATAGGTCAATATCAGGGGTTAGTGTTAAGCCCATACCTCTTTGTATTAATTATGGATAACTTAACTAAGCACTTACAATATGAGGTACCATGATGTATGTTGTTCGTGGACGACATGGGTTTGATCAATGAAACTCGAAGTGGCGTCAATACAAAGTTATGACTTTGAAAAGATGCTCTAGAATCTTAAGATTCTAAAATTAAGTGGGCTAAGATAGAGCATATGGACTACAAAGTAGTAATAATATAGTCCAAAGTAGTAATAATACAAGTAGAATTGAGGAAGTAGTTAAGATTGATGGCCAAATAATACAAAAAAGAACATACTTTTCAGTATCTTAGGTCGATAATCTTGAAAAATAGTGAAAATGAGGAAGATGTAATGCATAAAGTTATAGCTGGGTGGGCGAAGTATAGATGTGCAAACGGAGTTATGTAATTGCTACATACCAATGAAACTGAAGGGGGAGGGGAGTTCTATAGGACAGCTCTGAGACTAACTTTGCTTTTATGGAGTGGAATGTTGGGCGGTCAAGAAACAACAATGTAATTGAGATAATGATACGGATGAGTGACAAAACAAGAACTAATAGAATTGAAAAGAAGGGTTCGAATTCAAAATGAATACATTCTGGATAACTTAGGTGTGACTCCAATAGACGATAAGATGAAAGAAATTATACTTAGATAGCTTGGGCATGTGAAACGCACACCCAGTACAACACCTATTATGAAGTGTGAGTTGGTTCAAGAATAAGGCTAAAAAAGGGTAAAGATAGACTTAAAATGACATGGTTAAAAGTAGTGATAAAAGATACGAGGACTTATGGCTTCACTGAAGGTATGACCCTTGATAGAATAGAATGACGGATCATGATTCGTGTAGACGACCCATAATAATTGAAAAAAAGTTACGATGATGATTATCCCTAGAGAAAAATAATAATAAAAAGAGAGCAACAATATAATTTTTTTAAAATAGCTACTCAAAAGCAAATTATAGTCTTCAAATGAACGAAAGAATAGACATCGATAGAAAGGACAAGCGAAAAAAAAAATTAAATAGCATCTACGAAGAAAATATAATTTCCCAATGAATGAAAGGGGTAAAAAAGGTCATATGTTAGAAATAAAGAATACAAATCTCGTTGTCTTGAAAAGAGAGGTAAACATAAAAAGGTCATTGTGTGTACACAGAGTGACCCTCATTGTAATATGCCCACGCGAAAGTTACTTCCCTGTAAAAAGGGAATTGTTTCATGCGGCGAGGAACGCATTTCTACATTTGTAGTCTTCAAGGTGTAAAGTATCTATTTTAAAGATGAGTGCAAATGGGTGGTCTATTTAAAAATAATTTAAATCAACGGTCCAAATGTTTTTTTAATAAAATTATTATTTTTAATTTTTAAAAATTTATTTATTTATTCATATGCATGATCTCCATGTTAGAGATTACATGTCCTTAAAAATTAGGTCAAAAAATCCATATCAAACATAGATTATTAAGAGGTTATTTATACATGGGACTCATAAAAACCGTGTCCTTATAAATTTTTATAATAATAAGGTGGGTTCCCTGCATGAATCCGATTGTAAAAGAAATTAAAGACTATGTGTCACTTTATTCAATTTTTGCCCAAAGTATATAAAGAGACAATTTAATTTTAACACGAGGAGGTCACAATCATTCTTGTCTATTGAATTTAAAATCAGGTGGTTGTGAACATGTATGTCACTAATTAGACTCAAAGTTCAAGCAAAATTTTTTCAAGCTTTGAAACACATCCCAAGCTATCAAATTTGATGGCAATGGCTAGGAATAATTATGAAAATTAAAATTTGGGTTGGTGCTGGATACTCAAAAGGTACACAAACACCTTTTAATGGTTAAAACATCTTCATCCAAGGGCTAAACATATTTTGCTGTCATTTTTATTTTATTTAAAGTGATATTAATCCAAAATTTGCGTTATAGCCTCGTTTTTACGAGTAGAATTAAATGAAATAATTTAAAAATATTTTAAATAAAATTATTGATCGAAATATATTTACAAATATTTTAGTCATTTTTTATCTAAAATATTTTTAAATTATTTTTATTTATTTCTATTTATAAAAATAAACATACATCTTAAAATTAAAATAAATTATGAAATTAATTTTTGGCTATAAGATATAGCTTTTTTAAATCTCAACCATTGGAAAGGATATTGTGCAATCTTTGACCTGTCCACGTGATGTGAATTAATTCATTTTGTTGGGAGGGAGGGACGTCAATGGAAATCATCTTTTTGAAGAGACAATTTTGAAAAAATAAAAATATGACTTATTGACCAAAGTAATGATCACATGAAATATAAGAAGTCTTATGTGATTGATATGAGTAGATATATCATCCATCTATTACTTAAAAATGATATATAGATGAGCCACTTTTTAAGAAGTTAACCGATATCCTTTTCATATTCATCATTATCCCATTGACCCATTATAAAATGGATCACGTGAGGGGTTTTTGTGTTGTTCCTCGCCTCGTTTTCGGGCTTGCATCTCTCTTTGGTGGGCATACATTGAAAAATATATGATGTTTAGAGAAAAAGTTATTTCATAAAAAAAAAAAAAAAGAGAAAAAAAGAATTATCATTCTCTAAGAAAAAGAGTGAAAAAATTATCATTCTTTTAGAGAAAAGAAAAAAAAAGGGAGTTATTACTCTTTGAGAGAAAATAAGAAAATAGAGTTATATTTCTTCTTAGAGCAAATAAGAAGATGAAAGAGAGTACGTGATCATCTTCTTAAACATTTTCTTTGTATAAAAAGAAAAAAGTGAGAATAAGAGAAAAAAATAGAAAGATATAACATTTTTTTTAAAGAGAGAGAAAACATCTAGAAATAATAAAAGTCTCTAAGAGAGAAAATAATATTAGACAAGAAAACTTAGATAGAAATCTCTAAATCTCTAAATAGAAATCAGCGTACTAAAAAAAGTTTGTTTATTGGAAGACTATTGTAACCATTGAGTTAATAGTGGATTTGTCTCTTTTTCCCGTGGACGTGGCTTGAAAATAAATCAGCGTACCCAAAAAAATTTGTTTATTAGAAGACTATTGTAACCATTGAGTTAATAGTGGATTTGTCTCTTTTTCCCGTGGACGTAGCTTGAAAATATGAACCGTATAAAACTCTCAATCTCGGAGCCAGTAAGTTATTTGCATGTTTTCCCACTCACACACATATATATATATTGATTTTTGGTATAGTTTTTGTATCCCATATATCTGCATTCCGCTGCGTGCATCCGCATTTGTGTGAGAAGACTCTAATTGGGTAAGCCCAATACATATAAAATCAAAATTAGTTAGTTCAAAAACAAAATAATTTTTGCAAAATTGGGTTGTATCCACCACTCTTTGTATTATCATCAATATTTTGTCATTTTCTGTTATGGGATTGTTTACAAAAAGACCATTTATTTTTCGTACGTGGAGGTCAGAATCATTCTCACTCACTATATGTCAAACTGGATGGCTTGGAGTGAGTTACGAACTTCAAAAAAAAATAAAAAAATTAGAACTTTGTGTCTATTCAATAACACTTTTACAACCACCCATTTTTAAAATTTAAGAGACAATAATGATTGTGATCTCTTTTTACAAAAGATAAATAGTCTCTTTGTAGGTATTTTTGGTATATCATATACTAAATGATATTTAAGATGTTTATAATAATTATAAGAGTATTCTAGGGGGGAAAGTGGTTTATATTTATCTATTTGCATCCCCATAGGCTAAACCATCCATCTAAAGATGGATGTAAACGATGGTCCCTCAAAAAAAGCATAAAATCAATGGTTCTTTCCTTCTAAAAACTATAACTTTTAGTTTTAAAATTCTTTGCTTTTACATTTTAATGATGTCCATATGAGGGATTATATATTCCTTAAAAAGAAGGTCAAATTTTATTTCAAAAATAAATTACAAAAAAGTTTGATGTGAGTAGCAGACTTAAGAGCTTGCTGACCCACAAACATCAATCTTTCAAGTTATCTACAACTGCACGTCACGTTATTCCATGCGTACGGTGCAACAAAATCCCAATAAAATACATCTTAGTTTTTTTTTATAGGATTTTAAAGATCATAAATGCCTAGAATTTAGATAAAGAAACTATCTTTAATGTGGATTTTAAAAGGGGTCTGCATGTGTATATATGAGTTAGACAACACGTAGAAACCCGATTCATAAATTATCCGAGGACTCATAAAAATGAAGGAAAATTGTTTCATGCGGGCTGGATTGCATTTTTACTTATGCAGTCCAGAAGTATAAAGCATCCATTTTAAAGATGGGATGCAAATATGTGATTTAGTTTGAAACAATTGAAAGTATTTTTGCAAATGTTTTCTTAATAGAATTATTATTTTTAGTTTTTGAAATTTATTTTTTCATATTCATGATCTCTATGGTAGAGATTATATATCCTTAAAACTTAGAACAATTGTTTCCTGTGGGTTGGACCGCATTTATACAATATGCGGTCCTGAGGTATAAAGCATTAATTTCAAAAATAGATGTAAATAGTTGGTCCATCTAAAACCAATTGTAACTAACACTAATGTTTTTTTAATATAATTATTATTTCTAGTTTTTAATTATTTTTTATGATCTCCATGTTAAAGATTATATATTTTTTTAAAAATTAAAATCAAATTATATTTAAAAAATATATTTATTACAAAAGCTCATATTTCTACATATGTGGGATGGCAGCATGCTACCCGCGTCCTAAAAATTAAGTCCAAAAATCCATTTCAAAAATAAATTTATTAAAGGGCCCGCATTTCCACATTGCGGGCTTGGCCCGCATACTAACCGCGTTGAATTGGGACAGGCCGAGAGGGTAAGAAACGAAAGGTCACCAACGTCTCTCTCCTCCCTCTCTCTCAAACTCAAACCGGTATTCTTCCCTGCATGGCAAAGGAAACTTAGCAACTCATTCTGAGCACCCTCTGGTTTGATCTCCACAAGAAAAAACCAAATGCCATTTATCTTTGGAAGTTCTTTTACAGTTTACTCTCTCTCTTTCTCAACTTTTTCTAGTTTATGTTTAATACCGCTGATAAGCCTCAGTTTCTGCAAATTTTATATCATGTGTTCTCTTTTGAAATCTGAAAAATAATTCTATTGGTTAAAAGATCCCATGGCTCTTCTCTTATGTGAACTTCTTCAATTTCTTCATGAAATCCAACCATGGTAATTCTCTTCTACCTATCTTTGCCATTTATTTCGCATTTTACAGGAGCCCATTCTTTTTACACTCTAAAACACCTAACAAAATTTCATGCCCATCTCTCTAAGTATGAAGCCACCGCAACCATGCACCGGAAGGAGAGAATCCCTTCAAAGAAACATATGGAAAACCCTGCAAATTCCATGGACTTGGATGACGCTTACTATGTTCAACTCATACACCGGCTTTGTATGTCTGGTCGATATCGAGAAGCGCTAGAGTTTGTTCAGTACACAGTATCTATAGGCCACCCACCCAATGTCCCAGCTTGTACCAGGCTCATTCAGGGTCTCTGTAGAACTAAGCAGGTTGATAAGGCGATTAGGGTCATCAAACTCTTACTGGCTCATGGACTTAGGCCTCATCCGTCAGCTTCTTCAGCTATGATTGAGGGGCTCTGTAAAACCCATCAGTTGGAATTGGCTGTGAATATGGCAGAAGATGCAAGCTCCCTTGGTTTTCCCCTTGAATCTGTTACATATGACACAGTAATTAGAACACTTTGTGATAATGACCAAATAGACGAAGCATTACAGGTTCTTAATCAGTTATTGGAGAAAAACATTTGCCCTGAGCCTTTGACTTATAAAATTTTGATTGAAAAGGCTTGCGACGGGAGTGGCGTTGATAAGGCTATGGAGATTCTCCATTTGGTGTTGGCAGAAGGTCATGTCCCTGATCATTTTGTTTATAATTTTATCATTGAAAGGTTGTGCAAAGAGGAGAGGTTTGAGGAAGCAGACCAATTCCTCAAGAACAAGCCTGAATTGGATTCTTATAGTTACTGTATTTTGCTTGGTAGTTACTGTGATCTTCAGAGATGGGAGGATGCGGCAGGGGTTATATTGGAGATGACCCAATCTGGGCTTGATCTCGACTCTCTCACCTGCAACACCGTGATCAAATCATTTTGTAATGTTGGACTTTTGAGCCATTCTATTTTGGTTTTGGAAGAGATGATTGCTAGGGACATTCCTACCAATACAAAAACTTATGACCTGTTGATAAGGGCATTGTATAGAGAAGGCAGGATCGATATGGCCTTGGAATTGCTGGATTGCTTGTTTTCTAAGGATCCCATTTTCATTAGAAAGAGCTATAATTCATTGATATCCTTTCTAAGCAAAACTGGTAAAATTGAACAGGCTTTGGAAATTATTCTTAGACCTCGTAGAGAAGGCACCTGCTCTCCTGATGTTTCCTCTTACAATACTGTGATCACTGCCTTATGCACCGCTTGGAATATGGAGATGGCAGTGGAGCTCATGGATGCCATGACTAGAGAGGGACTTGCTCCTGATGTAGATACCTATAACAACTTGATGAAGGGATTTTGCAGAGATGGGAGGCTAAAAGATGCAATGAGGCTTATCAAGGAAATGGAATATGGGAAGTGTAAACCTATAATTGGGAACTATAATTCTTTGATAATTGCCCTTTGTAAACTACATGATATAGACATGGCCATTGATATCTTGGCTGATATGGTTAATAAGGGGTTTAAGCCCAATGAAACGATATACATGGCCATTATAAAGTGTATAGCTCAAAGTGGGGACAGGGATTTGGCCAAGAACTTGCTTTATGAGCTTGTTGTTAGAGATGCAGTTTCCCCTGGTACTCCGAAATGGTTGGCTTATCTCTTTTGTTCTCCCGGAAAGAGGAACCGGCGATAATGTTAATGGTTTTGTTGTGAGATATATACTGTTTATACTTGCTCTTATGTTTAACATGGTCAGCCATCATGACAGTAATGAAGTTTGAGAATAAGTTGATTTTTTACATGAGCTCGAGTGCTTCTGTGGAAATGGTTATGTGATGTGGGGCAACTACAAACATGCTTTCTCTTCTTGATTTAGGATATGTTATGAATTCCAAACTGTGCTTTCCTTTTGCTTTTTCTTGTTTGGATAATCGTGGGTAGAGAGCTGAAGATTAGTGCACAAACCTGGTAAATTATCGAACTACATTTTCAATGTCATTCTGCCTAGGTATTTAGGAAGGGTTTCTTTGCAAGGTCCTGTGGAAAAGGTTGCAGCTTATGGTTATTTTTAACCGATGCCTATGTCTATTGGCTATTTTCCAATTTGATTCCACAGATTTTTACAATCAAAGTACTTTTAAATCAGGATTCTTGAAAGATAAATGCATACTTTATTGTGTTGGAATTTCACTGTTTCCTTTTTTCCCAGGAATGTGATCATATTGCAGCAAGGACCTCTCTTTTTAGTACTACTTTTTAATAAGGATAATGTGGTTCCTATCATCAGGTGAGTTGTATAATCTCTTTTCATTTTCTTTATTAGTATCTGTTAGATTTTCACAACCTATGGGTCTTTAGTTATTCCATGAACGCTATTGGTTTTCCTCAGATGTTCTCATGCGGCCTCATAGGAAACATGTATTTGTTAGACTATAGAAAGAATATTACATAATAAGAAATTACATGCAATCAAATACTCACGGACATTCCGAGTTTTTAATTTTAACTCGCCCACCTGACCTGGCAAGTTGACTTGGATGAGATTTTCCAACTCAAAAGCTGAAAAGAAATTTTTATTCACTGCAGTGTTCATATGAGGTTTGCATTAGACTGCATAAGAACTCATTAGTTGTTGTCAGTGTACATATTCATGACCAGTTGTGTATATATGCATGCATCGATGTGCACAAATTCGCATTTGGGATGTGGATAACAACTGGATGTATATGGGAGAGCTGGGACGGCAATGTACAAGAGGTTCATGATTTAAAAAACGGATCGGTACCATGGATCGAGCACAAAAACCCATCAGGATCGGTGAATCCTACGTTTCGGATCGGGAATCGGCTGAATCAGTTGAATTCGGCCTTAAAAACAATTCAAAAAAATTATCAAAAATTATTATAAATGTTGTTTTATAGGAATCCAATAAGAAATGAGGGTACTACATTAATAGCTTTTATTTTTTTGCATCAATAAGCGAATATTGAGATATTCTTTCCCTGTATGAAGGTTCTCATCAAACATTTATTAAAACATAACTATATACAATATTATACATTGAAATTAGAATAATTGATTTGTATTTTATTATTTTATCATCATTTTATTATACACATAAAGTAAAATTAGTATCACATCAAAGTATCAAACATTTATTATTTCGTTTTACTCATCCAAAATATTTATAACCTAACTAAGTATAATAGTATATATTGAAATTGAAGTTGTTGGTTTATAACTTTATATTTTGTAATTATTTTATTATACAAATAAAAAAATCTAAAATATTTTATAATATCATCTAATTTAAAAAATCTTATTTACATTTATAAGAAAAAATAATAAATTACAAAATTTATAATATCAATAAATTGGCAAATCAAATACAAGATTTGGTTATCAATGTATAATTGTTAAGTATAATATAATAATAAGCTTGATTAAAAATTATTAGAAAATGCTTCCATATCATATGATTAAAAACAAAATAAAATCCCCTATAAATTTTAATGTGATCATATTCATATGATTATATTGACATAATTTTAACAAGTTATTAAGATAAATAAACAATACGACTTTCAATATAATTATACTAATTTTTTTAAATGAATTAAATAGAATTTCTTTATGTACTTATATGCAATTAAAACTTAACTATATGTACTTTTATTTTTTGTACATTATAAAAAAAGGAATAAATATTATTAAATAATTAAATAGAATTTATTCATTTATAGTATTAGAAATATTTATAATTACACAACAACACCTGGTGAAAACTACGCGTTATTTTGAAGACGCTTGGAGCGCTAAGGGATGGACTACGCGTTATTATACAACAGCACAATGTTTATTATACGCTTGGAGAGCGCTATTGGATGGACTATGCTTGGAGCACCTGGTGAAAACTACGCGTTATTATACAACAGCCGATGGAGCAAGTCCCACATCAGGGAATTTAGGAAGAGCAAGGCTTAATAAAAAGCCTTGGGCTTGCATGGTTGGTTGTCACATGCAACATGTGCTGAGAAAAACCGCTGCAGATGCGTTGTGCCACGTGGTTTGTGGATGAAGGCTGGGCAATTGTACTTTCCTAGCAAAAAGGTGAGGTGCTTGTAATTTTTTTTAAAAAAATGAAACAGAAGTACGAACGTGGCAGTCCATGACGTAAGCAGGAGACCCCGTGATGTCAGCACTCGGTTTAATGCGGAGAATCGGTCGATCCCGTTTTTTCGTTGGATCTGGCACAGGTTGGACGATACATGATCCGGATCGTCCAATTTTGGATCGGGTCACCAATTTTTAAAACACTGATTTCAAGTACCTTGGGAATGGGCATTCAAAATTGACTTTGTGTGTGTGCATATGTGTTTTCGCTTGTGTATTTGTATATGCACGCACCCAAATCCTAGGAACCAAGGCTTATACTTAACAAAATAAACACAAACATGCCTATGGTTCTCAGCACCATGCATTGTACTAATACCAAGGTGCTATGGTTTCCCCATCAACAATAGATTGGATTTCATCAGGTCCAACTTCTTCAAAATTTAGGGCCTTTAGGACCTCAGTTTGATAAGGAACTTAGGAATATCTTCTAGGCTCCGTCGTAGTCCTTCATATTAGGGTGTTGAGATGGCCATCCTTGCCAAAATTGGAGGAGATATTGCACATGTATAGCATTCACGCAAGTACTGTAGAGATTTCTTAGAGTACACCGTTGAACTTAGGGTGACTCGGGCTGACTTGCCCCAGTTCTACCATACTCATACTAGTCCAAGAACAATCATTGTTGCACAAAATGAAAGGGAGACAAAAATCTGCCCCCCTTTTTCATTTTTCTTGAATATGGGAGCCTTAAAACCTCATATTTCATCCCAATTTCAACCTAACTTAGATTTTCACTCGAAAGGTTTCACACAAAGCATTGTGAAGGCGATATAACCTCAAGAACTCAAGAATAAGAGCATTGAAGAAGGTAGAATTTTATGAGAGACATAAGCATGAAGGAAGATGATCAGGGGATGCTTAAGGAGGTTATTTGGCTAGAGAGCTTCCAGGGTTACTAAGTTTTCTAGGTTCTAGGACAAAAGAATAACCTGATATAGTTGGCAAAGTGAGGGTGTGATTTTGTACCAAGGTAGCGATTATTGGGTAGGTGATCCAAAATCAGCCCAGTGATATTTATCTCATTGTCAAGCGCATTTATGGTCATTGTAAAAACCATTTTAAGTGGGGGCATTACAAGTCAGTTTGTAGAGTTAAAAAGTAGATTTTATGAGGGAGAGCTCTTGTTGAGGTTGAGATTATGGGTTTTGGGAAAACCCTAGGTAGGTCAAACACTAGTTACCATTGTGCCCTATTAGGGTACATTTTTCAATGTTGATGAAGCGACAGTGATGGAGTCCACTCTGGAAGTTGGTTCAGTGGTTCTTTTGTGGTAGTGGAAAGGGGAAGCAATGGAGCTTTACCTATTATGGGATAATCTCGTACTTACGCAATCTTGTAAATCCTTTATGATAGTGAAATTATTTATTTGCCGGTTGCCCGTGGATGTAGCCCGATTAGGTGTGTGTGGATTGTAGTTTGTTATAAGTGGGTATGAGTTTTCGTATTTATTTCTCTTGGTTTCATATTATTTTCCCCAAACCTATTACACCATATATTGTTCTTAGGTGCTCGGATTTCTTTAAATTGATTTTGCGAGTGATAAGCAAGTTGGTTTCAAGGTATTAAATTTACTTTATGGAGGTTTCACCACAAGGGATAGTCAGGCAAGTCTCAGTTCCTAACATAATGTTCACATTTTTAAATATATTTTTTATATCTGAAATTGCAGAATCTAAGGTTTCTTTTCGTGATTACATGTGTGAAGTATTGAGCAACCTCAACAAATTTATCTGAAATATGGTATTAGCCCTTATAATCTCATTTCCTAGAGAGAGTGAGAATTTGTATGAAAAACCTTTGATGAAAACTTGGGAGGGATTATCAAGACAATTGAAGTGGAGTTGGCTTGACATCTGGGATTTTGGCATTGGAAAGCTTTCGCAGATATCGGGAGATTTTTAGAAGACTGTAATGATATTCGGATTTGAGGTACTTTTTTGGCTAATCTTTATAAAAATTTAGCCTGTATTGCTGAAAAAAAGATCACAAATAAACTTCTTCGAGTAATTGATAAGATTTTCATGCCTTTGCCCTTCAGATATCTGGATTGCACCTTTAAAGATATTATTGTGTCTTGGGCATTGAAAGAGTGCTTTCAAATGGGTTTATTGTTCAATCGCAAGAGTTTCACTAAATCTAATGTAACCAGTTTTACATCATTGCTTGCTGCACGGATCATGTTTATAATCACACACCATGTGCAAATGATGGAAATAATTGAATGAATTATCTTTATTATCATAATTCTGTAGGCAAATAAATTTTTTTGAATGTAAATACGGCATGAATGTGTCAATAACCTGTGAAATCTACTGTGAACCTGTGCTTAAATTGATAGACTAAGTTTATCATGTTTGCAATAAAAAATAATGAAGCATTGCATCCTCATATGAAAACTGGAGGAAAAACCAACTACAGTTAAACAATTAGCAACGGAATGTTTTTTGCCCCACAAAAACCTATCATTGGTTCCACCCTGGTCCCAGTGTAAGTCAACTATAGTTTTACCTGTTGTTGACTCCTACACAGTACTGTCTCTGTGGCTTCACCCTTTCCTGTTGTCAACTCCTAGACAGCAAGGTGCTCTGTGGAGAGTTAAGAAATGAATTATTCAAATGCACATATAACGAGGACATTAATATTCATTTCTGACACGCATGGATTAGAAAGAAATGAACCTAGAATAGGTCATGAGTACCCTGTTGAGCAGATGAATCTTCAACAAGTTCAAATCTCATATGTCAACCACAAACCAAATCTTCAATTACAAAACAAGCATTTGTAAATCTGCCAAAAGAACGAGAAATAAGCATTTATCAAGAATTTCAATACTGTACTTTATTTTGGCCATGTAAAATTGCACTTTATGGCTTGTCCATGCACGAGTAAGCTTTTCAATTCTACTTTCTCCATATCGATGGTCAACACAAACATAACATACCTACATACAAGTGACATCAAAGACAGTTGCCTCAAACACACAAGTATGGGCCTGCAATATAGAATGGCCAGGTGTTAAAAATCCTAAAATAGCCAGTTGGTGAGCTGCAGACCCAAAGTTCTTTGACATTTGACTTCCATAACCTCGTGAAATCATAAACATTTGGTTAGGAGTGTAGGAATAGACACTGCAACACTTTTTATGTCAGAATGCAGATTTCGGAGGGCAATGAGTTCCTTGGTTGCAGAAAAATACCTTGTGCTCTGTGTGTAAGGTTTTGATGTGAGACTGGTTCAGCCGTCAATGGCTCCTTTGCGTGCATGTATGTGTAAAGTTCAAAATCTTTATTTTTGAATTGTGAATCGCAGGATTGGAATTGGGATGTCCTGCGGCAATGCATCAGCTTAACCAGCCATGCTCAAACCCAAGCTGAAATTTTGTTGGAATATACTAAACCACTGCTACGAATGCATTCTGCTTTGTAATGTGGTGTGAGAAATTTGCCTGCAAGTTAGTTAGATATGAGAGAGAGAGGCTCAGATTTTTCAGAAGTCAAAATGTTAAGCATTAGCAATAGACCTGCAACAATTTAATAGGAACAAGTACTTCCATGTGTTCGGTTCTCTGCTGGACATTACTCTGGTAGAAATAAGAAAAATTAAGATAAAAATTAAAGCAAAATACGTATTCTCATATTTCTTTCTACGGTCAAAATTAATTCTGCAGCAATTTTATTTTGGCTAGGTACCAGGCATCCTTTAGTTCATGCATGCAGGTGAGTGAAATGAGCAAGAGCCTCCCTTAGTGACAGAACAAATAAGAAATGACCAGCATATCATATATGGACTTGAGCTAGTAACTATAAACTATAATTGGTCCTTCGACAAAACAACTCTTAACTTTATATAGCAAAAAGTTCATATAAGCTCTCTCTTGTGAAGTGGCTTAGGTTTTTCTGAGAGATTCAATGTCCATTAATACGTAAATACCTGTCTTTTATAGATATATTACAAATGACAAACATAGAAATAAATCATATATACTTAAGCTATACCCGGACTTACCATAAAATACATGATACTGCACTTACCATTCTCAAGTATATTGATTACAATGTACACCTTTTATATTAACCTCATAGACAATATATACTTTCTTTTCACACTCCTTTTAAACTCAATATGCTATGAGAGAGAGCAGCTGGAGTTTGAATACTAATTGCGAAAACGAGCAGTTGCATCTTTAGGTGTATAGCATGACTAGTAAATATAGTGGTTGTTATGCTTAGATTGCTTGATCAAACAAGGACAGAAAGCAGCAACAGATCAATAAACCTTAAGAACATATGGATTCAGGAACATTAATTGCAGACAATCCCAAAGAGAAAAACATATCAGAGAGTCGAAAACGATTCGGTAGAGAGACATATCCAAGAGTTGAAACACAACTCAACAGAGAAACATATCAGAAAGTTGAAACACGACTCGGCAGAGAGACGTATCAGAGAGCCGAAACACGACTCGGCAGAGAAGGCAGATCAGAGAGTTGAAATACGACTCGGCAGAGAGACGTATCAGAGAGCCGAAACACGACTCGGCAGAGAAGGCAGATCAGAGAGTCGAAACACAACTTAATAGAAGTTGCACTGACTGGATGAGCAACTGACTCGTCTTGTAAATCGGTGACAATGCTTCAGGGACGAGGAATAGACACAATTAAGATGAATCTGGCTTTGATACAATGTGAAGAGTCTTAGGTTTATCTGAAGAGATTAATTGTCCATTAATTATATGAATATACAGACTTGTCTTTTATAGACAGATTACAAATGACAATAATAAAAATAAATCATATACACCTAAACTATACCCAGACTTACCATAAAATGTAGGATGCTGCACCTATCATTCCCAAATATACTTATTACAATATACCCCTTCTATATTAACCTCATAGACAATATATACTTTCCTTTCACATCTCTGGTTCTGTTTCTATGTACCACCACCTCATTATCGCCATCATCATCACCATTGCTCCTGCCACCACCATTGCTACTCCACCACCTGCTCTAACCACCATTATCGTCTAACCGCCGCCACTCTACCACCACCACATTGTCTGCTCCTCCACCACCACCACAGGGCCTCCATTATACAACTACCATTACCACCACCATATCCATGCCACCAGTACAATTGCCTAACAACCACCAGTACTGCCGTTCCACCACCACCTATACTCAGCTTTCACCTCCAGCACTGCTCTTGCACTGCTATTAAACCACCAATAGGACTGTCACTATCATTAAAAAAGAAAAACAAGGTAAGTGAAAGTGGTAAGTCAAGGATTTGGGCCCTACCCTTTTGGTGAGAATGGAGTAAGAGATCTCACCATGGGACTATCACTGTCATCCCCACCATCAAATCGCATAATAAGTTAATGACAAATCACCATTCAAATAAGAGTAATTAAACACCCAAAATAACAAGTGATAATTGATCAAATTACCATTTGACTAACTATTGTTTAAAAAAGAAAAAAGAAACACCATTTGATGAAATCTAAGATCAACGTGTGCCCTCAAGAGAGCTTAGCATCTCAAGCGAAAAGGTACGGAACATGAGAAAATAAAAATGAAGAGTGCAGTTTGGTGACTGCCAATAGAAGAAAAGAGAAGGGTAGGGTTTGTGCAAGGTGACAGTGTTCAGTGCACCTCGAAATCTTGCTAAAAGATGTAGTTTTGGTGCTTGAAACCCTTATGGTGGCCTAAAAATCTATTTTCACATCAAAGCTCCGAAAATGGTATAGATAAAGCAGATCCTTAAATACATGAATTTTTAAATATATGGTCTAGATATTATGTTGTAAGATGCACTAATCTTAAGACTTGAAATCCTTTTCTTTTCATATATATATATATATATATATATATATATATATATATATATATATATATATATATATATATATATTGAGGTTGAGATGATCAATTTTAAGGTTTTTTTATGTCAGAATGGTCTTTTTCGATGGATTTTTGAGGTGCACCTTACTGATATTGTAGAAGGTTGACACCTTATGTAAATTTTGTTCAAACGAGAATAAATGCTAAGGAGCTAAAAGATGCTGAAATAATCATGTAAGATCCATCCCACTAAACCCATGTTTTCATTGTTTTG
Source organism: Amborella trichopoda (assembly GCF_054954075.1). Taxonomy (NCBI): domain Eukaryota; kingdom Viridiplantae; phylum Streptophyta; class Magnoliopsida; order Amborellales; family Amborellaceae; genus Amborella; species Amborella trichopoda. The sequence goes on along the minus strand of NC_142344.1, from coordinate 10,042,026 downwards.
ATTAATCACACAATGTTTCAATTCTTAGTAGGAATGTGGATGAAACTTGATAAATAATTTTTGTTTACATTTAAAAAAAAAAAAAAGTGGATGAAATTATAATATAATATTATCTTGAATTCTAAGATCCAAACAAAGCTCCATTTGGGATAGGCATTAGTGATGGGGTGAAAGGGGTTAATGGCAGTGATTACGAACGATTGAGAAAAAAGGTGCCTCATTTATTTTTGGACAGGAGATGTAAAATGTTGTTTGTTCATGGATGTGAGAAGTATGAACACACAAAATTTGAGCTCAATTAGATTTATAAAAAAAAATAAAATTGAAATACAAGATGTGCTATAAAAAACTAAGACGAATAAAATATAAATATTATGGATGTTTTTAAGTATCAAAAAATATAAGAGATATTTGCATAAAATGTTCCTTAATCTTATTATCTTTTCCATTTTGGAAATTTATCAAAATACTCACCGGAGATTAACATTTAGCATTATATTATTCCGACTCATGATCGTGCGTGTTTTGATGGGTATTTCAAAATTAAATAAAAAAAATATTGATAGAATGCGAAATACTTCATCCCATATGGATATCCAGATAAATTTCCTTTTCCATCTTAAACCCCATCTGTTGCCTGATGTTGTTTTATATTAGCGGCGGTAACCATCGTTACGAATTTACGATAGTGAAATTCCTCTAGCTTTTCCTGAATGCACTCCCAGTGACGAGGAGATACATGGTGCTCTTTATATTGAAGAAAAGCCGTGATAAGGGTATGAAAAATTGCTTGTAAGGTGTGAATTCTAGACATTCTTTTTTAAAATTTATGATACCAAACTATTAAACCCACAATTATATTTTTCTTTGCAATCACCTTCAAAATAAAAAAAAAGTTATTTTTTTACTAAAATACGCCCATTTGAACCTATATTTTCAAAACATGAGCTCACATGAGTAAGTCCGGCACAAAAACGTTTCGGATCGGCTTGTGTCGTCGGCTCGATGCAAAAATGTGTTGGACCAACATAAGACAAAAATGTGTTGGACCAACATAAGAAGAAGAAAAAGACCGGCTCGGCTCAATGCAAAAATGTGTTGGACCAACATAAGAAGAAGACTATCTGTTCTCTCTGATTACAAAGATATCTGTCGTTTTTTTTTTATCCTAAAACCCATCGCAACAATATATATCGGTGTACAGAAGAAGAAGACTATCTGTTCTCTCTGATTACAAAGATATCTGTCGTTTTTTTTTTTATCCTAAAAAAACCCATCGCAACAATATATATTGGTGTACAGATATATATCGAATCCTATATATATCAAATCTCATGTACGGATATCCGAAATTTTCCTCTGGGCCTCAAGTCCTTCGGGCTTTTAACGGTCTTCCGAAGTCGTCATTTTGACTCCACCTTGATAGATCTATTTCCTCAAAATACAAGACATCAATCTTCAATAATATAAATCTATTTCTTCAAATACAATACATCAATCTTCAACAATATAAGGCATCCATGTTTAAGAGAGATACAAATAGGTGTTTCATTTAAAAACAATCGAAATAATGGTCCAAATGTTTTCTTACTAAAATTATTAGTTTTAGTATTTAAAATTTATTTATTTTTTATATTCATGATCTTTATGTTAGAGATTACATGCTTTTAAAAATTAACTCTTAAAATCCATCTCAAAAATATATTTATTAAGAGGTCTGCATTTTCACATATGCAGGTTTGGCCGTATAGAAACTGGGTCCCTTTTAAACATTTCAAATCAACGCTTTTAAGTTTCTCAATTATCCACAGTGCGTGATTTTACAAACCCAACTACTCATCAGCACAAAAAGGACATGACATCAGTTTAGAGGGAGAGACGTAGTTGAGACTCGAGAGGGAGCATGAATAGACTTTCTACTTATGCTAAGACCATTTAACTATTTATTTTTGGTATAAGAGTTTATAATTATTGTCAATGAATGTGAAATCGGGTGGTTGTATATATGTTATTGATTAGACAAAAT